>NC_138548.1:136857147-137472147 GCF_964273705.1 Natrix helvetica | reverse complement strand
AGCTGGTTTTCCCTATGCACACATGATCGTCAGAAGTCTAATAAATAACTTTGCTGCTGGGATATTAGATCACATTCCTTGCTAGATTGTTTCGAGTCTGTTAAAAAGCCCTGGAATGTTTTCAACTTTTCGGGAAGGATATGGGCAAAGAGTTGAGTTTACCCCGAAAACTAACTTTCCTTCTTTCTTTCTTTCTTTCTTTCTTTCTTTCTTTCTTTCTTTCTTTCTTTCTTTCTTTCTTTCTTTCTTTCTTTCTTTCTTTCTTTCTTTCTTTTTCTTTCTTAAGAGTAGTTTTTATTTTCCTTTAATGTGAATCGGCAACCAGCTGTGTGGGAAATGGGCTGGGGGAGAGAGGGAGGGACATTTTTTTCATATTGGAAACTGATCGCCGGGTACAAATTATGCCCGTTTTTTGAAATTCGATAGAGAGGCTTCGCAGACTCCCAGCTCTGGATTTTATAATGAAGCATTTTAGGGGAACGACATTTTCTCCCTACCCTGGGAGGAAGGGGGGGGGGGAGAAAGACAGCTGATACAAGTCACTGATATTTGCCCGGTATTGATTGTGGTGACACACCTTAATTTGTGATTGAAATAATCCACCCTACCGGCTAGCCAGAACATACTGAGATATAAGTTTCTAGTTAAATCATGATGTAGAAGTGTGCTGCGCATTCAGAGCCGAAATATCAAAAGCATTCGAACGCATAGAAAGAGCAAGCCAGGTTTTAAATCGTGTGATTGTCTCCAGTACAAAACAGAGCCAGGATACTTGGCTTACATTGGAGTTGGGGTTAGGGCAGGGGTGAAATTCAGCAGGTTCTGTAGAACCTGTAGTGGAAATTTTGAGTAGTTCAGAGAACCTGCAAATACCACCTCTGGCTGGCCCCAGAGAGGGGTGGGAATGCAGATTTTGCAATATTCTTCCTCTGGGGTGGGAAGGGAATGGAGATTTTGCAGTATCCTCCCCCTGCCATGCTCACAGAACCGGTAGTAAAAAAATTGAATTTCACCATTGGGTTAGGATTAGAGATTGCAGCTCCCCGAATTCCCATGAAAAAAACTTTGTCAAGGAGGTAGTGATTTGCTTTTTGTATTAAAAGGGGAGATGGATGATTTTAATCAGCTGCTTTCTGATACGGTAAGACTATCATTTGAGAAAGTGTTTTTACACTTTACAAAGTGTTTTTTTGGGAGAGAAACATTCCTTGGAGCTTTAACACAGTGACATCCTCTGAAATAGAACACAGCTGCTTCAAAGACTTTCTCCAGGAATTTGTACAGGTGTATTCATGCATTGTGTCTCACTTAATGGCAGCCCCAGCTGAAACGTGCTCCTGAATACCTAGATGCAGACAGCATGGATGACCTTCAAAGCAAATGCATTAACTTTGAAAGTGCTAGGAGGAGGAATTAGTTGCGTGAGCCAGTGTGTTTTGCAAAGTCACACTTTCATATGTTTTCCAGAGGTTACAGACTTAAGGAACTTCTTTCTTAGAAGAAATTGCTGAATAAGAAATCACTGAACTAGCCATATTTCTCAACTGTGGCAACTTCCAAAGATTTGGATGTCAACTCCCATACTTCTCAAAACTGGCCCTGCTGCCTGAGGAACTTTGGGCAGCGACTCTGGAAGCTGCTAAATTGAGCTAGGTCCCAAACAAATTTAAAAAAAAAACATTTGAAGGAGATTGTAGAAGCTGATCACCAATCAAGCTTAAACTATCTTATTTTTCCCTCCCCCCAATAATGCAAATGGAAACAAATTCCATTATTATAATTACATAATTATATTGTGTATAATTATAATTGTATTAAGAATTTCTAAGATTCTTGGGTTAGATTGAGACTTACAACATGGTAGGAATCACAAAAACTTTTATGTGATGTTGCCTTATGATTGCTGCAAATTTCAACATACATTTATTCAGGGAGAAAGTTGCTTGCATTTTCATGCTAGTCATGGAGAATGAGAAAACTATGGAAAGCAACTAATTTCCCAATGACTAGTATTAAGCCCCATCATCCAAGTTCATTTATGGTGGAGAAGTTGGAATAATCAGCCAAGCTCCTCTCCAAATGCATGGACTTCTCAAATTCAGCCAGGATGGTTACTGCTGAAAATTCTGGGTCTTGAAGTGGAGAATCATCAGCTCAGGGACGGTTGTAGTGGACTATTTATCTTCTGCCTCCATAACCATTTCCTGTAGTGTCATAGAGGCCAGGACTTATTCCATGGGGGCCCTGAAATCAAGAAGTGCATCAGGAAGGAGACAACAATCTTCTCCGCTTTTATTGCAAAATTTCAAAAATGGGTGCTTGGCCAAATTGTTATATACATGATTCCATTACCAAGATAAGTTGAGTTTCACCTTATATAGGTTTCTAAACCTATCCACAATATGAATCATGTAGGTAGGACATCATTTCAGCATTTCTGGAGCCTGAGGAGCAGTATGCTTTAGACGTGCAAGTTAGATTTCTATAATTTCTATATTTCTATAACATTTCTATAAATTGTATCTCTGTGATTGAGTTGATACAATATGCTAATACCAAGGGAACATTTTATTATTGTTTGTTTAGATTTCTAAGCTGCCCATCTCCCTCAAAGAGGGGCTTTGGGTGATGTGTGCATCCTATTAGGGTGTAATAACTAAACATATAAGCAAGACAAATATGTATTTTAATCATTCTATTTATTTTTCTTAAAGTGAAGAAGCGTGTGAAGGCCCAGCGTCGACATACTTTAGAAGTTGGGGGAAAAACTTTGGAGATAAGAATTTTGTCCGATTCGGAGTTGCCGATTGTTGATGCTACAGAAACAATGTTTACAAAAAATGCAATGGGCTCACTTTCAACTTCACTTTCTTCAAACTTTTTGCCCCTTCAGAATGATTTTAAAAACAAGCATGAGGGAAGCTATGCGGCTGGTCATGAAAGTGGTAGAAAAAAGGTAAGTTTCTACTTAGAATCCTTATGCTAGCTCCCAACTGTCTCCACATTGCATGTGACCATAGAAAATTCTGGATCTTCAATGTTGTGAGACCATTTTATGTTCTATAAATTAATTTTACATAATAATGACACTTCCATCCTACCAATTAGCAAAATCAAGCTCCAGAGTTGTTATTTGTTAGATATTATTATTTGGTACAAGTGTGTGCATACATGTGCACATCTATATGTTTATACATGTTCATAGAAGATCATACAGATGAACAAAAAGGTTTTAAGAAATTCAAAATACCAAAAAAGTTTTTAAGCTTTTTAAAAAATAGTTTTAATAAAAACTGTTACGTTTCTGGCTTCCTCCTTTTTTATATATCTGCTAATTTGCAATATTTACAAACATCTAGGCCTCCTTAAAAGCCAAACTGTAAGAGAGTATATTTGCCATGCTTGAAAACCTTGTTTATTAGAAGGAATAGACTGATACCAGAAAATGAGTAACGTAGAAAGGCGCTATCTCATTGTGAAATTCTTCACTGTAGAAAATGAACCATTATGTTAAATCTGGTGTATCACTTTTATTGTACTGCTCACATTTCTTGTGTACTCTTCCTCTATTTTTAGATATTTCTTGAGGTTTCTGCCACTTTGAATACTGACTTGCTCACTAAAGAGCAGAGAAATCAGGTGATCACTATATATCCCACCTTAAACATAGACAGAATGTCAAGTCGTCTTGGTATTGAAAAGGTGGTGGGATCCTATGAGGATATTGAAAAGTTACACTGTCATTTTGAGAATCTCCTTAGAGATCATCGTGACAGCGAATTTTTGCAACCTAAAAAGCAGGAGAACTGTGTTGAAGGAAAGGAAGATCACAACAGAAGATACAGGAGTGATTTGGAAGATCTGGCCAAGATGGAAGTTCCTTCAGCTACCTTTGAATATTTTAGAGAAGCCTACAAGGAAGAAATTAAAAAAACTGAGGAGGTGTTCAATGTAAAATTAGTCACAGGCAACACTGAGAATGGAATTACTTCTGTCTGGTTTTCTTCAATGGGGGTACCAAACTTTACTAAGAAAGCTCAGGACGAGTTTATCCTGCTTTTCCAGAAAGTAGCAGGAGATCTAAAACAGGAAACAGTGCCTTTCATTGAGAGCCATGCATGTGAGATGATAAAAAGCAAATGCAAACACGTCATTATAAAATTCAAGGACAAAGCTGTTCTTCAAGGCCCCACAAAGGAAGTTTCAGATGCAAAGGCATTGTTGGACGAAATGACAGCAAAGAACCAGAATAAAAAAAAGGATCCCCACGTACAGCCACCTGGCTTTGAAGTTGATGCTGCTGTATTTGCATTTCTCAGACCAACCTTAAATCAGAAAATTGAATTAATAAACAACCAGTATTGTACTAAAATGGAGGAGAATCATTGCGACAATGATCACTTAACACGCATCATTTTTATGCCCCAGACGTACGCACCTTTTGATCAATCTTCACAAGCTTCTGAGGCTTTTCAGTATGAGTACCTGATGTATTTAGAAAGTCCACAAATCAAAGAAATCCCTTTGAAGCCTCTCGAAGATTGGAAAAGAAAACGCAAGGAATTATTTATGTATTTCCAACAGAAACATCCCAAAGTAGACCTATTTCTAAAGGAAAACTACCTGTACATTCACGGTCTTCCCGAACACATATTGGTTGCTGAGAAGGACATCATGGAGTCTCTGAATAGTGAAGAATTTGTAAATAGTGAAGCAACGGCCATTCCTGATTCCAGTGTTGGGGCTGTCACAGGAGCCTCCTTTGGGCCACCAAGACATCACAAAATGCAGCAGGTTCCTTCTCAGGAGCAGCCAGCAGGGAAGGCGACGGAAGTCCAACAAGATGAATCATGTCCCATATGCCTGCAAACAATCCACCAGAAAGAAGTGCTACCCAAATGCAAGCATTCATTTTGTGCAACATGCATACAAAAGGCAATGACTTACAGAAGGGTCTGCCCTTTGTGCAATGTTGTCTATGGGAATATAAAAGGAAATCATCCCACAGAGGAAACACAGGTGGTCATGAAGTCCCTGAATAGTAAGGAATTTGTAGCTGCAAATAGTAAAGCAGCAGCAATTCCTGATTCCAGTCTTGGGGCTGCCACAGGCACCACCTTTAAGTCACAGAGACCTCACAAAATGCAGCAGGTTCCTTCTCAGGAGCAGCCAGCAGGGAAGGCAACGGAAGTCCAGCCAGAGGAGTGCTGTCCCATCTGCCTGAATACAATCCACCAGAAAGAAGTGCTACCCAAATGCAAGCATGCGTTCTGTGCAGCCTGCTTGGGAACAGCAATGAATTACAAACCGGTCTGCCCTGTGTGCAATGTTGTCTATGGGAATATAAAAGGAAATCAGCCCCCAGGGAAAATAGATATCTTTAAAAGTAGAAGTTTCCTGCCTGGTCATGAGGATTCCGGAACCATCGTTATTACTTACCAAATATTTGACGGCGTTCAGACAGTAAGTTGGAAGAACAGTATGATGTTTCTGTGCCATAATTAGTCGCCCTCTTGTGTTTCAGTTTTTTTTTAAAAGATACTTAATTCCAAGGAAATAATGTAATACCAATTCAGTTGGGACTGTAAAAGCAAGAGATCTAGAAATCTGTTAGGAATCTTCTAAACATCCACGCAGAGGCTAGAATGGAGTGCATACAGACCTGCCATTATGTCCCCTCAAGAGTTGAAGATGCACCAGTAGTGATGGTGCATCCGTGGCCAAATATTCTGAACCATGATTCTCATAGGAAAGTGGTAAATGGTGCGAATGGTGGGTGGGGCTTAATTTCTCTTCCTGTGTTCGTTTCCCAATTCAGATTGCCCACCTCTTCCCCTTATCCATTCACCCCACTTCTCCTAATAGCCTGCCTTTTGTACCAAAGATCTTTCTTTTTTTATGGGAAGGATGTCTTCAGACTTGGATAGGAGTGAAAGACTGGTTGCAACCACGCCCCATATTTGCTTAAAATGGCAAAGTCTATGTGGGGCCCAGGTACTTTATCGGGTTCTGCTAGAGCAGGGGTGTCCAAACTTGGGAACTTTAAGACTTGTGGACTTCAACTCCCAGAATTCCCCAGCCAGTTCTGCTGGCTGGGGAATTCTGGGAGTTGAAGTCCACAAGTCTTAAAGTTCCCAAGTTTGGACACCCCTGTGCTAGAGGCTGGGTTTTCTATTTTTTGGCAGGTGAGCTTCTTTCTTATTTTGAATTAAAATAAATGTTACAGAAGGAAAGCCAGGAGCCTGGTGAGAATATTAAGCGATACTTTGCTGGCACTAGTGTCCTGGGTGCCCTGTTGGGGACACAGGTTTATTTGTAGAAAACGTCAGTGCATGGTGGCGCAGTGGTTAGAATGCAATTTTGCTCGTTAACTTTACCCACAGCCTGGAGTTAGATCCTGACCGGCTCAAGGTTGACTCAGCCTTCCATCATTCCAAATTCGGTAAAATGAGCCAGATTGATGGAGGCAATATGCTGACATTTGTAAACCGCCCAAAGAGTGCTGTAAAGCACTGTGGGCAGTATATAAGTCTAAGTGCTATTGCTGTTTTCATAAGAAATCTTTGGAAGATTTGTAGAAATCTTCAGTGAATTAGAACCCAGATCTTTTTCTATGTCATGTTGAGAAGTTATCTTTGTGGGTCTCCAGGGATGGTCACAAGAGCTGCTATAGAAATTGGTAAATAAAACAAAGAGCTTAACGTAGGTGGGATTGAATAGACAGTAAGTTGGAAGAACAGTATGATGTTTCTGTTCTTTATGTTCTTTTTTTCATATCATCAATTCCTCAATGGAAGGTTCCTGACCATCCAGAAAGTTCTTAGCATGATCAGTTGGTACAAAAAGAAAACAGACCGGGCCCCCGGGGGGGGGCGGGGTAGAAATGGAATACCTACAATGGAATGAAAGGAAGGAAGTGGATTTTTACCTCTGCAGTAGAAGGAGAATCTGCTTGAGATTGAAGCTAAGAAAGAGTGATCTGTCAGTTTATGTCATAAATGAGGGACCTTCCCAGAAACACGTAGCTGGCCATTGTTGGGCGTTGGATGCTGAATAAGTGGACTATAGCTGAGAATGCCCTGTTTTGTAATTTGGCAAGTATGGTTGTATAGCTGGATCTGAAACAGAGAAGATGCTTTGGAAGGGTTGTGGTGGTAGCATGTTGCACATCTTCCTTGAGGCAGCTGTCTTTTCCTAAACCAATGATGTGAACTATTTGAGCTCAGAGTGTCAAAACTTTGGAAAATGCCAAACTTGATTCTGTTGGTATGACACCTCCTCCCCTCCTCCCCCCTCCCCGGAACAAAAGAGGGTAGTCTAAATGGTCACTGAACAGCAGCACATGGGAAAAGCACTGAGGGTGTGTCTGAAAAGAGGCCTGGACTTCAACTTCAGTCCTAGTGACACCTAGTGTCAAAAAATTCACTTCACACTGTTCTCTAAAGTCTTGGGGAATGATGCAGTTCCCCTGTGGTCTCCAGGATCTGCCATGCACTATTCAGGCAATTTTCTGTTGAGAGAACCCTATGAACTACCTGAGGCTGCTCTGGGTCACACAACACCCTTAAAGTGGCTTCAGAGAATGCTCTTCCATGGCCTCTACAACTCAGTGGAAGCTTGGTTTCTTCTCGTGTAATTTTGGGAGGCTCTGAGGCCACACAACAGCATGGCCCTCATGCTTGACTTCTGCAAGTGCTGAGAACACACCCCTTTCTCACACGGCCTGCATAGCCTTCAAGAATCACATGAGAACAAGGCACGACTTTGAGAATTAACTATGAGTACCAAGGTACAGTGGTACAATACTCCGTTAATTGGTTCCAGAAGGCACAATGAGTATCAAAAATGATGGGTACCAAACGGATTTTTCCCATAAGGAATAATGTAGTGAGTCACAAGACAGGTGACATTGATAAGTTCGAGCTTGTGCATTGAGTACCAAACAAATGAGTACCAGGATGAAATTTTCACATCAAAACGCGTTGAGTGCCAAATTTGATGAGTTTCAAAGCAGTTGAGTAGCAAGGTACCACTACCTTGTCAGGAGCTAGTGAATGTTGACATGTTCCCCCGAGACGTCATGGCATGTTACCTTTGACATGCATTTCATAGATTCAATATTACTGTCCTAGGTTCACCAAAAGCTTTCAGCTCTACTAAGATATGTGTTCAATTCAAGAAGAGGATGACGGCATGCACCAAGATTATGGTGCCTTGCTGCTGCCTCCTTACTTACTATTTATGTAACTCAAGCACAGGGGTTCCCAGGGTTGCAGTTCTACCCTTTCATTGGCAGGGAGAGCTATTGCTTTTTTAAGAGTGTGGTAACAGTGCAACAGATATACCCCTGTCCCTTCTGCTGCAGCTTTTCAACTTCAGATCAGAATAGCCTCTTGCAATGAAACCTGAAGCAAGCTGAGTATGTTAATATTTCTGACTCTTTCCAAACCAGGAAAGGCATCCTCACCCAGGGAAACGTTTTCATGGAACGGTGCGCACAGCATACTTACCTGACAACAAAGAAGGAAGAGAAATTCTGAAATTGCTGCAACGGGCCTTTGACCAAGGTTTGATTTTCACAGTGGGCCAGTCGCGAACAACTGGTGCGGATGACGTGGTTACTTGGAATGACATTCATCACAAAACTAGTACTCACGGAGGCGAAAAATAGTAAGTTCAATTTTTTTTTTCAGATAAAGAATAATAGATTTTCCCTGATACAATTTTGCATGCAATTTTGATTATTCTGGAACTCGTCAAGTGTTGATAAAATCCATGTCACCACCAAGCCGAGTGAAGCAAACGTACCTTGGTTTTCATCACAAAAGAGATATTTTCCTGTCAGCGAAATAATATAAAACGATAGTTTCCAATTGGGTGCCTTTTAGGTATATGGGATTACAATGCCCATGTTCTGGAAACATAAGATTTTCAATCCAGCGTATGCTAGGAATGGTTCAGTGGTGGGATTCAAACTTTTTTACTACCGGCTCTGTGGGCATGGCTGAGTGGGTGTGGCGTGGCTGGGTGGGCGTGGCAGGGGAAGGATACTGTAAAACCTCCATTCCCTCCCCACTCCAGGGGAAGGTTACTGCAAAATCCCCATTTCCTTCCAATCAGCTGTGACACGGGAGGCAGAGAATAGATGGGGACGGGGACAGTCAGAGGTGGTATTTACCGGTTCTCTGAACTACTCAAAATTTCTACTACCGGTTCTCCAGAACTGATCAGAACCTGCTGAATACCACCTCTGGAATGGTTGATCTAAAACAGGGGTCTCCAAATTTGGCGACTTTGTAAGACTTGTGGGCTTCAACTCCCAGAATTTCTCAGCCTGTCCTAAGGAGACTGATCTAATAACTTGTGGCAATCAGTCTTCCCATTCAGTCTTAGCAGGAATATCCTTTAATTACTCATTGGTTTTCTCCCCTCTCCCTTTAAAATATTCCAAATATGTTTTGAATGGACTGGGGTAGGTTTTGATGAAGAGCAGGGAATTCTCTTCCTCAGAACAAATCCTCTTTTCATATCCCACATTGTCTGAAGGGCAGTGGGGGGAATCTGGGAATGAGAAGTGCATGTAGGCAAAAGGCCTGGAAGAAGATGGGGGTACTTTCCTTCCATGGATTTTCTTAACCTTCCTTAAAATCCAAGCTCCCTATGGGTGCTTCAGCCAATATTGGGCTGGGCTAGAGGAAGAAAATATGCTGCATTGAAAATGTGATATCGCAGAGGGTAGGAGTCCTGGATTTTACAAAAGAGGATCCCAGAATCCAAGCTTCTCTCTTGAAAGCTACCTTCATTGGGATGGAATCTGTTTTAAATTATAGATTAAAAACAATCTTAAAGCAATAATTGAAGTCCACCAGGTACACTTTATAAGGTGAGTTTCTTAAGGAGTTATAATGGTAAATTATTTTCAGTAGAAACTGAATATCACGAAGATATTTGTGTTGTCGGGCCCTTGATGCTCTCTGAACTTGGTTGTTTTCTTGCAAACAGCTGCAAGAAAACAACTAAACATCTGCAAGAAAATAACTAAACTCAGCATCAAGAACCCCACAATTCAACCCTGAGCTACCAATTTTCTCTTCTATTAGATCTTTGCATCAGCATTATTACGTAAATTCCTTACTCCTACATCAGTGAGATTATTTTTTTCTCAAGTATAATTTAAACTCTTAAATTAGTTTATGTATTTGCAAACCAGTTTTAAAATAGTTCAATTCTGCAATGGATAATATTATTAAACATTTGTATTTAGTGCTTCCTTGATTTAAACAAATCTCTTTCTTATCTCCTTTCTAGTTTTGGTTACCCTGATCCTAATTATCTGAAACGTGTTAGAGAAGAGCTGAAGGCAAAAGGAATTGAATGAGTATTTTAGTTTCCGTGAGCAGTCCAGAATTTCTAGCTTGTCTACATATATATCATTTTAATTTAGTAGAGGAGGATTAGTTTAAAAAAAATAGTTTTGGCAGTATTTTTGCCTTCTAGAATTTCAGAACAATTGCTAAATTAATGGTGTTGTATTTAGAATTATAGCTGTAAGTTGAAAGAATTGTTGCTTTTGATCAAAACTGCAATCCAAAAATATTACATAGAAACAAACTCCATTAATGCCTTCATTGCAATTGTGTTAATGTCAAGCCTAGATATGACTATATGCGTGAATTAGCCTCTATGATTACATTTGATATCATTTTGAATTTCAGCTTGTAATTTCCTTTTCTAAGTCTGCTGTCAGGTCTCTTACCATGTTGTGAATCTTCAAAATTAAGAGAGCTGTTGTGTAGTCTTACATTTTAGCAGACTGGATTACGATAGAGTACCTATAATATGGTAAAATATTAAAACAGGATGGTGGCTGAAGAGCTTGGCATTATTAGTGCCCTGCCTCTTCTCCCCCCCCCCCCCCCCACTTAAGGAAGAGTACAGTCAGGGCAGGTGAAAATCTTGCTCAATGCCTTGCTTCCCTACTTTGTCAATTTAAACTGCAGCTGCAACCAATTTTGGAGATCCCTCTCCTCCCTCCCTCCCTCCCTCCCTCCCTCCCTCTCTCTCTCTCTCTCTCTCACACACACACACACACACACACACACACACACACGAGAGAGAAAATAAATATTTGAATCAGAAATCATTAAAATCAATTTCATGCAAAATTACTACAGTATTTTCTAAAACTGTATTTACTCAACGTTCTCACACATGAGCCCTTTTTTAGAGACATTAATTAATTCAATTTCCCCCCCCCCTCATTTAAAGCTCTCTATTTGGAAGAAAATACTATTACTACTTTTTGGGGGGGGGGGGGGTTATGTTAGGCAGGCTTTTCTTTTCAGCAAATAATTACTCGAAAGCATAATCGTTGATTTCCAATTTTCAGGCAATGATGTGGTATATGGCTCAATTGGTTTCAACCAGTATGTAGGTTTCATGGCCTATTGTGAAATATAACCAAGGAACAATAAAAATCTTAATTCTGGTTGTGTGTGGACTGATTTGTTCTAGTTCAAGAGAGACTGTTAGGTACAAATCGGAATCGCAACCCTTCTTTTCTCCGTGAGCAAAATATGACTTTTATTCTTACAACCATCACCCTGTGGAGAGGCTTGGATTAAGGGATATCCAGCATCTTCGTTTTCCACTCCTGAGCTTCAGAGATAAGAGCTTCATTTGAATTTTGCGCCTGGCAGACGATAGGCTAGCAGCTTGTGCCACAGGCTATCCCAGCGGTTCTCAAATAGTGGGGCTCCGTAAAGGGGGGCGCGAAGGCTCCCTTTCCATCTGGGTGCAACGGCGGCGGCGTGGGCGAGGCATAATATATCCCGGCTTGAAGTGGAAGCGCTGGGGACTGCTCAGAGACTCATCAGAGCCGCGGGCTGGATCTGTGCAAGAAGCCTGCTCGGGCGGGGGTGGGAGGGAGGGAAGCATGGCTGTCCCAGGCTTCCCTCCCTCCCCCCCCCCCAGCCCAAGCAGACTTTTTGCACAGCTCCAGCCCGCGGCTCTGATGAGTCTCTGAGCAGTCCCCAGCGCTGCCACTTCAAGCCGGGATATATTCTGCCATGCCCTCGGCGGCGTCTTTATGCAGGTAGCTCGCCTCCCCGCCAGCAGCTCCACCGCCAACATTCCGTCTGGAAGCGGAAGCGCAACAGCCGCTGTTGGGGAAGGGACAAAGGGGCGGCGGTCGCCCGATCTTGCCACCCCCACCCCTTCGCCCCTGGTAACGGCGACTGTTGTGCTGCTGCTTCCAGCTGGGATGCTGGAGGAGCTGCTGGCAGGGAGGGAGGGAAGAAAGGGAGGAGGGAGTAAGGATAGACAAGCAAGAGGGAAAGAGGAAAGAAGGCAAGCAGGCAGGAAGGAGGCAGAAGGAAGGAGGGAAGAATGGAACTGGAAGGGAGGCAGGGAAGGAGGGAGGGAGAAAGGAAGGATAGGAGGATAGGGAAAGAGGAAAGAAGGCAGGCAGGCAGGGGGAAAGAGGAAGGAGGGAACTGGAAGGGAGGCAGGAAGGAAGGGAAGGAGGAAGGGAGGGTGGAAGGAAGGATAGACAAGCAAGAGGGAAAGAGGAAAGAAGGCAAGCAGGCAGGAAGGAGGCAGAAGGAAGGAGGGAAGAATGGAACTGGAAGGGAGGCAGGGAAGGAGGGAGGGAGAAAGGAAGGATAGGAGGATAGGGAAAGAGGAAAGAAGGCAGGCAGGCAGGGGGAAAGAGGAAGGAGGGAACTGGAAGGGAGGCAGGAAGGAAGGGAAGGAGGAAGGGAGGGTGGAAGGAAGGATAGACAAGCAAGAGGGAAAGAGGAAAGAAGGCAAGCAGGCAGGAAGGAGGCAGAAGGAAGGAGGGAAGAATGGAACTGGAAGGGAGGCAGGGAAGGAGGGAGGGAGAAAGGAAGGATAGGAGGATAGGGAAAGAGGAAAGAAGGCAGGCAGGCAGGGGGAAAGAGGAAGGAGGGAACTGGAAGGGAGGCAGGAAGGAAGGGAAGGAGGAAGGGAGGGTGGAAGGAAGGATAGACAAGTAAGAGGGAAAGAGGAAAGAAAGCATGTGACTACGGTGGGAGTCGAGGAAAGACCGGTGTGCTATGTTATGCAGAGGTGTACTTATAACAATTTTATAGACAAATTAGACTATTTACAGTCGCGCGGGGGGGGGCGCGAAATGTTTTCTTCTTCCTAGGGGGGGCATGACAGAAAATAATTGAGAAGCACTGGGCTATCCTGAGCCAAGAAAATTGCTGACCTCTTAGACGGAGAGGGGATCCTTCCGTCCAGCCAAGGTAGACAAAGGGGTCGGTGGACAGGAGTGGTGGAAGGTGAGCTAGCTGACTGAGGAGTTTGGCAACAGGCGTGGAAGGCACTGTAACCTTTGCGATTAGCTCCGTGGCTTTGCGAGGTGGGCTATGGTGGATCCTGGGCCTTCCACCAGCCGGCGGAAAAGGGCAGGAGAAGGGAGTGGGCTCCAGGCTGTCTCCCAAGGACTGGGACAGAGAACTCATAGCCAGAGGGCAGTAGCAAGAGGAGCCGCTGAGAAAAGCCACAGGAAGAAGGCTTCTAGCAATAGGGAGTCCAGGGCAGCTCAGAAGGATGCTGAAAGGCACCAACAAGCCTTGGGAAAAAAGCTAGGAAGAGCCACGAGGGCTGGAAGTGCCCAGACCCCGGGAGAGATTCCTGTGGGAGGGGCAGAAGCCTCCAATCCACCTGTTAATCAACTTGGTTCTCCATTGTATCCCTGCATCTCTCAGCCTGGTTGCAGTTCTTGGTCACCAGATAGCTCCAGAGAGAGACTTTCCACTATACAAGTGGAGCCTAGGGATGTTTTTCTGCAAATCTAATGGATACAGCCCCTGGGAGCCAGTCCCTCTCCCCCAGGCCAGTTCCAGAAGCTACCATTACCCCAACTGCAGCTGGAGTACGCCCTGTGAATGAGGTGGATACTTCACAGTTACCAGACCATCTTCAGTCCCTGGTTGCTAGAGTCATTTCAAGGGAGTAGCTTCTGGTCTTCAACAGTTGGGTTTTTCTGCCAGGGATCTTCCCCCTTTGCGAGGTCAGGATACATGGCTAGACACACACACACACCCAGGTTGCCTGAGCAGGCTGTATCTGTGAGGAGTGAGACCTCCATGGAGAGAGGGAATTCACAGCACTCTCAAGAGGATATCTCCTCTGACCCTTCTTCATTTACTGGACTGTTTCAGCCTGACTCTTTCAGATCACTATTACATAAGGCCAAGGGGGTGACTGAGCTGGGTCGTCCCCCCCCCCCAGTTCTTGACACAACTCAGGGCGCAGATGGTTCAGGTCATGGCCTATTTTCAGAGCTGGCCATCCTTAATGAGGCTGTTCCAGCACCCAAGCTCTTCCTGGATGTGGTGCAGAGGCAATGGTCCAAGCCTGGGGTGGACCCCATCTAGTGTTGAGGAAAGGTTCTATAACTTGGATTCAGATCTTCAGAGATTCTAGAAATAGCTTCTGTAGATGTTCCGGGGGCAGCCTTGACTTCAGCATCCATCCTTCCTGTGGATGCCATAGATGGCCTTAAGACTGACGACAAGAGGGCAGAGCTGGCTTTCCGCAAGGCCCACCAAGTGACGGCATGGGCGGTGAAGGCAGCCACCTCAGCTTCCTTTTTTACCAGGGTCTCCCTGCTCTGGCTTCATCAGCTGAAGGCTAGGATTCCATCAGAAGGGGTCAGGTTGCACCAAGATCCTAGCAAATTGGTGATGGTGGGGGAATATTCTGCTGGTGCCTCTCTGAATGCTGCCAAGTTTTCCTCTAGGTCTATGACCTCTTTGGTGACTCCCCGCCGTCTACTGTGGCTTTGCCATTGGCAGGCAGATAACAAGAACAAGTGGAGGTTGGTGTCAGCGCTGTTCAAAGGCAAGAAGCTGTTTGGGGAGGCTTTGGACCCTATCCTGGTGGACACCAAAGGTAGGGGCAAGATCATGCCTGCCTTGTTTAGGCTCAGGGATAGACGACCATCTCCTTATTTTCACAGTCAGCCATTTCAGATGCCAGACTCGGGCATCGACTACTAGCAGGCCCATTGACCATTCTCAGGCAGGCAGGACAGACAGCCTGACAGATTGGACTTCAGGAGTTGTCAGCAATTTTAGGGCAAGCACCCCTTTCGAGGGAAGGAAGTCAGCCCTTTCATTGCTCAAAGTGACTGCAGAGCTGCCCCTCCCATCGGAGGACAGCTCAGCCTCTATTTCCACCAATGGGAAGCTACAACATCGGACAGGTGGGTCCTCAATATGGTAGAATTTGATCTAACATTTCGCTCCAAGCCTCTAGAGTTCTTTCTCAGCTGCCCTGTCTCCAAGGACACAAAAAAGAAAGGCCTGATTGACATGGCTATCCCACATCTGCTGGAGATCCATGCCATTCAACCGGTCCTTCGGGATCAACGTGGGCTGGGGTTTTACTCCATCCTTTTCGTAATCCCAAAGAACTCAGGATGGTGGGGGTGGAGAGCAATTCTGGATCTAAGATGTCTCAACGAACGCATCATTTAAAAGTGATTCAAAATGCAGTCACTTCACACTATTCTAGAGAGCATTTGGCAGGGCGACTTCCTCACCTCAATAGACCTCCCAGAGGCCTATTTATATATCCCAATCCTCCCAGCTCACAGTCAGTACCTTCGGTTTGCCTGCATGGACAATCACTACCAATATAGGGTCCTTCCATTTGGGCTGTCATCAGCTCCATGGGCATTCACAAAACTGTTGGCAGCAATAGTGGCCCACCTGCAGTCCTTCCCTGTCAGACTTCAATGTTACTTAGACAACATCCTGATCCAGTCATCATCGCAGGCGCAGGCAGAGGTGGACCTTGGGACTATTCAGGTTCTCAAGGATCATGGCTTTTCCATCAACACCAAGAAAAGTCATTTCACTTCACACTTCACAGGAGAGTAGGCATAGCCTGCTGTCATTGATCCAACGCATTCAGACGGACGTCACAGTGACACTGACACTCTTGTCTAGGCTCCTGGGCAAGATGGTTTCATGCATCTCCATAGTTCCTTGGGTGCATCTCCATGCCAGGGTCCTGTAATTGTTTCTCCTGCCCTATCAGAGGACAGGCAGGAGCAACTCGCCGGTCAAAGTTAGCATCCCTCAGAGAGTTCTGCAGTCCTTTCGGTGGTGAATATCTCAGGCCCTGCTCAAGGGGAGCCTATTCAGGGAGCCCAGCAGACTTACCTTAATGACAGATGCCAGTCTCTTTGATTAGGGAGCCCATCTGCAGTCTCTGATGGCCCAGGGACAGTGGGAGCAGCATCAACAGGCTGGAATTCAGAGCGGTACACCTGATGCTCAAGAGCTTCAAGGAACATGTAGCGGGGAGTCATGTTCTGGTTTTAACAGACAACGTAACTACAAAGGCCCACACAAACCAGCAAGGGGGGGTGCATTCTCGGTCCCTCATTGAAGAGGCAGGACTTCTAGATCTTGGGCAGAGAGGAACCTTTTGTCCCTCAGGGCAGAGCACATAGCAGGGGTGCAGAATGTACAAACAGATTTCCTCAGCAGGTCAGCAGTAGATCAGTCAGAATGGCGTCTTCACCCCTCCATATTCCAGGAACTGTCAGAGTGTTTTGGCACTCCAGTCCTGGACCTGTTTGCATCTCCAGGCAATGCGCAACTGCCAAGGTTCTTCGGCAGGTTTGCATCCATGGGAGCAGAGGGGATAAATGCCCTTCGCACCCTGTGGCCCAGGGGTCTTCTGTACGTCTTTCCTCCTCTACTGCTCTTACCAGTGGTAGTCAGGAAGGTGATACGGGAATGGGCAGAGATTCTGTTAGTGGTCCAGTATTGGCCCAGGAGGCCATAGTTTGTAAATCTGATGGATCTGTTGGTGGTCCGCCTGTGGAGAACACCTCAGGGATAAATATCCCTCTGTCAGGGGACCCTGGTCCACCCAGAGCCTCAGTGACTCCAGTTGGCCATGTGGCGTTTGAAAGGAGGGCCATGATCCAGGGTAACCTCTCTGCTAGTCATCAGGACCATTCAGTCTTCCAAGAGGCAGTCCATGGTTCGGTTGTATGACCACACCTAGGTGACCTTTTGTGACTGGTGCGCCAGGTCACAGATTAATCCATCCTTGGCATCAGTGGCACAGATCTTAGATTTTCTCCAAGGGGGTTTAGACAAAGGGCTGGTCCCCAATACTATATGGAGGCAGGTGGCAGCTTTGTATTCCATCCTAGGGAGTAGGGAATCCCTTACTACACATCCCATGGTGCGTAGATTTCTCAGGGGTGCCACTAACCTACAGCTGTGTGATACACAGGTACCCTATTTGGAACCTGTCTAAGGTGTTACAGGCCCTGATGGAGAGCCCATTTGAGCCCTTGAGGACAGCGAGTCTGCAAGTCCTCACACTGAAGGTGGCCTTTTTAGTGGTCATTACCTCAGCCAGAAGGATTTCTGAGCTGGCAGTCCTTTCAGTAAGGAGAGATCTGTGTTTCATGCAGAGTAGTTCTGAGGTTAGACACTTCATTCATTCCAAAAGTTAATTCCAGATTTCATAGGGTTCAGGAACTGGTCCTTCCTGACTTCTGTCCAGGGCCTCACAGGGCCTTCTGTCCAGGCCTGGAGCAGAAATGGCATTTTTTGGACGTATGGAGAGCTCTCCATATCTACAACAGGACCTCTTCTTTTAGGAAGTCAGAATCCCTATGTCTCCTTTCTGGTTGCATGGTGACCCCATCTACTGTGGGAGATTGGTCAGGGCCTGTATAGCTAGGGCTTACGAATCTAGGTCACTCCTGGTACCCTGGGGCATCATGGCACATTCCACTCGGAGTGTGGCCACAACGGCGGCGTGGTCCACACAGGACTCAATTGAGGTGTACAGGGCAGCTACCTGGTCCTGTCACCCTTCATCAGGCATTATAAATTGGATGCTTACGCTTCAGTCGAAGTGACCTTTGGTAGGTGGGTCCTCCAAAGAGTCCATGTTGATAAGAATTAAGCCCAGACTGTTCTGACCCATTGAGACGGGCATGCTTTGGTATGTCCCACTCCTGGCTTCTCTCTCCCCAGTTTGAGGGAGAATGAATGTTGGTCCTACCTGAACGCTGTTTCTCCTCAAATGGAGAGAGAAGCTAGTCCCTCCCTGCCAGTCTGGTCAGCAGTAGTGTAGGGTCCTTATTTCCACAGGTTACCAGTCATGTCATTGATACGCCTTCGCAGAACTATGAAGGAGGTCACAGGGCAGAGGAGGTGTGACCAAAAAGATGACATGCTCAGTCTCCGACTGGAACATAGAAGCAACCACCTACTCCTGGCTTCTCTCTCCCCATTTGAGGAGAAACAGCATTCAGGTAGGACCATCACTCATTTTTCGTAAGCTTTCCCAACCCTTAGATGGTTCTCCAATGAATTCCAACACTCCTCAACATGGCAAATTGAGGAACTGAAAGGTCTGGAAGGCCATCTGAACTGGTCTGGTTTAAACCATAAATCTCCCTTAAAGCTGACATTCGCCCAAGAATAATCATAAGACAAAGCATTTTTTTCAGAAAAGGTTTATTGGACTAAATGAGGTAACTCTTAGAAAGATTATAAATGCAGGCACTTCAGTATGTAGGCCAAGACAATCCTAGTTAATAAAAATGTGGCAGGATGAGAGAGCTGACATCACTGTTATATTTCTAAAGGATGAGTAAAATCAACAAGAAGTGGTAGATTCTCTCTGGAGTTGGGAAACTGACTTTTCTAGCTATTTTTGGCTACTACTTTCTGACTTGGGAAGTTCCTCAGGTAGATTTGGCTCTTTCTGGCAATGTCTGAAAACAACTAAAGTTCTATGGCTACTTTGTGAGTTCCAAGTCCTTTCAAAAAAAAAAAAAAAACCACCAGCTTTCTATAATGGAAATAACCAGTTTATGGCTGTAGGGTGAATCCACTGTTTTTCAGTGTGATACAATGTCACAAAGTTCAACTGGCTTTTATTTTAACACCATTTTGATAGTAAAATTTCTTACAAGCTGTTCTTTTCTGCATACCATAAGTAATTTAGATTAAGGACAAGATGGAAACTATTACACGTTTCTCCGTTTTAGTTGAATGTTGATTTCTTACTACCTTGTCAAGCAACAGTAAGGATATTTGATTGGTGTTGCTAACCATTTTTCTAGAAATAATTTTAAAAATTCACGCTCATAACTTGCTTATAATCAGATGGAAATGCAGTTTTTGAGCATGGAGAAATAGGTGCCGAATGCTTCTAGCAAATACAGATAAATCAGTGGAGGGCAGGGAAAGTGACACGAAGCAAAGTGCAGAATTCAGAGTAGACAGAGCCACCAGGAAAAAAAATTAAGAGGAAAACAATGATTTGGCAGTTTCAAGCATCAGTGTCTCCCCTTTGTTTTCTTTCATTTGGTGTGCAAAATGACTTTCATTGAAACTGAAAGGGACAGTTTGAACATCCGATTACTGTGAGTTAAGCAGACTTCAAACTATTCCTTAAGTCACTGTATATATAGCTACATTGTATTTACAAGACTGGAATGCTTAGTTCTACCATTTCCTTCAAGTAGATTCTATTTCCAGAAAGTCTTCATGTTCTACCCTCTTCTCTCTTGAACATCACTTTCTGATCTCACTGGATTTTATTCTTATTTTAGTCTTTGCCGCTCTAGAGAGGAACTAAATAATGAATTGAGATTCAAGAGACGAGTATTTTTAAAAGGTGCATTCAAATTACTTGCTTTTAGTGTGAGAGGAAAGGGAAATACATCTTCTTTTGCCTGTTAACTTATCTTCTAAAAGTAATTAGATATTCTGGGTAAGCCTGAGCATCGTGAAAGATAACAAACATGGATGGTTGATTCATGTTGTCAGTTACACTGTCATATAAGTCAAATCCACCATTATTTTTGGATGGCGGTGTAATCTGTCCTGATCTGCCAATGCAATAATCTCCAGTCAGAACACGCGCAACGTACATATATTTTCTGCCATTTTGGTCCGGAATGGCGTACGTGTCCTGTGCAGAATAGTTTGACTGGACAGCAAAGTAGGTCCCATTACCAATTATTGCAGCTGAAACCAAGAAAAAAAAAAGGATTTAAAACATTAAACAGATATTGAAAGCAAAACAAAACAAAACAAAGAAAATCACCACTATTGGTACTTCAGCTTTGAGTGATGAATTATAAGGTTATCTAGCCAGTTGTATTTCTAAAAAAGCCACCAATTGTGTTGCTTATTCAGTCACACTACTTTGATCTGAAACCTCATTTTAGGAAGTGCAAACAGAACGTTGTAAGGAGGCAGTTATAAAATTGAATTGTCACCACTACCATTTTCGTGAAAAATAAAGACCCGGCTTTTCCATTCTCCTCAAAACTGAAAAAGGGCATTGGGGCCTTTCGTTCCCACAATCCATCCACTAAGCAGAATGAGATGCCGAGCACTCAGCAGTCACAATCCTATTGACTCAGAGGATAGAAACGGAATACTATTTTTCCTCCCAGCTGTCAACCTGATGGACTTAAAATTCACCTGAGAGAAAATAAAACAGCATATGAACTCTTCTTACCAGATTGGCCAGTGTGGAAATGCAGCTGGTTATGTGAGTCTCTCTATGTGTCGAGTCTGCACAGCTCCCAGAAGGGGCTATGCAACCAACCCAGTGTGTTTAATAAGATGTTTGTAGCAATTTTGTCTTATGACAGTTTTAATACTTTCATGAAGTATCTATTTTATCATTGTATCAGCCACTTTTGATTCTAAATGCTGTCTTATAATAAGTTTTTGTTGAAGAAGGATGTGACGGTATAAAGCTCTTAAGACTTAATCTCTGCTTTCTTTTTGACAGTATATTCCTTTCAGTAAGTTTTTTTTCTATAGGATTAAAAAAAAAACAAGCCACATTTTTCACTAAACCACGCAAACTTGGGAAGTGAAGGGAAAGGGGGAAGAGGGAAGGGCACGACAGGGGATGCTGTTAGGCTGCTTTTTAAAGATGTTTATACACTTTTGAAACAGTGTGCTTTATGTCATATTTCCTTACATCTGCTTGGAAGGACCTTACCATTCTTTCCAGCATAACTGCGGTTAAAGCCAGTCTGATAAATTTGCACCAGTGTGGAATGGGGAGTCCCATGGAAAAGGACCTTTTCATTGTTTTCATGGCCATTTTGTGTGTCTATTTGCTTTTTCTTGACTTGATAGGCTTGCCAGAGGTAAGGATTCTGTACCCTTTCAATCTACAAAGATTGCAAATGTAAAACGTTATTATTCATTTACCAGTATCATTCCCCACCATACAATATCTACATTCATCTCCCGTGAGTTTTGTCATTCTTCCTTTTGTGACTATGCTGAGATTAGAAATAAACCGTCTTGAGAAGAAAGGTCGCGATGGAGACTTGGCAGGGAGAGTCTCTTACGTGTTACTACTTGCCAAAAAGATCCTGTTGTCCCCTGCATTGTCTTTATTCAAGAAGTGTCAGAACATGTTTATTTTTATTATTTATTTATTAAATTAACTGCCCATATCACTACTGTTTTTGTTAAAATTAAAAATGCTTGTGCAAAAAGCAATGTATCTATAAATGTCATTAAGATATGCACAAGCTGTATGCCTAATATCCTCAGTAGTTCACTGCAGGCAAAATACAGGTAGTCCTCGACTTACAGCAGTTCATTTAGTGACCATTCAAAGTTCACTGCACTGAAAAAAGTGACTTACGACAGTTTTTCACACTTACGACGATTTCAGCATCCCCATGATTACAAGATCAAAATTCAGATGCTTGACAACTGATTCATGTTTATAACGGATCCAGTATCCCAAGGTTATGTGATCAGCTTTTGTGACCTCATAAGCAAAGTGAATGGGGAAGCCAGATTCACTTAACAACCGTGTTACTAATTTAACAACTGCAGGGATTCACTTAACAACTGTGGCAAGAACATGGGGCAAAGCTCACTTAACTAATGTTTCTCTTAGCAACATAAATTTTGGGCTCAATTGTTATTGTAAGTTGAGGACTAGCGGTAAATGCAATTTCTTTGATGGCTTATTTTTGGCCAGTGACATCACTGCTATCGTATCCGCTTAAGAACTTCAGAAAGTGCTCCTCATAAATATCAGAGCAGCAAGATTCAGAAAATTATATTCCCTTTAGAATACTTTTACTATTGCTAAACTCAAAATGGGTCAAATGTGTGCAAAAGCAACCACTGTTCAACTAGGTTTATTACACCCACCATTTGGAAATACAGAAATTACTAAGACAGCAGCACCAGTATCAATGGTCAATATTGGTGTACTTTATGATCAGAAGACATTTGATGGTGGAGAAAGGATGTGTGAGCAAGGGCTGTTAAGCATTATGTCCCAGTTCATAAGTAAGATGTAGCAGACCAAGAACCATGGGGGGCATGGAGAGGAGTTCAACAGTCTAATGCAACACAGACTCCAAACTAAGGCGGCCTGGTGGCAGCAGTGGTTAAAGTGCAATAATGCAGGCTAACTCTGCCCACAGCCTGCAGTTCGATTCTGATAAGATTGACGCAGCCTTCCATTCTTCCGAGGTTGGTAAAATGAGGACCCAGATTATTGGGGGCAATATGTGACATTTTAACTGCTCAAAGAGTGCTGTAAAGCACTATGGAGTGGTATATGCATGTTATTCTTACTACCTGACCTCCAGATAAAAGCCTTTTAAGATTAAATCTATTTTTTAGATTGTAAAATTGAGGAGGAGTATGGACATTGACTTCAACTCAGTGACATATTTCCTAGCTATTCTAACTCTTTTCTGCCTTTCTTTTACACTCCAGTGATATAGATACAGGGTATATCTGAATATTCTCACTTTCAGGATATTGCACATTATACTCAGTGTTGAGTGCCTAGCCAGTTAGCTGAGCTCTTGCTTTGCAGAATTGAATGAAAATTGGTCCAAAAAAAGGGAAAACAGCTGAGGGGCAGCAATTCAAACTTCCGCCCTGGATCAGCTGGGCTTCAGAAGCTTGAATAAAGGTAAGCATAACCTAGGGGTGGGTGGGCGGACGGGCCCTCTTTTAACAAAAACAGAGAATCGGTTCGCTCTCTGTTTGAAGGCAGAACTACCGGTTCGGGAGAACCAAACCAGTAGGAACCCATCTCTGATTATTCTACTTAATTCTTTTCCCATTTGAAGGTATTACCAACTCTTGAGCCAATCTTGCAGCCAGTCACTGATACTCAACATCACTGAATAACTCAAAACAGGAACCCACTGGTGTTCTACAGGATATAAAGTTGTGGAAAATGCAAAAGTGGCCCTTTTCTGCTGGCTGACGTTGGGCCAGTCACTCTCTCTCAGCCAAAACCCATCTCATAGGATTCTTGCTTTGGGGAAAATAGGAGAAGGAAAGTGTGTTGGGTTTATTTGCTTCCTTAAGCTCAGATCAAATGTCACCTGTTCAATTCTGAATGTAGGGCAGCCAATCCGGAATATTTTTTCAACGTCCTTATATTCTCCTGCTGTAGGCTGTAGTGGAACCAATTTGGCATGGCTTCCTTTCATATCTTCCCAATGTTCAGGAAGGCGTTCTAATAGTTTCTCTGCAAAATAAACATTTTGTTAAAGTAGTGACATAACCCACCAGAAAATAGAACTATGAATAAGTTTGAAATCAAGGGAATTCACAATTATCTCCTCTTGTGCTAAACATTACATTTAGTGTTAAAATCTTCACAGTGGCTTGGCATCTCTGCATAGGATAACTTTCTTTCATTCTGTCCTCTCAGCACTCACAAACTAAGTAGCATGAGTTCTAAGTGTTATTTCCAAACAACTATTTCTCTATTTTCATTTTGTTCACTCCTAAATCACATTTCTTTTGACTCTTTTCCTCCAATAACTGACCACTTTCCCTTTCTTTCTACTTTGCTTCCAAAAAAGGAAACTATTGGTAAACTTGGAAATTTGTGTTCTGCTCAAATGGTTTTAGAGTACTTCTTGTTTCAAGAGCAATTTCTAGGGTAAGGAATTGTTTTTTGTCACTTAAAAAATACGGATCAATTAAGATAATTTATATTTTTGCAAACGTTACAGATTTCCCCCCCAGAAACTGGTAAATGTAGTGGACTTTCAATTTCAAGACATACTCAACAACCATCTACTCAGAGATGCTCTCAGCCACTGCTTCCTGTCCCGATTTTTAAATACTACAAATATACCTAAAGTGCTTACAATAAAATACTTTCTCAGAAATAAAGATGATTCCAAAGTCTGGAAGACAAGTCATCTTCCTATATGAGTCAAGAAATATGTTTCTAGACATTATATCAACTTATTCCTTGCTTCCTTCACTTTGGGGAAAAGATTCCTGTACTGTCAATTTCTACCAAAAAGTGGAAATAAGCCTAAAGTTCTTGCTGGGAAATGAATAGATAGAAAACCTGCTCTACACATGACCAAGTCTTGCAGATGTAGTATGGAACTGACTGTCATATTTTGATGCCAATCATACAAGTGGTCTGTTCACTTTTTTTTAAGTTCCTAGTGATACACACACATTCACCTGTTTTGTACTATTGCCCTACCCCATTTACACACTTTTTAAATCCCGAGGAAGATATTTTTGAGAGGCGACCAAAACAGTAATCTAGCCACTAATCCAACCCCAATTATTTAAGATGTTCCTTACCTTCATCCTTTCCAATACGTTTAATTTTCATGCTTTTTCCTTGGCTATCTACAACACACATTTTGTTCAGGTCAGCTGTGTAGTTCTGACCCTGAATCTGGACCTGAATTTGTTTCTTTTTACTGATTTTAGCATCTTCTAAATCAAGGTTACTAAATGTATCAAAAGCTACAAAGACATTTCCGTTTGCACAATACTGCCACTCAACCAAAACTTGAGCAAGTTCTGCCTTGGATTTCTTTTCCTGGTCAGCTTTAAGTGTTTTTAAGAGGTTCTGAATTTCTGTGAAAGCAGTGAGGACATCCCGGGGGATACCAGATAACAAAATAAAAGGAGGAGACTCCATGCTGTTCAGATGAATGACAATATGCAATCTTTTCTGGAGATCATTCAGTCTCTTGATTTCAGCATCAGTAAACATGTCTATCAAGTCATCAACAATGCGATTTTCTATCTGTTCCTTGGAAACCAATTTCCTTAGCCAGGCTTCAGCCTCTTCCACTTTTTTCCTGTTTTCGCCACATAACTCAAATGTTGACATCTCAATCTTCTTTTCCAATGCAATAAAACTTTTCTTTTTAGCAGGTGACTTCTTACCAGTTATAAATGCTATAAGCAAAAGGGAAATTCTGTAAGTGCACACTCAACGGGAAAAAATGGAAAAGCATTCACAGTAAATGAACCCCACACTTTAAACTTGCCTTTAAACCTAGAAAACATAGATTCGGAAGTAGGCAATGGCTGTCCTTTTTTATTTTCCAAAATGGCGGAAAAGGATTTTTGCATATGTGGCTGAAAGACAACAACTTTAACAAGTTTCAAGTATCCAGGCAAGTCTTTTCCTGCAAAATCAGCCACTGCATCGATAATTTCTTCAGCTACTTCATCAGGACTCCTTCTTCCCTGACCTGTATCAGATGCAACAGACAAAACCCAACAAAATATACTTAGTACAACGAAGGACTCAAAGGATAGACAACCTATGGCCCTTCAGATATCAAACTACAATTTTCATCATCCCTGTTGTTATTCAAGCTATGATTCAAGGATACACAAGAATCTTACATCTGGAAGGCAATTGGTTCTCTACTTGTGAGTTGCTAACTTTTGCTATACAGCTTTACCCTTATATATTCCAAAAAATCAACATGTTCATTTTTAAAACAGGCAATCAGTCAAGCCGAATGTTGCCTATCTCCCTTATAAAATAGGCATGTACCGTGTATCTAATTTACTTCTTGCCTTTCTTCCATCAATGGGGTTAAGCTTAGCCTTTAGAGCAGGGGTTTCCAACTTGGCTATTTTGAGACCTGTAGACTTCAATTCCCAGAATTCCTTAGCGACCATTTCCCGATGAAATGCCCAAAGAACCAGCTCTCTATTCTCACACTTTGCTTTTGGAGAAGTTGATAAGGATCAGTCATTGGCAGTACCCTCAAAAAAAGCCCCCATCCAATGATGTACAGGAGTGGGCAGATCTTTTGTAGTCAGGACCTCAGTTTTTATGGTTTTCAGGATGAGAGGCCAAGGACCTCGATGCAACATACAATCATGCAGAGTGTTTAGGATTCAAAATAAGTGGGGGCAATGGGTGTCTACTTGGGGGAAATGTTGAAATCTAGATTTCAATCCCCAATCCATCTCTTCTATAAGTTCACTGTGACATTGCACAAAAATATGCAAGCAGTGGAGAACAAATTGCAACATCTTGGCACAGATTTTTTTGTGTTATTCTAACAAAAATCTCAAAATTCAACAGACAACTTTATAAACTCCTCATGAAAAATCTGTGGGACTTTTTTCTTCTCCAAGGACTTCTCTGTTTGGGCATTTGTTTACCATGTTAGTTTTAGTCCCCTAATGTTTCTTAAATGTGTTACGGACTTCACGGACACATTCATGAAGTTTTCTAAAGAGCAATAGATGAAGAGTTTACCATTGCTTTCTTCCAGGATGTTATTTCAACTTCTAAGTATAGCCTACAGCTCTGTTATTCCCTAAGAGCCTTTGATCAAAGTCTTAAACACACCAGGGTTGCTGTCCGCAAATGAACAGAAGTCACAAAGGAGATATTAAGAAACAGAAGGTCAGAGGTGGAGCCTACTTCCTTTTTAAGGATGGAATACAAAGGAATTTCATCTCCTCTGTCATGTTCATACATAGCAGAACACTGGAACTTGTCCATATGATGCTAGCTTAGTATGGCAAATCCATTGCAACAGTTCACATTTTCTAACAATGAGCTAATTTAGGAAACTGTCACTAGGATTCAGGACGTAGGTTCCCCATTAATGAAAACTTTATTCTGGAAAAGCACAAATGATTATCGGGGGGGGGGGGGATACAAACCTGTTCCAATTACAGGGAAGGCTACAGAGGCATACTGTTTTGCTTCACATTCCCGAAGCACTTTGGAGATCTGAGTTTTGATGCTGGGGCAAGGAGCCAGGTGGATAATTTTTTTACAGGGCAGTTTTCCATTCTGTGTGGTTACAAATCCATTGTGAGGCTGCGAGGCTGGAAAAATAAAAATGATAACTTCTCCATGAACTGTCTTTGTAATACAGTATATTACATTCATTAGAGGTACAGTATCTATAAATACATGTCTTATGGAAGAGCCCCAACTATAAATTCTGTCTGACAACAGCTCGCCCTTTGTGGCCTACTGCAAAGGTATATTTTGCACAGTGCAGGAAAAATGGGGTGTTCTTTTTAAAGTCAAATTGTAGAAATATAACCCTCTCGTGAGCTCTTTGGCACATGCAGAGAAAATAAGGAAAACCCTTGATGTTTTCCTCTGCATTTTTTACTGATGGTCAAAGACTGTGATACATCAGAAGTGCTAGCTAGATAAGCAGTTTCTGACGCTTTCCAAAATCTGCTCCTAAGTCTTCATAAATATTCTGGCATTGTGGTGGGAAGTGACCCTCAGAAGCTAGGGGAAGGTTTTGGAAATGTTGCCATCAGAATGCTTATTCTGACATCAACATTCCCTTCCTTGTCATCTAATTCCAAGGAACGACCGTTGACTTACCTGAACGGTCCTTCTATGTGCGCTGCGAGGGGAATCCAAGCATGGGTTAACTTTGTCCATTAGCCTAGAGACTGAGTTATGCAAATTAGATGACCACGCCTCCTCTGCCTGGAATATTCAGTTTTGCACGAAGGACAGCCGTTGGAGAGGTAAGTCAAGTCAGTCACGACGGCAGTCGAAAGGTATCATAAGTCACGTCCAATATAAGTCACGTCCAGAATACGAAGGTCAAAAGTCAAAAGTCACGAGAAGACGACCCGGACCAGCCCAATCATCGGGCGGGATTGGATTCCCCTCGCAGCGCACATAGAAGGACCGTTCAGGTAAGTCAACGGTCGTTCTCCTGTGCGCTGCTTGGGGAATCCAAGCATGGGACATGCCAGAGCAGTTGACCTAAGGGCGGGAAGTAGGCTGGTCAGGACCCGCAGAGGAGGCGAGAACCTGTTGTAGCACACGCCGCCCAAAGGATGCTTCAGCCGAAGCGTAAGAGTTCACTTTGTAGTGCCGAATGAATGGGGACGGCAACGCCCAAGTGGCTGCTCTGCAAATATCCTCAACCGAAGCCTGAGTGGACCAGGCCGCTGTTGTCGCCGCGCTCCTGGTGGAGTGAGGAGTAATGCGTCTGGGAACCGGCCGGGATTGAGAGTCATAAGCTAGTGCGATGCAGGCTTTCAACCAACGTCCGATGGTATTGGGGGAAACTTTCTGCCCCATGGAAGAAGGCTGGAATGAGACGAAGAGTGCCTCTGTCCTGCGGAATGCAGCCGTGCGCTTCACATAGCGACGAAGGGTCCTCCGAACGTCCAGATGATGCCACTGTCGCTCCTGCGGATGAGAAGGATGCGGGCAAAAGTCTGGGAGGACAAGCTCCTGCGCCCTGTGAAACAAGGTATTGACTTTGGGCAGGAAAGATGGATCCAAACGGAGAACCACTCTGTTGGAATGGAAGATGCAAAGATCAGACCGAACTGAGAGAGCGGCCAGTTCCGAAACTCTCCGGGCAGAAGTAATGGCCACCAGGAATGCTGTTTTGAGCGTAAGTAGTCGCAAGCTGATGGAGCGGATGGGCTCAAAAGGCGAAGATGTAAGCGCCCTGAGTACCAACGGAAGATCCCAGGTAGGATAACGGTGGACAGTTGGAGGCCGGATGTTGGAGGCACCCTTCAGAAAAGCCTTGACCCGCGCGTGTTGAGTTAGCGACCGGGCCCGACCGCCACTAAGGACTGTGGACAGAGCGGCGACCTGACGGCGTAGAGTGTTCGGTGCCAATCCCTTCTCTAGGCCCGATTGTAGAAAATCGAGGACCTGGGGAACTGATGCTCTGGTCGGAACGATGGTATTGCGACGGCACCACCTGCAGAAAGCCTGCCACGTGGCTTCGTAAATACGAGTAGTGGAAGGCCTGCGGGCCGCCTGAATGGTGTCGATGACAGCGCTGGAGAAATGAAGACTGGTCAGCTTAGCCCGCTCACGTGCCACACAGCTAACTGCAAGAGCTGAGGATTCGGATGAATGAGAGCCCCCTGGTTGAGCTGGATCTGGTTGTCCGGGATGCGCCAAGGGCGGCTGATGGACAGGTGGACGAGGTCAGCGTACCAGGGACGTCGAGGCCACATTGGCGCCACTAGGAGAACCTCCGCCTGTTCCGAAAGTATTTTCTGGATGACCAGAGGGAGAATCGGCAGTGGCGGAAAAGCGTACAGTAGGCCGGGCGGCCAGGGGCTGCGTAGAGCATCCGTGCCCTCCACCCCCTGAGTTCGGAACCGGGTGTAATATCTGGCTGTCTGAGCATTGCAAGACTGGGCAAAAAGATCCACCTGCGGTGTGCCGAACCGGTGAGTTAGCTCCCGAAAGAGGGAGGGATGGAGCTGCCATTCCGCTTGGTCGACCGTCGCTCGGCTCAACCAATCCGCCTGCGTGTTGGAGTCGCCTGAAATGTGCTCCGCCTTCAATGACAGCAGTCTGGCTTCCGCCCAGTGATGTAACTTCTCCGCCTCCAGCATCAGGGCCTTGGAACGGGTGCCCCCTTGACGATTCACGTGGGCCTTGGAGGCTACATTGTCCGTCAGAACTAGAATGTGGTTGTGTGACACAATGTCCCTGAACTCCAGAAGGGCCAACCGGATGGCTCGGAGTTCCAGCCAGTTGATGCTGCTGTTGATTTCCTGGCTGGACCATCGGCCCTGTGCTACCCGATCCAGTACATGGGCTCCCCACCCATACAGACTGGCATCTGTTGTCACCTGGATGCGATCCGGCTCCTTGAACGGGCTCCCCCTGAGGAGTTTGGAAGAAGCCCACCACCGGAGGGATCGGAGTGGCTTGGGTGGTAGACGCACCTTGATCTGGGTGTGGCTTGTGTGAGCTCTCTGGAAGGGTAGCAGGAACCACTGGAGAGGGCGAGAGTGGAATCGGGCCCAAGGAACCACATCGATGCACGATATCATCTTTCCGAATAACTGGGAAAGAGTGGCCAAGGGAATGAGTCTTTGAGATGATATCCGACTCACCAGCGCGCAGATGCTCTGCCATCTGTCCTGGGACAGGAACACTTCGCACGTCCCGGAGTTGATGATCGTGCCCAGGTGGAGCAACGACGTGGTTGGTCGTAAGTGGCTCTTGGTGAGGTTCAGGACGAAACCGTGGCGGCGCAGGGTGTCCATTGTGACTTCCAAGTCCCTTACCGCCTGGGCCCGCGTTGAGGACAGGAGCAGGATGTCGTCCAGGTAACAGTTGACCCGGATGGGCACTGTGCGAAGCGAAGCTGCCACAACTGCGAGGAGCTTGGTAAACGTGCAAGGGGCCGATGATAGGCCAAAAGGCAGGGCCCGATATTGGAAATGACGGCCTACATAGTGGAAGCGGAGAAACCTCCTGTGGGCCTGATGTATCGGAACATGGAGGTATGCTTCCTTTATGTCGACTGATGTCATCAGGTCGCCGCGGCGTATGGATGCTAAGATGCTTCTGAGAGACTGCATCTTGAATTTTTGATATTGTATGAAGAGATTGAGCCGCTTTAAATCCAGGATGGCCCGCCATCCTCCTGAGCTTTTGGGAACTAGGAATAATATTGAATAAAAACCTAGCCCCTCCTGCCCTTTTGGAACCTGCTCTATAGCCTCGATGGACAGGAGGTGTTGAATCTCTTCGTTCATTAGGCGCCTTTTTTCTTGGCACCTGGGTACCGGACAACGGATGAAGCGTCTTGGTGGGAGGGACAGAAACTCCAGAGTGAGGCCCTGCCTCACTACTTGAAGGGCCCAGGCGTCGGATGTGGTCTCCGCCCATTGATGAGCGTAGGCCAGAAGCCGAGCGCCTATGGCCCCCTCCCCCTGGGAGTCACCGGTACCTGCGAAAGGACCGGTTACCGCCCCCTCGAAAGGGCCGCCTAGACTGAGCCTGTGGTTGGGACTGCTGGCGACTCCTATCCCTAGAACCGAAGCGGTCCTGGCCCCTATCCTGAGCTTGATTGCCTCGGTTATATTGGGGAACGTAAGGAGTGGTGGTGAATCCCGAGTCCCCAGCCCTGAAGTTCTGGCGTCTATTATATGGTTGCTGTCTCCTATCATTGCGTCTGGTGGCAGAAGGAAGGACTTTACGTTTGTCCCTAGTCTCGATAAGAATAGGATCAAGAACGGAACCAAACAGGGCCTCACCCTTGAAGGGCGTGGAAGCTAAACACCATTTAGAACGAACGTCTGCCTGCCAATGGCGAAGCCACAACAGGCGACGAGAGGCTACATTAGAAACTACGGCTCGGGAAGCGAACTTGGCCGCGTTAAGAGTGGCATCCGCAAAATATTCCAGAGCCGCCATCAATTTTGTGACATCCTGGTGAAGTCTCATGTCATCAGGGGCAAGCCTAGCTTGTAGTTGCCTGAGCCAGACCAAAGATGTACGATTAAAGAAGGACGCCGCAGAGGCGGCACGTAAGGCCCAGGCCGCTGCTTGATGTGTCTTACGTATGACCATTTCGGCCTTGCGGTCCTCAGCCTTCAATCCCTCAGAAATCTCCGAAGGAATGAGTGCGGTGGAGGCCAGGGCCGCAATGGGAGCATCCACAGAAGGAAATTGGAGAATCTTTTCCAATTCCGGAGTGGAGATGTATAATTCTTTGTCCCCATTGCTAGGAGGGGCCACAGCAGTGGGCTGCGCCCACTGTTTCTGAATAACGTCGCTAAAGAGCTTGGGAAAAGGAATAGCTTCCTGTTCTGAAACCTGCTCTGCAAACAGGCGCTCCGTGGCATCCAATCCCACAGCGGTGCTATCCTGGGTGGTGGAACCGCCCATGTTAGTAGTAGCCTTGGCCTTATATAATAAAGACTTAAATAAGGTTGGGCGAAATAACCCTGAGGAGGGTTGGTCCACTGGAATGCCCTCATCATCGGATAATTCAATATCTAACACCTCCCCTTCCTCCATCAAGGCCGATTCCTCACTATATTCAGAGGGAAAAGGTGAGGAGGGCTGGGCCTGGGAAGTGGAAGCCTCCCTAGGCACTAACGAGGTCCTGGGGGAGTTGGATCTACGCTGTAACTCTGCATCCACCCCCCTCGAAATGGCATCAGATATCATTTGATAAAATTCTGGGTGAAGGCCCATTTCCTGTCCCTCCGGAGGCCTGAGGCCTGCAGCCGTGGGAGTGAAGGTTGCAGAAGGCCCAGCCCTGGGCTGGGCCGAAGCCACGCCCTGTGCTGGCAAAACCGGGAAAGACTGGCCCTCTAAGCCTCCTTCCTTGGCAGATGGGGCCTGTGGTAAGGCGAGGTCTGGAGACCAGCCTCGATTGCCAGGAGAAGCAGGGGGGGAATGCGGTGTGGAGCCCTGAGGAGTCAGCACCGGAGGCGAGGGATTGGCCACCCTGGGGGCTCTAGATGGTGCCCTGGTTCTGTCCCTGCGCCTTTGGACCCTGTCCGGGGCTGCAGAGGAGGCCCGGGAAGCATGGGTGGAGGCCCTGGTTGCGGCCCTACCCACCCTGGGGGGAACATCAGCCTCGGATTCAGAGTGGGCCACATTGGTGGTGTTTACAATACCTCCAGAATTAGTGGATTCTGCCATACTAAATGCGAATGAAAGCGAAAAAGCTCAATCTCCTCACAAAACACCTTTAACGAAGGCAAGCAGTAACACTGAGAAGCAGCTGCAACGAACTATCTCTAGCCGAGAGAACCAGGCAAGTGAGAAACGTGGGAGAGAGCCGTTGACGCAGCGCCGCTAATTAGGAGGAAAAGAAGGCCCCGCCTTCCTTCCCCCATGCAAAAGCGCGCGAAGAAATCAATCCAAAATGGCGCCCGCCATTCAGGCGGGACTTTTAAAATGCAGCTTGACTGCAGCGCTGTGCAAACAGCAGCGGAGAGCAGCGAAATTAGGCAGAAACCGATTGCATCGGACTGGGAGAAAGATCGCACTTCGCAAAGTGAATCGCTCCCTTAAAAGCGCGGAACGGAGCGGCGAACCAGCCCCTGAGCGCAGCAAAGCGGCTAAAAAAGGCGGCGAACCAGCCTCTGTTACAGCCGAAGGAGTAAACAGCAACCTCCTGCTGTGCAAGCTTTGCCGGAGATCAGCGTCTCGGCTGAGCTGCTAAATGAGCTCCTCTATTCATTTCCAAGGTTGTAGTAAATCCAGGCTTAGAGGAATCCAAATCTTTTAACTTACTTTGTCGATTAGTCTAGAGAAGATTAGAATTGCGTCTCTTCAGGCTGGACTGAGTTAAAAAACTGAATATTCCAGGCAGAGGAGGCGTGGTCATCTAATTTGCATAACTCAGTCTCTAGGCTAATGGACAAAGTTAACCCATGCTTGGATTCCCCAAGCAGCGCACAGGAGAACCATAGGATGCTCTTAAACTTTACCTATGTCCAATAATGGGCTGATTGGAAAGAAAGAGCTGAAAATAAATCCCAACCAGAGATATTGCTAGAAAACTAGTCTTTGGTGTTGAGGCTTAGCCTGTTTGAGATGAAGCTGCAACCCTTAAAAGAGTTAGTTTGCAATCTATTAGTTATTTCTTGAGTGTTCCTCAGCTGTCTCTAGATTTACTGACAGTAAGCAAGGCCAAGCTAGTACATTATGTGCCACCTTTCCTAAACTAGTCAGATTTAGAAATAATTATCCACAGCTTCATTATATCCTGTCTTTCTTCACTCAACAACACTCTACTACAACAACAAGAGCCCATTTACAGAATAGTACTGACAAATGTATTCAGAACTATGATTAAATGATCTAAGAAATACCATGCAAACTATATTTGGCAATTGAAATTCCCCAAATCCCCCATTACCTAACCAAAAAGGACCTCTTGTTGCACCTTACCAAGTCTTGCACATTCTGCTTCAATTTCAGGTCCAGCAGTTTCCAAAATTGCTTTGGAGACACCTGTAAAGAAATGAAAAAATGGGGGAGGAGTATGCATGAATGTAAAAAGTGAACTTAAAACACAACCTTTGCTTGCTTGCAAAAATTTCATAGCAAGAAAATTCCTTAGAAATTGTGAGGTGGGGATTGAGTTAGATATTGCATTAATATATCCAAAAGAATCGAGCCACAATACTCTGAAATACTGTCTCTGCTTACAAGAAAATAGTTTTAAATCAATGAATCTTCATTTCTCCCTCTCATTCATTCACATACATGCAAACAAACTTTTGCATATCCAAATAGCTTTTTGTCTCGCCAAGAATGAGCACTTCGCTTATTAGAATGTTCAGAAGATGTTCATTTGAAATTCAGTACCTGCTTTGGATGAAAAGTTTTCATTGGTCACATTCACAATGACATCTGTCTTTTCCATGACAATATCTCCAGTCACTGACTGGAAGGTAATGGATCCAAACTGCATTTCATTACTCCCTAAAGCTGAGGTAGAAAGGGATCCGTAGGAACCTGTGACTGAGAAAAGAAACACTATGATTGAGTTATAGCACTTATATCCCTGGATTGAGCACTATCCTCCTATTCTTTGTAAAAGATATATATACCTATTTCAATATTCAGTTTAAAAAAAACATTTTTTTGGTATCCAATAAGGTCTTGCCATCGGTAGGGGAGACATCCGAGGTAGCTCGGGAGTTCATGGCTTCCATGACAGCCATGGACCTGACCCAGGTAATTCAGAGCCCCACACATGAGGGAGGTCACACACTGGATCTTATCTTTGTCTCTGGCCAGTGGAGGAGTGATCTGGGAGTAGGGGATTTAGTTATTACACCCCTGTCATGGTCAGACCACTCACTTCTCCGGCTCGACTTCCCAGCCGCTACTCCCCATCGCGGGGAGGCGGAACCGGAATGTCCAAGATGGTTCCGCCCCAGACACCTGATGGAACCTGATAGGTTCCAGACGGAGCTTGGGCCATTTCCTGTAGCCCTGACCCGCACCCGGATGGAGGACCTAGTGGCTGCATGGAATAGTGCAGCCACCGGGGCCTTGGACCGGGTTGCACCTTTGTGGCCTCTCTTGCGGCAGCGAACCACCCAGGCCCCTTGGTTTACCGAGGAGCTGAGGGTGATGAAGTGCCGCAAGAGACGCCTAGAGAGCAGATGGAGATTGTCAGGCTCTGAATCTGACCGATCACAGGTGAGAGCCCATTTACGGACTTACCTTGTGGCGTTAAGAGTGGCCAAGTGTCAGTATTGTGCCACCCTTATTGCGTCCGCAGGGAACCGCCCTGCCGCCCTGTTTGGGGTAACCCGCTCCCTCCTTCAACAGAGGCCGCGGGAAGCCCCTTTGCAGGGTAGAGCAGAGGAATTTGGGGAGTATCTGCAGGACAAAATCGCTCAGATTCGAAGCAAGTTGGTCTCTACTAGTGGGCTAGAGGGGACGTCAGAGGTGGGTCTTGAGGCTCCACTCTGGGAGGAGTTTGACTCTGTTACTTCTGACGATATGGACAGGCTGCGTAGGCGACTGCGAGCCACCACATATATATTGGACCCGTGTCCCTCCTGGCTTGTACTGGCATCCTGGAAGGTCACACGAGGCTGGCTCCAGGAGTTAGTTAACGCTTCTTTGAGTGAGGGGTTCTTGCCGGCTGCCCTGAAAGAGGCGGTGGTGAGGCCCCTACTCAAGAAGCCTTCCCTGGACCCAGCTGTGTTAGCCAACTACCGTCCCGTCTCCAACCTTTGCTTTCTGGCGAAGGTTGTAGAGAGTGTGGTGGCACAACAGTTTCCATGCCACCTGGAGGAAACTGATTATCTGGACCCGCGCCAGTCCGGTTTCCGGCCCGGCCACAGCACAGAGACGACATTGGTCGCGTTGGTGGATGATCTCTGGAGGGCCAGAGATGGGGGTTGCTCCTCCATCCTGGTCCTACTAGACCTCTCGGCGGCTTTTGATACCATCGACCACGGTATCCTATTGCATCGACTGGAGGGGCTGGGGGTGAGGGGCACCATTCTGCGGTGGTTCTCCTACCTCTCTGGCCGAGTGCAATTTGTATTGGCAGGGGGGCAGAGGTCGACCTCGAGGCCGCTCACTTGTGGGGTGCCACAGGGGTCGGTCCTCTCGCCTCTCCTGTTCAATGCATATATGAAGCCGCTGGGCGAGATCATTCGTGGGTTCGGGGTAGATTACTATCTGTACGCGGATGATACCCAGCTGTACATCTCTACCCCGAACCACCCCAACGATGCCGTCAAAGTGATGTCCCGGTGTCTGGAAGCCGTACGGATCTGGATGGGAAGTAACAGACTCAAGCTCAACCTGTCCAAGACGGAGTGGCTGTGGCTACCGGCACCCCGGTTCAACCAGCTGATTCCATCACTGGCCATTGGGGGCGAACATCTGGCCCCCGTGGATCAGGTACACAATTTGGGCGTCCTCCTAGATGCCCAGCTGTCAATGGACGACCATGTGACAGCCGTGGCAAGGGGGGCGTTTCACCAGGTTCGCCTGGTGCGCCAATTGCGTCCCCTGTTGGACCGGAACGCTCTACGCACAGTCACCCACGTGCTTGTGACATCCCGGCTGGACTACTGTAACACTCTCTACATGGGGCTCCCCTTGAGATGCACCCGAAGACTGCAGTTGGTTCAGAATGCAGCCGCGCGGGCAGTCTCGGGAGTTGCTAGATACTCCCACGTAACACCTCTCCTGCGCGGGCTGCACTGGCTACCTGTAGCTTTTCGGGTGCGTTTCAAGGTGCTGATTATCAACTTCAAAGCGCTCCATGGCACAGGGCCTAGTTATTTGCGGGATCGTATCCTGCCCCATACATCCCTTCGGCCGATTCGCTCACACAGAGAGGGACTCCTCCGGGTGCCGTCCACTAGGCTGTGCCAGCGGGCGACGCCCAGGGGAAGGGCCTTCTCTGTGATGGGCCCGACCCTCTGGAATGACCTTCCCCCTGATATTAGAATGACCATTGTCTTACCTGAAGGGTCCTTTTCAGGGCGCTGCAACGGAGAGTCCAAAGAAGGGGTTAAACACAGCCAATCTGCCCAGAACTGAATTGAAAACTTTAAGCCAGGCCTCTGGTGCTGACTCCCCTCAGATTTATTCAATGAAGACGTGGAACAGTTGCGCGCTGAAACTTCAACTGGAAGTCTAATATGGAACAAGTCAAAAATAGTCCAACAACAATAACAGAAACAACAAACAACACTGTGACTTCACAAACACCAGCGGAGAATAGACCCCAGGGCGGGGTGGACTCTCCGTTGCAGCGCCCTGAAAAGGACCCTTCAGGTAAGACAATGGTCATTTTCCAGGGCGCTGCTCTGGAGAGTCCAAAGAAGGGACATGCCCAAGCTAACTGTCACTAGGGCGGGAAGGCTCAGCCATCAGGGTCGCTCCGCTGGTATGGATGCCCTGAAGAACACGCCTCCCAAAGGCCCCTTCCGCCGATGCAAAACTGTCCAGTTTGTAATTTCGGACAAATGGAGACAGAGAAGTCCAGGTGGCCGCCTTGCAGATCTCTTCAATCGGTGCCTGTGTAGACCAGGCAGCTGTGGTGGCGGCGCTTCTAGTCGAATGTGCTGTGATATTGCGAGGCACAGGAACGGACTGTAAAACGTGGGCAAGCGCAATGCAGGCTCGCAGCCATCCCCCGATGGTAGATGAAGAGACCTTCTTGCCTTGAGAAGCTGGTTGAAAGGAGACGAATAGAGATTCGGATTTCCGAAAACTGGCCGTGCGCTTGATGTATCTGCGAATAGTCCTGTGCACATCCAGCATGTGCCAGCGCTTTTCCCTCGGGTGCCGAGGATGCGGACAAAAATCCGGAAGGACCACCTCCTGCGCCCGATGAAACCAGGAATTGACCTTCGGAATGAAGGAAGGGTCCAGCCTCAGGATTACTCTGTCGTTACGAATGAGACACAAGTCCTCTCTGACTGACAAGGCAGCCAGTTCCGATATGCGACGAGCAGACGTGATAGCGACCAGAAAAACCGTCTTGAATGTGAGGTGTCTGAGACTGGCCGTCTTTAATGGGCTCAAACGGGGGCCCGATGAGGGACCGCAACACTACATTGAGATCCCAAGATGGGTATCTGTGGACCACTGGGGGTCTCAGGTTGGTCGCTCCCCTGAGGAAACTGCGGATGGTCGGATTCCGGCCAAGAGATCCGTAGCTCTCAACTGAGAGGATGGTTGACAGGGCTGCCGCCTGGCGCCTCAGGATGTTAGGTGCCAGGCCCTTGTCCAAACCTTCCTGCAGGAAGTCCAGGATGACAGGAACCGAAGCAAGGGGCGCAGACGTACCATGAGCCGTGCACCAGCTGGCGAAGGATTTCCAAGTGGCGTCGTAGATGCGCGTCGTGGACTGCCGTCGTGACGCTTGGATGGTGCCAATCACCTTGTCTGACAACTTGCCTCTGCTTAGGAGATCCCTCTCAAGTGCCAGACGGCCAGCTGCAGCCACTGGGGTTCTGGATGTTGAAGGGCCCCCTGGCTGAGAGAGATGTCCTGTGGAGGAATCCGCCACGGTGGTGTGATCGAAAGATTCACCAAGTCTGCAAACCAGGTTCTCCTGGGCCAGTACGGTGCTACCAGCAGCACCTCCGCCTCCTCTGCTAGGATCCTCCTGATGACTCTGGGAAGAAGAGGTAGCGGGGGGAAAGCGTAAAGCAGACCTTTCGGCCACGGGCCGTGCAGCACGTTGACTCCTTCCGCCCTCGGGTCGTGGAACCTTGTGAAGAACCGCGGAAGATGCGCGTTGGCCGCGGTGGCGAACAGGTCCACCAGCGGGAGGCCGAACCTCTGGGACAGTTGCTGGAACAGCAGCGGATGTAGACGCCACTCCGAGTGGTCGACTGTGGATCTGCTCAGCCAGTCCGCCTGGGTGTTGCTCGTGCCCGAGATGTGCTCCGCCTGAAGAGAAAGGAGATACCTCTCCGCCCATCGACCCATGAGCTCCGCCTCCTTCATCAGGGATCTGGAGCGCGTTCCCCCCTGTCGATTGATGTGCGCCTTGGTGGCGACATTGTCTGTCATGATGCGCACGTGGTGGCCCTGAACGGTGCTCTGGAAGCGCTTGAGCGCAAGCCTGACTGCCCTCAGCTCCAGCCAGTTGATGCTGTGAGCGGCTTCGGAAGGGGACCACCTGCCCTGTGCGAGCTGGTTGTGGCAGTGGGCCCCCCAACCGAACAGGCTGGCATCCGTTGTGATGGTGAGCCTGACTGGCTCCTTGAATGGCGACCCCATTAACAGGGCCGGAGACAACCACCACTTTAGAGAGCGACATACCTCTGCTGGAACTGGAATCAGTCTTGTTGAGCTGCTTTCGTTTGTTCTTTGATATGGAAGCAGGAGCCACTGAAGGGGACGGGAGTGAAGTCTCGCCCAAGGCACGATTGACAGGCACGAGATCATCTTGCCGAGGAGCTGTGAGAGCTGAACCACCTTGACTAGACGTGACTGCTGCACCTGAACGACCATCTCCCGAAGGCTGGCCACCCTTTCCGGGGACAGGGATACCGTGCACGAGGTGGTGTCGATGACGGCCCCTAGATGCTTCAGTCTGGTCGTGGGGACGAGATGACTTTTTTCCAGGTTGATGGTGAACCCGTGGTCCTGGAGCGCCTGCATGGTGTGTTCTAGGTCGCTGACAGCTTGTTGATGCGATGATGACAGAATGAGAACATCGTCTAGGTAACAGTGGAGTCTGACCGGACGTGACCGTAGAAAAGCCGCCACGGCTGCGAGAACCTTTGTGAATGTCCTGGGCGCTGATGACAGGCCGAATGGCATTGCCCGGTACTGGTAATGGAGGCCCGCGTAAGAGAACCTCAGGAACTTGCGGTGGGCTTTGCGGATAGGGATGTGGAGGTAGGCCTCTTTGAGGTCTATGGACGTTAGTATATCGCCTGGCATGATGCACCCCAAGATGGACTGGAGGGACTGCATCTTGAACCTGCGATATGTCACGTGGTGATTGAACCTCTTTAGATCTAATATCCCCCTCCACCCTCCTGAGTTTTTGGGGACCAGAAACAGGATGGAGTAAAACCCTCTTCCTTCCTGGCCTGCTGGGACAGGTTCTATGGCCCTGATCTCCTTGAGGTGCCTTATCTCCTGTTCCATGAGGGATCTTTTGACTAACCCTGAGGGAACTGGACACCGGATGAAGTGGCGGGGAGGGGGGGACCAGAATTCTAAAGTGAGACCCATGCGGACCGTTTGAAGAACCCACTGGTCCGACGTGGTCTGCTCCCATTTGGCGTGAAACAACTGCAACCGCCCTCCTATGGGAGCTGACCTGTGATGGTCATTTATACCTCCTAAAGGGTCGGGAGCCGGAGCCCCACCGAAATGGCCGCTTGGAGAAGGGCTGCTGGCGACCTCTGTCTCGAAGGGACTGATGGTCCTGAGACCGCTCACCCTGCTGGGGATACGCCCGATGATAGGGGGCGGAGCTGGTGGAGGGCTCATTGTTCCGAAAGGCCTGCCTCCTGTAAGAGCCAGGACCTTTACGATCAGGCTTTTTGGTGACTGATGCCATCACTTTCTTTTTGTCCTTGTTTTCTACAAGGACTGGATCAAGGACCTCACCAAACAGCTTGTCCCCTTTAAAGGGGGCAGTAACAAGCTTCCATTTGGAGCGCATATCCACATTCCAGTGCCTAAGCCACAGGAGGCGTCTGGAAGTAACATTAGACGCTAGAGCACGCGAGGCAAACTTAGCAGCATTCAGAGTGGCATCAGCAGTGTACTCTGTGGCTGCCATGATTTTATTGATATCCTGCCTGACTTTAACGTCCTTGGCAGGTATCTTCCTCAACAACTGCCTCAGCCACAGGAGAGCCGCCCTGGAGAAAAAGGAGGCTGAAGCGGAGGACTTAATGGCCCATGCAGCTGCCTGATGGGTCTTGTGACAAGCAGTTTCGGTTCTCTTGTCCTCAGCCTTGAGCCCCTCCAACAGGTCAGGAGGGAGCACAGAAGAGGAGGTAAGAGCCGCTACAGGGGGATCGATAGGAGGGAGCTTGAGCAGCTCCTCCAGGCTGGCATCCACCGTATATAGCTTCTTGTCATGGCTGCTGGGGGTAGCCATGGTAGCTGGCTGCGCCCACTGTCTTTGAACTAAATTGAGGAACATCTTGGGTACAGGAACTATTTCCTGGACCGAAATGAGTTCCTCAAAGAGATCCCCAGATAGATCATCAGGGTCTACAACCACCTGAGCTGGGGGGGTGGACCCCATGTGAGTTGAGATCTTAGCCTTATCTAAAATGGTTTTGAAATTATCCAAATTAAATAAGCCTGAAAAGGCCGGCTTTTTGGCGGGGCTTGCCTCATCCCCAGAGAATTCAGCTTCCTGCCTAGGAAGAAATTCCTCTTCTTCCTCCCAGTCTGACTCATCGGAGGCCACTGAAGAATGCAGGGACGGAGGAGGAAGGCTAGGAGTCATCTCTCTGGAATCCTCCTAGGGTTGCAAATGGTGGGTCTTGCGAGTGCGCTTGCCACCTTTTCGCATCCCTGCCTCAATGCCCTGGGAAATGGCCCTGTTAATTATTTCCTGCATTTCAGTGGATAGGTTAGGCCCTTGGTCCTCAATGGGGCGAACCCCTTGAGTGGGCCCGGGGATCGGCTGTTGAGGGGCTAAGGGTCCCATTGGAGCTGGTCCCTCCTCCATATCAGAGGGACAGGCAAAGAGATCAGCCTGATCAGCCATGGAATGGCCTGGAGAAGTTGCCATGGCCAGGGAATCCCCTTCCTCTTCACTATCAGAAATGGGGCCTCCCTGGGCTGGAGGAATTTCCCTGGAGGGCTCCCCAGGAGACACCGAAAGGGAAGATTGGGCCTGCTGTTGGTCTTTGGAAAACTGTTTTTCTAAGGCCTTCTGTCGCCTTAATGCATCTTTGTCTAGGCCTGAGCCCTGCTTGGGGCCATGCCTGGAGTAAGGCTTACTCCCTCTAATGGCCTCCCTGGCTGCTTTCCCGGCCTGTCTTACAGGGGCTCTGGAAGAGGCACCCTCAGAAGTCTCAGGGGCCTGATCTGCCATGGTAACAATCACTGGTTGGGACAGTAGGGGGATGGGAAAACCACCACTCACCACCTCCAGAAAGCCCACCGCAGCACGATGCTCCTGAGGAGACAGAGAAACTGCAAGGCCTGAAGTAGCTTGGAATTTCTTAGGCGCGAGCAGAATTCGCTCCCAGCGCCTGCAGGAGAGTAAAGGAGGCGACCCAGCAGGCCACGATCCCACGCCGCTATCACTTGCTTGGATTGGGGCCCAGGTCGCCGGTCACACCAGGCAAGTCTGACTCCATGCGGCTCCTGCAAAGAGCCAGGCACCAGGCAGCTGCGGCAAAAAACTTTTAAAAGTAAAGCTGGAAGATTGCGCAATCCAAAATGGCGGCCGGAACTCACCGGGGCTTTGCGCGCCAAATTTAAAGAGGGAAGAAGCCAAAATGGCTGCCCTGGAAGCCCACGCAGCAATTTGACTTGCTAGAAGCACAAATTGCAACGGAGGGCTTCCAGCGGGAATCGGCCCCCAGTAGGGGTGCCCCAACAGCGCTGGCGTCGGCACTTCGACCCACGCGCTTCCCCCAACAGCTGCCTGCGGCTTCCAGGAGCCAGAGCAAAGCCCCGGACTCCAGGAGAGCCGAAAGGGTGAGAAAAACCCAATTAAAAAGGGAAAAAAACAAACTTAAATTTAAACTCACCAGCCTGCTCTAAAAATCCTTAAATATACTGTTTTAAAAAATTATTCTTCCTCTGGAGAGTCCAAGGAATCAATCTTAGAACTGGAGAAATTCTTAAAGCGCGTCCACTGGGCTAGCTGAATTGAAAAAATCTGAGGGGAGTCAGCACCAGAGGCGTGGCTTAAAGTTTTCAATTCAGTTCTGGGCAGATTGGCTGTGTTTAACCCCTTCTTTGGACTCTCCAGAGCAGCGCCCTGGAAAACAACTACGGACCTCCGCTCCTTCCGCAAGAAGGTCAAAACCCACCTGTTTATTCTAGCCGGCTTGGCCTAATTCCAGCTCTCCCACCCCAGCCTGTATTTTTCAATTTTGGTCTTAGGTTTAGTTTTTAATTTTTATAAATTTGTACAGGGGTTTAAGTTTAATTCGTTTTTAACTATATGTATGATTATTTGTAAGGCTTTTTAATTCGCTACCTGTACATCGCCCCGAGTCCCTTCGGGGAGAGGGGGCGGTCTAGAAATCAAATAAAATTCAAATTCAAGTCTGCACATTCTCTATACAAGGGAAATAAGGTCTGCACATCTGGGAAATGCTACTCTTAAAAGTGGCACCTTGAACAACTTAAGATGCTACTGAACTCTGCTGATTTTTTCCATGACTACCAAAGGGTGAAATTAGAAGACCTATGATCAAGCTTTAGTAAATGTCCCCAAAATTTTAATAGAGGTGCCGCCAAAAGGGCTACTGAAACTGCATATGCCACACTGGAACAGTTCTTTGCCCAGTGAGGAAGAGGACATTTCCAAAAGGAAAAAAAATGTGGCTCATTCATATGCTGAAATAACTCAGATAAACATTATAATCATCAAGGATTTGCTGAACAAGTCATTCTACTCCAGTTTGTGCATCATAAGTTTGGTCTAGTGGTTAAGGCACCAGACTACAAAGTGGTAGACTGTGAGTTTGAGTTCCAACTTAGGCATGAAAGCCAGCTGGGTGATTTTGGGTCAGTCACTCAAAAAAAGAAGAAGAGGAGTTCGCCTCCTTGCGTTATTTGTAAAAATAATAAAGACAGGATACAAACAAACAAATAAATCCTACTAAGCTACGATTCACAAACAACAATAGCTGTATTTGTACACTGCATTAACTACCAAGAGCAGACATATCATGCTATGGCTTCGCATATGTGGTGATAGGCATTCTGAAAGAAAGTCTAAAACAGAGATTTTCCGGCTTTGGTGACTGGCAGAAGGAGGGAAGAGAGAGGGAATGATTGCATGTGAGTGGTGGGCAAGCACACACACTGTCCAAGACCCAGTAGTGGATCATGGGCTGGGAGTTGAAGACCCCCAGTATAAAACATCTTCTGTAAATGTAGTCCCTCCATCTTCTAATAGCTATTATTGACATTATTTAAAGGAAGGATTGTCAACATATCTCTCATGTTACATGCCAGTTGGACCCAATACAGTTCTGGAACTCATGATAAGAAAAAGTTGGAGAAAGAAGTCTGCCCAACCGAGCCCACTCATTACCTGCCATTTCTTCATTGCCCGGTGGTACAGCCTTGAGAATATCATCAATCCCAGATCGAAAAACCTTTGTAAATGCCTAGGGGGGAAAGTTATCCACATGTTTCCAAAACTATGCAAAGAAGGAACAATAACACCATGGAACAATTCTTGTAACATTTCAATAATGGCACGGAGGGTAGTGAGCTTGCAAATTTGGGGATCCTGAGGGACCGTGTCAATGAATGGCGTACAATGAGGGTTTCTACTAAAAATAGGTGGATCCAATATCTTCAGTAAAATATAACCACTGTCAGAATAGGCGGAAGCCAGGAAGCTGTTTAGTGCTTTTACAACAATTTACTAACATTATGGCAAAATTGCTACTCACCCCCCCCCCCAAAAAAAATCCATGAGGCTCTGGATAAAACTATTTGCTTTGACTGTCCTGAAAGACATCACTGATGCTCATCTTTGAGAAGAAGAGATGATTGAGTGGAAGATACTGCCAAATACAATGAGATATGTGCATTATTCCACAGAATATTTAAACGTGGTTAATAGGCATCTGGCTGGATTTGAACATACTATGTCACACATCCTAACAAAACAAAGCATTACGTTTGGTAAGAGAGTCAGTTTGGTGTAATGGCTAGGAGCCAGGAGACCTTGAGTTCAAGTCCCATCTTAGCCGTGAAATTTTGGACCAGCTGCTCTCTCTCAACCCAACCAACCTCACAGGGTTGGGGAAGATAGGATGAGGAAGGTGTGTTGGTTATTCGCCGCCTTAAGTTATTTGTAAAAATAGTAAAGGTGGGATAAAAACAAACGAACTAATGTATTAATGAATTTAGTCAAAATCTAGCAAATCACATTGTAGCTTCAAAAGACACGTGGGCCACCTTTGAATGTATCTGGGGAAATAGATGCCCATCCAACAGTCCAGCTTTGCTGCTGCTGTTTTTGTAATAATTAGTTGGAAACTTACAACTATTTTTGCAAATTATAGATTGAGGGTTCTTAAAAACAAAGGGCAGTTTCTTATTTGGAAGAAAAGTAACATTACCTTTATATTAACTTCATCTTTTGGATGTAAGAGAACATGAACATTCTGAAGGGACTTGATATTCTTCTTTCTACTGAATGTAAGTATTTCTTGAAACATACATTTAGCCACCTCATCATTTGGAAAATTAAAACCTCCAGTCCCAATGGCTGGGAAAGAGATAGACTTTAATGACAACATTTCGGCCCTCTCCAGACAATTTCTGATAATACTTTTAAGTATCTGTAGAATATAAAGCAATATTTCACAATTACGCTTTAAAAGAACCAATATTAACACAAGACTTAATTTAGCAGCCAGAACAGACAAGAGGTGTGCACAGATCAACCTCATTCACACATAAAGAGAGGGATATATATATAAAAAGGAGAGTTATATCCATTTACATCAACTCAGCATATTCAATTGCATCAAAACTATAGCTCTGGTATTGAAGAATGGATTACAAAGAAATGCCTCCATTTTTTACATATAGTAAGAAGATATAATGTATATTATATCAGCCCATCAATGGATAAGCCAACCCTCAAACATTTTTTTAAAGTATGATGAAAAATACGCCACACACATAGATAAACTGTTCCAAATTTGTCATGATATTTTAGTTAAAAATTTGAGGGTTGGCTCATATACAGATGGGCTTAATTCACAAGTATATACAGGTAATTTAAAAACTATGATTTTATATCCTTGTAGATAAACTAACTTCAAGAGGCAACTGGACTTTCTGTTTTTTCTTTGAAGATGTTTCACTTCTTATCTGAGAAGCTTCTTCAGCTTCAGCGTCAAGTTGCCTGTTGAAAAAACACCTTTGGGACTAAAATTCTTAGCTTATCTTCAAGTATATAAAGTATTCAGGAATAAGATGGACAATTTTGCATACATGCTTTGTAACTTCAGTACAAACTGACACACAAAGATTGATGTTAAAACAAACTATGTAGAAGAGCCATTGAGAATGCTTAGGAAAGAATTGGCAAAGCTCAAGAAACTGCCTTGACTACACATAAGCATTGTAAAAGGAATCATTTGTTCCCATTATTCTTTAACCTGAATTGTTAATCTCATGTAGAGACATAAGATTATAAAGGTCATAAACAATCCTTTTTTTTGACTTGTGAACATTATATTCCAACACAATTAGAGCAAAATGAACCAGTACCTTGGTTGCATTCCCTTTTCCTTCATCCCACGGTGAAACTATGACATGGAACAAGAAACCGCAGGCAAGGTTATGCCCATGGGTTTGAATTACACAGTTGCCTTGGGCTCGTTGATCTTGAACCACTTGATGGAACTCATCTTGAAGCCCAACTCCAGCCTTCTGTAGCACGGCTTTGGAAAGTGGGCCTACGCCAAGCTTTAGATCTTCACCAATAGTGCTTACGATAACATCCGTCTGGAATCAAAGCCACATTAAAATTACTTCCGAGATTTTATGCATTACAATATTAAGGTAACACATGGAAATAATAGTCCTTAAACAAATGAGTTATCTTTGATTCACAGGGAGCTCCAGCAGTGAATGGGAATGGTTTGGGAGAAAGGTTGCTAATTCCTTGCAACTCCCATCTCTGTGACTCATATCCTAATGAATTGGTTCTGATTATTAATTCAAGAGGTTGGACGAGTGGCAGATAAATCATTAGCACTTCCTTCCATTTGTCAAGGTTTAAACGTGCCTTTTCCATTAACAGAACCCATTAAACAGAGAATGGAAAGTCAGTCCATATCCTTTGCCTAGATGTGAAAAGTAAAATTTCCTGTTACTCATGTATCACATCCCTGGTTCAGACTTTTCTCTTCAAAAGCAACAGCCTTTAAAATTAGTCAAGAATAACAGAATAATAGAGTTGGAAGGGACCTTGGAGGTCTTCTAGTCCAACCCTCTGCTTAAGCAGGAAACCCTACAGCACTTCAGGCAAATGGTTATCCAATATCTTCTTAAAAACTTCCAGTGTTGGAGCATTCACAACTTCTGGAGTCAAGTTGTTCCACTGATTAATAGTTCCAACTGTCAGACTAAAAGACTATTCCACTCTTCTTTAAGATATGCATCCAATTCTAATCTAACCCAACAAATCTAACTGGGCGTTGGAGAAGATGGTGTTCAGATGCCAATTTTGTTTTAGACTTCTCCTTCAATGTGAAATATCAGCATTTTAGAAGCATAATAATAAATAGTCCGAAATAAATATGTTCTATTTGCATTGAGGATAATTCAAATTCCTCTGCTAATTGAAATGCTTACCGTAGCATCTTCGATGCCTTTTTCTTCTATGATAAGTTTCAGACCTTCATCAGAAGTCATTACAAGATCTTCTTCATGCTCCAAAAGTTGACTGACTGATGGAGGAGGCAGTGGTGTGGGCTGGGGTGGTGCACTTTTAAACACTTTGTGTAAAGCATCAGAAAAAGCCTGAACTGTTTGAGGAGTCATATCTACCAGGCAAATCTGTTTCAGGCTGCCATTCTCAGAAAATTCTTCTAAGGTTTCCTTAATGGCTGTTAAAATGGAATGAGTGCACTCTTTTATTGGGAATCCAAAAACCCCAGAGCTTATGGCAGGGATAGCTATGGAGCGATGCCTGCATTTTTCTGCCAGTTTTAAGCTTTCCCTTACAGCTTTCTTTAAGAGTTGTGTACAGTTTTCTTTGTTGGCACTGGTCCACCTTGGCCCAACAGCATGAATCACCTGTTTGCACGGCAAGTTCCCAGCTCCTGTGATTACTGCGCAGCCAGGCTTCAGATCTCCACATTTCTGTATAATAACATCACATTCATCTTGTAATTTTCGGCCAGCCGCTTTTAGCAAAGCATTGGCAAGGCCACCAATGTGCTTCAGTGTTTCATTTGATGCATTGACCACAACATCAGCTTGATAAGTGGTCAGGTCTCCCATGAAGACCTCTATCACCACACCATTTTTAAAGTTTACCTTAGTTTGAAGGTGTTCTACATTTCCCCCAGAACCTCCATTTTTCTCATCATCGCTTTGCAATCTGATCAAAGAGCTGAATTCCATTTTTACTAGCTTAACATAGTGATGTTCTTGGTTTTTGAAAAAGTCTTTCACTCCAGGTTTATCAAACACTACATTTACGGAGTAGAGTGAAGACAGCATTTGTTCCACCACCACTGTTGCTTTTGTCACTACTTCCTTGGGTCCACTCAAGACAATGTTCCTCTGTTTTGGCAGGAGTCCAAAATTAATTCTCAGGCCCTTCTTATTCAAATCACACCAAACCTTCTGCTTTTCCTCCTCTATAAACTGCACAATAGCCACTGACTTGACAGGAATTACTGCGTGTATGTGTTTTTTTTTTTCAACAAAATCAAAAAGTTGCTGGTAGACATCTGCTACAACTTTTGTATAACCAGCTACAATAATTTCAGCATCCCAATCCAAATCAACCCTGTCGTCAATTATTACACTTTTTTCAACAGAATTGTTTAGCTTCTGCAGATGCTTAATTAATTTTTTCCATTGTTTTCTGTGGATGAGTTCTGGGTCCTTCAATATAATGTGTTCATGAGTCAAGCTTTTCTTTATTTGTTCCTCTGCTTTTAAGAGGTCTTCAGGACAATATCCTACCAATGCTATAGAATCATTTGTAAGTTCATAGGCTGCATTAATTTTATTTTCCCTAAACAGGCTCCCTGACACCGTGTCAGGGTCTGCACTTTGTAGGAATTGAAAAATAGAAGGATGAATGTTGACATTTTTCTCTCCTATCCTGATCATTTTCTCTAGTAAATCACTTTTCATTTTGTAAACCTCTGCAGCTATTCCATTCAGTTGCAACTGCTTTGCTGAAGCATCGTAACGCCATTTTTGTCCAGTGTTTTCTTCACTGATATTCTCTTCTAGCAAGATCTGCTGCAAAACTTTATACTTCCCTGGGGAAATTGACAACGTTTGCTGTAATGTTTGCCTGGCTATTTCAGCATCCTTGGTCAAATGTTCCACATATTCCCTCAACTCTTTCTCCACACTATCCACAGTGAATGCAAAACCAGCTAGAGTAACACAATTTTTGGAGTCATCCGGCAGAGCCAACACATTTTTTAACAAATTGTTTTCAATGGTCTCCCATTTTTCTGGAATGATTTTGCATTTAACTGTCTTGAATTTTGACAGGATGCATGCAAACTCCACAGAAACTTTATCTTTCCAAGACCTAATCAATTCTTTTATGGATGTTCCTTGTTTAGCTAAAATAACTGAGGGAGACAGTACGACTTCTGGTTGCTCACAAGTTGCCTGGGGCCATATTAGTTCACAGAAAGAATTGGCCATTTCTTTCTCTACTTCTTGAATTAATGTAGACTTTCCTTGTATAAACTGCCATATATAAGGATCTAAAGGGACACTGATAGATTCTGGCATCTTGATTTGTGGCTTCTCCTTTCCATACAAAACTGTACCCAATGAACAGTAGAATGGATAAACCAGGACTGACTGGCCATTTAATGAGTGCTGCTTTTTCAATGCTGTCAGAGCAGCTATAAACAAAGAAACACAAATAGAATATACTGAGAATTTGTATCAGAAGTTGCAATAGAAACAGATACAATTCAGATTCCATGCAGTGAATAATCAAGCCATGTACACTATTTACAAAACAAACACAGATTTTTGAATTTCCTGGAAAATTTCTTACCAACTTTTTTTTAAAACCAATCTTATTCATTTCCTCATTGCTGATATACCATATTTCTCATAATAAACTATATATTTCTACCAGCATTTATATGTTTTATACATACAGTATCTCCATACATTTTCTCTCTATGCACAATCATCTGCTTGTTCTAGTTTCGGCCATTTGTGCATAGCTTGCATCATTCAGTCCATTTTCCCTTCCAACACAACTACTTAATATATCTTTGATAGATTAATTAAGTTACAAGTAATCCTCGTATTTCATTCACATCATACATGTTTGATTTATTCTCTGATCAAAACTATTTATATTTATTAATTAGATGCATTATGGCTGCCTACTCCAGGCAATTTACAAAATCCAAATACAGAATTAAAAAAGTTAAAAACATAAAACAAAACTTGACAGTCCAGACTTAAAAACCACCACAATAAAACATGATGGGGATCCACAAAAATAGTAACCTAGATCTCTGAATATTTATGCTTATTTCCATATTTTATCGCTCAAACTCACTTTACCTTCACCACATACTACTCTTGCATCTTTCAACAATTTTCAATTCCATCTCTGCAATCAATGTTCCATAAGTCAACACCATTTCTTTACATTGCAAACCACATTCATGGAGTAAAGCAGAGGCCAACAAAATGCACATTGCCTGTCTCACCAGCTCCAATTTTTGTCCTGTGATTTAATAATTAGTTTTTGGCTGCAGCTGCTGTGTCTTTTCTGCCAATTCTGCCATTTGAAATTCTACTGATATGCACATACCAAGCCCAATGCTGTTATGTGCCCAAACTTCCCACATCAGGTTTTTTATTTCTAGCCAAGCAGTAGCAAGCTCTTTTTGTGTAAAAATAGAAAATTACCTTGAGAGTCACCAAATGTAACCAGAGCTGAATCTTCTGTGGGTAAGATCTGAATATCAGATACTTGTCCTCCTCCATGTTTTGGACTTTCAAAATAGAGAGTTAGGAATTCACTGGATGTTGCAGCTGGGATGTTCTCCACTCTGATTTTATGAGTCAATTCGAGAGGTCTGGCTGTAAGTCTATACTGCTGGAATCTGTAGTTTGTGGAACATTGCTTGAGAAAATTTGCAGCTGCTAAAAATAGAAATCAATGGGTTTACTTAATAACCACAGCATTTGCTTAACAAGTGCAGCAATCACTTGCCAAATCATGATGGTTCTCTTAATACCCATAAAAATGGATTGTAAAATTGGGTCAGTCATGACTTATAACCATTATGGGCAGGCTTTATAATGGTTGTATGTTAAGGACTATCTATACTGTCTGCTAATTTATTCAATTAATCTTTCCACCCTTTTTCTCAAAAGAGCATTCAGTTGCATACAAAAGCTCTTGATCTAAGTATGCAAGATGCTTTTAATGTGCTATGAAAATTCCTGGTGAAACAGACATGTTTAGGCTGTTGGTTTGAAAGTGTCTTCTCAGATTGTCAGTTGGTCTTACTTGAACTGCATGTCTAGAAGCGGTCGTGGGAGGAGTCACAAGTGGGTATTAACACGGCCCATTTGCCTGGAGACTGAGGTAAATTTGAAGCCACTCCCTCTGCTTCCTTCTCGTGACTCCCCAGATTAACCGATGGTCCAGTCCAAGAGCCTGGGAGGGAAGGGAACAAGAACAAGGGACAACAACTCCCTCCCCTCAGGCCTGACTGACCAACTGCTAAGCCCCCTCAGGCCCCCCATGCACAGGTGCGCACAGTACGGGCGGGAAGTGACTCCTCCCATGACCGCTTCTAGACATGCAGTTCAGTTAAGACCACCTGACAGTCTCCGAAGTGAGGTGTGGGAGGAGTCACATGTGGGACATACCAAAGCTATATGTCCATGGGAGGGAATCATTGGGCCTGAGCCCCCCGAGTGTCCAACCTGGAGAACCCTCCTACCAAAAGACACCTCCGCAGGGCAGAGGCATCCACCCGGTAATGCCTAATGAAGGGAGAAGGCGAAGCCCAAGCGGCCGCCCTGCATATATCCTCAATGGGCGCCTGGGTAGCCCAGGCCACAGAGGTAGCTGCACTCCTTGTAGAGTACGCCGTGATGCCCTCAGGGACCGGAATCCCCCATGCCTCATAGGCCTTAGTGATAGCTAATCTGATCCATCGGGTGATACCTTCGCCCCCCTGGAAGAAGGCTGGAAGGATATGAAAAGCGCCTCCGGGTTGTGCAACGAACGTCGTGGGCAGGCTTTTTCTGAGCTTGTCGAATCAATAGACTGTAGAGGTGTTTTTTTTAAGATCATAAACGCCTTGGACACTCCGGAATCCTTAGGAATTTTGGAGAGAGATACAGCTGTTGGGTAGAGCAACTTGTGTAGCCCCCCAGAAGGATTTATAGCCTCTGGGGTGTGGGCAAGGAGAGCCCCCCTTTGCAGCTGTTTTACGCTCCGGTCTACTGATATCCTCCGCTAATGATTTAGTGGAGCAAGACGTCGTGAACAGCCTTTAACTCCGAGCAACCCAAGAAGGAAACATTTGCAAGTATCTTAAGTTTTAAGTTTGAAAAATTTTATTAAAGAATGCTACTGTTGAACTTGAAAGGCGTGGGCTTAGAACAAAGGATTCAAAATGGCGTTAATTTATAGCTGAAAACCTAAAGAAAACAAAAGTTAACTGTTTGCTGACAGCTGGGGGCGGAAAAGGAGTAAAGGTGGAACGGCTGAAATAATTATTAACAACTCTAAAGTTAGTTTATATAACCTGATCTACTTGGAAGAGCATTTTGTTATCTTTGCTTGGAAGGATTTCAGCAATTAAAATGAACATTCTACCTAGATTCATCTTTTTATTCCAGATGATACCGGTGCTTAAATCAGATAAAATATTGCTAGAATGGCAAGCAACATTAAATAAATTTGTTTGGAAGGAGAAAAAACCGAGAGTAAAGATGAAGATTATGCAAGATACTCGTGAAAGAGGTGGCCTTAGACTCCCAAACCTCCGATTGTATTATGAAGCTGCGGTATTGACGCATGTAGCAGATTGGTTTGGGAAAACAAAAACGGAACTGTGGAATATAGAAGGTCATGATCTTGTTCTGGGATGGCATGCATATCTTTTTTATGAAGATAGGGTGGATAAAGTGTTTAACAATCATGTTCTCCGAAGTGCCTTGATGAGAATATGGAAGAAGCACCGGCCCAATTGGGATTATAAAATACCACTTTGGTTGGATCTTGCAGACACCATGTGGATTACGAATACTAAGTCACTCGGGGGGTGTTTATATAAAGACGTGCTTATTGCTGATGGGGACGAATGGCAGTTGAAAACTTTGGAACAACTGTTGGAAGAAGGAATTACTTTAAATTGCTTACATTATATACAGTTACAGAAGAGATGGAAAGAAGATTGTAGGGTCGGTTTTATGGATAAAGAAGTGGAACTGATCAAGCAGATAAAAGAGACTGGCCCAAAACAGGTTAAAAGAATATATAATGTACTGTTAGAAAGAGACTCAGAAAGTGAATTGGTTAAGGATTGTATGATTAAATGGGCTCAGAATTTTGATGAATCGGTTATGTTGGACACGTGGGAAAAAATATGGGTTCAGAATGTTAAATTTACAGTCACAGAATCTAAGGGAGAACTTTTATAAAATGTTTTACAGATGGTATTTAGATCCTAAAAAATTATCATGCATGTACCCAAATGTTCAACCAAAATGTTGGAGATGCGGGTGCCTAGATGCTACCTTTTTTCATGTATGGTGGACTTGCAATAAGGTTAAAGCTTTTTGGATAAAAATATGGTGGGTTATGCAAAATGTATTTAAGAAAAGAATACAATTCACTCTGCAAATGTTTTTACTGGGTATAACTAAGGATTTTACTAAAGGGGAAACAAAACTGGTTTTGTATATGGTTATAGCAGCTAGGTTGTTGATTGCGCAACATTGGAAAAAAGATTTTTTACCGACAATTGATCAATGGATTCAGAAAGTGGCGGGGTTCGCCGAAATGGCAAAAATTTCAGCTTTCTTAAAAGGTCAGAAGCAGGAGAATTATACACAGGAATGGGTAAAATGGATTGATTATATACAGAATAAATATCAGACTAGGAAGTACTATGTAGCCTTTAGGTAAGAATGTTTAGATTGGGTTCTTGACAGATGATCAGAGTAAATAATATATGGGTTGCTTGGAATTGTTAGAGTGGTGTATAGCGGAAGTCAGGGGGTGGGTTTAAATGGGAGGTGGGGGAGGGTTAGGGTGGAGGGTGGGGAAATATATATGCATAATAAATTTAGAAGATGGGATTAATGAGATATTGCTATTTTAAGAGAAACCTATATTATGACTTATATATGTTTAATTAATTTAGATGATGGGGTTATTGGGCTATTGTTACTTTAAAAGAAACTTATACTATGATTGTTGGGAGGCGAGGGGGCACAATATTTGAATGAGAAATCTATTTTAAGACAGGGGGAGGGGAGGGGGTACAGTATTTGTATGTGATTTACATTATATGGCGGGGGGGTAAAAAGGGGGGAAATTTGTTTGTGTAAAACTTTTTCAATTAAAAAAAGAAAAGAAAAGCGCCTCCAACTTCCTGAAGGCAGCCGTGCACCTGAGGTAGATGCGCAGGGCCCTACTGACGTCCAGGCGGTGCCAGGACCTCTCCCTTTCTCTGGAAGGTGCCAGACAGAAGTCCGGAAGCACCTCCTGAGCCCTATGGAAAGGCGTGTTGACCTTGGGCAGGAAAGCAGAGTCCAGCCTGAGAACCACCCTGTTGTCATGGAAGGTGCACAAATCTGCCCTGGTACATAAGGCATTGATTTCAGATACCCACCTAGCCGAGGTGATGGCTACTAGGAAAACCACCTTGAGAGTCAGCAGCTGGAAGGATACCTCCCTCCAAGGCTCAAAGGGCACCTCCATAAGAGCCTGGAGCACCGTGGGCAAATCCTAGGTGGGAAACCTGTTGTGGCCCAGCAGGATCGGTTGGAGCTGCAACCAGACTCCGACAGCGAGGGGCCCTATGAGTTGGCTCTGGAAGATGCGGAGGACCTTGGACAGGGTTCCGACTCCGAGCAGGGATCAGAGAGGCTGGTTGGCCACCAGGAGGCGCCTGAGGCATGGAGCAGCGGTGAAAGCCAAAGGGAGTGTGCTCCTGACATCATGCCTTGGAGCAGTGGGGAGGAGACAAGGGAGTTGGTCCTGGACGCCCAGCAATGGAGGGCTGATAGACGTAGAGAACAACTACGCAGATACAGAAGATAATTGGACCCAAGTGGTTGTAATTAGGCTCCTCTCAAGATAGTATTTAAGGAGGGACTTCCCTGGAGGCTGGTTGCAGAGTTCAACTTATTTACCAACGCTGGACAAGCTCTCGTGTCTGTGTCTTATCTTGGAAGCCTGGATTGCTGCCAAGGTCTAGTCAGTGTGTTAATTTACTGTGAATAAATTGTCTAGTAGTATTTTTGTCTTGGAGTGCTTTGGTGTACGAAAAGGGAGTCAGAACAGAAACCTATAGATGACCAGAGGCCGAAGGTTAGCAGTGCCTCTGTGGAATCTCTTTATGACCGGAAGTTGGGATAGGGATCTAGATCCCACCCCCCAATGACTGTGGCCAAGGCTGATACCTGTCTCCTGAGGGTACTGGGAGCCAGACCTTTCTCCTACCCATCCTGGAGGAACTCCAGTACCTGCGGTGCTGAAGCCGAGGCCAGCTCCACCTGGGCTGACCTACACCAGATTACGAAGAAATTCCAGGTCACATCATAAATTTGCATGGTCAACTCCTGTCTGGAAGCCTCAATGGTCCTGATTACCCTGGCTGAGAATTGGGCCTCCCTCAGTTGCTTCCGCTCAAGCGCCAAGCAGTTAGCTGGACCCACTCCCGATCCGGGTGCCCTAGACTCCCCTGGTAAAGAGCTACCACCTCCCTGGGGAATCCTCCAATGAGGCAGAACCGACAGACTCACAAGGTCCGCGAACCAGGGCTGTCGGGGCCAATGGGGCGCTACCAGAATCACTTCTGCCCTCTCTAGCACTAGCTTCCTCAGAACCTCGGGAAGGAGAGGAAGGGGAGGGAAGGTGTAAAGGAGTCTGGACAGCCATCTGCAGAGAAGGGCGTCGAAGTCCACTGCTCCCTAAACTGGGAACTGCGAGATGAACCTCGGAACCTGAGTATTCAGGTATTCTGAGTATATGAGATCCACTGTCGGCTGGCCAAACCTCTGACAAATCCACTCGAAGATGCTGGAATGTAACTGCCACTCCCCGTGGTTCACCGTCTCCCTGCTGAGCCAATCTGCCTGTCAGTTGTCCACCCCGGAGATGTGCTCCGCCCGAATCGATGAGATTCCGTTCCGCCCAGTTGCCCAGCCAGGCTGCTTCATTGCGTAGTGCCAAGGAGTGTGTGCCCCCCTGCTTGTTCACATAGGCTTGGCTGCCACGTTGTCCATCAGGACCAGGATATGCTGACCGACCACCGCTTCTTTGAAGTATCGAAGCACCAGGTGAATCGTCCTGAGCTCCAGCCAGTTGATGTTCATCCGCAGTTCCGTGGGCGTCCACCTGCCCTGCACTATCTGGGACTGCAGTTGTGCCCCACAGCCGAACAGGCTCGCATCTGTAGTCAGGACCAACCTGTCCGGCTCCCTGAAGAGGGAACCCTTGGCCAGGGCTGGGGACATCCACCAATGGAAGGAGAGAAACACCTGGAGTGGGACCAGAACCTTGAAGATGGCGTCACACGTCCCGTCTCTCTGGTGCGGCAGCAGGAACCACTGCAGCTCTCTGGCATGAAGGCGAGCCCAAGACACTATCCCGATTCAGGAGATGAACTTGCCCAGGAGCCTGGAGAGAAGGACTACGGGAACAGAACGTGTCTTGCAGATCTCCCGGATCAACTCCAAAATACTGTCCCTACACTCCTGTGACAAAAACACCTCACATGCCACCGAGTCAATGATGGTCCCTAAATGCTGGAGCCTAGTGGTAGGGGCTAGATGGCTCTTATCGAGATTAATCGAGAACCCCAGGGACTGCAGGGTGGCAATTGTGAGATTCAAATCCCTCTTAGCTCGGTCTGCTGTCTTGGCCAGCACAAGAATGTCATCAAGGTAACAATGTAACCGGACAGGGAAGGACCTAAGATGGCCTGCAGTTACAGCTAACACCTTGGTGAAGGTTCTAGGGGCAGATGCCAACCCAAAGGGAAGGGCCCTGTATTGGTAGTGCACTGCACCATAGGCGAATCTGAGGAATTGATGATGTTCCGGAGCGATAATATGAAGATAGGCTTCTGTGAGATCGATGGAGGCTAAGAAGTCACCCTGTCTGATGCCCTCCAAAATGGACTTGAGAGAAGCCATCTTAAACTTTCAGTAAACCAGTCTAGAATTTAACAATTTTAAATATAGGATGGCTCTCCACCCCCCTGAACTCTTAGGAACCACAAACAGGTTGGAATAAAACACTAAGGCAGTGATGGTGAACATGTGGCACGCGGAGCCATTTCTCCGTGAAGCCTCCGGAGCGCAAAAAAAACGGCCCTATGGGCAAACCGGAAGTTCAGGAACGGACTTCCGGTTTGTTCGGAGGGTCGTTTTGACTGAAGCCTTCGGAATGCTTAAAATGATCCTCCGAGCAAACCGGAAATCACTTCCGGTTTGCTCGGAGGGTCGTTTTGACTGCTCCGAAGGCATCAGGGAAGCCTCCTGAAGGCATCCGGGAGGGGCGGGGGAGGCTGTTTTCGCCCTCCCCAGGCTCCTATAAAGCCTCTGGAGCCTGGGGAGGGCGAAAAAAACATGTAAAAATGGGGGGGGGGAGTGCCTGTAGTGTGTGCATGCGCACTCGGGGGCACACGCATCGCATTATGGGTGCAGCATGCCTGCACACGACCCCCTGCGCTCCCCCCACTTATGGCACGCGAGCCAAAAAAGGTTTGCCATTGCTGCCCTAAGCCCTTCTCCCTCTTCCGGAACTAATTCCACTGACCTGATGTCAAGCAAATGCCAAATGGCCTTGCGCATAAGGGAACGTTTCACCAGATTTTTGGAGGAAGGGAAAAGACGGAACCTATTCGGGGGATGGGAACGAAACTCTAACTGTAAACCAAACTCAACTGTGTGAAAAACCCATGCATCAGTAGTCTTGTGCTTCCAGCGATCTGCAAACAAGGTAAGGCAGCCGCCGATCGGGTGATCTGACCCCAAATCACTTATTTCTGCGGAATGGATGGCCACCCCCTCCTCGAAAGGGACACCTACTGGGCTGTTGGTACCTGTATCTGTCTCTAGAACAATTCCTATCCCCTGTCTTAGATATCCGGGTGCAGAATACCTCGGCTGTTGGAAGTCCTGTTCAGGGGGTCAGTATGAGGACCTCCTGGGGTAGGGCGCAGGGCGTTGGTCAGAGTGCTTAGTCTTGGAGGGGAAGACCTTGCGCTAATTCTTATCCTTGATCAGGATAGGGTCAAGGAATGCTCCAAACAGCTTGTCTCCTGTGTACTCTGCCCCTGCCAAACGCCACTTTGCCCGAGACTCTGCTTGCCAATTGCGCAGCCAGAGGAGGCGCCTGGAAGCCACTGAAGAGGATAGAGCCTTGGAAGAATACTTGACCGCATCCCAGCATGGCATCAGCTGAAAACTGAGTGGCCGCCATCAGTTTCTTGATGTCCTGCAGTAGATGCACGTCGGAAGCAAGGGTTCTATCGCGAAGCTGCTCCAGCCAAAGCAGAGTGGATCTGTTAAAAAAAGAAGCAGCCGCCGCCGCTCTGATCGCCCACGTTACGGCCTGAAAGGTCTTGCGCAGGACCATTTCCGCCTTCTTACCTTCTGCCTTGAGACAGTTAGAAATATCACCGGTAACCACCGCAGAAGCGGAGGCCAGGCCAGCCACTGGGACATCTATGGATGGAACCTGCAGTGCTTGAGCAAAAGCTGCGTTAAGATTATAAAACCTGCAATCATTACTGCGTGGAGTGGGAAACATGCCAGGCTTTGCCCACTGAGATTTGAGCACTTCCATAAATAGTGGGGTCCCATAAGATGATTTTCTTCTAGAGGCTTGAAACTGATGCTGCATGCCCGATGAGATGTCTTGGTAGGGGTAATGACCGAAGAGAACGTGACCTGGATGGGGAAGGACTGACCTCCACCCTAAGCCTTCTGCCTGTCGCTCTGGTAATGCAGGGCTCTTTGCTAGGAGCTCTCTTCCTAGCAGATTTAGAAGTGGCCTTCTTATATGTAGGCCTCCCCCTTGATACCGGGGTTGGCCCCCGGCCGGTCTCCTCTCCTGGATCCGAATCCCCTGGTGATCTAGGGGCAGCCGCCTTCCCACTCCTCTCAGCCTCCACCATTGCTTCTACTTACAGACGTTGCCTTCTCACCTCCTCTGTATTCCAACCAGCTTGGCTCCTGCGCGTGGTCCGGAGCTCCTTCAGACTGGCGCAATCCGCTGCCTCGCCGCCGATCCGCGGCCTGAGTAAGCTGGCCCACTGCTGATCGAAGGGCCCTCCCCAGATTACCGGAGGAGCACAGGCCTGAAGAGAGGCTTTTTCCTTCCTGGCGGTGCTTGTGGACGCCTGCGGTGGCTGGAAACAAACACACCGATCCCTGCACCCCTCCACGTGCATCCCAAGATGGCCGCCATCCAAATGGTGACTGCCGACCACGCGGTCCGATGCTGAGCCAGCTCCGACCGAGCTATTCATTCAGTAGCCTCTGGAGCTGTTCCGCAGCCCCTACCGATGGAACTAGGGGTCGCGCTGTACTGCGCTCTCCAGCACGCGGCCTGGAGCCTCCCTTTAACCGCCCAGCGGTTCAGGGGGCTCCCCTGTGTGCAACAAGTCCGGCTTGTGCGAGGTCAAAACAGAAATTTAAACAGCACAGAGATGCAAGGAGAAAGGTGGGAGAATCACAAATGGAAAGGAACAAGACAAGATACAAGGACAAAAAAACCTCTAAAACCAAGTAGAGAGTCAAAAAGTTACTCCTTCTGGGTCGAAGCCTGAGGTTAATCTGGGGAGCCATGAGGAGGAAGCAGAGGGAGTGGCTTCAAATTTACCTCAGTCTCCGGGCAAATGGGCTGTGCTAATATCCACATGTGACTCCTCCCACGCCTCGCTTCAGAAACATTGTAAAATGCTGGGAGCCACCTGCAAACTCAACTCTTGGTGACCACAAGGATATTTTAATGTACTATTCTTGACAACCGTATGGAAGTGGTTGGTGTTTACTTTTTTACAGGATGTTTTTCTGTTCTCCGTTTAACTTTCAACGTGAGGTATTCCCTGGAAGTATCCTATCCAAATAACAACCTGATATTTGCTTAACTTTTGGGGATTGGACAGAGTTTACAAAAACATACAGACAACATTGATCTATTGCTTCGTACAGTAGTCCTTGACTTCAACAGTTCATTTGGTGATGTTCAAAGTTACAATGGTACTGCAAAATTACTTATGACTGGTTTTCACACTTACGACCATTGCATAAGTGGTCTTGTGATCACACTTATGACCATTTCATCCCCTAGTGATCAAAATTGAGATGTTTGGCTACTGACTCATATTTATGATGGTTGCAGTGTTCCAGAAGGTGGCAATCATCTTTTGCAACTTTCTGAAAAGCAACCTGAATGGGGAAGCCAGATTCACTTAGCAACCATGTTACCAACAACTGCAGTAATTCTCTTAATAACTGTGGCAAGAAAGATTGTAACATGGGGCAAAATTCACATCACAACTGTCTCACTTAGCAACAGCATTTTTGTTGTGTTTAAGTTGAGGACTACCCATAATTGAAACTTTAAACACTCCGTGTTCACATTCGTGCACAGAAATGGGGAGCACATATTTAAGAACGTTTGTTCACTATGAAGCATTTTTGCAGAAAACTGAAAAATAAAGGCTGCTTTTCAGCAAAAATCTCATAGATCGCAGTCAAGTCCCCATGGGACACTGCAATGCGGGCCAGTTGCCCAAAATACAGTCATGTAACTACAGGGGGCCCCTGGCTGTCAGAATTTTGACACCAGGTCATAGACTGAGGACTATCTATATAGTGGAACTGGAAAACAGTAGTGATGAATAGTATCTATTTATGCCTGTCTTTTAAAAGCAGGATGAAGAACATCTGCCATCAATTCTTCTCCTTTAGAATTAGAATGCTGAAACGGCTAGGTCAGGGGTGTCGAACTCGATTTCATTGAGAACCTCACCAGGGTTGTGTTTGACCTTGGGGGGGCAGGATGGGCATGGCAGTTCAAGGTCACTCGTGTCGAGGGTGCCTGTGGTGGCCAGAGTTCTCTGCCAGAAAAAACAGGCTCTCGAGCTCCATTTTGGCTGCGCCAATCTCCTGCAACCCTCTGCCAGAGAAAACGGAGTTGGGAGTGCTGCCCGCGGCCCTTGCAAGCTTCACTTTCAGCTGTGATGGCTCCATTTTCGGTGGCAGAGGCACTGCATACCGGTCTTTTGCTGTTTCTTGGGCTTCCCCATTGGCCAGATCTAGATACCCCATGGGCCAGATCCAACCTCCGGCCCTTGTGTTTGACATCCCTAGCCTGGGTAGTTTTCTAGTATTAAAAGGCAGCTCATAGCTTCTTATCTACCTATGAGAAACACATCTACTAAGTAGATAGCCAAATAATCTCATGGCAGCAAGTTACCTTTAACACTTTCCTTTAGCCATCACTCAAGATGGCTTAGCAATGTAAAAAGAATCCAGAACAAGGCCCTCTCCTCCCCCATGTAAAGTATGAAAAAACCACTGTGCAGGGCTACTGGCTGCTGGTACATGAATGAAAGAAGAAAATGTTTTGAAGTGACATTTTGAAATGAGAAAGAATGGATTAAGTAGCATTTCAGAATCTGCAGGTACCAGAGCAAAAGAGCTCACATTTTACGAAGTTTCTAGAAACAACTGAGACATGAACAAATCCTCAGATAATATTGAAATGTTCTTCAGCTTCAGTGCCTCCAGAAGATGTTCTGGACTCTTAATTTTCATTGGTACTTGCCAGGGTAGAAAATGGTTAGCAATGGTGGGCGTTAAAGAAAAAAAGGTAAGGGACAGAGAGCTGAGAAAAATAAAGACAAAACAGTTAAAGGACACAGATCTAAGGGCTATGGGCGTCCTGTTAAGTAGGAGCACTAGATCTGGTCCAACACAGACAAATGGGCAGAGTCCAACTCTCTCTGAGTCACGTTTATTCAGATCTGGACAAAGATGGGTCCTCCCATAAGGTTGGAAAGACCCTGAACAACTTCTTCAGCATGCTTTTATACTTTACTTGGTCCCTTAAGCAGGAAACAACTAAAGTACCAAAATATCCATGGCCATATTCTTATAGCAATAAGCATTTTTAGCAGATTTGATTTAAGATCTTTCGTGGCTTCCCTATCAACCTTCCCCACACTCAGGATACATGTCCTTTATTTCAGCCATTTCAATATAGGAATCAGAATCCCGATCAACACTCTCATAAATTCGTGGGGTTCAAACTCTTGTGACCCACAAGTGACTATGGGTGACAGGGACTGCAGTCCAACGTATCAGAAGCACACTAGAGTAGAAAAGAGTATACTACACCATAGGATTCTCCAAATATTAAACATCTGAGCAATGAGCTTAGAGATCTTACCAGTGCTTTGCTGAAAGGTTACTACTGCAGCCTTCTTCTCATTTATCTGTTCAATATGGAAGGTACTATCTCCCGAAAGAGCACTGATGTTATCTACCAATAGCGTTAATGTGTCCAGGTGAATATTTTCTTCAACATTTTCAAGAACTACTTGTGAAAATGTTTGAGGATAGTCAAGAATATCCTTCTCAGAATGTGGAGCATCCACAGTTGGCCCACTTGTTAGGGTAACATTCTTTGTTTGGCAGTCTTGTTTCACTTCTAATTTCAAAAAGGAAAAAATAAAAAGATTCAGCTGCACAGGATTGGTTTATATTTTTAAGTTACAGGGAGCCAGTTTAGTATAGTGGCTAAGTGGTTGGCCCAGAAGTCAATAAAGACTGAGTTCTAGCTCTCCCTTAGGCATGAAGGCTGACTGGGTGACTTTGGGCCAATCCCTAGTTTTCAGTCCAACCCACCACACCAGGATTGCTGTTCTGTGGAAAAAAATAGAGGGCAGGAGAATTAAGTACTGTATTTTTTGGAATATAAGACACACCTTTTTCCGTCAAAAAAAGACACTGAAAATCTGGGTGCATCTTATACACTGAAAACAGCATTTTTTGCCTCCTGAAATCCCACCCCTTCACCAAAATGGCCGTGCACAGTTTGTAGGAGGCTTTCAGAAAGCTCCTGGGGGCTGGGGAGGGCAGAAATGAGCAAAAAAATTGCCATTTTTTGCTCAATTTTGCCCCCCCCCCCAACCCTCAGGAGTACTTTATAAGCTTCCTAAAGGCTATCCATGCCCTTTTAAAAAAGGTCGGGGGCGTTTTTACAGAGTGCAAAAACTTTTCTTTTAAATTTGCCTCTTGAAAACCTTGGTGCGTCTTATACTCCGAAAAATATGGTATATTTTTGTAGTCCTGAATTATATCTAAAAAGGCAACATAAAAAAACACTACTTTAATAACATTACTTTAAAATTTGATTCACTTTACTGGTTATATTTATTTTTTATTTTAAAATGCCAGAGTATTCTTTTTCAAACATTCTAGCTTAATTATCATTCTCTTGGTTTAAGATAATTCAGATACAGTATTGATGTAGGAGACATTAACTCAATTCGACCCATGCTTACTGGCAACTAAAAAGCTACATCTACACACAATCCAAAGTGAATCATCAAAGTAAATGCTGAATTTGTTGAGTCTCCTTTAAAGCAACCCAAGCCAGTGGCTGCATATTCATTTTGAAGTAGAAAAATTCTATAGGTTGGCTATGCATTGTTTGTAAAAGGACCTTCCTTTTCTCTTAACATCTTTCACTATTATCAGGAAATTATGTACAGGTAGTTCGTTTAGTGATCAAAGTTACAATGGAACTGAAAAAAGCGACTTATTGCCATTGCCCACACTTAGGACCATTGTGGCATCCCCATGGTCACATAATGAAAATAAGATACTTGGCAACTGGCTTAGACTTTTGACAGTTGCAGTCCCGGGATCATATGATCACCTTTTGCGACTTTCTGACAAGCAAAGTCAATGAGGAATCCAGATTCACAGAACAACTGTATTACTAACTTGACAACTGCAGTGAGTCACTTAACAACAGTGGCAAGAAAGTTTGCAAAATGGGGCAAAAATCAGTTAACAAATGTTTCACTTAGCAATAGAAACGTTGGGCTCAATTGTGGTTGTAAATCAAGGACTATCTGTATGCTAATATTCTGGATGGACCGTTTCTCTCTGTAGTCACTTTACATATACTGCATACTGGTACTATGAATTTCAATCCTGCCCCTTTTTTATGCCAACAAGCTCCAAACAGCGAAATTCAGAAGAATTTGAACCTCTGATTTGTTATTTTCTATACTTTCAAAGTCCAGAACACTGCAAAAAATCTGCCTGGTGAATCATGTGCTCCTTGGCCTGTTAAAAACCAAAAAGCTGCTGTCATCAGCAACTGCTTCCATCTCCAAAATTCCCCTTGGTGCCAAAGTAAAATTGCCTCAATGTTTAAAAGTTGGATTTACCCATCTCTCTTGCTTGGCTTTCTTCTCTCAGAACCTAAAAATAAAAAGCAGAGGAGAACATTAGCATGCAAATAGACTGCCTGGAACTTCAGTATGGTATGAAATCCATGAGGTTAATGTTACCTTTTTAGAAATTATTTCCTTCTTAGGTACATTATCTTTTTTTAATAGTTTCATTGCATTTTTTCTTTTCCCCCCCATCATACATACTTTATGGACAGAGTGTTGACTGGGCCACATTTTATACATTTCTTTTATAATCATAATTTCAGTATATTCCGTATCTCCCCACTTTCATCTCTTTTATATTTTCCCATTAATCCATTTAAGCTTACATATCATGACTAATCTTTACAAATTAATCATTTTTAACCCTAGTTTTACTATACCAACTTCAATCATAGGTATGAAATCTATGAGGTTAATGTTACCTCGTTAGAAATTATTTCCTTCTTAGGTGCATTATCTTTAGCTGGGTCTGTTGTTTCATCCAGGGAGACCTCCAGCTTTAGTGTTCCTTTTCCAGCCAAGTCAAGCTCATGGATCTTCTGGGAGAGAACTCTTTGCCTCACTGTGTCACAAAAATAAATACATTACAGGGATCTTTAGAACATTTCTACTTCCAAAAACAAAGAGACAGAAAATGCAACCTTTGTGCCATCATGCTTAATACAGGTTAGTTCAGCAATCCTTTCTCTCCCTAGCTTTCTTGCATCAGTACAAGAAGTGAATTTTTAATTTAAGGTTAGCATTTTGTTTAATTGCTTTAAACAATTTTCCAAATCTTAAATGATAAATAAAGTTAAATATTAGGCTTGATGAGGATGGTACTTCCAGATCTGGAGTTATAAACTGTTTATTCAATGCCAAAGGGTAGTCATCTTTATCAGCGTCCCACAATTTTCCAAATCTTAAATGATCAGTTAAATATTAGACTTGATGAGGATGGTACTTATAGAGCTAGACTTAAAAAATATTTATACAATGCCAAAAAAAGTAGTTATCTTTAGATCTCTTTTATTAGCATTCCAAAATTTGCAGGTCTGAAAATAAAAGTTTTTAAACTGCTTTGGAAAGATTGGAATTGTGGAAGGGGCAAACGCGGTGGAAAAGACAGCGAGGAGGGGAAATAAGTGACTTTTCCTCCACCAAAAACTTAATTTCTCCTACAACTTTTCCAGCAATTCTCTAGGTAGTGTTGGATGAAAAATTCAAGTCCAGTTCCAAGCAGGGAATAAAATGGAGGCTGACTGGAAAAAAAGATTCTGTTTATTGGTGAACAGAACCAACACACACAAAGCTTGTGCAATTCTGGGACATCTGACCAAATGGAATTGAGAGTTGGGTGAGTTTTTTTATACCTTTTTGATTTCTATGTGGTCATGGCTGGATCTACAGGCAAAGGGGGAAATGCAAATCCGAGGTCTGTGATGGCGAACCTGTGGCATGCTGAGCCCTTTCTGCGGGCAAGCAAACTGTCATCCCAGCTCAGCTCCATCGTGCATGTGTGTGCACCTCCCACCACCTAGCTAATTTTCGGGTCTCTGCCGTGCATGTGCAGGGAGGGAGGGGGCATGTGGGAGCACATGCATGGGGGGGGAGTGTAGTGTGTGTGTGGCGCCTCCCCACACCCTGTTTTTGATCCCAGGCTTCAGGGAGGCTTGCTAGGCCAAAAACGGGCCACAAGGGGGGCATCCTATCGTGCTCCGTTTGGGGTCCAAAGAGGCTTCAGGAAGGTCTGCTAGGCCCAAAACAGGCTGTTGGCTGCATGGTGGTCCCCCCAGTCCATTTTTGGTCGCAGGAGGCTGCAGGGAGGCCTCCTAGGCCCAAAATGGGCCATAGGGAGTGTCACATGTGCAGGGGGCGGGGCACACGGGAGGGGGGTGTCACACGTGCATTGCATTATGGGTGCTTTCGGCAGGTGACAACAAAAGGGTTAGTCATCACTGTCCTAGGTGTTTGTCTGAGCTAATTTGTCACCTTTTGTTTGTTGCTTATCTGAGCTTCTGTCTTGACCCAGTCTTTCTGAATGGATAATCAAATTTGCATTTCTAAAAGCTGTCCTCTTCAGATTCTGCTTGGGGCAGAGAGACACCAGGGCTGGTTTCTGCTTCCCTTAAGATGTTTTTTTCCTCCAATTTCTCCTTTAGAGGAAATATTCTATCCTTCCTTTTTTAATATTCCCCCCAATATTTCATTCTCCAGGAGAGTGGATGGGTAGCTGGCTTCCTACAGTAGTCAGAAGAACTGTGTTTTAACTCAGCAAAACCGGCACTGTGATCCTGAAAACTAGCACTCCAGCTTCCTCTTCCTGCTCAGGGCATCTTTAAAACCATCGCTCCTACAGCAAAGCAGAAATGGGGGGACAGGCAGAGGTGGGAGGGGGAGTTGAAAATTCTCAAGGAATCGCATCGGGAGAGACAGAGAGGCGGGGGGGGGGAAGCCGCTTACCTTCCTCCTGGGCAAAGCAAACAAAGATCTGCCCCCCTTGCTTTTGGATCTCGCATTCTCCGCCTCCCGACTTTTTCCGGCTTTGGAAGTAGCGGAGAATTTTGTTTCTCACAATTTTGGGGGGATCGGGGCTCCCCCAGGTTCCCCGCAGCAGCACAGGAAAAGAGCACGTCTTCGCTCCCTCGGCCATTTTGCGGGATAGGGGCGAAGCCCTGCCAGTCTGGCTGACTGTCCAGCATTTTCACTTTCGTTTCCCACGATGAACGCGATTCCCAGAGTTTCTTATTTGTCACGTGTCCTCTGCGTGATAGACGGAAGTGACAAGGCGGCCACTCGGTATTTGGCTTCCCTTCACCAGCCACCATCGCCGGGTCGTTGGATCGTATTATTTTTCCAGTCAGTTCGAGCGCGATCCGCCACCTTTTGTTCCGAAACAGGTTCTGCAAACCTGTGATAATTCCCCTGCCTTTGACATTACGGAGCCGTGAAAAAAAGCCTTTAAAAAAATAAAATCGCGTAGGCGCATCGATTAAAAGAAAACCGCTATTTTATCTTTCACTTATCTCTCCGTTGCTTGCTTCCAATCCTCCTCCCCCCTTCCCTTTTCCCCACTCTCCTGGTTAATGCCTCGCTCAGAAACTGTTCGGTTGAATTCTTTCGAGTTTTGTTCTCCACTCAATCCCAAAATGAAGCAGCGGAAGAAATTGTTCCGTTTGGCACCGATGCGGGGCCCCGGATGATCTGTCCCGACATCAGGGTCAACTGGTGGATTCCCGGGACTACAGTATTATTGCCCTCCTCTCCAAGGCATGCAAACAAAAGCATCAGTCAGGTTTCTTCCTATGGCCAGGTCTTTCGAGGAATTGAGGTTTCCATGTATAGACTCTTCCCCAAAGTCCTCTTCGGTTGACTTCTGAAGTGCTTCAAACTTTAGAACTTGGCTCTCCTGCCTGATCTTTCCCAAGCAGGAGTAGGAGACCTCTTATCAATGTTGGACTGGTCCAAAGTTGTCTTCTGGTTTTCCATGTAGATGGCTGATTTTGAACAACTGTTTAAGGTCTTAACAATTCTCTCTCTGGAATCTACAGTGGTCTCTGAACTTGGTTGTTTGCTTTCAGAGGTTTCCTTACCTAACTAGGTAAGACCATCAGTGCTAGTGAGTATGGTGTGAGATTGCAATTTTTAAAAATGATACAGTTCCTCTTCTCCCTTTGATTAGAAATAGAAACTGGCAGAAACTAGGTCAGTTTTAACCCATCTCTCCAAACTCTCAAATTGGTGAATTCTGGGTGTTAACACTGGCAGGCAGCCATCACAGTGCCCAGAGGCATCCCTTAGACCAGGGGTCGGCAACCTTAAACACTCAAAAGAGCCATTTGGACCCGTGTCCCACAGAAAAGAAAACACCGGGAGCCACAAAACCTTTTTTACCTCTAAAATGAAGATAGCATTGCATATATTATTTTTCCCCCTTTATGCTATGTATAAAAACTATAGTGTGCTGCATTTATGGAATCAATGAACTGCTATAGAGAAAACAAAATTTTATTTCTGCGTGCAAAAACAAAAACATTTTGAGCTCCAAAAAAAAAAAGATGGGTCAAAAACTTCAATAAATTGTGTGCCAGCGGGTATTGCACATTAGCAGTTGTCCCGCATATTTTGAGTGACAGGGAGCCGCAGCAGAGGGATGAAAGAGCCACATGTGGCTCTAGAGCCGCAGGTTGCAGACCCCTGCCTTAGACTCATGGCAAAATAACACTACCAAAGTACTTTGTGTAGAACATTTCGGTAAACCCATTGTTTTATTGGGCTACTGGTTATAAGTATTTTTTAAAAGGTTCAGGAATACATCAGACAAGGATGAGGGGAAATTTAGTGGTTCGGGTGCACATGTGCCTTTCAAAGATGTGCTCATCTGATAGAGAAGGAAATCGCCTTAATTGTGCCCAAAACCTGCCTGACAAAACCCAGTGTGGGTCCGGCATTACATAGGCATGTTTGTCTCCATGTCTCCTAAAAATGGCTAAAAATGATCACCAGGGCTGCAACTGGTGATCAGAAGGGGAGATGTCGGCAGCTCTATAGAATCCAGATGTTGTCTAGATGGAAGGAAAATTCAACAGAGAAGCTGCACTGCTGAGCATGTGGTGGGATAACTTGAAAAGTGCTACTTTTGCAAAGGAGCAAAGAAGCCTGCTTGCAAATTCACTCCACGCTGGCGTAGTTGAGAACTCAGAGTGACATATCAGTTCAATGCAACTGAGAAAGCATTGTCTGTCTTCAAGTCCCACTCAATTTACATTTCTGATCTTCCCATCCTTTCCACAAGGAATTCAGGGAGATGTCCATGGTCCTTCACCTTCAAAGCCCACCCACACAACTTGTCTTTTCTGGAGGACTGACTTAGAATTTCTTAATCCAAAAGAACATTTTATTTTAACTGGCAGGCAAATGCTTTAATATGAAGAGTGCCTCTAAGCCCATTTTCTTCTGCCCTGATCACCACTTCTAGAATGGCCCCACCAATCCTTCTGTGGGTGCTCACTGCACTGATTCCCAGGGTTTCTGGCCACTTCGTTGGGTGGTGCATCTCTCATGCAGGCACCCTGTCTCCAGCAATAGCCAATTACAGTCTCCAAAGAGTCCTAAATAACCAGCAATTTCCAAACATCTTTATTTCCATTTAGCCACTATAGATAAAAGTTTCCTTCAAAACAAGTTTGACTATGGTCATGGTTTCTCCATCCACTTCCCCAGGCATTCCGCCTCTGCTATCAGGAACTTGGAGTGAGTGCCCCCCTGGCAGTTGACATGTGCCTTGGTGGCCACATTGTCTGTCAGCAGCATCACGTGTTGGCCCTGGATGGTCGGTTGAAAGTGAAGGAGAGCTAGCCTTGCCGCTTTTAATTCCAGCCAATTTATGCTGTGTTTGAGATCACCTTCGGACCACCTGCCCTGGGCGACCTGAGTGTCCAGATGTGCCCCCCATCCGAATAGGCTGGTGTCCGTAGTGATGGTTAGGCGATGTGGTTTGCGGAAGAGACTGCCCTTGGCCAGCGCAGGAGAGTCCCACCACCGATGTTGGACTTTGAAGGGAATTGGGATCGGAGATGGGGAGTTGCTCTTCTTGGTCCTTTGGTGGGGTAGAAGGCACCATTGCAACTGTTGTGAGTGCAGTCTCACCCACGGTACTATCGAGAGGCAAGAGATCATCTTGCCTAGGAGTTTCGACAGCAGGACTATGGGCATGGTCCAGTGGTGGGTTCCTCCCGGATCGCACCGGATCGCGCGTGCTCCCTTTCAGCGCTCCACCTGGCTTGCGCGCTCCCTTTCAGCGCTCCACCTGGCTTGCGCGCTCCCTTTCAGCGCTCCACCTGGCTTGCGCGCTCCCTTTCAGCGCTCCACCTGGCTCTCGCGCTCCCTTCCGGCGCTGAAACCGGAAGTACAGTTTTGCCCGGCCCTGGCGAAGCAACGACGCCTGTCTGCGCTCCACCAGCTCGGCTGGGAACGGAGATGTTTCCTCAGCGGAGCGGAGCGCCTGAAAAGTCTTTTCAGGCGCTCCGCTCCGCTGAGGAAACATCTCCGTTCCCAGCCGAGCTGGTGGAGCGCAGGCAGGCGTCGTTGCTTCGCCAGGGGCGGGGCAAGACTGTACTTCCGGTTTCAGCGCCGGAAGGGAGCGCGAGAGCCAGGTGGAGCGCTGAAAGGGAGCGCGCAAGCCAGGTGGAGCGCTGAAAGGGAGCGCGCGCGATCCGGTGCGATCCAGCAGGAACCCACCACTGGCATGGTCCATAAGGCTTTCACCTGAAAAATCAGTTGCCTGAGGCTGGAGATTCGCTCCTGCGATAGAAAGACTTGGCAACTTACAATGTCTATGATGGCACCGAGATGCAACAACCTGGTGGTGGGGGTGAGGTGGCTTTTGTCCGTGTTGATTGAGAACCTGTGGACTTGAAGGGCTCTCATGGTTATCTGGAGGTCTCTGACTGCTTGCTGGCAGGACTGTGATTGTATGATGATGCCGTCCAGGTATGCTGGAAGCCTCACTGGACGCGACCTCAGGGACTCTACCACAGCTGCCAGGATCTTTGTAAATGTTCTGGGAGCTGATGATAGGCCGAACGACAGGGCCCTGTATTGATAGTGCGTTCCTGCATAGTAGAATCTCAGGAACCTGTGATGGGCCTTGCGGAAGGGATGTGAAGATACGCTTCTCTGAAATCTATTGATGTTAGTAGGTCCCCTGGCCTGATGCAGCTCAAGATTGACTGGAGAGACTGCATTTTGAAGTGTTTGTACGCTAGGCGGTAGTTCAATCTTTTTAGATCCAATATCCCCCTCCACCCTCCTGAGTTTTTTGGAACTAGGAACAGGATTGAGTAAAAACCTGACCCTTCTTGACCTGGTGATACTATTGCCCTTATCTCCCGAAGGTGCTGGATCTCTTGCTCCATTAGGGACCTCTTGGCTGGGGAGGAAGGAGTGGAGCAGCGGATGAAGTGGCGATGGGGAGGGGAAATGAAGTCTAGGGTCAGACCCAGACGGATTGTCTGAAGAACCCACTGGTCTGACGTTGATTGCTCCCATCAGGCCTGAAATAGTTGCAGGCACCCTCCGATGGGACTGTCAACTGGCTGTCACTTATAGTGACGGAAAGGCTCAGAGCCTGATCTGCCACGAAAGGGCCGCTTGGAGACGGGTTGTTGTCTGGCCCTGTCCTGAAAAGGCTGACGGTCCTGTGACCAGTTCTGTCCCTGATTGTATGGACGATGGTACTGACCGGTGCTAGTGGACGGTTCTGAGGAATGAAAGGGTTGCTTCCTTATATAGAAATTCTCTGGTTGGAAAATCCAAGTTAAGGTTAAATTTCTGTTAATAAGCTGGAACTACTGAAAATGTGTCCACTGGTCTAGAACTGAATTGAAAAATCTGAGGAGCCAGAAGAGGAGGCATGGCTAAAGATCTTTCAATTCAGTCCAGGGCAGTCAGACAGAATTTAACCCATGCTTGGACTCTCCAAGCAGCGCACAGGAAAAAAATTCAGGTTTTCTATAGGGTTACAAGCTTTCCCAAACCCACTGATGGTCCTCCAATGAATTCCAGTTCTCATCAGCACTGCCAATTAAGGAACTGAAACATCTGAAAGACTATCCAAACTGAACTCCTGTTTAAACCCCAAATCTCTCCTAAAGCTATCATTTACATAGCCCAAGAATAACCTGTGAAGACCAAACACATTTTTTCCAGAAAAAGTTTATTAGACTAAATGACAAGAGGTAATTCTTAGAAAGATTATAAATGCAGGCACTTCAGTATGTAAGGGAAGATCATCCTAGTTAATAAAGATGTGGCATCATCTGGCAGGATAAGATAGCTGACATCACTTTGTTATATTTCTAAATCGTGAGGAAAGCCAATGAGAAGTGGTAGCTCTGGAGTTGGGAAACTGACTTTTCTGGCTCTTTTTGGCTACTACTTTCTGACTTGTGAAGTTCCTCAGGTAGATGTGGCTCTTAATGGCAATGTCTGAAAACAACTGGATTTTATTCTTACTTTTGTCTTTGCTGCTCTAGAGAGGAACTAAATAATGAATTGAGATTCAAGTGACAAGTATTTTTAAAAGGTTCATTCAAATTACTTGCTTTTAGTGTGAGAGGAAAGGGAAATACATCTTCTTTTGCCTGTTAACTTATCTTCTAAAAGTAATTAGATATTCTGGGTAAGCCTGAGCATCGTGAAAGATAACAAACATGGATGGTTGTTTCATGTTGTCAGTTACACTGTCATATAAGTCAAATCCACCATTATTTTTGGATGGCGGTGTAATCTGTCCTGATCTGCCAATGCAATAATCTCCAGTCAGAACACGCGCAACGTACATATATTTTCTGCCATTTTGGTCTGGAATGGAGTACCTGTCCTGTGCAGAATAGTTTGACTTGACAGCAAAGTAGGTCCCATTACCAATCATTGCAGCTGAAACCAAGAAAAAAAGGATTTAAAACATTAAACAGATATTGGGGCAAAAAAACACCAGTGGAAAGTTTGGTATTTCAGCTTTGAGTGATGAATCATAAGGTTATCTAGCCAATTGCATTTCTTTTAAAAAGCCACTGATTGTGTTGTTCATTCAGTCACAGCAAACTGATGGAAAGGAAGCTGAAACCTCATTTTAGGAAGAGCGAACAGAACATTGTAAGCAAGGAGTTATAAAACTGAGTTGTTACAACTACCACTTTTGTGAAAAACAAAAACAGCCTAGTTTTTACATTCTCCTCAACTCAACTGAACTGAAAAAAGATGTTGGCACCTTTTGTTCCCTCAATCCATCCACTAAGCAAAATGAGATGCTGAGCATTCAGGAGCCACAATCCTACTGAACCAGAGAACAGAAAAATAATATTATTTTTCCCCTGAGCTGTCAACCTGATGGATACAAGATTGCCTTGAGGGGAAATAAAACTCTGTGTAGGAACTCTTCTGACCACATTGGCTGGTGTGGAAATGCAGCTGGTCATATCCCTCTCTCTGTGTGTTGAGTTTGCACAGCTCCCAGAAAGGGGTTAGTTAAACCAACCCAGTGTGCCTAAGATTTTGCAGATGTTTGTAGTGTTTTTCTCTTATGACAGTTTTAATACTTTCATGAAGTCTTTATTTTATCATTGTATCAGCCACTTTGATTCTAAATGCTATTTTATAAGTTTTTGTTGCCTTTTAAAGAAGGATGTAACAGTATAAAGCTCTTCTCTTAGGACTTAATCTCTATTTTTCTTGACAATGTATTCCTTTCAGCAAGTTTTTTTTCAATAGGATTTTTTAAACAAAAACAACAACAACCCAGATTCTTCACTAAACCTTGCAAGCTATCACTGGAAGGGGAGGGGACGCTGTTAGGCTGCTTTTTAAAAATCTTTATACACCTTTGAAACATAGTGCTCTAGAGTGGTGCAGTGGTTAGAGTGCAGTACTGCAGGCTACGTCTGCTGACAGCTGGCTGACTGCAATTTGGCTGTTCAAATCTCACCAGGCTCAAAATTGACTCAGCCTTCCATCCTTCCAAGGTGGGTAAAATGAGGATCCAGATTGTTGTGGGCAATATGCTGACACTGTAAACTGCTTAGAGAATGCTGTAAAGCACTATGAAGCGGTATATAAGTCTAAGTTCTATTGCTATTGCTGTCATATTCCCTTACATCTGCTTGGAAGGACCTTACCATTCTTTCCAGCATAACTGCGGTTAAAGCCAGTCTGATAAATTTGCACCAGTGTGGAATGGGGAGTCCCATGGAAAAGGACCTTCTCATTGTTTTCATGGCCATTTTGTGTGTCTATTTCCTTTTTCTTGACTTGATAGGCTTGCCAGAGGTAAGGATTCTGTACCCTTTCAATCTACAAAGATTGCAAATGTAAAACGTTATTATTCGTTTACCAGTATCATTCCCCACCATAGAATATCTACATTCATCTCTCGTGAGTTTTGTCATTCTTCCTTTTGTGACTATGCTGAAATTAGAAATAAACCATCTGAGAAGAAAGGTCGCGATGGAGACTTGGCAGGGAGAGTCTCTAACGTGTTACTACTTGCCAAAAAGATCCTGTGGTCCTCTGCATTGCCTTTATTCAAGAAGTGTCAGAACATGTTTATTTTTATTATTTATTTATTAAATTAACTGCCCGTATCACTACTGTACAGGTAGTCCCCGATTTACAAATGTAATGGAGCATGCCCATTCTATTCATATCTTGAGGATTCGTGGGAGTGAATTTCGTACCTTGAACAAAATCACTCCATTCTTTCACCCACGCATTCGCTAATTTAATGTGTGGGCAAATGCACGGTTCATTAAGTCCACATGAGGTATCTCAGAGTGGGGAAGGCCATTGGGGGGGTTGAACTAGTGATGGAACAGGCCCCAAAGGTCTCCACAACCTACTAAGATACCTCATGCTTCCTACTCCCTAATGTGCCAGACTCACTTACCTTGCAAAGATCTCTCTCTCCTTTGCTACTATTTTTTCCGCTTTGAGGGAGAGAAGAGTCGATGGAAGCACCTCGGCACAAAAAGTGTTTCCAGCACCTGTCTCCTGCTCCTCCCCGCTCCCCTCAACTTCTTTCCTCCTCCATTGGGACACTTTTCGCCCAGATGGAGACCTGACGGACAATGAAAGCTTCATCTGCGTGCAAATCCCTCTGTCTTCAAAGGCCTCATAACAGAGATGGGATTCATCCGGTTGTAGCCTATTCGCTAGAACCGGTAGTTAATTTTCTAAGCAGTTTGGAAAACCGGTTGTTAGAAGAAATCTCCTTTTGTTTTTTCCCTCTTTACAAGGTTAATCCTGTATGGAAGGCAGGAAAGAAACATTCTGGGGTTGTTTCTAGCCTAATCTTTATTGCCCTGCTTACAGAAACTGTGTCTCCATTAATTCTTATTACGTTCTTGGCAGTACACGTAGACTTACTGACTCCGGATGGTTGTTTCCCCCCCTTTGCTGGTACTTTGCTGGGGCTTGACTTTCTTAAAGGGGAAGGGTTGTTTTAAACTTTTTACACTTTTATTTATTAGACTTGTTAGCCGCTCCCTCTCCACGAAGGGACTCAGGGCGGCGTCTGGGAGGAAATGCTCCCCAATTGGAGTTCTTCCAGCCGGGATCAGGGGTGGGCTTCTGCCAGTTTTACTATTGGTTCACAACCCGCCTGCTTGCCAGACATGTGCTATGTGTGCTGTTCAATATAAATTGTTCTTCACGCACGCGCAGAACAATTTACAGTGAACTGCGCATGCGCAGTCACTAAAAACTAAAATGGTGACGGCCCAGCGGCGGCGAGGAAACCAGTTCAGGCCTAGATCACTGCAACCCAGTGATCTGCAACCCAGGCCTGAATTCCACTACTGGTTCGGCCAACCCGGGAGCAACCCACTTTGAGGAAATAATTGAATAATGAAGTAAAGCTGCTGGAAAGAAGCTTTTAATGACAAGGAACCAAGATAAGTGACATTCAGCAAGGCTTCTTGGCTAGTTTCAAACATAACTTTACATATCCTTTTTGAGTTTTGGTCTAAAACTGGCTTTGTTGAAGTTTAATACTGTGTTTATTGATGGGATAATTTTCCCTATTCAGCTTTGTTTGGAAGGAAAAATGTTAATCTCTGTTCCTGAAAAGCAGCTTCAGAAATCTGGCTAGTTCCTGTGTCTATTCGTTCTGGTAATTGGTTTAACAGGCAACAGTTACTATGTTTGCTCCTTTGCTTCATTCTAGCATTAATTGCTTTCTTTGTAGTTAATCTTATCTCAAGTGTTTACGCTTGAGCTTACCTGGGGTGTGAGCTCAGGAGATGATCTTGTGTTTTAGTTTTAAAAGGATTTAAACTTGTGATTTAATTATTTGTAATGTTTTTGAATTTTTTCCTGCCTCATGGTTTCTTTTTCTATCTGGGGAGGGAGGTCTTCCTTCACTGCTTGTGGTTCTTGGCACTGCTCCTTTGGAGTGTACTTCCAAGAGGCAGGATGCAAGCTTGACACTGATTTTTTTTTACTGCCTTTCTGGGGTGCATGCGATTTTTCCCTAAATCTAGATGATTTCCTTAGGACAGTGATGGCGAACTTTTTTCCTAAAAAATTGCATGTTTGCATGCTATCGCGTGCATACCCACTCAATCTCCCCATCCACCTGTGAAAACGGCCTCCCTCAGCCACCCGGAGGCCCTCTGAAAGCCGGAAATGGATCATTTCCAAACTTCCAGTTGGCCCATTAGGGCCATTTTTCTCCCTCCCCAGGCTTCAGGAAAGCCTCCGGAGCCTGGGGCAAAAAATGATCCATTTCCGGCTTCCATAGGGCCTCCAGGAGGCTGGGAGAGGCTGTTTTTACCCTCCCCAGGCTTCAGGAAGTTTGAGAACGAACTTCTGGTTGGCTCGTTGGGGCCATTTTTCGCCCTCCCCATCCTCCAGAGGCTTTCCTGAAGCCTGAGGAGGGCGAAAACGGCCTCCCCTGGTCCTCCAGAAGGGCAAAAAAATCAGTGGAGCTGACGGCTGGCGTGCCACCAAATATGGTTCCCCATCACAGCCTTAGGATATCTTGAGGTGAGTGAGACCAGCTGGTATCTTTAAGTGGTGCAGCTCTGTCTAAGGATTGCTTCTCCTGGGTGTGCTCTTTCTGCAGAGCTGAAATGAGCTCTATGCTAAAGGATGTTATTTTATGAGCAAGTACTGGCTGTTGATAGTTATCATTGCATTTTAATTATTTTAATTCCTCAAGGTGCTCTGGCATCCTGCCTGATTTGTAACTCCGGCTTGCAGGTATTTCTAATCTAATGATTGGTATTTAGGGCAGCTTTTTGCAAGCAAAGCTTTTTATATTTTTGTACAGGTAGTCCTTGGCTTACAACAGTTCATTTAGTGACCATTCAAAGTTACAATGGCACTGAAAAAAATGACTTATGACTGTTTTTCAAACTTACGACCATTGCAGCATCCCCATGATTATGAGAGGCCAAGCTAGGAGAAGTGCCCCTCGACATGAGTGACATCAAGTTGGTCACACCCACCCAGTCACATGACCACCCACACACACTTACCAAGCCCCGCCCACAGAACCGGTAGTAAAAAAAAACTGAATCCCACCACTGATTCATAGATGCTTATGGGACATTTCAAAACCGAGCGAATCCCTCCATTTTCAAAGGCCTCATAGGTGGCTATGGGGCATTTCAAAATCAAGCGAACCCATTTTCAAAGGTCTCATAGGTGCCAATGGCTTTCAAAACTGAGTAAATCCCTCCATTTTCAATGGCCTCATAGGCATCTATGGGGCATTTCAAAACCGAGCAAATCCTGCTGTTTTCAAATACCTCATAAGTGCCTATGGGGAATTTCAAAATGGAACAAATCCCTCCATTTTCAAATACCTCATAAGTGCCTATGCGGGATTTCAAAATGGAGCAAATCCCTATGTTTTCAAAGTCCTCTTAGAAGCCTATGGAGCATTTCAAAACCAAGCTGAACCCTCCATTTTCAAAGCCCTCATAGGCATCTATGGGGTATTTTAAAATGGAGCAAATTTTCCCTCGGTTTCCAAAGGCCTCATGCCTTTGGGGCATTTCAAAACAGAGTGAATCTTTCCATTTTCAAGGGGCCCATTTGCACGTAGATGAAGCTTCCAGTCTCCATCAAGGCTCCATCTGGGTGAAAGATGTCTGGTGGTGGTGAAAGGAGTTGGGGGGACGGGGGGAACAGGAGACAGGCACCACAAATACCTTTTGCGCCAAGAATGAAATTTGCTGGGGGTCTATGATCTTTGCAAAAGAGGATGGGTGCCTGAACTCATGCGATATTACAGCACCCAGGAGATTCCATCAACTCTCCTCTCCCTCAAAAGCAAAGAAACCGCGGCTGAAGGGAATCAGATCTTGTAAGGTAAGTGAGTCCAGCACCGTATAATGGGAGGGGGAAGCAATTGTGGGGAGCGGGGGGGGGGGATAAGGTAAATGTTGCAGACCTCTGCAGTCGTTTCTAAGGGCAAACAACTGCTGTGGTAATTTGTAATTTTGGGACTTGCTCTTAAAAACTAGGGGGCGCTTATCTCGTCGCTTTGAACAAGCGCTAAATGAAGACTCATAACCCAGGGATTAGCTGTACTCTGTTAAAATTTTAAAAAGCTTATACAAAAACAATATAACTATACAAATCATTATTCAAATATGCACAAGCTGTATATCTAATATCCTTGGCAGTTCACTGCAGGCAAAATACAGATAGTCCTCAATTTACAACAATTCATTTAGTGAACATTCAAAGTTACGACTGCAGTAAAAAAAGCGATTTATGACCATTTTTCACATGAACATTTCAGCATCCCCATCATCACAAGATCAAAATTCAGATGCTTGGCAACTGATTCATATTTATGACGGTTCCAGTGTCCTGGGGTCATATGATTAACCTTTGCAATCTTATAAGCAAAGTGAATGGGGAAACCAGATTAACTTAATAACCATTTACTAATTTAACAATTGCAGTGATTCATTTAGCAACTGTGGCAGGAAAGGTCATAACATGGGGCGAAGCTCACTTAACAAATGTTTTGCTTAGCAACATAAATTTTGGGCTCAATTGTTGTCATAAATTGAGGAGTAGCTGTAAATGCAATTTCTATAATGCCTTATTTTGGATTATGGAAAGGCAGTGACATCATTGCTACCTTATCTGAATATTCTCACTTTCAGGATATTACACATTATTCTACTTAATTCTTTTCCCATTTGAAGGTATTACCAACTCTTGAGCCAATGTTGCAGCCAGTCACTGATACTCAACATCACTGAATAACTCAAAACAGAAACCCACTGGTGTTCTACAGGATATAAAGTTGTGGAAAATGCAAAAGTGGCCCTTTTCAGCTGGCTAACGTTGGGCCAGTCACTCTCTCTCAGCCAAAACCCATCTCACAGGATTGTTGCTATGGGGAAAATAGGAGAAGGAAAGTGTGTTGGGTTTATTTGCTTCCTTAAGCTCAGATCAAATGTCACCTGTTCAATTCTGAATGTAGGGCAGCCAATCCAGAATATTTTTTCAACGTCCTTATATTCTCCTGCTGTAGGCTGTAGTGGAACCAATTTGGCATGGCTTCCTTTCATATCTTCCCAATGTTCAGGAAGGCATTCTAATAGTTTCCCTGCAAAATAAACATTTTGTTGTTATGTTTGTTTGTACATAACCCACCAGAAAACAGAACTGTGAATAAATGTGAAATCAATGGAATTCGCAATTATCTCCCCTTGTGCTAAACATTACATTTATTGTTAAAATCTTCACTGTAGCTTGGCATCTCTGCATAAGATAACTTTCTTTCATCATAAATGTCCCGTCAGCAATCACAAACTAAGTAGAATGAGTCTTAAGTGTTATTTCCAAACAACTATTTCTATATTTTCATTTTGTTCACTCATAAACCACATTTCTTTTGACTCTTTTCCTCCAATAACTGACCACTTTTCCTTTCTTTCTACTTATTAATAAACATGCAAGTTTCTGTTCTGCTTAATAGAGCAACTTACAAATTGCAAATGTTTTTAGAGTACTTCTTGGGCATCATGTTTCAAGAGCAATTTCTAGAGTAAGAAATTGTTTTTGGTCTCTTAAAAATTACTGATCAATTAAGACACTTTTGCAAACAATACCAATTTTTCCCCAGAAACTGGCTATCTTAGTGGACATATTCAATTTTAAAAGATACTCAACAACCATCTATTCAGCGATGCTCTCAGCCACTGCTTCCTGTCTTTATTTTTAAATACTACAAATATAGCTAAAGTGCTTACAATAAAATCCAAATACTTTCTCAGGAATAAAGATGATTAGAGTCTGGAAGACAAATCATCTTCCTGAGCTGTGGTGGCACAGTGGCTACAATGCAGTATTGCAAGCTATTTCTGCTGATTGCTGGCTGCCAGCAATTTGGCAGTTCGAATCTCACACAGGCTCAAGACTGACTCAGCCTTCCATCCTTCCGAGGTGGGTAAAATGAGGACCCAGATAGTTGTGGGCAATATGCTGATTCTTTAAACCATTTAGAGAGGCCTGTAAATCCCTGTGAAATGGTACAGAAGCCTCATTGCTATTTATTCTTATTTTTTTTAAGAAAAAAGTTAAAAACCCTCAAATTCAGATGGAGAAGGAAGCATGATATGAGCCAAGAAATATGTTTCTTGACCCAATGGAAGTCACATGCATTGTATCAACTTATTCATTGCTTCCTTCACTTTGGGGAAAAGATTCCTGTACTGTCAATTTCTACCAAAAAGTGGAAACAAGCCTAAAATACTTGCTAGGAAATGAATAGATAGAAAACCTGCTCTACACATGATCAAGTCTTGCAGATGTAGTATGGAATTGACTGCAAGTGGTCTGTTCACTTTGATTTATTATTTTTTTAAAAAGTTTCTAGTGATACACACACATTCACCTGTTTTGTACTATTGCCCTACCCCATTTGCACACTTTTTAAATCCCGAGGAAAATATTTTTGAGAGATGATCAAAACAGTAATCTAGCCACTAATCCAACCCCAATTATTTAAGATGTTCCTTACCTTCATCCTTTCCAATACGTTTAATTTTCATGCTTTTTCCTTGGCTATCTACAACACACATTTTGTTCAGGTCAGCTGTGTAGTTCTGACCCTGAATCTGGACCTGAATTTGTTTCTTTTTGCTGATTTTAGCATCTTCTAAATCAAGGTTACTAAATGTATCAAAAGCTACAAAGACATTTCCGTTTGCACAATACTGCCACTCAACCAAAACTTGAGCAAGTTCTGCCTTGGATTTCTTTTCCTGGTCAGCTTTAAGTGTTTTTAAGAGGTTCTGAATTTCTGTGAAAGCAGTGAGGACATCCCGGGGGATACCAGATAACAAAATAAAAGGAGGAGACTCCGTCCTGTTCAGATGAATGACAATATGCAATCTTTTCTGGAGATCATTCAGTCTCTTGATTTCAGCATCAGCAAACATATCTATCAAGTCATCAACAATACAATTTTCTGTCTGTTCCTTGAAAACCAATTTCCTTAGCCAGGCTTCAGCCTCTTCCACTTTTTTCCTGTTTTCGCCACATAACTCAAATGTTGACATCTCAATCTTCTTCTCCAACACTGTCAAACTTTTCTTTCTAGCAGGTGACTTCTTACCAGTCAGAAACCCTACAAGCAAAAGGGAAATTCTGTAAGGGCACCCTTAACAGGAAATAATGGAAAAGCATTCACAGTAAATGAACCCCACACTTTAAACTTGCCTTTAAACTTAGAAAACATAGATTCAGAAGTGGGCAATGCCTGTCCTTTTTTATTTTCCAAAATGGCAGAAAAGGATTTTTGCATATATGGCTGAAAGACAACAACTTTAACAAGTTTCAAGTATCCAGGCAAGTCTTTTCCTGCAAAATCAGCCACTGCATCGATAATTTCTTCAGCTGCTTCATCAGGACTCCTTCTTTCCTGACCTGTATGAGATGCAACAGAGAAAACCCAACAAAATATACTTATTGTTAGTATTTATTACAATGAGGGAATCATAGCAAGGATGGACAGCTCATGGCCCTTCAGATATCAGACTACAATTCTCCTCATCCTTAACTGTTGTCATTCAAGCTTGATTCAAGGATATGGAAGAATCTTACATCTGGGAGGCAAATGGTTCTTTACTTGTGAGTTGCTAACATTTGCTATACAGCTTTACCCTCATATATTCCAAAAAAATCATGATGTGCATTTTTAAAACAGGCAATCAGTCTTGCGGAATGATGTGCATTTTTAAAACAGGCAATCAGTCTTGCGGAATGTTGCCTATCTCCTTATAAAATAGGCATATACAGTGAATCTAATTTACTTCTTGCCTGTCTTCCATCAATGGGGTTAAGCTAAACTTGACTATTTTGAGACTTGTTAAGTTGAAGTTATTTCAACTTCTAAGTATAGCCTACAACTCTGTTATTCCCTAAGAGCCTTTGATCAAAGTCCTAAACACAACAGGGGTTGCTGTCCGCAAATGAACAGAAGTCACAAAGGAGATATTAAGAAACAGAAGGTCAGAGGTGGATCCTACTTCCTTTTTAAGGATGGAATACAAAGGAATTTCATCTCCTTTGTCATGTTCATACATAGCAGAATACTGGAACTTGTCCATATGATGCTAGCTTAGCATGGCAAATCCATTGCAACAGTTCACATTTTCTAACAATGAGCTAATTTAGGAAACTGTCACTAGGATTCAGGACATAGGTTCCCCATTAATGAAAACTTTTTTCTGGAAAAGCACAAATGATTATCTGGGGGGGGGGGGAATACAAACCTGTTCCAATTACAGGGAAGGCTACAGAGGCATACTGTTTTGCTTCACATTCCCGAAGCACTTTGGAGATCTGAGTTTTGATGCTGGGGCAAGGAGCCAGGTGGATAATTTTTTTACAGGGTAGTTTTCCATTCTGTGTGGTTATAAATCCATTGTGAGGTTGTAAGGCTGGAAAAATAAATAATAACTTCTCCATGAACTGTCTTTGTTATACAGTATACTACATTCATTGGAGGTATAGTATCTATAAATACATTTCTTATGGGAGAGCCCCAACTATAAATTCTGTCTGACAACAGCTCGCCCTTTGTGGCCTACTGCAAAGATATATTTGGCACAGTGCAGGAAAAATGGGGTTTCTGATGCTTTCTAAAATTTGCTCCTCTGTCTTCATAAATATTCTGGCATTCTGGTGGGAAGTGACCCTAAGAAGCTAGGGGAAGGTTTTGGAAATGTTGCCGTCAGAATGCTTATTCTGACATCAACATTCCCTGCCTTGTCATCTAATTCCAAGGAACCATAGGATGCTCTTAAACTTTACCTATGTCCAATAATGGGCTGATTGAAAAGAAAGAGCTGAAAGTAATTCCCAACCAGAGATATTGCTAGAAAACTATACTTTGGGGTTGAGGCTTAGATTGTTTGAGATGAAGCTGCAACCCTTAAAAGAGTTAGTTTGGAATAGTTCCTTCCTGTTTCTGTGGACGACGGACATGCTGTCCGCCGTTCGCCGTCCCGGTGGGCCCCCCCTGATCTACGGGGGGGCACAGGATGCCTTATAGGGGCGTCCTGCCGAGGGGGCGGCTTGCTGGAGCCCCCTGGAGCAGCGGCGGCTGCAGGGGGGCTGCCAGCTTTGCCCTAGGCACTGGGAGGCTTTTGGGGGGGCGCGCCTGCCACGCCGCTTTTGTCCGGAGGAGATCGGAAGAAAATGCTCCACTTGAAGGCAACAGCAGAAATGCGGTGAGGGGGGAACCCCCCCCCCTGTGTCTTTCTTTTTACTTTTTTTGAACAACCAAGTAAATGAGGATTAGCAGTATCCTTAAGACTCTTTGATCTTTGTGAAGTGTTAAGATTGGAGAGAGGGGGTTGTTCTCCCCCCCTCTCGGAAAAACGGCTCTACACGATCTTTCTCTCTCTCGGAGGAGAGAGGGAGAATTGGGGGGAAAAAAACCTTTGATATTCACTTCTTTCAAGCAATGGGGTAACGACCCTTTTTAACAATTGTGGAAGAAAGAAAGTGAGCTGACCTAAAAAGCTATGAATGGAAACTTTCTAAATGACTGTTCTCCGAACCCTGGGGAAGGCTGAGCCAAAATGGCGTTTCTTCCCCCATTTCTGTTGTCGTTACAAATGAACTGTCATCTCTGAAAAACTTTTTGGGCTGGAATTATAAAACCCGGGTGAACCCTAGAGGAATCTCCTTGTACAACTCTTCCTTGGATTGGGAAAAATTGAACTTAACCAGAGGGGAGCTGTATTGAAGATCGATATCCCACACTGGACTTTGCCTGTCTCTTGCCCCCCCCTGACAGCGCGCTCCTACAGACGCCATCTTTTCTGCTTAGACCTATAACTTTTTCTGAACTTTGAAATGCCTGCAAAAAAGCCTCCACCCAAACTAGCCTCGGGTCCATCTTCTGCTGTCTCAAGCCCGGTTCCCCCGCAAACGCAATTAGCTTCTTTTTTGCAACCAAAAGCTCCCGAGGGGGAACAACAGTCTCAAGAAACGTTCCACCAAATGTTTCAGACACTCTTAAAGGGACAGGATGAAATAAAAAGCAGCTGCCGGACTTAAAGGAAGAACTCAGACAGAATCAACAACAGAGAGGAGACAGCAATGAAACTTAGGTCACAGAAATGAATTAAAAACATATCGCAATTGCTAATATAATGAAATGTAGAAGTGATATAAAGTATAGTTGAAGATGTCAAAGAATTGAGTAAAATAACTGCTAATATGAATGAAACAATGATATTTTGATATATATAAAATATGAAAGAGATGCAAGATTCCGGGGAAGTACCACCTTCCGTATGATGTAACTGTCAAAAAATTTTTCCCACATTTATGTACCCTTTTCCCCAAAATATTTGGAAAAAACCAATAAAACTTTTGTTAAAAAAAAGAGTTAGTTTGCAATCTAGTAGTTATTTCTCGAGTGTTCCTCAGCTGTCTATAGAATTACTGACAACAGCAAGGCCACATTTGTAACCTTCAAGCTAGCCACCTTTCCTAAGCTAGTCAGATTTAAAAATAATTACCCACAGCTTGATTATATCCTGTCTTTCTTGACTCAAAAACACTCTCCATGAAGGGCAACTCTTGAAAAGTCTTTGGAAATTACAAATGGTGCCAAACGTAGCATTCATACTGGTAATTGGTACAAAGCGCAGGAATCATAAGTTTGATTATAGGTGAAAAGATCAATTTCAGTAACTGGATGTTTGCCTGTCGGAAAGGAATACTAAACATCTTTAACATTCTTTGCTATTTATGATTGATTTCCAGGACTGTTGTTCCCTTAAATGAGCCCATCTAGTTGTTAGGATATCCTTTGGAAGATGTCCTTGCTGTCACACCCTGGTCCTTCTGGCACACAGGAGATTATTACCCAGGCTATAGAATGCAATTACTCATATGTTACAAATGTCTCAATTCCCTCTACACATAGAAAATCTATAAAGATGCACTTCTTTTGCCAGGCTGTTAACAGTTAATTAACATTAGTATCAATCTTTATGGAGTGCTTTCTGTATAGAAATGTAGACCAAGGAAGAAAATCTTACAAAGCCGTTTAAATAATAATAATAATAATAATAATAATAATAAATATTTATTTCTTAGCCGCACCCTCTCCCGAAGGACTCGGGGCGGCGTACAATGAAACATATGAAATAAATATGTGGACAAAACAAACATATAACAGAGACATATACCGAGACACACACAAGGAGGAGGTCGGCTGATAAATAAAAACAATTAAAATACAGTATTTAAAAACCCCTAGATAATTAAATATAATTAAAATACCCAGTTAAAAACCCGTCAGGAGCGATATGGTTAGATCAAAGTTGAGCCAGGCCAGCTGCTTGGAATAGGTGGGTCTTAAGCTTAATACGAAAGGAGCGGAGGTCAGAGGTATTCCTAATATCCGGAGGGAGGTCATTCCACAGGGCTGGGCCCGCCACAGAGAAGGCTCTACTCCTAGGCGCCGAAATGACAGTTCATTATATGTAGCAGAAGCATCTTTTAGCATTTTATCACAATATCATAAGGTAGCCTCCTCCTTGTCAGGGAAAAAAAATGCCCTGGGAAATCAGAGATCAATGGACCGTGGCTGATTCCCTTCCGCATATCTTTTGAGATATTGAGAAAAATAAAAGTCTTTAAGTATTCTAATTAATAAACAAACTTTAATAATAAAATAATAAAAGTAAATGAAACAGAAATAACTAATTGGTTACATTTTGATAATGAAAGCTACGTTTGCCAAAGTTGTCTGCCGAACAAAGAAGAGAGGAATTTTGGAATGTGTAACGCGTGCGCAATAAATCACTTTCAGATAACATTTTGTTTTATGACCTGCGCAATAAAGCTTTCTTAGTTTAACTCTTGAATGTCAGTTTAGGCAGTTCAGGCCTAGCAAACTTTTTAACATCGTGACACTCCTGATTTGTAGATTTTTCTTTATAACAAACAACAACAGCCAATTTACAGAATAGTACAGGTAATCCCCCAGATACGAGGTTTCCTTCAGGGAATTTTCACCAGAACGAATTTATTTAGAAAGGGTACTTACATTAGAAATTCGAAACTGTGATCAAAAGCAGGCCTCTGTAGCCATGTGACTTGGATTCAGTCACTGCTGCAGCGCCACCATTTTTAACTCTGTGTCTTGTTCTGCCTGTGGGGTTATGATGCAATTTCTGGAAGACGGCAGGGTGATTTTTGCAGCCAGCCCAGCCCCAAGTTTGGTTTTGATTTTTGAGTGCTGCATGGAGGATCTGCTGCTGTCTGGGCTTGAGAACTAGAGTGCTAGAATTGCTCCTGTAAGTAGTTTAAAATATTCTTTTTTGTTACTCTGTAGTGCAGTACAGTACTGTTTTTTCTTAAGCACTTTGGGAACTGCTCTGCTTCTTTTTAAGTACTGTACTACAGTATACTTTGCAGGCGACAGTATTGTGTTCATAAGTATCATGTAATCCCCAGGTTACAGCGTCTCCTAGTGTTTAAGAACAAGTCCCGGAACTACAAATCTTGCAGCACCACGACAGTTGTTCAACCCTGCCGGGCAAGGCCTGCGCATGCCAAAATGGAGCTGCAGAGGGGCGGTCGCGGCTGAGAGGAGATAGCCTGCTAGATCTTTACACAGTAAGTGACCTGGTGAAACAGGTTGGGTGGGGTGAAAGCACTTGTGGGGAGCATGAGGTTTTTCGGTGGGTCGGTGAGGCCTTGGGTGGTCTTAAGCAGGTGCCCTGTTTCACCACTAGGCCTTCCCAACCTGAAATACTTCATGTGCATTTAACGAACCGTGCATTCGATTAGCGAGAGGGAGTAATCCCGTTCAAGGTGTGAGATTCACTCCCAAGAATGGAATGGGTAGGCTCCATTTCATTCGTAACTCGAGGACCAACTGTACAGTTTTTTGCAAAGATAAAGTTTGTTTTCATTTGCTTTGAAACTGTTTGTAGAAATGCTAGCTAGCATCTACACAAGGAATTCTATAATATTGTGTGCTGTATCTCTTCTCTAAACAGCTGTTTTTCAAATTTGCAAGCTATTTATATGAGTTTTTGGATTTTGCCTGGAAAGGCTTGTGTTGATCAGGACCGTGTTTTTTAAAAAAGAGGTTTTAAATCTAAATTGAAAATTTAGATTTAAATCTAAATCTAAATTGCAAGTCTAAATGGCTTCCAGATATTGTAGATTCCCCATCACTGGAGGCTTTTAAGAAGAGACTGGATAAGCATTTATCAGAAATACTCTTGTGAGAACAGTGGATTAGATTAGATGACCACAAGGTTCCTTCCATCTCTCTTATTATTGCAAGGCAAGACTTCTGTAAATCCCCCTCTCCCATCTCCCTCGGTGCCTGGCTGGAGAAGCTTAAGCTACAGGTAAATTAGTTGCAGGTGGTTTTTTTTAAAAACAACAACTGCAATTGGAGTTCTGTAAATTATTACCCCACACCCCTCTGGGCAGCTGTCTGAAGACACTTGAGCTGATCAGCAATGGGGTTTTTTAAAACTGCCAACGAAGAGCTCTGTGAGCCTGCTTGGAGGCAATTTAGTTCCTTCCTTGGCTGTACCACAAACAGCTGATTGGCGGAGGCGGAAACAGCTGATCAGCAGCCAGGCGGAGAAGTAAGTCAGATCTTCATTCATTTAATGAGCCATTTGATCCAATTAATGAATTTGATTTTAAATTTTTGTAAAATTAAGTCTGATTCATTTGATGATTTTTTTTACTTACGACTCCTTATGGAAGGCTTATTTTATTTATTTATTTATTTTATTTTTCAGGATTTATAGACCGCCCCCTCTCCCCGAAGGGACTCGGGGCGGTGTACAGGTGTCTCATTAAAACAAATACAAAAGATAAATATCCTATACCCTTAAAAACGAATTAAACCTAATACAGCTGTACAGAAAAGTAAAAATTAAAAGCAACTAAAAGCATACCCCTAAAAAACTTAAAAATGCAGGCTTGAGGGACTAAAATTGGGAATTAGGCCAGGCCGGCTAAATTGAACAGGTGGGTTTTTAGCTTATTACCGAAGGAGCGGAGGTCGGTGGTAGTCCTGATATCCGAGGGAAGGTCATTCCAGAGGGTCGGGCCCATCACAGAGAAGGCCCTACTCCTGGGCGTCGCCCGCTGGCATTGCCTAGTGGACGGCACCCGGATGAGTCCCTCCCTGTGAGAGCGAATCGGCCGAAGGGATGTATGGGGCAGGATACGATCCCGCAGATAACTAGGTCCTGTGCCATGGAGCGCTTTAAAGATGATAACCAACACCTTGAAACGCACCCGGAAAGCCACAGGTAGCCAGTGCAGCCCGCGCAGCAAAGGTGTTACGTGGGAGTATCTAGTGGCTCCCACAATTGTCTGCGCAGCCGCATTCTGAACCAGCTGCAGCCTTCGGGTGCATCTCAAGGGGAGCCCCATGTAGAGAGCATTACAGTAGTCCAGTCGAGACGTCACAAGCGCATGAGTGACTGTGCAGAGGGCGTTCCGGTCCAATAGGGGACGCAATTGGTGCACCAGGCAAACCTGGTGAAACGCCCCCCTTGCCACAGCTGTCACATGGTCATCCATTGACAGCCGGGCATCCAGGAGGACACCCAAATTGCGTGCCCGATCCACGGGGGCCAGCTGTTCGCCCCCAATGGCCAGTGATGGACATAACTGGTTGAACCGGGGTGCCGGTAGCCACAGCCACTCCGTCTTGGACGGGTTGAGTTTGAGTCTGTTACCTCCCATTAGATTCGTACCTCAAGGACTACCTGTACTGACAAATGTATTCAGAACTATGATTGAACAATTAAGAAAATAGCATACAAACTATATTTGGCAATTGAAATTCCCCAAATCCTCTATTACCTAATCCAATGAAACCTCTTGTTGCACCTTACCAAGTCTTGCACATTCTGCTTTAATTTCAGGTCCAGCAGCTTCCAAAATTGCTTTGGAGACACCTGTACAGAAATGACAAGGGGGGGGGGGGGAGGAGTATGTATGAATGTAAAAAGTGAACTTAAAACACAACCTTTGCTTGCTTGCAAACATTTCATAGTAAGAAAATTCCTAAGAATTTGTGAGGTGGGGATTGAGTTAGATATTGCATTAATATATCCAAAAGAATCGAGCCACAATACTCTGAAATACTGTCTCTGCTTACAAGAAAATAGTTTTAAAACAATGAATCTTCATTTCTCCCTCTCATTCATTCACATACATGCAAACAAACTTTTGCATATCCAAATAGCTTTTTGTCTCACCAAGAATGAGCACTTCGCTTATTAGAATGTTCAGAAGATGTTCTTTTGAAATTCAGTACCTGTTTTGGATGAAAAGGTTTCACTGGTCACATTCACAATGACATCTGTCTTTTCCATGACAATATCTCCAGTCACTGACTGGAAGGTAATAGATCCAAACTGCATTTCATTACTCCCTAAAGCTGAGGTAGAAAGGGATCCGAAGGCACCTGTGACTGAGAAAAGAAACACTATGATTCAGTTAAAGCACTGATATCCTTGGACTGAGCACTGTCCTCCTATTCTTTGTAAAAGATATAAATACTTATTTCAAGATCCAGTTTAAAAACTTCAGTTTTTGTATTCTGTATCCAAGGGAAATAAGGTCTGCACATCTGGGAAATGCTACTTTTAAAAGTGGCACCTTGAACATCTAAGATGCTACTGAACTCTGCTGACTTTTTCCATGACTACCAAAGGGTGAAATTAGAAGACCTATGATCAAGATCTAGCAAATGTTTCCAAAATTTTAATAGAGGTGCCCCCAAAAGGGCCACTGAAACTGCATATGCCACACTGGAACAGTTCTTTGCCCAGTGAGGAAGAGGATATTTCCAAAAGGAAAAAAAATGTGGCTCATTCATATGCTGAAATAACATTAACAGGTAATCATTATAATCAAGGATTTGCTGAACAAGTCATTCTACTCTACTTTGTGCATCATAAGTTTGGTCTAGTGGTTAAGGCACCAAACTACAAAGTGGTTGACTATGAGTTCGAGTTCCAACTTAGGCATGAAAGCCAGCTGGGTGATTTTGGGCCAGTCACTCAAGAAAAAAAGAAGAGGAGTTCGCCTCCTTGCCTTATTTGTAAAAATAATAAAGGCAGGATACAAACAAATAAACCATACTAAGCTACAATTCACAACAGTAGCTGTATTTGTACACTGCATTAACTACCATATCATGCTATGGCTTCGCATTTGTGTTTATGGACAGATTCCCCCAACTTTTCCGGCTTTGGCGACTGGCAAAAGTGGGGAGGGAGAGAGAATGATTACATGTGAGTGGCGGGCAAGCGCACCTGCTCACCTGCCACTTCTACAGCCCTCTTCCAAATGGGTCTGCCCAACTGAGCCCACTCATTACCTGCCATTTCTTCATTGCCCGGTGGCACTGTAAATGTAGTCCCTCCATCTTCTAATAGCTATTATTGACATTATTTAAAGGAAGGATTGTCAACATATCTCTCATGTTACATGCCAGTTGGACCCAATACAGTTCTGGAACTCATGATAAGAAAAAGTTGGAGAAAGAAGTCTGCCCAACCGAGCCCACTCATTACCTGCCATTTCTTCATTGCCCAGTGGTACAGCCTTGAAAATATCATCAATCCCAGATCGAAAAACCTTTGTAAATGCCTAGGGGGGAAAGTTATCCACATGTTTCCAAAACTATGCAAAGAAGGAACAATAACACCATGGAACAATTCTTGTAACATTTCAATAATGGCACGGAGGGTAGTGAGCTTGCAAATTTGGGGATCCTGAGGGACAGTGTCAGTGAATGGCGTACAATGAGGGTTTCTACTAAAAATAGGTGGATCCAATATCTTCAATAAAATATAACGACTGTCAGAATAGGTGGAAGCCAGGAAGCTGTTAAGTGCTTTTACTACAATTTACTAACATTATGGCAAAATTGCTACTCACCCCCCCCCCCAAAAAAAAATCCATTAGGCTCTGGATAAAACTATTTGCTTTGACTGTCCTGAAAGACATCACTGATGTCATCTTTGAGAAGAAGAGATGATTGACTGGAAGATACTGCCAAATTCAATGAGAGTCATATGTGCATTATTCCACAGAATATTTAAACATGGTGAATAGGCATCTGGCTGGATTTGAACATACTATGTCACACATCCTAACAAAACAAAGCATTACGTTTGGTAAGAGAGTCAGTTTGGTGTAATGGCTAGAAACCAGGAGACCTTGAGTTTAAGTCCCATCTTAGCCATGAAATTTTGGACTAGCTGCTCTCTCTCAACCCAACCAACCTCACAGGGTTGGGGAAGATAGGATGAGGAAGGTGTGTTGGTTATTCGCCGCCTTAAGTTATTTGTAAAAATAGTAAAGGTGGGATAAAAACAAACGAAGAAATGAATTAATTAATTTAGTCAAAATCAAGCAAATCACATTGTAGCTTTGAAAGATACATGGACCACCTTTGAATGTATCTGGGGAAATAGATGCCCATCCAATAGTCCAGCTTTGCTGCTGCTGTTTTTGTAATAATTAACTGGAACTTACAATTATTTTTGCAAATTGAAGTTTGAGGTTTCGTAAAAACAAAGGGCAGTTTCTTATTTGGAAGAAAAGTAACATTACCTTTATATTTTTTTTATCTTTTGGATGTAAGAGAACATGAACATTCTGAAGGGACTTGATATTCTTCTTTCTACTGAATGTAAGTATTTCTTGAAACATACATTTAGCCACTTCATAATTTGGAAAATTAAAACCTCCAGTCCCAATGGCTGGGAATGAGATAGACTTTAATGACAACATTTCGGCCCTCTCCAGACAATTTCTCATAATACTTTTAAGTATCTGTAAAATATAAAGCAATATTTCACAATTACGCTTTAAAAGAACCAATATTAACATAAGACTTTATTTAGGAGCCAGAACAGACAAGAGGTGTGCACAGATCAACCTCATTCACACATAAAGACAGGGATATGAAAAACATGGAGAGTTATATCCAACTACATCAATTCAACATATTCAATTGCATCAAAACTATAGCTCTGGTATTGAAGAATGGCTTACAAAGAAACGTCTCCTTTTTTAAATTAAAAGACACAATGTATATTATATCAGTCCATCAACAGATAAGCCAACCCTCAAAATTTCTAAATAAAGTATGATGGAAAATATGCCAATGGATAAGCTGTTCCCAATTTGTCATAATATTTTAAAATTCAAGAGTCAGCTTATATATGGGCTTAATTCACAGGTATATACACAAGTATATACAGGTAATTTAAAAACTATGATCTTATATCCTTATAGAATAAATAAACCCATCTGCAGATAAGCCAAACGTTTAGGTGCATTTTAACAGCTGAGATTCTTAGCTTCACTTATATAAAGTACTTAGGGATAAGATGGACAATTTAGCATACATACTTTGTAACTTTAGTATAAACTAACACACAAAAACTGATGTTAAAACCAAAACTGTACAGCAGAGCCATTGAGAATACCCAGGAAAGTATTGGCAAAGCTCAAGAAACTGCCTTGAGTATGCATAAAGAGCATAGAAGGAAATATCAGTTCCCGTTATTCTTTAACCTGAATTGTTAATCTCATAAGATTATAAACAAAGGTCATAAATAATCCTTCTTTTTGACTCCTGAACATTACATTCCATGACAATTACAGCAAAAAAGGAAGCAAAATAAACCAGTACCTTGGTTGCATTCCCTTTTCCTGCATCCCACTGGGGAACTATAACGTGGAACAAGAAAAGGCAGGCAAGATTATGCCCGTGGGTTGGAATTAGACAATTGCCTTGGGCTCCTTGATCTTGGACCATTTGTTGAAACTCAAGTTGAAGCTCAACTCCAGCCTTCTGAAGCAAAGCTTTTGAAAGTGGGCCTATGCCAAGCTTTAGGTCTTCACCAATAGTGCTTACGATAATATCCGTCTGGAATCAAAGAGACGTTAAAATTATTTCCAAGATGATTTTATGTATTACAAGATTAACTGCCTAAGAGCTAGGAATGTATATTACAGAGTATTATTTGACCTATTATATTATTATTAAAGTAACACAGGGAGAAAACAGTCCCTTAACAAATGAGACATCTTTGATCCACTGGAGACTTCAGCAGGGAATGGGAACAGTATGGGAGAAGGGTTGCTAATTCCTTGCAACTCCCATCTCTGTGACTCATATCCTAATGAATTGGTTCTGATTATTCATTCAAGAGGTTGGACGAGTGGCAAGAAAATCACTAGTGCTTCCTTCCATTATCAAGGTTTAAGCATGCCTTTTCCATTAACAGCACTATGGAAATTCAGTCCATATCCTTTTCCTGGATGTGAAAAGTAGAATTTCCTATTACTCATGCAGCACATCCCTGGTTCAGAGTCTTCTCTCCAAAGGCAACAGCCATTAAAATTAGTCAAGTCTAAAAGATTATTCTAGTTTTTTCTAAGATGCGCATCCAATTCTAATCTAACTCAACAAATCCAACTGGGTGTTGGAGAAGACGGTGTTCAGATGCAAATTTTGTTGTAGAGTTCTCCTTCAATGTGAAATATCAGCATTTTAGAAGCATAATAATAAATAGTCTGAAATAAATATGTTCTATTTGCATTGAGGATAATTCAAATTCCTCTGCTAATTGAAATGCTTACCGTAGCATCTTCGAGGCCTTTTTCTTCTACGATAAGTTTCAGACCTTCATCAGAAGTCACTACAAGATCTTTACTCTTCAAAGGTTGACCGTCTGATGGAGGAGGCAGAGGTGTGGGTTGGGGTGGTCCGCTTTTAAACACTTTGTGTAAAGCATCAGAAAAAGCCTGAACTGTTTGAGGAGTCATATCTACCAGGCAAATCTGTTTCAGGCTGCCATTCTCAGAAAATTCTTCTAAGGTTTCCTTAATGGCTGTTAAAATGGAATGAGTGCACTCTTTTATTGGGAATCCAAAAATCCCAGAGCTTATGGCAGGGATAGCTATGGAGCGATGCCTGCATTTTTCTGCCAGTTTTAAGCTTTCCCTTACAGCTTTCTTTAAGAGTTGTATACAGTTTTCTTTGTTGGCACTGGTCCACCTTGGCCCAACAGCATGAATCACCTGTTTGCACGGCAAGTTCCCAGCTCCTGTGATTACTGCGCAGCCGGGCTTCAGATCTCCACATTTCTGTATAATAACATCACATTCATCTTGTAATTTTCGGCCAGCCGCTTTTAGCAAAGCATTGGCAAGGCCACCAATGTGCTTCAGTGTTTCATTTGATGCATTGACCACAACATCAGCTTGATAAGTGGTCAGGTCTCCCATGAAGACCTCTATCACCACACCATTTTTAAAGTTTACTTTGGTTTGAAGGTGTTCTACATTTTCCCCAGAACCTCCATTTTTCTCATCATCTCTTTGCAATCTGATCAAAGAGCTGAATTCCATTTTTACTAGCTTAACATAGTGATGTTCTTGGTTTTTGAAAAAGTCTTTCACTCCAGGTTTATCAAACACTACATTTACGGAGTAGAGCGAAGAGAGCACTTGTTCCACCACCACTGTTGCTTTTGTCACTACTTCCTTGGGTCCACTCAAGACAATGTTCCTCTGTTTTGGCAGAAGTCCAAAATTAATTCTCAGGCCCTTCTTATTCAAATCACACCAAACCTTCTGCTTTTCCTCCTCTATAAACTGCACAATAGCCACTGACTTGACAGGAATTACTGTCTGCATGTGTGTGTTTTTATCAACAAAATCAGAAAGTTGCTGGTAGACATCTGCTACAACTTTTGTATAACCAGCTACAATAATTTTAGCGTCTCCATCCATATCAACCCAGTCCTCAATTATTACACTTTCTTCAACAGAATTGTTTAGCTTCTGCAGATGCTTAATTAATTCTTTCCATTGCTTTCTGTGGATGAGTTCTGGGTCCTTCAATATAATGTGTTTATGAGACAAGCATTTCTTTATTTGTTCCTCTGCTTTTAAGAGGCCTTCAGGACAATATCCTACCAATGCTATAGAATCATTTGTAAGTTCATAGGCTGCATTAATTTTATTTGCCCTAAACAGGCTCCTTGATACCTTGTCAGAATCTACAAATTGTAGGAATTGAAAAATAGAAGGATGAATGTTGATGTTTTTCTCCCCTATCCTGACCATCTTCTCTAGTAAGTCACTTTTCATTTTGTAAACCTCTGCAGCTATTCCATTCAGTTGCAACTGCTTTGCTGAAGCATCATAACACCATTTTTGTCCAGTGTTTTCTTCACTGATATTCTCTTCTAGCAAGATCTGCTGCAAAATTTTATACTTCACTGGGGAAATTGACAACGTTTGCTGTAATGTTTGCCTGGCTATTTCAGCTTCTTTGGTCAAATGTTCTACGTATTCACTCAACTCTTTCTCCACACTATCCACAGTGAATGCAAAACCAGCTAGAGTAACACAATTTTTGGAGTCATCCGGGAGAGCCAACACATTTTTTAACAAATTGTTTTCAATGGTCTCCCATTTTTCTGGAATGATTTTGCATTTAACTGTCTTGAATTTTGACAGGATGCATGCAAACTCCACAGAAACTTTATCTTTCCAAGATCTAACCAATTCTTTTATGGATGTTCCTTGTTTAGCTAAAATAGTTGAGGGAGACAGTACGACTTCTGGTTGCTCACAAGTTGCCTGGGGCCATATTAGTTCACAGAAACAATTGGCCATTTCTTTCTCTACTTCTTGAATTAATGTACACTTTCCTTGTATAAACTGCCATATATAAGGATCTAAAGGGACACTGATAGATTCCGGCATCTTGATTTGTGGCTTCTCCTTTCCATACAAAACTGTACCCAATGAACTGTAGAATGGATAAACCAGGACTGACTGGCCATTTAATGAGTGCTGCTTTTTCAATGCTGTCAGAGCAGCTAAAAACAAAGAAACACAAATAGAATATACTGAGAATTTGTATCAGAAGTTGCAATAGAAGCAGATAGATACAATTCAGCTTCCATGCAAAAGAACAGTTAATTCATGCACACTGTTTACAAAACAAACACAATTTTTGAATTTCTTGGAACACAGGCGGCTTGGAGAATGGGGAGGGGGGAAAGAGGGGATAATTTTGTGGAAGGGGCAAGTGCAAGTGCGAATGGGGCTGTGAGCTCTCACAATAAGGCGATTGTTAGGCTGCGGGTGCCCGCAACGAGGATAGCATGAGTGGGGCCGGGGAGGCTGTGATGAGGATAGTGTGAGTGGGGCTACAGGCCTCTGTGATGAGAATAATGCAAGTAGTGCTGCGGGCAGTCACAATGAGGCTCGCACGAGTAGGAGTGTAGGCAGCCACCCAGGCCAAGGATTGTGCAAGTGGAGCTCTGCGCACACCAGCCGGCCACTCACGTGGCCTGGTGGCGATTACCTGGTTGGCCGGTAGTGGGCTGCAGCCCACAGCTTGCGGACCTCTGAATTAAATCACAAGTATTCCTCATATTTTATTCACATCATACATGTTTGATTTATTCTATGATCAAAACAGAACCATTTATTATTATTAATTAAGTGTATTATGGCTGCCTACTCTGGGTAATTTACAAAATCCAAATATAGAATTTAAAAAGTTAAAAACATAAAACAAAACTTGACAATCCAGACTTACAAATAACCATCACAATAAAGCATGATAGGGCTCCATAAAGATACTAATCTAGGTCTGTGAATACTTATACTTATTTCCATCATGTATCACTGAAACTCACTAATTTCACATAATATTCTTATATCTTTCAGCAAACAACTTTCAATTCCATCTCTGTAGTCAATGTTCCATAATTCAAGCCCATTTCTTTACTCTGCAAACCACATTCATGGAGTAAAGTAGAGACCAACAAAATGCACATTGCCTGTCTCACAAACACCAATCTTTGTCCCATGGTGTAATATAAGTAATCCTCGAGTTACGAATGTAATAGAATGTAATAGAACCTGCCAAGATCCCTTCCAACTGTTATTTCATTTTGTATTTTGTTACCTAAATAATTGAGCTAGGGTTCCCTCACACACTTTAATAAGCATATTGCTTTAAAATGTCTGATATGGAATTATTTGTTTTTAGTTATTTTACTATGCAATTTTCAAATAAATTATAATTATATGGGCCACTAAATGATATATTACATTTACCCTTATATTGTACATGTAATCCTCAAGTTACAAATGTAATAGAGCCTGTCAATTACATTCGTAACTCGAGGATTCATTTGATTGAATTATGTTAAATGAATATGATCACTCCCTGCTTTCCCCAATGCATTTGGTTAATCGAGGTCATGCAGGTCATTAAATGCACATGAGGTATCTCAGAGTGGGGAACAGCATGCAGGGCCTAGTGCTGGAGCAGGTCATCCAAGGTCTCCCCCAATCTACTGAGATACCTCATGCTCCCCTGGGGCTCCCACAATTGCTCCCACCCCATCCTGCCCCGCTGGGTCTCCACAAATTGGGTGTGCTTTGCTAGCATCCCGGATTCCACTTACTCCTCCCCACCCCATTTCCCATGGATTACTTTTTTTTTTTAAGATTTCCAGAGCTCCAGAAGAGGCTAACCCACTGGCAGAGAAGCCAAAGTGTTTTATTCAGATGGTGGCGAAGCTGTAAGAACATGAAATCTAAGGAAAACATTTTCGCCAACTTCTGAGTAAAAGACTTTGGCTTGGGGCCATGTGGCCAGCAGGCCTCTGCTAGTAGAAAAGGCCTGCACGGGGCCACAGAACCCTCCTGCTTCAGGATCAATGAGGAGAATGCTTACTTTGTCTCATCAGGCTGAATTGTAATCCCCTTGTTGATCGGCTGCTGCACCCCAATCCCTGAAGCTGCTCATTCGAACTAGCCAGCAGCAGGCAGGAGGCTGCTGGACACTGGCCAGACTGGGCCCAAAGCCTGCAGGGTGTCATGGCAGAGAAGTTGGTCTTTTATTCAGATGGGGAAAGTTTTTTTCCTTACATCTCTCATTCTTACAGCTTCACAGGCTTCTGAATAGAAGATTGTGGCTTCTCTGCCACATGGGTCAGCCTCTTCTGGAGCTCTTTGAAAAGTTAGTACATTAAGCTTCCCCCCCCCCCCCCGCCCCCGGCAGAGAGCCAAATAGACCCTCCGAGGGCTGGATTCATCCCCGGAGGCTCCCTTTCAGCCTGTAATGGGCCAGGGGAGGCCTTTGGATGTCCGAATGGGGCTTCTGAGGGACACATCCACCTCTCAGAAGCTTCATTTCAGCCTTCAATGGGCCAGGTGAGGCCTGCGCAGGCCTGATAGGAGGGGCAGATCCGCCACTCAGAAGCTCCATCTTAGCTGGTAATGTTCAGGATGAACGTTGCAGACCCTCTGCGGTTGTTTGTAAGGGCAAACAACTGTCATGGTACTGCAAGTTTCATAGTTTTGGGCCTTGTTCGGAAACACTAGGGGGCACTGATCACATAACTTTGAACATTTGCTAAGGGAATGTTTGTAACACCTGTAATCAGTTTTGGGCTGCTGCTGATATGTCTTCTCTGCTAATTCTGCCATTCAAAATTCTACTGATAGGCACACACCAAGCCCAATGCTGTTATGTGTCCAAACTTCCCACATCATTGTTTTATTTCTAGCCAAGCAGTAGCAAGCTCTTTTTGTGTAAAAATAGAAAATTACCTTGAGAGTCACCAAATGTAACCAGAGCTGAATTTTCTGTGGGTAACATCTGAATATCAGACACCTGTCCTCCATGTTTTGGACTTTCAAAATAGAGAGTTAGGAATTCACTGGATGTTGCATCTGGGATGTTCTCCACTCTGATTACATGAGTTAATTCGAGAAGTCTGGCTGTAAGTCTATACTGCTGGAATCTGCAGTTCGTAGAACACTGCCTGAGAAAATTTGCAGCTGCTAAAAATAGAAATCAGATGCTCTTAAATATGTGCCTCCCATTTCTGTGCACGTATGTGAAGACAGAGTGTTTAAAGTTTCAATTACAGGTACCGTATTTTTCGGAGTATAAGACACACCGGAGTATAAGACGCACCAAGGTTTTGAAGACACAAATTTTAAAAAAAGTTTTTGCACTTTGCAGACCTCCCAAAAAAGGCCTGTTTTTCGCAAAAACGGGCCCATTTCCACCCCCAAAAGGCATGAATAGCCTTTAGGGGGCTTGCAGAGTGCTCCTGGAGGAGTGGGGGAGCCAAAAACGAGCAAAAAATGACCTGTTTTTTGTTTTAAAAAGGGCATGGATAGCCTTTAGGAAACCTATAGAGTGCTGTTGGGGGCTGGGGAGGGGGAAATTGAGCAAAAAAACAGCCCGCAGCCCCCAGGAGCTCTCTAAAAGCTTCCTAGAGGCTATTCCTGGCCATTTTGGTGAATGGGGCTGGGTTTCAGAAGGCAAAGAAATGCTGTATTCAGTGTATAAGACAAACCCAGATTTTCAGCCTTTTTTTTTGAGGGAAAAGGGTACGTCTTATACTCCGAAAAATACGGTACTCAACTTTCAGCTATTTTAATGTAGGAATCAAAATCCCGATCAACACTCTCATAGATTCGTGGGGTTCAAACTCTTGTGACCCACAAGTGACTATGGGTGACAGGGACTGCAGTCCAACGTATCAGAAGCACACTTGAGTGGGAAAGCGTATAGTACACCATAGGATTCTCCAAATATTAAACATCTGAGCAATGAGCTTAGAGATCTTACCAGTGCTTTGCTGAAAGGTTACTACTGCAGCCTTCTTCTCATTTATCTGTTCAATATGGAAGGTACTATCTCCCGAAAGAGCACTGATGTTATCTACCAATAGCGTTAATGTGTCCAGGTGAATATTTTCTTCAACATTTTCAAGAACTACTTGTGAAGATTTTTGAGGGTAGTCACGAATATCCTTCTCAGAACGTGGAGCATCCACAGCTGGCCCACCTGTTAGGGTAACATTATTTATTTGGCAGTCTTGTTTCACTTTTAATTTCAAAAAGGAAAAAGTAAAAAGATTCCGCTACACTGGGGGGGGGGGGGTTATATTTTTAAGTTACTTAAATATATCAGGGAGCCGATTGAGCTTGTAAGTTCTAGCTATCTCTTAGGCATAAAAGCTGATTGGGTGACTTTGGACTTTTCCAAGCCCAATCCACCACACAGAATTGCTGTTCTAGGAGAAAAAAATAAGGGTCATAAGAATTAGGTATGTTTGCTATCTTGAATTATATCTAAAAAGGCAGCATTACAATTAATAATATCACACTACTTTAAAATTGTATTCACTTTACTGAAGTTACCTTTATTTTTTATTTTAAAATGCCAGGGTATTCTTTTTCAAACATCCCAGCTTAATTCTCCTGGTTTCTCTTTAAGATAATTCAGATATAGTACTGATGTAGGAGACATGAACTCAATTCTACCCATGTTTACTGGCAACTAAAAAGCTATATCTATAGAGATCCACAAAGTAAATGCTGAATTTGTTGAATCTCCTTTAAAGCAACCGAAGCCAGTGGCTGTACACACACCTTTTGAGCTAGAAAAAGTCTATAGGTTGGCTATGCATTGTTTGGGAAAGGACCTTCCTTTTTTCTTACTATCATAGTATTATGAATCTTCAACCTTGCCCCAGTTTTCTTGCTTTCTTCTTTATGCCAACCAGCTCCAAACAACAAAACTAAGAATTTGAACTTCTGATTTGCTCTTTTCTATATTTTTCAAACACCAGAACACTGTAAAACACCTGCCCTGGTAGATCATCTGCTCCTTATACAGTCATGGAGCTGGCCTGTAAATACCAAGAACTGACGTAAATATCATGATGTAAATATCATCAGCAACTGCTCCCATTTCCAAAATTCCTCTTGGTAAAGGCCAAAGTAAAATTGACTCAATGTTTAAAACTTGGATTTACCCATCTCACTTGCTTGGCCTTCTTCTCCCAGAGCCTAAAAATAAAAAAAGGGAGGGGAACATTAGCATGCAAATAGACTGCCTGGAACTTCAGTTGATCTCTTTTTCAAGGTATGAAATGAGGTTAATGTTACCTTTTTAGAAATTATTTCCTTTTTAGGTGCATTATCTTTAGCTGGGTCTGTTGCTTCATACAGGGAGACCTCCAGCTTTAGTGTTCCTTTTCCTGCCAAGTCAAGCTCATGGATCTTCTGGGAGAGAACTCTTTGCCTCACTGTGTCCCAAAAATAAATACATTACAGGGATCTTTAGAACATTTCTACTTCCAAAAACAAAGAGGCAGCAAATGCAACCTTTGTGTTATCATGCTTAATATAGCTTAGTTCAGCAATTCTTTAACTCCCTAGTTTTCCTACATCACTACAAGAGGTGCATTTTTAATCTAAGGTTAGCATTTTGTTTAATTGCTTTAAACCATTTTCCAAATCTTAAATGATAAATAAAGTTAACTATTAGGCTTGATGAGGATGGTAGTTCCAGATCTGGAGTTAAAAACTGTTTATTGAATGCCAAAGGGTAGTCATCTTTATCAGAGTCCCAAAATTTGTGGGTCTGAAGATAACATTTTCAAACTGCTTTGGAGATTGGAAGAGTGGAAGGGACAGACAAGTGGAAAGTGAAGAGGGGAAATAGCGACCTTTTTCCACTACAAATTTAATTTGCAGAAATCCGATAGTAGTAGGAAGAACAATTGTGTTTATCTCAGCAAAACCGATACTGTGATCCTGAAAACTAGCATTCCAGCCTCCTCTTCCTTTTCACAGAGTTATTTAAAGTGTTTGTCGCTCCTACAGCAAACAAGCAAGGAAGAGAGGTAAAAATTCCCAATGAAGCCCACCGAAGAAGAGTAAGACACCTTCTTTACCTTCCTCCTGGGCAAAGCAAATCAAGATCTGCTCCCCTTGCTTCTGGATTTCGCATTCTCCACCTCCCGACTTTTTGCGGCTTTGGAAGTAGCAGAGCATTTTGTTTCTCAATTTTTTGGGGGGCTCGGGGCTCCCCCAGGCTCCCTGCACCAGCAAAGGAAAGGGACACATCGTTCCTTCCTCCGCCATCGTGGGATAGCGGCAAAACTCTTCGAGTTAGGCTGACCGTGTACCATTTTCACTTTCGTTCTCCCACTATAAACTCGATTCCCAGATTTTATTTTATTTTGTTATCACTTGTTCTTCGTGATGAACGGAAGTGACAAGGCGGCAGCTGGGTATTTGGCTCCCCCCGCGCCCCCGCCGCTGGATCGTATTTCTTTCGAGTTAGTTCGAGCACGGTCATCGCCCCCTTTCTCCTTCCGAAAAAGGTTTTGCAAGCCTGTGGTAATTCCCCTGCCTTTAACATTTAGGGAGGTGTGAAAAAAAGCATTTGTTTTTTAAAAGATGGCGTAGGATTAAAAGAAAACTGCTAGGTTTTATCATTCATTTCTCCATCCGTTGCTTCCTTCCAATCCTCTTCCTCTTTGCTTTGCTTTGCTTTGCTCAGAAACTGTTTGGCTGAATTCTTCTGAGTTTTGTTCTCCACTCCATCCCGAAAGGCAGCAGCAGGAGAAACCGTTCCGTTTGGCACCAATGGTCAGTTCTTTTGAAGTTTTCACGTATACAGACCCCTTGCCCAAAGTCCTCTTCGGTTGACTTCTGAAGTGCTTGAACGTTTTAGAATTTGACTCTCCTGCCTTGATCTTTCGCAAGCAAGAGAATCTGCTTATTCACACACCAAGCGTTTCATCGGTTGGAGGAGACCTCTATCAATGTTGGACTGGTCCAAAGTTGTCTTCTGGTTTTCCATGTAGATGGCTGCTTTTGAACAACTGTTTAAGGTCTTAACAATTCTCCCTCTGGAGTCTGTGGTGCTCTCTGAGCTTGGTTGTTTGCTTTCAGAGGTTTCCTTACCTAACTAGGTAAGACCATCAGTGCTAATGAGTATGGTGTGAGATTGCAATTTTTAAAAATGATACAGTTACTCTTCTCCCTTTGATTAGAAATAGAAACTGGCAGAAACTAGGTCAGTTTTAACCCATCTCTCAAAACTCTCAAATTGGTGAATTCTGGGTGTTAACACTGGCAGGCAGTCATCGCAGTGCCCAGAGTTTTCTGCTGTCTTCTGTTGTTTCCCCAAACCTACTCCTTTTCCCAATCCATGTCTCTGAAATTTCCTGCTCATCTCCCATCCAAGTCCTGGCTTTGTTTTTGAAGATCGGTCAAAGTCACTGAATTGGGGACAGCAAATTACAGACAACAATTCTGCCTGGATCTGACACTATATTTAAGACAAATGATGGGGCTACAGCAGTTTGTGAGAGAGATGATGATGGTGTTCCAGGCTTATTTCTGCTTTGTCTAAGCAACTGCTGTCCAAACTAAAATTAATTGCCAGCATGATTAGCCTGTTTAAAGGAGATGGCAGTTTCATTGTTACTCCAAGTAAATCTGATTGTGATGCAATGTAATTTTTCCCCTTCTGCAAAAGTGACTATGTATTGTAAATATTTCAACAAATGGAAATGGGGTGTCTTTTAAGGTAATCTGAATTTTTATCAAACCATTTATGCCACTCTAGGTAAAAAATGGTAAGATTCCCAGCGGATTTTAATCCTCTACCTGTTGTGGACTTTAGGAGGCAGTGTTCATCTCTGTTTCAAGAGCCAATGAGCCAGTGCTGACTGAAGACATTTGGCCAGCATGAGTAATGGAGCACTGTTATCTTCCCACCAAAGTGGTACCTATTTATCTACCTTCATTTGCCTATTTTTGAACTGCTAGGTTGGCAGGAGCTGGGAAAAGAATGGGACCTCACCCTGTCGTGCCACGCTCAGGTCTTGAACTTGGGCTGTTGGCTTTCCAGCTGACAAGTCCAGCATTTTAAACCACTGATCCATCACACCATCTATGCTATGTTAGAATCCGATCTAATTGACCAGGTAAAAGGTAAAGATGCCTTTGACTCAAACTCAACTCTGCACTCAAGTTTTCTCTGTGTTTCAGAAATCATTTGCCATTGCTTTTTTCCAGAATGGTTTTTCAACTTCGCTCTCTAGCCAAAGCTCTGGAATCCCCAGGTGGTTTGTTGCCCAACTACTAATAAGCCCAAGCTTTTTAACTTTCAGGATTGACTCGGCGCTACCTAACAGGATTTGAAAAAGCTGCAGGTGAACAGATCAATAGTATAAATTTCATGTGGAAACATCCCATGGACATGATGCTATTACCAGATCTCTGGTTCTCAAAGTTGTTAACCATGAAAGTCCAAAAATCTGTCCCCTCCTCAGATCTGCTGGTTGTTAGTTTAACCAGATCAGTCCCCATTATAGTGGTGGTGGTGGTGGGAGAAACCAGCCAAGATTATAGGAAGCTTATTTCCTCACTTCCTGTTACTCAAGATACTGATTCTAAGCATTATGTGATTAGAGCTCAAAGCATTGTTAGAGACCCCATACATCCACCTTACGGTCTGTTTCTGTTGCTCCCCTCTGGGAGGAGGTTTCTAAGTATTTCCACCAGATTCTGTAACAGCTTTGTTCCCTATGCCATCTGATAAACTCGTAAGATTTGTTTTTCTCACCATGTACGTGTATACATCTGAACTAGATTGTTGTTTTTGTCTCATGTATGTGGAGCATATGCATATTTACCATATTTTTCAGAGTATAAGACGCACCTTCTCCCCCGCCTAAAAGGGTGAAAATTTGGGTGCGTCGTATACACTGAATGTAGCCCCGCCCACTCACCGCCCCCACCCTTTGGCCTCTGCTTCCCAGCAATTTACCTCCTTGCAGCAAATAGGAAAATGGGGCTTGTGGAGGGGGCAATAGGCTATGGCAAGCCCTGCAGCCTGAAACAGCTGATCACCGGGAGGTGCTGAAACTGAAAGTGAAACAGGCTGTTTGCTGCAAGGAGGCAAATTGCTGGGAGAGAGAAGCAGACCCCAACATTTGAATGAATTCATTTTTGACAAAGAAGCAAGGAAAAGTATTTCTCAAGGCATTTGGTTTAATTTTCATTAATTTCTTATTATTGACATCCCGTCTTTTCTCCATGTGTCTGAGGGTAAGTATCTCCATGAATTTTACCCACACAACAGCACTGTGAGGTAGGCAGCGTTGAACGACAATGGCAGAGTGAATCTGAATGTGAAGTTTTCCATCTAATTCAGCATCTTCATCATTGCTACCTTACTGGCCCACCTGTCTGTGATCCATTTACAGGCTCCCCCCTCCCCTTGCTGTTGTTACAGATCTAAAAATGATTGATGCCATATAAAAGTTACTGACCTTAACATTTGCATGATAGTGTTCTTGATTATTCATTAGCATGCTGGAATGGTTATTGTTAACCTTCCTAACGTCTTGCATTTATTTTGTCTTGAGTTTATCAATAATATTTTGCACATCCTGAAGAAACTGTAACTTCTGAACTTTCATTTTTAACATAAAGAACGTTTCCTATCTTCTGAATAGCGCATTATTTTATTCATTCAGACACATGCTTTTTTAACAAAAGCACATGGATATATAATTGCTTTTTTTTTTTTGCATTATCAGTTTAACTAACCAAGTTATGGAAACTTGATTAGTTAAATTTTAAATGTAATGAGATACTCTGGATATGCTTGGATGTCGTTGAAAATTACAAAAAGGGTAGGTTTTTTCAGGTTATCAGTTACACTATCGTATAGATCGGTTGCATCAGTCACACTTTTTTGATATGGGACGACTAATCCTTTTGACCCAACACAATATTCTCCCACAAGCACTCTGGCAAGGTACATGTATTTTGTCCCAGATGCATCTGGTTGCGAATAGGTATCGTGAGCAGAGTAAGAGGCGTTTACGGCAAAGTAAGTCCCATTTCCAAAATAGGCAGCTACAAGAGGAAGAAAAGGTGTAAAGAGTCAGCAACAACCAGCGTTCTATCTTTTCACTCTTTAAGGCACTTTGCTCAATAATACATTGGTCATATCAAAGTCAACCCTCAATAAAAACAAGTTTTCCAAGTACGGGTAGTCCTCGGATTACAATGGCAACTGAGACTAGGATGGCTGTGGAGATGTGATAGTAAAGAATGACATTGCATGACTGCATCAATTAGTGATAGTAACCCCTGCGGGAAGAAGCAGGAGTCTAAGGAAAGGAAGGAGGGTACATAGGTTTGTGGGGGGGAGCAGAAGTCTAAAGACTGTGGACAAGTTGGCAAAGGCCACTGGCATACGGGCAAGCTTGTGCAGGTATGTCTACAAAAGCACAGGCAGGTGAGGGTGCATCGTAAGTTCCTTAGGAGAAAAGACACTGGGAACAGTTTGGTGTGATACCTTGCAACCTTGCCTGCTAGGTTCCCACTGCTTGTGGGAAGCCAGCAGAGAAGACTGCAAATAGTGATTATGTGACGCAGCTTGCTACAATCCTCATAATCCCAATCCGGGCACCCAAGTGCCTGGTCTGTGCTCATGTGACCACAGGGACACTGCAATGGATGGGATGGTTGAGGACTGGTCAGCGCCACCATAACAATGAATGATCGCTGAGCAAATGGACATAAACCAAGATTATCTGCAATAAATGGACCCCATCATGTCATCTTGAGCATTACCACAGGGGGAATGCAGTGGTTAGAATGCAGTATTGCGGGGCTAATTCTGCTGACTGCTGACTGCCAACAATTCAGCAGTTCGAATCTCAATGGCTCAAGGCTGACTCAGCCTTCCATCCTTCCGAGGTCGGTAAAAGGAGGACCCAGAATGTTGGGGGCAATAGGCTCTGTAAATAAACCGCTTAGAGAGGGCTGTAAAGCACTGTAAAGCGGTATATAAATCTGTGCTATTACCCTCCATTAGCTCCTCCCTTTAAATTTTATCTCAGCACCTGATTTTTCCATGGATAATTGTACAGGTAGTCTTCAGCTTACAACCATTTGTTTAACAACCATTCAAAGTTACAACTGCACTAAAAAAAAGTGACTTATGACCAGTTTTTTCCCTTTGGTTTTTTTGCAGCATCCTTATGGTCAAGTCATTAAAATTCAGGTGCTTGGCAACTGGCATTTATTTATGAAAGTTGCATTGTCCTGGGGAACCGTGCAATCACCCATTTGTCATCTTCCCAGCCAGCTTCTGAGAAGCAAAGCCAATGGGGGAAGCCAGATTTGCTTAACAAGTGCACGATTCACTTAGCAACCAAAGTGATTCATTTAACAACTGAGAAACAAGGTTGTAACTCACTTAACCACTCTTTTGCTTAGCAATGAAAAATTTGGGCTCAATTGTGGTCGTTAGGTTGAGGACTACCTGTAATTACAACGTTAGGAGTCCTGGGCTCAGATACAAAGATGTTTTCCTGCATGTGGAAAGCACCTTCTACTCATTCCACCTGCCTGGACTACATCTAGCATCATTCTGGAGATCACCAACCCCTCAAGTCATATGATCAATCCTTTTCCATGGGAATTCCTCTCTTAGTGTCCAAACATTTGACTCACCACTGACCAAGTCACTAGGTAATCTACTGGACTCCTGCCAGCAAAGGCTTCAGGAGAAAAAAATGTTATTCTCCCCGCACCACCCCCGGAGGTATACATATTATGCTGTGATGTAATGTGGCTTGATTAGCTTTGGCTTAGCATGTTGTGCTACTCTGCTGCAATGGTCCATAAATCATGGTTACAGCTTAGCATACAACCCCAGATGACTGAAGCTGAGTAAACCTGTTAAACCAAACAGGGCTTAGGACAACTTGTGAAACAGCTGCTACCAAGAACCAGCCTTCAAGCACAATTTACCATGCAATCCAGCGTAACTCCTGTTAAAGCCAGTGCTGTTTATGTGGGTTAATGATGTACTGGCTGTTCCGTGAAAAAGGAGCCTCTCGTTATTTATGCTGCCGTTCTTAGCATCCATCTCCTGCTTTTTTATTTGGTATGCCTGCCAATAGAAAAGGTTTTGTATCCTCTCAATCTGCCAATGAAAAGAGAGCAAAAGTTAGTAATAAGCCATGTCCTTTTAAAAAAAAGAGAGAGAGAATCAATTTGGATCTTTGGAGAATAACACTTCAAGCAAAGGTACTTTTCTTTACTAAAATAAACAAAAAGTTGAAACCAACCAATACAGGGTTTTTTCATCATAGTCGCTATTAAAGGGCAACAGCTGTAGCCATCACCCATTCCTCTAATCCAGGTCTGTGAAACTCCCGGCCTGCAGACCGGATGTGTCACACGCTGGCCACTCCCGGTTTTGCGAAGGGGGAAAAAAAGTCCTGATACGTCACGTGATGCTACCGTGACGTGAGTTGACACCCTTGCTCTAGTTCTATCTTGATCACTGTCGTTCCTGCGTAAACTGTGGTGTCAGAAATGCCCTAATTCATGAGTCTGACCATCAACTAATTCTTGAGGCAGCCCCTTCTGGATCATTCAGAAATACACTACTACTAAATATCAGAAAGACTCTCGCAGAGGAGACAGACTGATTTTCTCAGATGGCGAAAGAAAGCTGATTTCAACGAAGCATTCAAAATACTTCCTAATGTCAATCTGTTTGCCAGAGAATGGGTGTGTGCTTCAATGATGGAGTTTCTTTTGCAGAAGCAACGTAGGCCAAGGGTGCATGTCTACCTAACAAGAATGATAACTACATTTAGTCATTCCTTCAACTAAGGACAGTAGGGAAAATATATTTTCTGAGATCTTTTCTAAATCTGTGCAACAACCTGTATTTGAAGAGCATAAGACATCTGGAATGCATGTGAATATGCCATGCATACCTTTTGCCCATCAAATCCAATTCGCTGCACAGCCTTTCTCTCTTCTAGTACAGATAGTCCTTGACTTAGGACAACTGAGCCCCAAATTTCTGTTCCTAGGTGAGACATTTGTTAAGCTAGTTTTACTCCCTTTTACAAGTTTTCTTGCCACTGGAGTTAAACGAATCACCACCGTTGTTCAGTTAGCACGGTTGTTAAGTGAATCTGGCTTTGCTTGTCAGAAGATCACAAAAGGGGATCACATGACCCCAGAACACTGCAACCGTTATAAATATGAGTCAATTGTCTGAATTCATGGGGATGCTGCAATAGTTGTGAGAAAAATGATTAAGTCACTTTTCCAAGGACCATTGTACCTTTGAGTAGTCACTAAACAAAGTATTGTAAGTCGAGGACTACCTGTAATTATCTTAGACTGCCCTATTCTAAGATCACAGCGTAATAAAAAGAACTGACTTCGGATACTCGGTCAATTTAATAGGACATATGTTCCCTTCTGAGTGCCATACGAGTATTTGCACTTCTGTAAAAGGGACAGTAGAAATCCAGTTCTCCTAAACATCTAATGTTAGTGTCTATGGAGATTCTCAATCATCCAGGTCACAGTTCATTAAAAACTAACATTAAATATCCCAAAGGTGCTTTTTCAAGAGGCAATTGGACTTCCTGGTTTTTCTTTGAAGACGTTTTGCTTCTCATCCAAGAAGCTTCTTCAGCTCTCAGCTTTTGGATGAGAAGTGAAATATCTTCAAAGAAAAACCAGAAAGTCCAATTGCCTCTTGAAAAAGCATCTTTGGGACATTTAATGTTAGTGTTTAATGAATGGATGGCACCAACCTTTTTGGGAGGGAAGAGGGGATAAGGCTTTACTTGCCGTTCAAAGAAGCAGAATAAAAGATTTGGGGTATTTGTTGTTGCTGTTATTGCTTTACCTTTTGAATGGTGTAGTCCTTGCATGTTAGGTTAAACATATCCTGGACTTTTTTATATTCCGTCATTTCTGGTTTCAGCTCCACCACTTTAATACGCATCGTTTCCTCCATGGCATCCCACTCTTCAGGAATTGCGGTTGCCGGATTATCTTTGTAAATGAATAGGAGACAATTCCGTAAGCCTTTACAAATTGCCACTTTCCAATTCTGATTTTTTTAAGTACAAAAATTAGGCCAAATGTAAAAAACGGCATTAACAACACTTACAACTTGGATTACAACATGACATCCAGTTTGAGGGGGCGGGATGGAAAACAAGAGCAAATTATCTTTTGAGTCTGGGCGAAAAGGATTTGGCCTAATTCAATAGTGATGCTGATGACCGACTGCCCTCTGCCTAATAGTGGCAACCTTACTCTCAAACGCAGCATACAGAAGTTGAAGACACCTACCGTATTTTTTGGAGTATAAGACGCATAAGACGCACCTTTTTCCCTCAAAAAAGAGGCTGAAAATCTGGATGTGTCTTATACACTGAATACAGGATTCTTGGCCTCCCGAAACCCCACCCCTTCACCAAAATGGCTGTGCACAGCCTTTAGGAGGCTTATAGAGTGCTCTTGGGGCCTGGGGAAGGCAAAAATGAGCAAACAACTGGCCATTCCCCCCCCCAGCCCGCAGGAGCATTCTATAAGCCTCCTAAAGGCTATGCATGCCCTCCCCTTTTTTTTAAAAAAAAGGCCCATTTTTGCAAAAAAACAGGCTGTTTTGCGGAGGTCTGCAGAGTGCAAAAACCTTTTTTAAAAAATTTGCCTCTTCAAAATCTTGGTGCGTCTTATATTACGATGCGTCTTATACTCAGAAAAATACGGTAATCCTTATGAAGTTCTACAAGCCATGTCTGAATGGGATACCAAGAGCTATGTCTGGTTGCATGCATCAATGCTGTCTGACACTTGCCTGTTCACAGATGGGGGGAGGGGGAATGGATCAAGTAAAAACACTGTATTACCTGCATTATACTTGGCAATAAAATACAGCAAAGGGTAGCTACTTCAATCTGAAGCAAGAGAAAGAAAGAGAAAGAAACAAAGAGGGCAGTGATCTTTAAAGGGTGCCTACTGAAAGCCACCTTATCCCAGAACGAAAATATATCATTTAAGGAAGAAGCACCATCAGTTTCCTGCCCTCAAAACTGAAATAGGTAGGTCTATCAAACGAGTAGGCATGTCTCAAACACCAGAGTAGATTATGCCAATATAAGCTATGAGAATGAGCAGTTTTATTTTAAAATATGCAGGACTTTTGGCTGCTTTTAGGTAGGTATTTTAATACTATATACTTTGTCCCTTTTTTTGTCTTCAAACTGTTTATCAGCCTTCCCTAACACATTGGTCTTAAATATCCCTCAACATGCAATAGAGAGGGAGAATCCCAAACACAACCAGGATGGCAACCTTTGATGCTAGTAGGCTGCAGAATGATGCACTGTAAGAATAGCCATTTTAGACATGTGGTGAGGTCAAGGTTTTATATTTTTAGGGGATGAGGTTTGGATTTGTACCCACCACTGTTACAAAACACATTACATGTTTCCATCTCCAGAAGGGAGAAAGAAAGTGTTGACGTTTAGCCGTAGTGTTCAGGGGTGTTCCAATGCCACTATAAGATATTCACCTGGAGCCTTTGACTACCTCTGCAGTACAGTGGCAGAATTTGGATGCTAGCAGGCAGCCAATTTGATCTCATGGAGAGGAACGAAATTCAAGGGCTATGTAAATTAGGGGGCATGTAATTGGAAGGTGAGGGGGGGGGGGGAAGAAAGAAAGAAAGAAAGAAAGAAAGAAAGAGAGAAAGAGAGAGAGAAAGAGAGAGAGAAAGATGAAGAAGATTCTTGGATGAGAAGTGAAACGTTTTCAAAGAAAAAACCAAGAAAGTTCAATTGCTTTTTGGAAAAGCATCTTTGGAACAACCATGACCTGAATGATTGAGAATCTCCATGGATGGATGGATGGATGGATGGATGGGTGGGTGGGTGGAAAGAAGGAAAAATACAGAATAAAGTCATAAATGTTGGCCAAGGTATAGAACACACCTTCTACTTTTGCAACACGCCGAAGGGCAATGCATGTTCCCTGGTCATCAACAGCCTGCATTTTACTTAGGTCCACTTTGTAACACTTGTTGTTTATGGTCAGCTCATGCAGCCTCTGATGTTGTGCTGCAGCTTCTATCTGCATATTGGTCAGACTGTCAAATGACCTATATTGCCCATTGTCTTCATACCGCCACAGTACAAGATTTGTCAGAAGATCTGCCTTGGATTTTTTTTCCCTGTCCTCTCGGATCCTTCTGATCATTGCCTGTATTTCTGTACTGGCGTGCAAGACATCTTTAGTTATCCCACAAATACAAAGCGAGGGAGGAGAAGCTTCATTGTCTAGTTTCATGGCAATGCGCAACTTTTTCTGGAGTTTCTCCAGGTTTTTATATTCGCTTTCTCCAAAGTTTGAGATCCATTCATCCGAGATAATATATTCATTCTGGGACTCTAAAATCAGGCCCTTAATCCACGCAGCTGCGTTTTCGACGTTTTTCTGGTGGTCACCGCAAATCTGCAAAATGGCTGGCTCATCCGTTCTCTCCCAAAATAAGGCAGGTTTTAATTCCACAGCAGGTATTTTGGTGGTGAAGAATTCTGTAACAAATCAACAGATTCAAGGATTCAGTGCTTCTAACTAATGTGTCTGCTAGCCAAATATTTAAGACCCAGGTGGAAGACATTTTCTTACCTGCTACTTTTGAGAAAAAGGATTTTGGGGTACACACACCTCCACCAGATTTACCAGCTGTGGCTCCTTTTCTCTGCATGCTTGCACAAAATACATCTAGTAGATGCGGCTGGAAAATGATTATTTTAATCTCTCTCACCCCAGGGGTTGATGTTGTACTTGCATAGTCCACTACGGCATCGATCATGCTATCAGCTGCCCTAACCGGATCCCGTTTTGCAATTCCTGTGGGGTTAATAAAAAGTGTGTGTTTCAAACCAACTCTTTCATTTCATTGGTCCAGTACTAAACCCCACCTTTCTTTGGGAAGAGAAAATTCTTCTAATATTGTGCAATATATTTACAACAGAAATTTCAGCTAAAAGTTCTCTATTGCTTTCATTTTTGGGAGGGAGCAGAATCTTTGACACTCCACATATTGGATTCCAATCCTTAAGAGTTTTAGGAAACATGGCTAATTGTCGGAGGTTTGGGAGAATTGCAAGCCAAAAATGTCTAACTAAGGAAACAAAGAGATTCCTCCATGTGATCGCAAGTCTTGAAAAGGTATTGTTACTCTTCCTTGGCAAGATCTTGGCTTTAACCCAACATACCCAACCCATTTCCGTAACATTGTTATGGTTTTAACTATTTAGTCGTGTCCGACTCTTGGTGATTTCAAAATCAAGCATTCTCTAAGCTACCCTGTCAAGCACAGCTTCTTTCAGTCATTGGTCAACGTTGTATCAGATTTGATGTTATCAAGCCAGTGTGTTCTCTGCTTGCCTCTTTTTCTTCTTCCACTACCCATTCCTAGCATTGCTGCCTTCTCCAATGAATTTGCATGCACGACATAGCCAAAGTAAATCAAAAGTAGTCTTATAAAAGCTTCTAGTGATGTGTCTGGTTTTATACGACTTAACATCTCTCTGTTAGTTACTCTGACTATCTATAACAGCGATGGCGAACCTTTTTTGGCTCGCGTGCCACAAGTGGGGGGAGCGCAGGGGGGTCGTGTGCGGGCGTGCCGCACCCATAATGCAACGCACGACCCCCCAGTGCACATGCGCGCACAACGCATGACCCCCCATTTTTACATGCTTTTTTCGCCCTCCCCAGGCTCCAGAGGCTTTATAGGAACCTGGGGAGGGCGAAAAGAGCCTCCCCCGCCCCCCCCGGAGGCCCTCCGGAGGCTTCAGGGACCGTCCGGAGGCTTCCCTGAAGCCTTCGGAACGCTTAAAACCACCCTCTGAGCAAACCGGAAGTGACTTCCGGGTTGCTCAGAGGGTCATTTTAAGCGTTCCGAAGGCTTCAGGGACCGTCCGGAGGCTTCCCTGAAGCCTTCGGAGCACTTAAAACCACCCTCCGAGCTCGGAGGGTCGTTTGAAGCATTCCGAAGGCTTCAGGGAAGCCTCCGGACGGTCCCTGAAGCCTCCGGGGGGTCGGGAGGCTCTTTTCGCCCTCCCCAGGTTCCTATAAAGCCTCTGGAGCCTGGGGAAGGCGAAAAACAGCTTTTAAAAAGGGCGCCTCGTGTGCCCTGACAAATGGCTCCGCGTGCCACTTGTGGCACGCGTGCCATAGGTTCGCCATCACTTATCTATAACATATGCTTCCCTTGATATAACCATAAACTAAAGATAAAGGTTCCCCTCGCACATATGTGCTAGTCATTCCTGACTCTAGGGGTGGTGCTTATCTCAGAGCTAGCGCTGTCCGAAGATGTCTCCGTGGTCATGTGGCCGACATGACTCAATGCCAAAGGCATATGGAACGCTATTACCTTCCCATCAAAGGTGGTTCCTATTTTTCTACTTGCATTTTTACATGCTTTCGAAGCAAAAGCTGGGACAAGTAACAGGAGCTCATTCCATTACGCAACGCTAAGGATTCGAACCACCAACCTTTCTGATTGACAAGCTCAGCGTCTTAGCCACTGAGCCATTGCGTCCCAACCACCATCTACTGGCTTGCAACTCAGTTTTGAGTCCTGCTCAATTTTCTAAATAGACTGCTCAAATTTAAATTAATCTTCAGCGGTCAAGAGCCAAGCTCACATATAAACTTAATATCCTCAGTGATGCTATTTAGGATTATGATGCAATATGAGGTGAGTCTACAACGCTATTATTACTAGAACTTTCATTACGGCTCTTTCTATTGATACAATTTTTCACAAGGCAATACAGACCTGTCCCGATTGCTGGAAATGCAACAGATGTAAATTGCCTCTGCTCACATTCCATGAGTGTTTGAGAGACTTGCTTTTTGATATCATCACCATGCACAAGATGGATTATATTTTTACAAGGCAGATTTCCTCCTTGAGTGCATATGAGGTTATTGTGCGGCTGGGAAGCTGAATGAAAACAAGTCAGGTAGGGGGCAAACAAGCAAATCAATAGGAACACACATTTCCATATTCGAAAACAGATGGATTATATATTGCAATAGATATACGAGTTACTTTGGTTTTGGCTGAAAACAAAGAGTAAACCCCAAAACTATGGGTTTATGGTTAGCAAGTATCAGCCAGACCACTATGACTACTTCAACAAGTGGCAATTCAAACCAAGCGTGGTTTAGTCAATAGATAGATCAGCTAAATGCCTTCCTTTGTTACCTGCATAATCCGTATCTGCAATTTTATTTCATTTTATTTACTGCAAATACACATTTTAAAGTTAATACATTTTAGGCAAATGTGATTGATATGAAACATTGTTTTTTTAAAAAAAAATCTTGATTTTAAAAGTTTTACAAGGAAAAAGGGGTTAAGAGGTTATGGAACATTTTGACAGCTACATCGTGCGGGGGGGGGAGAAGCCCCCCCGGGTCTCGCAACTTTTACAAAATGGAAAAATAAAAAACTATGAAGATTTACATAGATATTAGCAGTTTTAGGTTTAACACAAAATTGTCAGTATATTTCAATCATTTTACTTTTGTCACTTCCTTGAGAGTACATTGTAACAACATTTGGAATAGTGTTTCAATTCACTTTTGTGACCTGAGTCTTCTTGTTGTCGTATCCTCCCCCCCCCCATCCACTGGCAGAGCCTCAGCCCCTCCCTGCTTTGTTTCTTGTGTAACATCCCCCATGTCACCTAAGAGAGCAGTGTGTTTTTTCATGAAAGCCTCTGCTTCCGCAACCATGTTGATTCTGATTCTACTGCTCTCCCAAAAAATCAACATACCTTCTGGTAACAACCACCTAAACCAAACCCCGTTATTATATAATTTTTTTGCTAAGAAGGAATAGTTCCTTCTCTTATCTCTTACTTTCTTTGGGATCTGCTTAAGAATGGTTATTTCTTTATCCTTATATTTTAATGGTCCTCCCCTTTGAGTTCCTAGAACCTCATCTCTTGTGGTTTTTCTAAGAAATTTGACATGAACTTCCCTTGGAACATTATGTGTTCTTGCATAGGCTGAATTAATCCTGTAAATCAGGTCAATATCCCACCCAAGCTGTTGTTTATCTCTGTTAATATATTCTGCTAACATTGTGGTCATAATCTCTTTAAGATCTTCATTTTTAAACTTCTGGTAAATTTTGAAATCTAAGAAAAAAGACCTCCTTTTAAATTCCCTTTTTATCACATGATTCTCAAATTCTACTATCCCCCTTTGGATTGCCTCCAGGTCGTTCCTCATCCCAGCCGCACCCTCCTCTAGCACACCTTTCCGCTGCTCATTCTGTGTGGTTTTTTGTTGTGTCTCTCTGAGCTGGTCATTTAAGTCCTGTAGTAGTTTTTTCATTTCGTCCTGTCCCTTTAAGAGGGCCTGAAGCATCTGCTGAGTAGACAAATCCTTTAAACTCTCTTCAGGGGCTTCAGGTTGTAAAAAAGAGAGAACAATGTACAAACAATTCCAATGTATTTGATTTTCCACAACTTAGAAGTATCCTGAAATTGATTAACAACCAATTAAGCCATAAAAATCCTATTAAAAACATTGTTCCTTACCCAGATCATCACATTCTTTCATCACCTCTGGACCAGCACTTTCCATAATTGCTTTGGAAACACCTTTTAAACAAATAAGTCAGTTTGGGCAGGTGAGATAATATGCTTGGTTATATTTAAAGCTTACACTGGATAGAACAATCATTTCAACATGAGAACTGGATAGAACAATCATTTCAACATGTGAACCTCTGACTTCATCCTTTTTCTCGAGGGCATGAACCACCTTTTTCAGTTCAGAGGCCACAAAGACCCAGAAATTAACTCCCTTTATAGGGTTGGGAAGAAAGAGCCCTCTTGATGATGATCATATAGAAAAAGGGGAGAGAGTTGAATGAGGCCCGAACCAATTTCAAAACCCACAGGATTCAGAATGGAGGCTTTATGGTGAATTGCTCCTGAAGACCTCCTTGTTGGCATAGAGGAAACCCTCCACTTCAGAGAAAATAAAGGAACATACGGATTCTTTGTCCATTGCTAATTATTTTGTTCCTTTCTATACTCAAGAGTTTGCTCCTTTCTTTGTGCAGAGAGATAAGGAGGACTCTGGCTCTCAGGAATGGGGGAGAGATCTTCACCCAGGCCTCAGAAAACAGGGTGCAAATGGGCATCCTACAAGCTTTTCTCTATGAGAAGCCAGTTCCTGAAATAGCAAGATTGCATGTAGACAAAAGAAAACAGTTCTTCACACGCTGCCTAATTCACCTGTGGACTTTATTACTCCCTGAGGTAATGATGGCTACTAATCTAGATAGATGTTAACAAAAAATGGTTACACTACGGGGGAACGGCTTTATCTGGGCTATTAATCTTGCAATTCAATTATACCTCCTCTTTGCCTCCAAATATTACTACAGGAACTACAGTGGGAGGGGTTACGTGTAAATATTGGGCCTGAAAACGAGCCTTGACATAATTCAGCATGGCCGTTCCTATAAATCAGAGCTGTCAAACTCCAGGGCCAGATGTTTCACGTCTAGCTTGTGGTCATGTGATCGCAGAAGTACTGCGATGGTCGGAACTCCGTGGATTGGTCCTAAGTACAACTCACTCAGTGGCTCACTTCAAATGGTTGTTGAACGAGTGGTCATTAAACAAGGACTACCTGTACAACCATAGGAAGTCCTCTGATGTGATGAGCGACTCTTTTCAGCAGATTATTACTTTTTAAAAATAATGTTACCCTCCTGTACCCCACCCACCAAAACTGGACCACCGAGCACACTTCTTAACTACAACAAACAAAAGGAAATAAGCTAGAGAACAAGTCAAATTTTAGGACACAATTTGAGGGAGGACACCGATAGTGTTGAAAACATACCATTTCTGAGATTAAACGTTTGATTGGTTATGTTTACGATGGCATCTGTTTTCTGTTCAGTAAGATCGCCCTCTTCCAGTTGCAGTTCAACTGAGCCAATTTGCATTTTAAGAATTCCATATTTTAGAGTTGAACTCGGCTCAAAAAAACCTGTAAGAAGGTAAAAAGCGAGATTGAGACAGACAAATCCATTTATTCTGCATTAGGCATTTTTGCCTCCCAACATCTGTGGCTGCATAGTTTTTATCCTACGCTTCTCTATTTCTCTATATATATCAAGTTCATTAATTCAATATAGTTTCAGCTGATAGTTCAGAACGCTAAGATAGAGGACAACATTCCAGATTTAATTAAAAATTTTAATAAATGTTTGTCCAATTTAGACATCACTTAATTTAGGGCATGAGTATTATAATGTTTTCTTGGCTCTGAAGTGCCCTGACAGGTGTCCTATCCTAAAAACAGTAGAATAAGAACACTAATTAAGCTGCCCTCCATTTGCACTTAGTTGCTCTTGAAATGGAATAAAATTAACTGAATTTCACTATGGTTAGACGTTTAATCATTTTCTTCTGTGTGTGGATAATATTTGGATAATCTCTGGCAATCTCTCCCCAGGGTTCGGGACCCTTTTTAAGATTAGGATCAGCTTTTTTCTTTTTTTTCTTTGAGTTGGTCAATAACTCACCCGGTCAACATTCTGTTCCAACACCCTCCAACACAATAAACTGAGTCCAGAGTCCCAGCTTTGTAGCGGTATTTCAGTCATGGCCCCCGCCCCCGCTGCGAGTTTGAAGGGTTTTTCTCCGACCTCCTGAGGAATTGTATCTCTGGCAATCTCTGAGATGAAACCTCCTAGGTGTTCAAGGCCACATATGGCTCAAAGGCCTTACATTGTGGCCATGGTGTTTGGCGTACAATAAACCAGCAAGAACAAACTTCAAGGCTGTGTGACCTTGCCTCCCTTTCATCCTCTTTATCTATTATTGCTGAAGCCACAACTATTGGAAACACCTGCTTTCTGTTTTTAAACTCCAAGCTGCATCTACTAGCTGATGTCTAAAATCGGCCCCTATCTCAGAAGTTAAACAAACAGGTCATTGGAAGGGCAAGAATCTGAGAGGTTTCTAAAGATACGAGGAGGCAGCTGCACAAACTTCCAAAGAGCTGCTTTGATTTGGTGACTCATCCCATCTCCCCCCAGACTACTGCATACACCCTTACACACACACACACACACACACAGAGTCATCTTTAAGAGGGAAGAGAAGCAACTGCTCTGCAGCCCCATCTAGCATCCTGAAGAATGGAAGGGGTTTCTGTGCCTCTGCAGCCCCTGTACCAAAGCCTCTTCCAGGAGCTGCACATGCTTCTGTGACGTGAAAATGTCTGACCTCTCGTATTCTCCAGAGCACCCAGTGACACTGGAATACAGATAGTCCTCGATTTACAACCATCATTGAGCCCACAACATCGGTCATAAGCTGTGACAACCCTAAAATGGGTTCATCATGTGACTGCCCCCAATTTTTATGATTTTTTTTTCTTTTTGGCAGCAGTCATTGTTGTTAAGCAAACTCATTATTTGCCGTGGAGGGATTTCTGCTAGAAACCAGAAGTAAATGTCAGTTAAATGCGAATAAATCACGGTTGTGTGCTGCAAATGGCCATAAATGTGGGCTTGTTGCCAAGCACGCAAAATGTGGCCACATGGGGCTCAAATCTAGGCTGTAGGTAGCTTTTTGGAAATCACTGTAACTTCAAATGGTCATTAAGCAATGAGTCTACCATGTAGGTATGACTAACTCTGGCAAAGGACAGGCAGGGGACATGTTTCAAGATGATCTAAAGCAGCTGCCCCCAACCTTTTTGGGCACCAGGGACCAATCCCGTGGAGAGAGCTTTTTCTGCAGACCGGAAGGGCGTTATTTCATACGCTGCCTGCATCCTGCGATTGGGGCTTTGCTTATTTCTGGGGCCCAGTTTTTGGCATGCCGCAGTCTGGTGCCAGTCCATGGACCAGGAATTGGGAGGCCCTGAGCTAAAATATTCCCAAGATGTAAAACTGGATATATCTTTTCTGCCATATGGACAATCACCCCCACCCCACCCCGCCTCTATAGCACAGAGAGCTCTCTGTCAAGGGAAAGCTAACTTTTCGCACAGAACAGAAGACAATAAAATATCCTTTCTTTCCTTGGACCTTATTAGTCATTTTTGTTTTACTCAAGTTAAGGCTTTACAATGTTCTGGTACACTATATTTATTCTTTTCTCATTTTTTTTACAAAAGATTTCAATTTCTTAATTACACATGCACCGATGTTACCTAGCTTGGTAATGAATCATCAAAAAAACCAAAAATCCCCACCAAGCTCAGAGACCTCCAAAGACCCACAATTAAGTTTTACCTTGACTTCTCTGCTGAAAATTCTCAGATGAAACTTTGGGCACTGAAGAGCCTGTTTGGCTTACGTTCAACCTACTGTTTAATTCATCCATGAATGCCTAATGAGAAAAGGGGGAAACACAATTAACAGACTAGAAAGCAAGTGCAAATTGGAGATCGAGCTTCACAACAACTTGGGCAGAAATGAAAAGGGGGGCTGTACGTGCATACAACTGCAGATAGCCAGGACCAGCTTTTGAAACAGCTAGAGCAGGGGTGTCAAACTCAAGGCCCGTGGGCCGGATCTGGCCCATGGGGTACTTAGATCTGGCCCATGAGGCCGGTCTGGAAACAGCAAAGGACCAACCCATAGTGCCTCTGCCAGCGAAAATGGAGGTTGGGGGTGGGCATATGTGAGAGAACGAAGAGGGAAGGAAAAAGAAGAGAAGGAAGGAGATTATAATGAGACTGAGAGAGGGTCTCAGGGAACCTTCCCACTTGGCCTTGACATGAGTGGTGTCAAGCTGGCCACACCCATCATGGCCACGCTCCTCCCAGCCCTCTGATATCAAACACAACCCTGATGCAGCCCTCAATGAAATCGACTTTGACACCCCTGCGCTAGAGAATCCGTGAAGAGGATGCAGTTATTTTAATAACCTGAAAAGAGGTACACTGTTTGCATTCCCGCAAAGCCACTTATTTGAATGCTTTGTACAGCTCTGGGACCATTAGGTATTTTTCTTAGAATTGTGACCAGGTGGTGAAAAGAAACAGCACGATTCTAATAGGAGGGGTAAGGAAAAGCAATATAGGGCAGGTTGCAGAAAAGAGATGAAAGTTGAAGAGGAATTGCTTTCTACTCAAAACACAACTTTATTAAAGCAGACTCTTGATTCTCCAAGGTCAACGTCTACAGTGTTGCCATGACACTAAATGTTTAGGGCGCAACACATTTCAAAGAAACTGCAGCGAAATAAAAAAAAATACCTGTATGGTGGTGGCATCACTGGAATGAAGCACAAAATGAACTTCTTTAAGGGATTTTGGATTTTCAGCTTGACTGAATTTGAAAACTTCATCAAAAAATAGTTTAGCCACATATTGCTTGGGATATCCGAGATTTCCAGTTCCAATAGCTGGGAAGGTGATGGAACTCAGAGAGAGTTGTTCGGTGACTTTCAAACATTCCTCAATTATGTTCCCTAAGTGCTGGGGGATCGCAAAACAAAATTGTCTTAGAATATTTTAAAATGATTAGTCTACAATTAAACATGCATGGCTTGGTGTTAATTAAATTAATGTTTTGGAGAAAAAACATTGGAACATGGATACAGCTGTGCTAATCGGGAAAAAGGATGTATCCATCAGTTAACTTGCCAGCACATTGTGTTATCATGCTGGACTACCCCAAACCAGTAGACGATACAGACATCCAACGCCAAATGGATGAAAGTACTGTAGGTACAGGTAGTTCTTATCCTTATGACCACCACAACTAACATTTATGTGGCTAATTGAGAAGTTTGTTAAGTGAGTTTTGTTTTGTTTTACAACTTTTCTTGGCCAAAGATGTTAAGTGAATCGCTGCAGTTGTTAAATTGGCAACACGGTTGTTATGTGAATCTGGCTTCCCCGTTGACTTTGCTTGTCAGAAGATCGCAAAAGGGGATCACATGACCCTGGGACCAGTGGTGGGTTGCTCTCACCTTTGCTACCGGTCTGCTGCTCGTGGTCCATTTGTGCACGTGCCAGACGTGCGCTGTGCATGCATGCGCACTCCACCGCCCCTGCGTTGCCCAGCTGCTCATCAGTTGCGCAGGTGCCGCACGCTGTGCGTGCGTGCACAATTGGCCCAGCTGCCTTAAAAACAGGTAAGGCGGGTGGGCCAAATGAGCCACCGTACCAGTACGGTGGCCGCACTTCCTGACTACTAACGGTACGGCCGTACCTGCCAGAACCCACCACTCCCAGGACACTGCAACCGCTATAAAAATGAGACCGTTGCCAAACATCCAAATGTAAATCACGTGACCACGGGGATGCTGCAATGGTCAAAAGTGTGAAAAATGGTGGTAAGTAGCTTTTTTCAGTGTTGTAACTTCAAATGGTCACTAAGCAAACTTGTCAGTCGAGTACTACCTATATGTGAGCTAGATTGAGGAAAAGTTATCTACAATTTTCTTAGTCACTTGACATTTCTTTCCTTCTTCGTTGCCACTAAAGTTAAAGAGGCAGTTACTGATTCATATTAAATTATGAAACCTGAGTAGTGAAAGGTAGCATATAAAGAACTATGAATAAAGGACATTAAGGCTTTGCTTAAAAGCCTACTCACTTATGAAGCTCATCCACTGTCGTATACAGGAAGTCCTTGCTTACTAAATGTCCTGTTTAGAGACTGTTTCAAAATATGGCAGTGTGGAAAGAAGTAACCTTATGATCATTCCTCAAACTTACAACTATTGCCATGCCCCCACGGTTATATGACTGATGGGCACTGATAGCACTTAGCAATAGTGCTTACACTTATATATCACTTATATATAGTGATTTACAGACCTCTCTAAGGCAGGGTTCTCCAGCCTTCCTGGCTTTGCAAACAGGCGAGGAGGGGGAGAGGAGATGGTGCCATGCAAGCAGCAGGCATCTGTGCTCATGTGCGCAGCTCCATTTGCACAAGCGGTAGGTGAGCATTCACACCAGTCAAACAAATGAAGCTGTGAGTGCGACTGCTCGGGCAAATGCAAGCAAATGCATGCACCCGCCACAAGTGCAAACGAAGCTGCGCTCGCCCGCCACTTGCAGGGTCCAGTTCCAAACACACTGCAGCCTGGGGTTTGGGGACCTCTGTTCTAAACAGTTTACAGAGTCAGCCTATTACCCCCCAACAATCTAGGCCCACATTTTACCAACCTTGGAAGGATGGAAGGCTGAGTCCACCTTGATCCAGTCAGAATCAAACTCCTAGCAGCAAGCAGTGAGTTATTAGCCTGCAATACTGAATTCTAACCATTACAGCCCCATGGCTGTTTATGACTGTCATGGCATCCAACAGTGATACAATCGCCTTTACGAACCTCCCAGATGGCTTTCAAAGCAGAATCAATGGAGAATCCAGCAGTAAAATTGAAAATTGCATTCACATGATGTCTCGGTTATTGACCCTGGGCGATTTGTTTAACGACCATGGTGGAAGTAAGATAGTAAGTCCATCACAGTCATGTGATGTTTTGCATAAAAACCATGTTGCATAGAGACAGAGTTTCCAGACCTAACTGTGGTTGTTAAGCAGTCTGTTTTGTCCAGAATTGTTTAGCCCAGGGTGATATATATAGAATCTGCATGCATCTCTGTGTGTGTGTGTGTGTGTCTGTATGCATGTGAACACACATACAGTATATACGTGTGCATATACGGTACACATACAGCACACTGTGTGTTTATAGGTAGTTCTCAATTTATGACCACAATTGAGCCTAAAATTTATGTTTCTAAGTGAAATATTTATTAACTGAGTTTTGCTCCATTTTACAACCTTTCTTGCCACAGTTGTTAAGTGAATTATTGCAGCTGTTAAGTTAATCACACAGTTGTTCAGTGAATCTGGCTTCCCCATTGACTTTGCTTGTCAGAAGGTCACAAAAGCTGATCGCATGAACCCCGGACACAGCAACCGTCGTAAATATGAGTCATATTGCAAGCTTCTGGATTTTGACCACGTGACCAAGGGGATCGTAAGTGTGAAAAAAATCCAAAGTTACTTTTTTCAGTGCTGTTATAACAGTGCTGTTGAAGAGTACATGTACACAAATACATTCTCACTGCAGCAGCATCACTGAACAGCTATGCAAAAATGCATCAAAGGCCATCCAAATTTCTAGTGAAGGTAATGATCAGTACACCAAGTTATGTATCCAGGGTATCAAAAAGATCTTTACCTTGCTTTCTGATTTCTTTATTCGATTCCAAGCAGGTAAAATAGCATGAAGAACATGAAGGCAGCCCAGAGCATAACCACTGGTTTTGAGCACACAGCCTTCCTTGATGTCTTTCCCTTGACCTTCTTGGGTTAATTCCACTTGGAGTTCTGCTCCTGCTTTGGCCAGAAGGGCCTTGGAAAGTGGTCCTTTGTCCAGCTGCAAATCTTTGGCAATACTATTGACAATCACATCAGTCTAAAAATGACACGTTAGAATAGATGATTAAAACTGAAAGGACTCAAACCTGAACCAACCTGACAAAACACTGGCATGTGCAAATATTATGAATAACTAAAAATACCTAATCATAATTGAGATATTCAACAGGCATCTCTGAACCTTTGTATATCAACATGGAGAATATTGTCCAAAGATACATACATACAATAATACTACCAGTGGTGGGATTCAATTTTTTTTACTACCGGTTCTGTCTGTGTGGCTTGGTGAACGTGGCAGGGGAAGGATAGAGCAAAATCTCCATTCCCACCCCACTCCAGGGAAGGTTACTGCAAAATCCCCATTCCCTCCCGATCAGCTGGGACTCAGGAAGCAGAGAATAGATAGGGGCGGGGTCAGTCAGAGGTGGTATTTACCGGTTCTCTGAACTACTCAAAATGTCCGCTACCGGTTCTCCAGAACTTGTCAGATCCTGCTGAATACCACCTCTGCTACCTACCTATGTTTGCTGTATAATATTCAGACCTAGTTACCTGCGGGATCGCGTCCTGCCCCATACATCCCTACGACCAATTCGCTCGCACAGAGAGGGACTTCTCCAGGTGCCGTCCACCAAACAGTGTCGGGGGGCGGCGCCTAGGAGCAGAGCCTTCTCTGTGGCGGGCCCAGCCCTGTGGAATGACCTCCCCCCTGATATCAGGATTACCTCTGATCTCCGCTCCTTCCGTGTAAAGCTCAAGACCCACCTCTTCCAATTAGCTGGCCTGGCTCAACCATAGTTTTATCCTATTGCTCCTGACGGGTTTTTTAAATTTTGTAATTTAACTGAGGGTGTTTTAAATAGCTATTTTAATTGTATTTTTATATATATTTTATGAGTGTTACCTCCTCCAGGTATATGTATGTGTATGTGTTTATTTGTATTTGTATATGTATTTTATATGTATATTGTATGTGTTTTATTGTACGCCGCCCCGAGTCCGCTTGGAGAGGGTGCGGCTAACAAATTAAATTTCATTCATTCATTCATTCATTCATTCATTCATTCATTCATTCATTCATTCATTCATCCATTCCTGTTTTTTCTCCCACTACAGATTCAACTATACAATTCTAACTAACATTTTTTTACCAGCTTATGTCCAAAGATCTTTTTAGTATATAGGTGAATATTGTTGGAATTAAAAGAGTAAGTAAAGAGAGTGACAACTTGTGTTGTGCAGCCTTAGCCATCAAGGATGATACAAAGAAAGAGGTCTCTTGGGCATGTACAGCAGAAGAACTTGCTGAGATTTTAATTGTCTTCATCTGTACTACTGTATCATTCTGAATACATTTTGTAAACAAAATGCAGGGTACCTGCGAGACCACCTACTGTCACCAGTAGCCTCCCACCATCCAGTGCGATCCCACAGAGTTGGCCTCCTCAGGGTGCCATTGGCCAGACAGTGCCGGCTAGCGATCCCCAGGGGGAGAGCCTTCTCTGTGGGAGCGCCTTCCCTCTGGAATGAGCTGCCCCCGGAGCTTCGCATAATTGCCGACCTCCGGTCTTTCCCACGCGCCCTAAAAAGTTGGCTGGCCTGGCCTGAACAAAATAAAATAAACGATTGATGTAATTGTTAATTTTAATCTAATTTTTAAAATGTTATTGTTCATATTAATTGGGTTTGTTTTTGGATACTCTATCTAATTTCTTTTTTAACTTTTGTAATATGTGTTTTTTTTAATGTTGTACACCACCCTGAGTCCTTTGGGAGAAGAGCGGCGTATAAATCCAATAAAACAAACAAACAAACAAACAAGTGTTTGCACAGCAGTTTGTTATGAGTTCTCCATCTTCCTTCATGCTTTCTCATATTTCTGGAACATTAGTGCCTGCTTAACTATAAGCTACCACATTTTTCGGACCTTTCGGACCAAAAAAAGAGGGTGAAAACCTGGGTGTGTCTTATACATGAATACAGCATTTTGGCCTCCCGAAACCCCGCTCCTTTCACAAAAATGGATGTCCAGAAGATTTAGGAGGTCTGGGAGGTGAGGAAGGCAAAAATAAGCTAAAAACGTGCCATATTTTTGTTCATTTTTACCCCCCTCAGCCCCCGAGCACTCTACAAGCCTGCTAAAGGCTATCCATTACAATTTTTTGAAAAAAACAGGTCCATTTTCAGGAAAAACAGGCTGTTTTTTGCTTGTTTCTCCCCCCCGCTCCAGCCCACAGGCCTTCAAACTCTTTGTGAAAAACCCTGTTTTTCACAAAAAATGAGGTTTGCAGGTGGTTTGGGAGGTCTGCAGAGTGCAAAAACTTTTTTTTTTAATTTACCTCTTCAAAATCTTGGTGTGTCTTATACTCCGAAAAATATGGTAACTATTAATCCTGGCTTGTTACATTTAAAAAAAAACATGTGGATATACATGGCTGCATTTATCACATATCTCCTCAATTCTTTATTAAAATAACAATAGTCTACTTACTGTTGCCTCTTCAATTCCTTTCTTCAGAAGCAGTATTTTTAAGCCTTCAGCTGTCACCAACGTTTGAGGTTCTGGTTGGATTTTTGCAGCAGAATGTTTAGTTTTGGGAAGCGGGCAGGTTGTAGAAAGTGAGGGCCCAAATACTTCATTCAGGGTTTCAGAGAAAGCTTGAATAGTATCATCTCTGATATCCATAAGGTAAATCTGTTTCAGGCAGCTGTTGTCAGAAAAATCTTCTAAGCTTTCTTTGATGGCTGTTACAATGGAATGGGTACACTCTTTTAATGGAAACCCAAAAATTCCAGAACTTATGGCAGGGATAGCTATGGAGCGATGCTGGCAGCTGTCTGCTAGCTTTAAACTTTCCCTCACAGACTTTTTTAACAGCTCTATACATTTTTCTTTTTCGGCACTTTGCCACCTTGGCCCAACAGCATGAATCACCTGTTTACATGGCAGCTTCCAAGCATCTGTGATGATTGCACAACCAGGCTTCAAAGGTCCATGTTGCCTCACTTGGTCCTTACACGCTTTTTGTAGCTCTGGACCTGCTGCTTCCAGCAGCTTACCTGCGAGGCCACCAATATGCATCAATTCTGCGTTCGATGCGTTGACTACAACATCAGCCGAACACTTGGTCAAGTCGGCTTTCAGAAGAACTACCAGAATACCATTTCCTAGCTTCACTTTATAGCACGACTGCTGCTCCTCTCCATAGCCTTTCCCACCTTCTCCAGTTTCTTCAACCTCTTCTGTGCCTTCCTGAATCCTGATCAAACAGTTAAACCCTTGTCTTGCACCAGTAATGTACAACTCTTCTCGCTCTTTGAAGAATGACTTGGCCCCTGGTTTATCAATGACTATGCTAATAGTATGGAGAGAAGACAGGATGTTATGAAAAAGCTCGACTCCCTTCAGAACTGCAACTCTGGGTCCTTCAAGGGAAATCATTTTGCAACTTTTCAGGGTGCCAAAATGTATTTTTACACCTTGCCCATTTAAATTGTTCCAGCTTGGGCTCTTTTCTTGTTGTATATACATTACAACAGCAGCAGATTTAGTTTGGATATTTCTCTGAATGTATGTATGGTTGTCAACGAAATCAGAGAGCTTCTGATGGGCAGTGGCCACTTCTTTGAAATAACCCGCAATGACTATTTTATCTTCCTGTTCTTGAATTATGATGGTTTCACCTGAACAATTGTATGCCTTGTACAACTGTTCCGTTAGTTCCAGCCATTCATTCTTTTTTGTAACTGTGCAATCCTCCAGTGCAATACTTTGGTAAGTCAGATCCTTCTTGAGTTCCTCTTCAGCTCTGTGAAGGTCCTGAAGAATTCCTCCAAACAGTAATACAGACTTTTCACTGAGTTCATAGTAGGCATTTATCTTTTTGGTCCAGAATAAGAGCTGAGACAGAGACTCGTTATCAACGTGTTGCAGAAAAACAAGAATATTAGAATGAATATCAACTGGCTTCTGAACCATGCTGGACATTCTTTCCAGGGTGTCACTTTTTATTTTAAAAACTTCAGCAGGTAAGCCACGCAGAGTTATAAGTTCTTTGGAAGCATCGTAAATCATCTTTAGCTCTGGATATGCTGAGAAAATATTCTCCTGTAGTCCACAATTGCATAAAATGGCATATTTGCAAGCAGGAATCGATATGGTTTCCTCTATTGTCAATCTCTCTCTTTCCATCTTTCTAACAACATTTTCTATGAGCACCTTCATTTCCTCCTCTGCTTCCTTTACACTGCCTGCTGCCCCCACCAAAACCACTTCTCTCTTTGAAGCATCTGTTATGATCAAAATGTCATCTTTTACTAGACTGTTTCTTATGGCTTCCCACAATTCAAAGTTTATTTCATGCTTGGCAACTTTCTGCCGTGACAGGATCTGTGTAAGAACAGTGAAAGCATCTTCTTTCCAGATCTTAACCAAGGATCGTTTTCTCTTTGACAAGTCATGAGAAGGATGTACCATGATCTCTGGATTTCCACAGAGTTCAGAAGGCCATTTGATCTCACAACAATGGCCTGCCATTTCGCGTGTTATTTCCTGAAGTAAACAGTAGTTCTGCTGTAGAAACCTCCAGTGATAGGGGTCAATAGACACAGGGAATGGATCTGGCATCTTCAATTGTAGTCTTTCTTTCCCATACACGGCCGATCCCAAAGATTCGTAGTATGGATAAACAGAAACAGGAACATTCATAAGCGAATGCTTTTGCTCCAAGATGGTAACTACAACTTTTTTTAAAAAAGGAGAGGAAAACAGAGTTAGAAAAAAAGCTTCACAGAATCCATCCTGCAACTTTTACTTAAAATACATTTGAATTCATTGTAAGGCACTGAGCAATTGTAACAGTTAAGTTTTGCATAGTTCTAAACCCTCCATCCACTTTCAGAAAGAGGACATTGGTATGGATTTAGTGAGAAAGAGTTAAAAGTATCATTGTTTGTCCCCACACAAGTAAATTATTGGCTAACTGGCAACTGCCCCAAAGCCCTGGGGAAAACTGGAATTAGGAGGTTAAAGTTGGCAAAGGAAACAGAAGCATCAGAGGTGTCTTGATTTCCCTCCCATGTTTCTTTGCCCAGATGGGGAAACTCATCCTCTCTGCTTTCGTAATTTATAGCTTGCTTGCTTGTTTGTTTGGCTTATCTGTTTACAAGCTAAACCTAAGCTCCCTGCTATCTTATTTAACTGTCTTCTTTCTGAAGTACTGAGCTTGCTGTAGCTAATGAAATAAACATTATGTCAAGTCATAAAGCATTGGCTTTATAAGCATTATTTATTCCTTGTTGCTCCATTGTCAGATGTATACCAGGCACTCCCAAAATCACTTGGACCTGATAAGTCTAATTAAAAGAGAAACCCGAAGCCATTTATTTCAAACTTTTGTTCTGTCCCATTCAGATTCCAACTCATGGAGAAACATTCCCATTGAAGAACAGGCAGCAGCAATTTAGCTACTTTTCTCAAATGAAACTTTTTAATTTGAGGGGGAGGAGAACCAGTTATACTCAAATCCAGGTAGTCCTCAACTTACAATATAATTTGTTTAGTGACCCTTCAGAGTTGCAACAGCACTGACAAAGGTAAATTATGACCATTTTTCACACTTACGACCGTTGCAGCATCCCCATGGTCAGTAATCAAAACTCAGACACCTGGAAACCAGCTCATATTTATGATGGTTGCAATGTTCCAGGGCCACGTGATCACCTTTTGTGACCTTCTGACAAGCAGTCAGTGGGGAAGGCAGATTCACATAACACCCATATTACTAACAACTGTAACTAACAGTTACTAACACTTAACAACTGTGGCGAGGAAAGTCATAAAATGGGGCAAAATTCACTTAGCAACTGTCTTGCTTCACCACAGAAATTTGGGGCTCAATTGTGGCCGTAGGTCAAAGACTACCTGTAGCCCAGAACTCAGCTAGAGAGATGGAGGGTACAGAGCAGGAATGGGATCAGCAGGCTTCTACATAGTGTAGCCTTTCAGATAAAGTGATTATGAATCAAGATGTGGGTTTTGCAAAGAATTGGGAAACTTTCCCAGACTTATGATTTCAATTATGACATTTACCATATTTTTCAGAGTGTAAGATGCACCTTTTTCCCTCAAAAAAGAGGCTGAAAATCTGGGTGCGTCTTATACACTGAATACAGCATTTTTGGCATCCCACTCCACCACCCCCTTTGCAAAAATGGCCGTCCATAGCCTTTAGGAGGCTTCCAGAGTGCTCCTGGGAGATGGGCAAGACAAAAATGAGCAAAAAACAGGCCGTTTTTTGCTTGTTTTTGCCTCTCTCAGCACCCAGGAGCATTCTATAAGCCTCCTAAGGGCTATGCATGCTCTGGTTTTTTTTTTGTTTTTTTTTTTACATAAATGGGCCTGTTTTCGCAAAAAACGGGCGGTTTTGGGGAGGTCTACAGAGTGCAAAAACCTTTTTTTAATTTGCCTCTTCAAAATCTTGGTGCCTCTTATACTCTGAAAAATATGGTATTTCACTGCATGTCTTTCTTATTTCCTTGCTGATGCTTCCCTCTCTCTCCTCTTATCCAATTACTGGAAGTAGTCAAGGACAGCCAATATCTCCCTGCTCTTCCATTTTCACAACTGCTTGTAAAGTAACTACCATAAAACTTTGCAGCTGTCAAACCTCCCTGAATTGGAAAGTACTGACCTTGGAAAAAATTCTGCCCCAGAAATCACTGATTATGAACAACCAAAAACAAAATCCACCTGTGCTGGATTCAACTAAAGGCTTACTCTGTTTTTCTATTTCCACAAGGATCCATAAACAAAAGATAATATTATGCCTTCCTCCAGTTATTACCTAGCAAATGTCTTTAGAGAGAGACCAACTGTTTCTGAAACAGGAAGTGATATATTCCATAAACGGGCCCTCTACCTCTTTGTTCCCTCACTACACATTTAAACATACATCAGGCCCAAGAATAATTGGATTTGCACTGACCAAATGAAATTATATTTAGCTAGTGTCCAACCTTTGCTCTCCTGAAATGTAATTATGGCAGAATTGTCTTCAGGAGTGTAATTGATATCCAGCACCAGACCACCACCGTGCTTCTTGCTTTCAAAATAGATAATAATATAGTCTTCAGGAATTTCAGGGGAAATATTTTCAACCAAGATGCTTTTAGGCATTTCCAAAGACCGAGCTGAAATCTTTTGTTGCTTAACCCTATGGTACTGGTTGAATGCTTTGATAAATTTGTCTGTTTCTGAAAACAAAATCGAAACAAAAACAAGAAAAAAGTTAGATGTCACTGATTACTTAACCCTGTTCATTCTATTTTTTTAATGTAAAAGTTGCTGTTCTAAACAGGCAAGTATGCTCAACTGCAGTCTACAAAAAGTCCTCGACTTAAGACTGATTACTTAAGAACCAGTGACGTGCGGTGAGGTTTATGGCTGGTGAGGCTGGTGGAAACTTTCAAAACTGCAGAGTCTTAATGGTCCAATGTAAATGCCTAGTTTCCTTCTGTGTTGCCTTAAAACTTTTATCTGTGTGAGAAGTGATGATTTTAATGATTAAATCAGTCATGTCTTCCTAAAGTCCCAAAGCTCCTTCTTTTTTTTTCCACATCTTGCTCAATGAAAAGCTCTAAAGAATTTGAAAGTGCTATGGCTGTAAACAAGGTATGCAAGGCATGTTTATTATTATTTTTTTATTCCTGATGCTTTCTTACCAATGGGCATGATAAAAGCAATGACAGCAGCATTGCATTCAGGCACCATTTCCACATCAAAATCCTTGTCTTCTTCTGAGAGGCCACTCACAGTCTCTATCAACAGAATGAGCATGCACTCAATTGTAGTCTTCGGCACATTCTCAAGAACCACTAGAGAAGATGATAGCTCTTGACTCAATTCCTGCTGGTATTTTTTGACATGAAATGCAATGTTACTGATTTGATGACGATCTCTTTGCAAAACCTCTTGAGCATCTAGTTGAAGAGAAAGGTACTTTTAAAAAAACTAACATTCCACAAACTGTACAAAAACACCTAACCAAAGTCTTCCATTCTCACAAAAGTGTGTGTGTGTGTAGGCAAAGAGAGCTCAGATTTCTGTATGTGTATTCTGTATGTGTGCATATGCAGTAAACACACAGACACAAATACATATACATACAGTATGTACATACATACATACACACACCTTTCCCCAAATTTCATTGTATTGTCTTCATTGTTCATTTGGGGGTTCACTTTGGTGATCAGATTTTTAGGGGCGGTGGGTACATTAAGACTACAGTACACTAAAGGAAGGTATGAAGACAAAAACTTAAAAAACCCTGATGTAGACAGCAATGTTTGCAGAATGCTAAAATGTAAACAGCCTTCACCTTGGAAGATGACCAAATCTTGTGAGAACTCAACGTTTTCTTATGAACTTGCATGTAATAGGGGAAGTGAAATTTTGACTATTTTTTTAAGGACCCACACTTTGTTCAAGACCAGAAAATGCACCTCCCCAAATACTTGTGACATGATCTTCATAGCAAGAGTAAGAAAAGTAGAAATAGCCCATCTTTTAAAAATATGTCAGGTAAAAGCTGTTATAGAAATTACCTGCTTCATTTTCAAAGGTGACGATGAATTGTTGTCCATCTTTAATGCAGGATTTCACGGGCCCTCCGCCAGAATGCCTCTTATTCTCAAAGTATAGCTCCAATATGTCAATCTGAATTTCCCGGCCTGCATCTGCTGTTACCACAACTCTGAATCCCTCCTGGATGGCCAATTTTCCTGCCTCCTTTTCTGTGTAATCTGAAACATTGTATGAATTGTAGTTTACAAAAAGAACGTTCACCTACTTTATGTAAAACGTAAACAAAAACATTGTTTGAATTAGAAAGAACTTTCAGCAATGGTCACTTGAAGAAAAAGTTGCTCCATTAGTGATGATTGTAGATCTGACATTTGTTAAAATCAGTGACTTAACACCGTAGCTGTCTTTTATTTAAGAGTTAATGACCATGAAGAAATATACTATACTATACCAAACCAGCATTTCCCCAGCAAGTGAAACAATAATTCAGTAATGTAACTTACCAAGTTGATGGGTTTCTTTAGCTATGGCAGGCCTCTAAAAGTAAGGCAACAAGTAACCATTAGAAAGATGATATTGCTTACTTTTTCAATTGATTTTAACTCAGACCAATTAACCTGTCAATCCATATTACAAAAAAACCCCTCTACTGCTAATTAATCTCCCCAAAAGAGGTGAAAGATTACACCCATGAAATTCATCAGCTAATAACTGAATAACCAGCAGGGGAAGTAAGCAAAATTATTTGTAGGGCTCCCAAAATGGGAGCATATACAATTCACTTTTAAAACTGTAAGATGCCCAAGTCAGACCTCTACTTCAGAAACAAAACTATTCTAGAACAGTTCCCTGAACTTGCCAACTGGAAGGACAATTCATATTGGATAATATAGGTTCCTCCTTTGCAAAACTTATTCATTGGGTATTTTCACTTAAACTCTCTGGTAAATTTTCAAGGAATGCTATATCTAGGTTTTGATTATGAGCCATGGTGGTGCAGTGGTTAGAATGAAGTATTGCAGGCTAATTCTGCCGACTGCCAGAAGTTCGATTCTCCCTGGCCCAAGGTTGACTCAGCCTTCCAACATTCCAAGGTCAGTAAAATGAGTACCCAGATTATTGGAGGCAATACGCTGACTCTAAACCACTTAGGGAGGGCTGTAAATCACTCTGAAGCAGTATAAGTCTAAGTGTTATTGGTATAAAAGTTATGGACCATACATCTCACCTTCCCAGCAATCATTTTTGCATTTCCAGTAGAATGTTTCAACACTTGCCACTTCAACATTTGATGTACACATCATGCTAAAGCATAATATATTTGTATTTTAGTGTCTAAATGAGGCCACAATACCTTCTTGAAGAAAGCATGATTCTTAACAGTGTAACCAGGATATTCAAAGTAATGGCCATGGGCTTCAAAATGACAGGCAATGTCACATGTCCTTCACACATTTAAAAAAACAGGACTTTGTATGCTGTCATTTTGTTGAAATGGCCTTATTTGTACTCAATGCACAAATAAAAATATACTGTCCTCCATGTCACATAGACTATTGCTGTGGACACCCCTGGCAATGAAGTCCTGACTTAGAATTTCTTCTTCTTCTTCCATGTCTAGATCAATCTTTAGACTGCCAGAATGAAGCACCTTTTTGGCTTTGTCCTTGACCAAAAATAAATCATTATCAGAACATGTTTCTGATAAAAGCCAACAAACCAGCAGATGGGCTGGCCTTTTGTCTCTCCATATTCACACAGCATATTGTTAACTGCTAAGAGCCTCTAACTGAAATATTAGTTATATCCTTAGGCATTCCAATCCTCAACTTATTCATGGTCTTCCAAGTTGTACAAGGGAGATTGGATCCTTCCTCCATATCCTCTTTTAATGTTCTTCCTTGCTCAACGGTCTCCTTCCTCTATCTTTTGATTCAATTTTGTTATTGCTTACCTTCAAGTATGTTTGTTCTTGCCATAAAGCTTTTCCTAGATTTGAGTCAGCATGTTTGGGGTATATGTCCATTCAGAGGATGTTGAGGATCATTCTTTTGCTTAGTTCTCTGGGTGTCTACTGCTACTTAGGTGGAACAATGCCAACGAGAGGATATATTTTCTTGACAACCTGACACTAAGCATACTGTTTCACTGATATCAACTTTTTTTTGCATATGCAGATGTGTCCCATACTGGGACGGCATATTCTGCTACAGAGATGCTCAAGGCCAAAGCTGATGTGCGCAACGTAGATGTATCAATTTCCTGAGGATATTGTTCCTCGAGCTAACTTCATCCTTAGCACTAAAGTTAGTAAGTGGCCTAAGAACATGCTTTTAAAGGCTTGGCAATCATATTGCTATACTGAAACATAATGCAGCTTGTTTGATTTAAATTCAGTAAGGGGTGTGGAACGAAATATTTTTATAAACCAGGGGTGTCAAACTAGCAGACTGCGGGCTGAATGCGTCACACACAGGCCACACCCAACCCAGCTCTACAAAGGCAAAAAACAATGTGATATTTCATGATACGTCATGTGACCCGATCTAGTTTGGCACCCATGTTGTAAACCAATGTAAGGCTTAGTGTTGTTATTAATTTTTTTTACCTTTCCAAGGGTTTTAATAATTTAATATTTTTTTAAATTTTAATTATTTTGTATTATCTCTTATCATTTTGTAAGCTGCCCAAAGTCGCTTCAACAGTGAGACGGGTGACATATAAATAATAATAAAATAAAATTTTATCTTTCCAAGGGTTGGACTGAAAGAGAGGGACTGACCTAAAGTCACCCAGCTGGCTTTCATATGTAAGGTAGGGGTGGGATGGGGATTAGAGCTCAGTCTCTCCTGGTTTCTAGGATCTGAACCGCTACACCAAATTGGTTTTCTGTTATGTGCATAAAGCTACTACAGTTAGTTCCACAAACCATCATTAATGGTATATGTGAACTAGCACAGCCATAGTCTCCAAAACAAATGTGTACAGAGCATACAAAGTACAGATGTTATCTATGTAATTGGACTATAGTAGTATAGTGCACATACTTACCTGGCTTGGATCTTGCTCTTCCAGAGGCACATTGTTATTAGGTGCTACTTCTACTGAAGGCAGTGAGACAGTTAGCTTTATTGTCTTCATGTCTGGCAGACTGAGTTCATGGCTGTTAATATTAAGAACGCTCTCTCTCACTGTAGAAATGTAGAAAAGGATAGCTGTCATTTGACCTAGTTAATCTTATATCAAAAATGAGCTATTGAGGTATTGGTTGGAATTCAGGAACTGAAAGCAAGCTGGTTTACGTAACAATACAATTGGTTAGGAAATCCCCTGAGATTGGGTTTACACCAGGCTGAATACAGCTACTTTCTATTTCCAATCTGTGGAAGCCGATAAGACTACATTCTGAAAGACATTTGGTTGTTTAAACATTTTCTAATTAGAAGGAATGAAAGATATTCAGAACTACATCAACTCTCAAACCAATTCAAAATTCAGTAACACTTCAGGATTACAGTTAACAACAGAATGTTCTAGTAATAGTATGTTTTCAAGATATTGGGTCACTTAAGCAGGTAAATCCCTATTTGAGATTACGTTAGATATGCTGGAATAGCAACAAATGTAAACTTTAGTAGACTAAGTACAATTCCTGGAATTCGGTTTCAATGTATTGGCAGCAAATACAAGGAAATAAAGAAAGGGTCTGAAGAAATATATAAACATCTTCAGCATTCAAGTTTACTATATTTTTAGGATGATTTTGAGCCACTACATTTTTACTTTTATATTTATTTCCCTTTATTATATTTTTAAATAACTCAAGGAGCAAACATAGCCAACACACCTTCCTATTTTCCCAACAACAACAACCTTGTGAAGGGAGTTAAAGAGGGAGTAACTGGTCCAAAGTTCCCCAAGCTGGCTTTCATGGCTAAATCAGGACTTGAATTCAGTCTCTCACTTTTTAGTCTGTTGCCTCAACTACAAGATGAAATGAAACAAGCATGCTCTTCTGAGGACTGTAATATCCCCGATTAAGGGATATCGTAAGGGATATTGATTAAGGGGGTGGTTGTAACAAATCTTAATGTAAAAAAGTAAAAACGAAGTGTGCTTGGCCAAGTTTAGAATCCGGTTTGGTGTCATCTACCTTACTGTTTGTCTATGGAGGTTCTCCAGTCATCCTGGTCATGGTTGACCTAAAGGTCTTCCCCCACCCTCCCAAGAGGCAACTGGACTTTCTTACTTTTGTTTGAAGAGATTTCGCTTCTCATCCAAGAACCTGAGCTGAAGAAGCTTCTATAGGTTGAGAAGCGAAAGGTCTTCAAAGAAAAACAAGAAAAGACCAGTTGTCTCTTGGGGATGGGGGGAGCACCTTTGGGACTACCTTTCACTGTTTGCTTCTCATTCTAATTGGCGTCTCTCCTGGGCGTCTCTCATCCGAACACAATGAGTTTGTTTATTGAACTTCCCGATATTCTTCCGAAAAGGGCCGCATCGCATCTCTTCTCCTTCCCCGCGAGAAACGAAACCCGACCCCTATCACACCTACCTTCTTCCTGAGCGAAATACACGGTGATCTGCTCTTCTTTGCCGGGATCCACTTGGATCTTGCATTCCCCTCCTCCCGATCTCTTCGGGCTTTGGAAGTAACAGAGGAGCTTGTTCTTCAGGGTTTTGCTGAGGCTGCAACCCCAGTTCCCCTCGACCAGAAGCGGAAAGCGGTAAGCCACTTCGCCCGCGGCCATCACCCTCTCGCTCCGAAGTCGAGACAGACTCTCAAGTTCCACTTTCGATTTCCCTTATCCGCTCCAACTTGGCCCCGCCTCGCGAGAGCTTTAGGCGTCGGCTTTCTCCAACCGAGCGCCCTCTGGATATGTTGAACTCTCCAACGCCCATCCCTTCTCCAGCCAATGCCGCCGATGGGAGTTGTATTCCTGCTCATGCGAGTGAGGGCTATTGGTTGCCTATTCTTGGGGTTCAACCGTGGGAACTGAGTCCTGTTTAATCCCACTATTCAGTATTCCAATATTGTGGAGGGACTGCCATAGAGGGGGGGGGGGCTTTCAATCTATTTTCCAAAGCACCCGAAGGCCAGACAAGGAATTATGGATGGAAAGTGAACAAGGAGAGATTCAACATAGAAATAAGGATGAATTTTCTGACACTGAAAACAATCAACCATGGAACAGAAGTTGCCTTCGGACCTTGTGGGAGCTTCATCACTGTAGGCTTTCAAGAAGAGACTGGACTGCCATCTGTCAGAAATGGTGTAGGGTCTCCTACATGGGTGGGTGGGTGGAAGTGGGACTAGATGACCTATATGGTCCTTGTCACTGCGTTAAATTGTTTGCTAGCTGAGCTGAAAGAGTTACTGCGCAGGTCATAGGCCTTTATCATGATTTATTGCGCATGCTTAACATGTTTATAATACATCACACATTCCAGAGACTTCTTCCCTTTTGATCTTTGTTCGTCTTCAAGAAGGCGGACAACATTTGTTCTTGCCAAAATGTAACAATTAGATAGATTTGTTTTATTTCTATTTTGTTATTTTTGTATTAAAGCTTGTTTTTAATTAGAACATGTTCTCGGGTTTTGTTTTATTTTTCGCTTCTTGAGGATATGCTGTTTGGAAAAGTCGTCGATTCCAGACCTCATTAGTTCAGGGTGAAATCTTCCCCTGACAGTCCTTTCCAACTATGTTATTCTGTTAATTAGGTTGGGGGTGATTTCTTAGCAGTCAAGACTGGGACTTTAGATACCTTTTTATTCCACAGCTAAGCCCTTCAAAAGAGGTACTGTATTACAAAGTAGTCCTCGACTTACAACAGTTCATTCAATAACCATTCAATGATCTTATGATCTTTTTTCCACACTTACAACCATTGCAGCATCCCTGTAGTCACATGATCGAAATTTGGATGCCAGGCAACTGGTTCATATTTATGATGGTTGCATGTGATCATGTGATCACCTTTTGTGACCTCCTGACAAGCAAAGTCAATGGGGAAACTAGATTCACTTAACAACTGTTTTGCTAACTTAACAACCTGCAGTGATTCACTTCACAACCATGACGAGAAAGGTTGTAAAACAGGGCAAAATTCATTTAACAACTGTTTCACTTAGCAATGGAAGTTTTGGGCTCAATTGCGATCATAAGTTGGGGACCTGTACTGTGATCAAATTTAGAACGAGCATCTGAACATGAACCAACATTATATCGACTCGTCTGGTTTTTCAAATTGGGCAGTATTTCACTCACCTGCTCTAATATTTCACTCTCATTTATTTATTAAATTTATAGGACCACCCAACTTGCACAAAGGTGACTCTAAGTGGCCTACAGAATTAAAAATCACAACATAAACATAAACCCGTAAAAAAAAACTCCAACCACCAATGGCAGCAGCAGAGGTGGTATTCTTCCAGTTCACCCTGGTTCAGGTGAACCGGTAGTGGCGGTGGGAGGCTTCGCCCACCCGCCCAGACATCATCACAGACGCTCTCTGCATGTGCTCTCAGTTCTGAACCGGAAGCGAAGTTAAGAGGATTTCATGCCTGGGCAGCAGCAATATAATCAAATTGACCATTTGATCAGTTCCATGATTTATCAGATCTGCTGATAAATCCATGTATCGGAAAAGCAAGAGGCTGGGGGCCAAGCATAACTTGGGAAGGGGATTGCTGAGCCATAGAAAGGGGGCCACCACGAAGAAGGCCCTTAAATATGAAGCCAGCTTCATATTTCTTAACCAATGAAGTTTGAGAAACAGTTTGGTACAGACTAAAAAAGCTGGGAGATTGTCCTAGTGTTTTTAGGTGCAATGCTGGCTGGCTGACTCTTGGGCCAGCTGCTTTCTCTCAGCCCCAGGAAGGAAGTAAAGGAAGCCAGAAAAGTGGCTTGGTACGGGAATCCAAAGGGAAGAAACCCATTTTCATACAGAATCAAGGACGGTCTTACATCATATTGATGTAAACATTTAATAATACAATACGATGTTGGCTATGTAATAGTATACATGTGATTATGTTATGAAAATGAAAAAAAAATAAAAAACTATATATATTAAAAAAAGGAAAGACAAAACACAAACTCTTTTATTTCTATACAGAAGTAGAAGAGGACGCCTCCGGGTTTCCCATCCAAGGAGTGCACCAGAAATCAGACTCAGTTTCTGCAGTTGGAATTTGATCTCTATTTAATTTTTTAATTTTTTAAAATTATTTTGTATTATCTCTTTTATCATTTTGCAAGCTTCCCAGTCGCTTCAACAGTGAGATGGGTGGCATATAAATAATAATAAAATAAAATAAAAACTATTTAATTAAATCTCCTTCCTCACTCAGGAGCTTCCTTGTCATTTTGTATAGAATCAGAACTATTTTATTTTTCTTGGACTGCTTATTGTCATTGCATGATAGCCAATATAAAGCAACATTCCTTCTCTCCCTATTAGTTTTCTTTCCACCACTTAAGCCCACTTTTTCTAGCTCTCCTTTATTCTTATTACCTATTTTCCAGGGGTGCCAAGTCTTCTTTGCTCAAGGTAATTTAAAATAAAAGTTCCCCTCGCACATGTGTGCTAGTCGTTCCCGACTCTAGAGAGCAGTGCTCATCTCCGATTCAAAACTGAAGAGCCAGCGCTGTCCAAAGATGTCTCCGTGGTCATGTGGCCAGAATGACTAAATGCCGAAGGTGCACAGAACGCTTTTACCTTCCCACCAAAGATGGTCCTTGTTTTTCTACTTGCATTTTTACATGCTTTCGAACTGCTAGGTTGGCAGAAGCTGGAACTAGTAATAGGAACTCACTCCGTTATGCGGTGCTAGGAATTCGAACCACCAAACTGCTGACCTTTCTGATCAACAAGCTCAGCGTCTTAGCCACTGAGCCACCACGTCCCTTTCTCTGTTCAAAAGAAACAATTTATGCAGTCTGAAGAAAAACTGGAGATTCATCGCAGGAATTGGGAAAAGCTCTTTGTCTTCTTCCTAAAGATTTCAACATGCATGACTTTAAACAAAGTAGAACACTTGTAGTAGGGATTGCTTAGAAAAATAATGAAACAAATAATTTTTAGTTTTGAATTCTGTAATTCTTTATTTTTCCTGGGCCAATTCTAAACTTAAAGAGAGAATTAAAATAAGTCAATGCAAGGGGGAGGAGGGAAGAACAGAAAGAAAAAGCACAGTCTGCCCTTAAAAGAGATATCAGGGAAGTTATGGAGCTGATCTTCCTCACTGAACTTCATGTTACAATAATCAAATACCTGGCTTTGGAGCTATTGATAAATATCTCCAGGCATGGAAATGTCAATCAGAAAGAACAGAATGATATGCAAAATAAGTTTTCCCTAGAAAATGTAATACTATGTGATTAAGACAGTCACAACAGAATGGACTACTGCAATACACTTTCGATGGGGCTGCTTTGAAGGCCATTCAGAAGCTGGAACTGGTGCAGAAGGCAGTTCTGTATGCTGTTAGGTGAGAGCTGCTATGGATGTACAATATCAATGGAGTAACTTGCTTCCAGAAGTTGTGAATGCTCCAACACTGGACGTTTTAAAGATGATGTTGGATATCCATTTGTCTGAAGTGGTGTAGGGTTTCCTGCCTGAGCAGGGGGGTGGACTTGAAGACTTTTAAGATCCCTTCCAACTCTCTTATTCTATATCAGTGTTGTGGGCCATTCACTCATTCCCAACAGGCTTGTGAGTATAGTTTTACTTTCTGTAATCTTCATTTAATCACACTAATTTGTACAGGAAAGTCTGTTGTGAGAAACTACATCACTGCCCTGCATAGCAACAGCAGTTCTACTAGGAGAGGACCTCACATAACTGTGATTTGCAACTTCCTACCAACTTCCCATTACTTTGCTTGTCAGAAAGTGGTAGCAAAGATTACAGATCTTAATCATTGTAACTGCATGGAATGTTGTAATGGCCATAATATGAGGACTGATTATAACTACCACTTGTTCAGGAGTGGTTATTAAATGAGGGTCCACCTGTACCTTTTAACTTCTCTAGGTGGAAGTGACCTGTCCAGTGTACTCATATTCCAGGTATGGCAATCTAGACTGCTCCAGTTATGAGCTAAAGGAGTGGTGCCCCCCACCTTGGCATTTTTAAAAAAAGGTTTTGATGATAGCATAAGAAGGGCAAACTTAGGATCAATTAATAAATACCACTTCAAACATCTGTTGTTTGAATCAGAACATGAAGAGGAAGCTTTCTTTAAAAAAAAAAACTTTCCTATTTTCGATTGCAGAAAATACGGCTTCAGCAACAGTGGTCAATGCCTGGAATGCATTTCCTGACTCTGTTGTTACATCCTCAAACCCCCATAACGTCAACCTTAAACTATCTACTATTGACCTCAGCCCATTCCTAAGAGGTCTGTAAGGAACGTGCATAACCGTACCAGCATGCCTACCATCCCTGTCCTACTGTCCCCATTTATTTGTACCCATTTCCTGTGTTTTTATTTATGTCTATTCTTAGTCCTGTTATCTTGTACATGAATGACAAACTAAATAAATAAACAAACAAAATAGAGCTGTTTCTGGATGGGTTGCGAAAATACAAGGAGATACCATCTCATTAAAACTGATATAATGCTCTGCAAAACTTGGTTAGGAAAGCATCTAAAAGAAGTCCATAATACGAAAGTGTAAAGGTAGCGCTTGGCGTTAGATTCCAAAAAGTTCCTTCGGAGGAGTATCCCGTCTGCAAGACGGAAGCCTTTTTTCTTTAACATTCAGCAGGCGCAGAATCGAATTTATTGGAAGGTTAGAAAATCCAAAAGTACCGCAAGGATCCTAAACAATGAGCGATAGTGTCCTATCGGTATTAAATAAGTCTCCTGTGCCGGATTTGCTACTACGGGATCTCTGCCTGTCCCATTCAGCGCCCTTCAATCGAACCGCCAGCAGTTTGCAGTCAGCAGGACTGCGCGTGACGAGGCTCTTAACCTTGGTCTTTCTTCGCGCACCCTAGAGGCCCGGGCTCCCTTCTATCTCCGCCCCTCTGTGCCGAGATGTGACCAATGGCATTCATTCTACCATGATTCCGTGATTTCCTATTGGCTGTCAGGAGCGGCACGCTTTCGCTCCGAGTCCGACACCTTGGTGATACGTAGACTCGGGAAGAAGGAGGCGAAGATGGCGGCCGCTTCGGCGGCTCGGGAAGTTTTCTATTTTTCCAGCCCGTTCTCGGCTTTCCTTTTTTTGGCTGAGCTGCTTTTGCTGGCTCAAGCCCCGGCCTTTAACATCGCTTCTCCTTTCTGTCACCACCACATCCCCAGTGTCAGGGAGGTGAGGATCCTGGGGGAATTAGGGGGAGGCAAGATATTCCAAACAAGGGAAAAGATGGACTGAACTGCGGAGCTTAAGCCATACATTCCATTTCTATGTGGGTTTTTTTCGCTTGCTCGTTTAAGTGTTCAGAGTTGCTCTCATCGTATCTGTGACTTAGTTAACTAAACAGATTATTGAGCCAAATCGGGTGTGTGTGTGTGTGTGTGGAAGGTCACTAATAGAAGTACAGCCACATTTCAAAACGGCGTTTCCGGGTTGGTGATACATATGGGCTGCGAAAGAAAAGGCTAAAACGGTATTTTTAAACGGTTTATTTTAAAACCAACGCGGTCCTTGGATCAATTGCTTATTGAAATAATAATCCCAAGGTGGTTTACCTCCTAGAAGTTAGCCCTCTTTACATCTTACCTAAGTAGTTTTCATTGTTGGAGTCATCAGTATGCTTTATTGGTCAGGCTATTTTTCTGCAGATTTTGCAGGCTTTTCAGAGGAAAAATATTTTGAAAATGCAAGGATGCGTTTTAGAAACTTGGCAAGTAATTTGAAAATTGTAAAAGTGAAAATCACTTGAAATTAGTTCATGGATCTATTTCAGAAAGTATTTGTGGTGAATAATAGAAATAATAGAAAATAGAAATAATAGAAGGCTGTGCAACCAAATAATAAAATATAAAAAAACCACACAATCTATCAATAAATATGCTTACCTTCCTTTCTATATTCCTGAAATGTTATTGAGGAATAAGGGTCATTGAGGTTATTAGGAACTGAACATAAAACAGTTGTATGTATGCTTCAGTTCAGATGTAAATATGATTTTATTAAATGCACCTCTTCTCCAAACAGGTTATTTATAAAGTTTATCTTAAAGAAAGTCGAGTTATGAAAAGAAACATTAATGAACACCTAAGAATTAAGACTATATATGACAGAAGTGTTGAAGAGTAAGTATAATAATTCCAAAATTATTATTGTTAACAGGAATAGCTTTCAATTTCCCTATCTGAACAAGTAGCTAAAACAAATGGTAACTTGTAGCCAAGGGAATGCAACTCAGCTGGTTTTATAAGAAGTGAAGTAATTTGTAATTTGTGTAGTAACAGTGCTTTAATTTGTGTAGTAACAGTGCTTTATGAAGATTAAAAAATGTCTACTAACTGCTCTCCCTGTTCATAGATTGCTCCCTGAAAAAAGACACCTTATAAAGGTAAATTACTTATTTTTGGATTCTATTTTCTTTCATGAAATACTGGTTTAATTATTTTAGGCTGAAGATCTGTGTGATGTATACTTTCAAGGTTGCATTCTAAGTTGCCTAACATCTATAATTGTTCTAGGAAATTATGGCAGATATAATTCACCCATAATGCTAAACCATAATGTTTCTTTGCTTTTGATATAAAACACTGCATGGATTAGGTCACACTAATAAAGCATACATATAATATTTCTGTAATCATGATTAACATGTCAACACTAAGGTACAGGCTCACATTTTCTCATTTCCTTTCTTTACACCTCCTTTATGCAAATTCCATTTTGTTTAAGTCCAGATTTAGCAAAAGTCACAATATGTTAGGATTAATTTGTTTCTATCCCAGAGATAACAAGTTACCTGCCAGATTAAAGAAGTGAATCCCCACCTCATCAGTTTCAGCCCTTACATATTTGCAGCATGCAGCTAGTTCGACTGATGAACAAAAGTAGGTAGGCAGCTATTCATTCTTCAAAACTTTTATTTCAACACCAGAATGTGTACCTCAACCATCCATTGGTAGATTAAGCATAAAAAACATACATCAGTTAAGGGTTAATCTTTTCAGAAGTGCCAGTATCCTAAATTATATAGTATGCTTTTCTGAATTATTGTTTCTTTTTAAAATTCCTTCTCATTTTCTGATGTTACTATTTTACTTTATTATAGGTTTGACACAATATCTTTCAGGTATTGTATCAGGTGGAATTGTTTCCCCTCCCTAAGATCTTAAGTTTACTAACCACAAATTATCCAGCTATGATAGTTTTCAAGAATGGAACTCGCAATTGGCAAGGGATTACTATATCTTTTTAAATAAGGCTAACATTACATTGAGTTCATGGCTGTGAAAATATGATTACAAGGTCATTAGAGTTTTGACTTAAATCTTTAGAAGGAATTTTTTAAAGTGTCAAATCCTTTTTTATTGTTTTATTTTTCTTTTGTTTAGAACAAGCTTTTCCCACAAGCTATTTCTTATTTAGAGAAGACATTTCAAGTTCGGAAACCTATGGCTACTGTCCTGTTAAGTAGGTATGTATATTTTTCAGCATTTTTAATTGGGAGAATCAGTGAGATATATTTTTACAATGCATTCCGTATGTCAGCATATTATTTTTCATCTCAAAGCTCAATTTTAATAAGCATCTTAACATTTTTACAATGCTTAATAGATTTTATAATTAGGATATTGTTTTGTGTGGGACTGTTATGTGCATTCATCTCACTCACAAATATGTGATTATGATTTAATTGAAGACAGTGTGTAACAAACCAGTATTTAAGGAAGAAGGATAATCCTCACAGATATTGTCGAGAAGCCTGTGCAGAACATACCAAGTGTGGGCCAGTTATAGTCCCTGAAGAACACCTGCAGGTAATTCAGACTTATTTTATGATTTGTAGCTCAGATCATACAGGAATAGTTATACCAACAAAACATGCAAATATAGTAGCCACCACATTTCCTTCTAATTGGCAAAACTTGCTTAAAAAATGCTAAAGCACATATATCAATTTAATTTGCCTAATGTAAGACAGATGTGCATCTGACAATTTTTAATTTTCAGAAACCTAGGAAAAAAGATGATAAATCTATATTTGAATATTACATCCCTTCTTTTTCAAATTTCTTTATGAACTTTGGGTCTTTTCAAGTTCTTTTTCTTTGCCACAAGCAGTAGTATAAAACTTTAAAAATAATTAGAATAGAATCTTAATTCAAATGTTTCTTCAGCCTAAGAAAGAAAAGTAGGGAATATATACATTTTATAGTTAAAAGAGAGAAACCAGGTTGATCTAATGGTGAAAGCAGGTTAGAAGCCAGCTATCCAAATGTTCTACTCTTACCTTAGGCATGAAACCCTGCTGGGTAACTTTGGACCAGTCAATCTCGCCCTCATCCCAACCCACCTCACAGGGTGATTGTTGTGAGGAAAATAGAAACAGGAAGGAGAATTAAGTATGTTCCTCGCCTTATAAATGTGGGATATAATTTAAATAAATAAATATTTGAAGACTATTTGACACTGATTTCTTGAAATGTAATGTCTTAGCAATGTAGGGTATGTAATACGAATGGACGAAATTGTCAAACTGTTGGCGAAGCAGACAAGGAAGGCATTCGAGATGCTGATTTTATACTGTATGTTAGTGCTCTGACTACTGAAAGATGTGGCCAAGAAAACATCATCGCATATGCAGCGTATTGTCAGCTAGAAGCAGATATGGACAGGTAATCTCCAGGCTAACTTTAAATTGACGAACAATCAGCTGAAATTTTCTGAAAAGACTTATTTACCATCTGGTAGGACAAGGATAGTGAATGATCTGTCAGTAGATGTCACAACTGGTTATTTCCCCCAAAGTCATTGTTTCCCAATCTCAGAAAGTATGGTTCAGGAGGTGGACTGCGGGGAACTACAGACCTCAAGTCTTTCCAGTGAAGATTTATCTGCATGCATTCTGTTTTGAGCAGTGAGAGAGACAAGGCTGGATGATGTAGCCAAGGAATCAGAAAGATAGAAATATCCTTCTCCACTCACTTCTTCCCTGCTGATCTTCAGTTGATAATGCATTGATCCCCAGCTGATGGTGCAGGAGGGTCCAGGAGTGGGTTGTTCAATCCTTATTTGCCTAAGAGACTGAGTCAGAATTTAAGCCACACCTCCAGCTTCCCCTGCTGATACCCGATTCTGACTCATTCTTGCCCGAAAAGAGATGTAAAAACGTTTGCTGTTAGTGATAATTGGTTTTCTTTCCTAGAATAGTTTAATTTTTTCTTCTTCATTTCTTTCTATTAATTTGATGTCGCTATTGGATGGAAGGTGTTTGAACTTGGCTCACAGGTTCTTTCTTTCCACCTACTTGTGTTAAGAGTAGCAAATTCTATGGGCTAGATCCTGCTGGAGGTCCCAGGTTCCTCGCAGGCAAGCTACCGGCTGGGCCGGCCATCGGAGTCCATTGCGGCTCCGTTTAACTTCCTTCTGATTACTGGCTCGTGAGCGGACCAGGGAGGTTGCCCTGCATTGCCGGTGGCTCTCAGGGGCTACAGCGGTGGAAATCGAAGCTGCGGATGTGAGGAGCGCGTGTGCGACACGTCGGTGTTCCCACGTAGCTGCAAACAGTCCGGAACAATAGGAGAGCACGATCGGCGCTGACTAAGACTTGAGGAGGTCTGCACGGCCGACTGGATGCTCTCGGGGCTATTTGCTCACCCGCACCATTGGTTTTTGTCTGGAGGTCCTGAGAGGCTAGTTTCTCCTCACGGGTGATACGAACCATCGTGGCGTCCAGATGCCCGACCACGACCAGGATTTATAACGCCACGTAGTCCACTTTTTGTACTTGGTGCCATAAGGCACATGTGGACCCCAAACGTCCCTCGCTCACGAATATTCTGGATTTCCTTCAGGATGGGCTTGATAGAGGGTTAGCCCATAACACACTTCGGAGACAAGTCTCGGCCCTGTTGACTGTCCTGGTTTTGGACGGTCGGGAGAGCCTGGGCCGTCATCCGGTGGTGAAGGGGTTTCTACGGGGGGTGGCAAATCTTCGGCCCCTGGTAGTTCACAGGTTCCCATCTTTAGATTTCTCCACGGTACTCCTGGCCCTAGTGGATCCTCCTTTTGAACCGCTGAGGACTGTGTCCTTACAGCTCCTCACATTAAAGGTGGTTTTCCTAGTCACCATCACGTCGGCTAGGAGGATTTCAGAGTTAGGTGCCCTCTCTGTCAGGGAAGACCTTTGTATTTTCTAGCCTAACACAGTGGTTCTGAGGCTTGATCCCGCTTTTATCCCCAAGATAAACTCCTACTTTCATAGGGCTCGGAGTTAATTCTGCTGGACTTCTCTCCTAACCCCTCTCATAGACAGGAGAAACCCTGGCACAAGCTGGATGTGCGGAAGGCCCTCCATATTTACATAAAGAGAATGGTGCCCTACAAAAAAAGGAGGTGTTTGTCTCTTTCCAGCCTTCTGCCATGGGTTCACGGGTGTCCTCTTCTACTATTGGCTGCTGGTTGCAAGCTTGTATTGCCAGGGCTTATGAGGCGAGGGGCAAGTCGGTGCCGCAGGGGATAACTAGGAGTGCGGCCACCACGGCCGCATGGAACACTCAGGCTCCGATCTGAGATGTTTGTAGAGCTGTGACATGGGTTTCCCCCTCACCTTTCATTAAGCACTATAGATTGGATGCGTTCACATCTGCAGAGGCATCATTTGGGCATAGGGTGCTGCAAGGAGTACATGCGCCCTTGGATACCACGAACCAGTGAGTTCCCGACCTATGGACTGCCGCTTTGGTATGTCCCACTCCTGGACCCTCCTGCGCCATCAGCTGGAGAAGGAACGCTGGTCCTACCTGAACATTCTTCTCAGCGTGGCTGAGGACGGTCCAGGTCCCATCCTAGTTATTGTTTTTTGGTTAGGTCCGGGTCCCCGGGGGCTACTAATGCTGCAGGCAGGGCCTTATTTCGTTTCTCTAGTTGGAGCTGCGCCTCGTTGGAATTGGATATCAGCAGGGGAAGCTGGAGGCGTGGCTTAAATTCTGACACAATCTCTTGGGCAAATAATGATTGAACAACCCATTCCTGGACCGTCCTGCGCCACGCTGAGAAGAACGTTCAGATAGGACCAACGTTCCTTCTGTGATTACACTGCAGGAAAGGTCACACAGAACCTTCAGTGAAGAGAGCAGCAGGGAACAGGATTCCAAGTGAGTCCTGCTGGCTGAGTTTTCCCCCATGTGAGAATAATAGGAGAATGATATCCCTGAAGGTTTTCATAGGAAGCCACATTTTATGCCACAGTGATTCCCCTTGTGGTTCCCCGGGGGGGGGGGGGGGGAAGGGAGGCAGTTGGCCTGTAGAATCTCCCATGGTATCTTGAATGCTTCCCATCCCACTTGGGAGTTTGTTTGTTTTTATATTTTTTTAAAAAACGGTAGACTAACAGAATCTGCTGGCCCTCAGAGGGATACTGTATACATAATAGTTGTCTGCAAATAGGCTTTGTTTATAAATATGCTCATCTGTCTAGAAAAGGACACATTGAGTTGCTATGAGGAAAATAAATAAAAAACAAGTGTGTGAAAACAAAGCTGCTTGAGGAAAGATATGATATTAACACATTAATTATTAAAGATCTGTAGTCTGAAGCAAGAAATGTTTTACATAAGGGTCATCAACTCAGGATTGTAGGCTGTATCCATGGCTGAGAAAACCCCAAATACGGAAATCACTTACTTCTCTATGACCTGTGTTGCTAGTTATATGATCAGTACCGAGTTTTTTCTCAGGACTTAAAAAAGTGAGTATCTCAAGTGAGCTTAAGGGGGAAAAATGATACTTGATAGGAAACTCCATAGATGAAACCTGTACAGGTACTATAGTTGTCCATGCATAAGTACCACTAATTGAGAGAAAACATTTTTTCTGAGTTTATATTCCACAGATTTAATGTTTCCATGAGAAAAGGTTACTCCAGGGACATTTTTGTATATAAGATGTTTGTAGGCTATGATAATATGAAGTATTTACATGTAATAATGTTTAACATTTTTAAGTTCTTCATTTTGTATAATGTGTCACCATTTTTCCAGACCAATTGCAGGATATGCTAATCTGTGTCCAAATATGATTTCAACCCAACCACAGGAGTTTATTGGCATGTTGTCTACAGTAAAACATGAAATCATTCATGCTTTGGTAAGAGCTGGTGTTCGATGCTATGTTTTTTTAAAAAAAATCATTAAAAAAAAGGTTTCTTAAAAATTTATAAAAATGTGTACTGGGGTTCAAAAATCCTATAAAACATACAAGATCATAATCTCTACATCTTTATAGCAGGCACAATATTAAAAGGCGAGGAGGGAGAAAAGATGGTAGTAGTTCACCAGAGGAAAAAGAGGAAAAATCAAGACAGTTTATAAACATTTAAGCATCAATATATTTAGCATTTTTGATCCTGGCCAATTCCCCAACTTCTCTTTATATCTTTTCTCATTCACCACTTTTTTCAAAAGTCTTATCTTTGAGATTGGCTAAATGAGGCATTGCCCTAATATTTGGTTTAGAATTTAACATATTAGTCATTTTTTTCCATGCTATACTATGCTAGAATTTTTGGTTGTGTTTTTGTGAATATTTCATACGTAGGTAATCCTTGTTTAATGACTGCCCTGTTTAATGATTATTCAAAGTTACAACAATGCTGAAAATGCAAATTTTTGACCAATCCTCATACTTATGACTGCCACTGTGTCCCACAGTCATGTGGTTGCCATTTGTGTGCTTCAGAGCCAGCTTCTGGCAAGTAGAGTCAATAAAGAAGCTGTCAGTAAAGTTGCATATTATGGTCACCTGTGGTCCTTGCTTAATCCTTGCTTAAAGTTGCATATTGTGGTCACCTGTGGTCCTTGCTGTTAAGTCATTTAATGACAGTGCCAAAAGTGAGGTTTTAAGTCTGGTGCAGTCGTGTGATATCTTGTATATTAGTCATGTCATTAGTGATGCAGTTACAGGTCACAATTATGGTCATTAATTGAGGACTACCTTGGTGTGAGTTTGTGTCTTTCTTCCTCTCTTCCTAGCGAATTTCTGTCAGTTGTTTGGTTTAAACGTAACGTAAAATACTTTTGGGTTCTATTTAAGGGTTTCTCTGCTGGACTTTTTGCATTTTATCATGATGACAATGGAAATCCTTTGACTGCTAGATACGCAAATGGATTGCCACTATTTAATGAAAGGTACATACTGACTTTTGCAATTTTTACAAAACTGATTTCACTGAACAGTACTTGTGGGTATGATTAAAAATAATTATTATGCAAATAGCGTAACTGCTTCCTAGTTTTTAGTGGCAGTTGCATTGGAAGTCAGTTGTCTTGAAGATACATTTGCTACTTTACTCATATATTCAATAGTTGAGACAGCTTATTGATCATATTAAGAACTGATCCTGCTTCCCAGTTGTAACAACTGAATTGTCTTCCTTTCAGCCTTGGTGTATATCAGTGGAGTGATAAAGTTATACGTAAAGCAGTAAGATTATGGGATGTGCGGGATAATAACATTTTGCCTCATAATGTATTCCTTTTGGTAACTCCTAAGGTAGTTGTAAGTATTATTTTTATTTCCTTTCACAAAAATCTGAGCTGGTTGTCTAGACCCATAGTGGCAATTAGTGATGGAAGCCATGTTCAACATGTTAAGATTCAGCCCTGCTACTCAGTCTCTGACAGAAATGTTTCCTCATATTGTCAATTTCAACTTTCGAAATCAGTTTACCTTGGACATCAGTTCCTGAGGGGGTCTCTGAATGACAAGATTAACCAGGAAATGTACTGTACCTACAGATGCTTATTCTCCAAACCCCCCAAAGTCCTTCAAACGCTGCCACAGAATCTGGAAGAATTATAATGCCTCTATCCTCTGCCCCCCTCAATTCTCTATAGCAGAACAAGCAAATTCGTCAATCTTTTAGATGTTCATTTAGTTTGGCCAGCAACCCTTATTGCACTCTGCTTCCTAGGGCTCCTGGGAGTTAAATTGATGAACATCCAAATTATCACACACTGTGATGTGTGAAAAAAAGGTTGTGGGGAAATTATTCCACTCCCAATGCTGGGTATCACACTATTGCTGCTGCTTCCACTTTATGGGGAATTCTTGAAGGATCCAATTGTGTTTAAATTATTAAAATATTTATATTTATGGTTTTTTCCCTGCGCTCTGTAATTTGTAATAATTTAAAGAATTGAGTCATTGGTAAATGTTCCATAATAATGTGCTGCAGGGGTTGAGGTAGTGTGATCTGTCACAGAAAATTTAAAATGAATTTTTTTGAGTTCAAGAAAGTATGAAAGCATCTTAGGGTTATCTCATTAAAAATATTTGTTAGATAAATATAATGTAAACTTTGTGTACAAAATGAAGCAGTTGTTATTTTGAAATAAATAATGTTGAGATTTATCTTAATACCTTTCTGAAGGAGGAGGCAAGAAAACATTTTGACTGTCCAAATTTAGAAGGAATGGAACTGGAAAATCAAGGTGGCATAGGCACAGAGCTTAATCATTGGGAGAAACGGTTATTAGAGGTTAGTATAGTCAATTAATATATAGATGTACATAGGGTTGTTCCAGTATGAAATTTGGCCTGTGAAATCTCAACCGGTTTGTCCCTAGTAAGTAGTAATAGAGCAACTCAAGGATATTTAGAATGATTTTTTTATTGATCAGTACAGCCAGAATAAATACAGGTATATATCATTAACTAAAAACTAAAAGCCACCTATTATACTCTTTTCCTACATATCTGGACTTACTTAATTCCTTTATTTTGAAGGTTGCAGAGAAGAATGCTATATTAGTCTGTAGATAATACAAAATTGGCTGTTTAGTATATGAAGAATAGATGCAGGTATCTTTTCAAGATACCAGGCCAGGAATGAAAGTTCATTTATATTTTATAATTTAGAAACATTCATGGTAACAGTTACAGTAAATTTAGATTCTCCATTCTTCCATTTAGCTACCCTATTGCTCTATTTCTTATTATAAGAAAATAATCCTGGATGTAATTTATAGATAGCTCCCTGACATCCCAAGAGCAACTCCTAATTTATCTGATTATTAATGTAATGAAATATGCTTCCCTATTGGCAAAAATATTATTTTTCTCTCCTACTTGTTTGCTTCCCACAAAATGCCGGGCTGTTTCTCTGTTTGGTTGCTTTACTGCCGCTAACTATTATTGATGTTGGTTAATTCCAGAATGAAGCAATGACTGGATCACAAACACAGAACAGGGTCTTCTCCCGGATTACTCTGGCATTAATGGAAGACACTGGGTAATAAAAGATACATTGCAGTTATATATTACTACTTAAACAACAGTGTAGTGTTTCTAAATTACTTCCAAAGTGTTGCAAAGCTCTTATAAGTGGACAGTAGAAGATACTTCCTAAACAGGCCATAATTGTCATAGATTTCCCTGCACTGTTGGAAATGCATAAAAAGACATGGAAGAGAATAGCAGCAAGCTGGTGGATAGGTGCCTAGTCAGATAGAGTTGAACGGTGTTTATGGTGGATTTCGTGCTATCTGTTGCAACACATTCCCAATGCTTTATAGCAGCAAACTTTCCAGCTCAGTGGGCCTATGGAAGTGGCAGCAACAGGATTGGGGTTGACAGGGGATGGTTTCTGTGTAAGCGCACTGCTTTCACAAATGCAGCTTCACTCGCACATATACTCACCCACCACCTCCATGGCTGGTTCTGAACGGGCTGCAGCCCAGTATTGGGCCACGGACCAGGGGTTGGGGACTCTTGGTTTATAGCCCCCAAAACCAGACAAATCATATTTGTCATTTGCTTATTAGAGTATATCTTAATGAATAAGTTTAAGTATTGGGAAGGAAGACCAGGAATCTTGGGAAACATAACAGAGATGTCTTCTTTACAACCTAATAATCCCTAAGATTATTAATACGTTGATTCTTTGTTGTTAATGGTTCAGAAAGTTGGACTCTAAAGAATCATTTCCATTTCCACTTGTTATTTTTGCAGCTGGTATAAAGTGAATTATAGCATGGCAGAAAAATTAGAATGGGGCCGAGGAAAAGGATGCGACTTCGTGATGAAAAGCTGCAAGTTTTGGATCAATCAGCAACAGAGAAAGTAAGAATAATATATATGAACTTTTTGTTTATTGATGGCCCTGAAATTGTCCTTACGCTAACTATTGTGAATAATGAGTAGTGTGTTTATTAATACACTGAAGCATATATATAACATGTTAACTGCTGTTCTGTTTTTAATCTTAAGAAAAGAACCAGTAGCCCCCTATTGTGACACTCTGAGAAGTAATCCATTACAATTAACATGCAGGCAGGACCAAAGAGCGGTAGCAGTGTGCAATTTACAGAAGTTCCCTCAACCGTTGCCTCAGGAGTATCAGGTATGTTGTATAACACATGAAACAGAAGTATGTCTCATTCTTCTGAATTGATAACCTTATTCAGAAGCAATGTTAAACCAAAGGCAAATTCATGCAATGCACTATGCCAGGGTTTATGTATTAGGTCAGTGGTTCTCAATCTGTGGGTCGGGACCCCTTTGGGGGTCGAACGACCCTTTCACAGGGGTCGCCTAAGTCCATCGGAAAACACATATTTTCGATGGTCTTAGGAACCGAGACACCAATTTTATGATTGGGGGTCACCACAACATGAGGAACTGTATTAAAGGGTCGCGGCATTGGGAAGGTTGAAAACCACTGTATTAGGTGATAACTACTTTGGTTTTATCATTGCAAGGGCTTAAAGCATCCCTAGTACCCTTCTGTATACTTATAGTCAGAAGTGGTATTCTACTGCTTCGGATCAGTTCACCCAAACCGGTAGTGGAAATTGCGGGTGGCCCCACCCACCCACCCCAACTCTATAGCATCCCATTTAGGCCCTTTTTTCTCCAAAAGCGCATGTGCAGAAAGCTGTGCACATGCGCGGAAGAGGCAGTTGTGCTCACATTTGCGAAGCGGTAGAGAAGGTAATTGAATACGATCCCTGCTTATAGTTGCACTGATTCTGTCTAATGGAGAAGGGTTTAAGAGGCAGGATAGATGCTTTAAGGTTCTGCAAGGCTTAGACTACTCGTTTTGCCTCTTAAAACTACCTACATCCCCAAATTAGGAACTAAAACTTCCCAGAGAGATACCTTGCTGCTTCAAAGAGCAGGAAGGCAAAATGTAATAGTAAGTCATAACGAGCACCTTCTCCTGTTACAAACTGTAATTGATTAGGTTTAAACGTTGTGAAAAGCCATGCATCCTCATTCACCATGTATGTATGAATCCAGGTTTAATATTACAAGGGTGTCTTTTGTCTTCTAATAATTATGAAAGCATCCTTTGTCTTCATGCCTCTTGGCTGCTCTTCCAGAAAAAAGGGTTTAGATTAGTGTTTTTAATGAATCCAACTTCTTTTGAACTTAAAAGGAATTGAAATATGTATAATTTTACTTGAAGGAAAGTTTACATGCATCTTAATATTGGGTTAACAATTTCAATGTTACATTTTTCTATTCAATCGCATCCAATTCTAAGAGTCTGCCTAAATAAGTCCCTGCAGTTTTCTTGGCCAGGATTTTCAGAAGGGTTTGCCATTGCCTCTTCTTACACCTGAGAGAGAGGAGCTGGCCCACGTTTACCCAGCTGGCTGTGTGCCTAAGGCAAGATTAGAAGTCATCATCTCCCAGTTTCTAGCCTGATTGCTTAACCATTGCACCAGACGTATTTCATTAATTAGCTTTTAATCTTATTAAAGCTAAACTGCATTTAAATAGAAGTTAATCTTATCTAAAGAACAGCCAGCTATGGAAGCATCATTGTAGCTCCAGCAGTAATAGAGAGAGAAGGTAGGAGCTATCAAGCATGATTAGAATTATATTTGAACACATGTGGTTTGTCAGGTTTCGCTTATCCTGTGATAGGAATTCACTTGTTCATTCTTATTCAACAAACCGTAACTAAACAATACACACTTTAATGTAATATATGACCGTGAGATCAGGGATGGGTAGCTCAGCCTCTCGAACTTTTGGAGGGCTCTGGCAGATCATTGGGTGACACAATAATATTACTGGAAGAGGTAGAACTCCCCTATTTATGATGTTGTTATAAATCTTAGTACATTGTGTTGTTTCAATACACTGTTGTTTGTATAATGTGTTTAAAGTTAATCTATTATTTAGATAGCTTTTAATATTGAGAAAAGAAAGAATTTTTTAAATCAGTATTACCATTTAGATTTCAATATTACATCTTGATTTGAGGCAATTTTAAGGGATTTAAAGTAAAAAATGGAATAGGGAAACTTTTATTTCGACCCTTATTCCACTTTAGTTGTAGGAAACACTTTAAATTTGGACAAGTGAGATGAAGACATTTTGAATTTCAGTAGTCAAGTCTCAGTGCTTTGGGGCTATGTTTAATCCATAAGCCTCAGGCTGCACATCATTGCCAGAGGTAAAACATAGGTGTAATAGCCTTGCTAAAATAATTATTGCTGAAAGTAGCATAGTGATAGATGTATTTCACAATAAGCAGGCATATAGTTACAAACTGGGCAAATTGAGCTGGAGCACTGTATGATATTGTAAAAATATTCTCACTGTACGACTGTATATAGATTTAATGTTATACTTTTGATATTTTTCTTGACAATGTTTTAATTGGATGACACTAAACAAATTGTCGCTTGCAGCACAAGCTTATACGTCACAACACATAATTCTAAAAAGATCATTTTACCTACTAATCATAATATGACACAATATATTCCCCTTTAGCAAAGATTACATACTATTCTATAAGAGTAAATATTTTTTATATGTAATTTGGTATATTGTTAAATACATTTATCAATTCTCTATATTACTTTTTGGGGAATTTGTTTGTCTGACTCTGGTTTTTTCCCCTGTTTTGGTAGTATAACAATGTATTTCTTGGGTGTATGTTACATTTTAAAATGTTTTTGTTCTTTTTTGTATTTTGAATTGCATTTTTAAATACAATGTATTTGTCAACAGCGGTTACTGTTTAACTGCATTTTTAAATACAATGTATTTGCCAACAGCTGTTCCTATCAAAAAGTATATCCTGAGACAGATTTAATTCTAGTAACAATTGCAGCTATATTATCTCGTTTCCTTTCATTTGAAGCTGCTGCAATGGAATATAATTTCTCCATTAGTAATATAGATGTAGTTATCACCAAAAGCTGTTACTGTAATTTAACTTTTCCTTGCTCTGACAACCATATCTGCAACTTTTTTCTTTACAGTATTTTGATAGTCTGTATGGCGTGTTGCCAAAAGATTTGCCTCACTATGGTGGGTCCGTTGAAATTGCTGACTACTGCCCTTTTAGTCAAGAATTTAGTTGGCACTTAAGTGGCGAATTTCAGCGCAGTTCAGATTGTCGGATACTGGAAAATCAGCCAGGTCAGTTGGCTTTGTACTTAATTCCACCTTTGCTTATATCGAGTAGTGTAAGCTTGACTCAAATTTAACATGATATGCTATGTGATCCCAGGTCACTCCGAAGGAAGCCTTAGAACTACGAGACAGCCAGAACATCAACTATATGCTCGTTGAATTGTAATAATCTTGGTTTATGGTCAATGAATGGTGGCTGCATAGATCTTTAGGGGGCCTGCAATTTTAGTACTTTTCCCTTCCCTGAAAATTGTAGTTGAGGTTTCTTTTACCAGCACTGTGTTTGAAATGTTTAGGATTTGGCAAAGGTGTTCTTTTATCCCACACTGCTTGGCCCACACCTTCTCACCATGTCCTAACCATCCCATAACCTGGGAGGTGCCAATTGTCCACACATGCGCTGTTGTGTGGGACAGAATATCTGGATTTGGGTGATGTGAACCTGAACCAGAAGAGGGAATCAGGTATTCTGCTCTGTGCACAGAACTGAATGAGGCTATTTTTTTAAAATGGGAAACAGCTATGCTGAAATTTTATGGTGGCTAAAAGGACAGCTGGTCCCAAACAGTACAGAATATGTTATGCTTTGTTATGGATTTTCCCTATTTTGTATATACCCCAATTCATATATGTATGCTGATTAAACAGCTATTCTGTCATCAGGTCTGAGGTTATCTCACAATCTGTCATCATAGCTAAGCTTCCGTCAAACCCTTTTAGCACCACTGATGGGATAACTTGAAAACAGTATTTGTCTGATATCAATTTGTGTTATTTAAAATTATTTTTGTATACAGGTGTGGCAGAAAACAATATGTCTTCTTGGTGTCTTCTGATCAGAAATTGAATAAATGCATTTATATCTTGGATGCTTACACATTGCTTGCTCATTTACAAAAATTTGATTTATCAATTAGTGCTAGCAATACAGAGAACATGATGACAATGACTGTTGATCATCATTACATAGAAATGCCTGCCCATGCTGAACATATGTCTCGCCATGGGAATTTATTTGGTTTAATAACTGTAGAATGCTATTGATTTTAAATTTGCTACATCCAGTCATAAATCATGTACACATCCTTCAAAATGTCACATTTTTTCTGAGTTGCTGGCCTAGTGGACGTATACACTGAATAAATGCTAAAGTTGGTGAACAAGTTAGAAAAATAATTTACTGCCAGCTCTGCTTATGTAAATATCCTAACAATATCGGATAATTTTGTTGTCTCTATAATCTGATAGATTTTAGCAGAAAACTGCAAATTGTTTTGTAGATCCTTTCAGAAACTATGGTGCAGAAAAATATGGGCCAAATTCCATTTGCCTCATTCAAAAGTCAGCTTTCATTATGGAACAGTGCAGAAAGAAACTGAGTTATCCTGATTGGGGTAGTGGCTGTTATCAGGTAAGTGCAATACATTTTAATTTAATTTTGCATTTTGTACACTCTGTTACATTGAGATTATTAATTTAATTATTGGTTGCATGTTTTCTATACTGAGACAAGTGTTATATGACTAGACTTTTCTAAGAATGCTGAAGGAAAAATACTACACAATTATAAATTTACAGATTAAGTAATTTATAAAAGATTTTCTTCTCACATAGATGTATGGGGTCATTGAACCTTCATAAACCTTGCACCAAATGCATGTGGAAGTTAATGTGAAAAAATAGAGCAGGTTCATCATTGATTTTAGGAATAATTATTTGGAAAGTGCCAATACATTTTGCATTTTTCTTTATATAATGAGATTGGAAACAAAATGCATCATGAAAGGTTCAGAAGCAGCTGCTGTAATGAAATAGTTTATGCAATCTACCATATTTTTTGGACTATAAGACACACTTTCCTCACCCCAAAAAAGTGGGTGGAAATGCCTATGCGTCTTATAGACCGAATACGTCCCTGTTTTTGACCTCCTGAAACCCTCCTCCATGCATTCGCTTTTTGCCCAAAACGTGCTTGTTTTTGCCAAAAATGGGACACGCAGAGGGTTTGGGAGACCTGCAGAGTGCTCCTGGGGGCTGGGGAGGGCAAAAAAACGGGATGTGTGGTGAGTTCAGGAGGCTGAAAATGGGTCCGTTATTTGCAAAAATGGGACACCCAGAGGGTTTGGGAGGCCTGCAGAGTGCTTTTGGCAGCCGGGGAGGGCAAAAACCGGACATGTGGAGGCCAAAAACTATTTTTTTCTTGTTTTCCTCCTCGAAATCTAGGTGTGTCTTATACTCTGATGCGTTTTATAGTTAAAAAATGCAGTACTTTGTAAAAGTATCATATTCGGTTTTATTCCAAAGGTTTCTTGCTCTCCCCATGGACTGTCCGTTTGGATCAAGGATGTGGCATATTTGTGCAGTCACTCAGGTCAAATTCTCACCGTGACTATTCAGATGAATGGATGGCTATATATGGGGAATCTAATTTGCCCAGCCTGCTTGGATTTCTGCGATTTCTGTCCACCTGAACAAGATCCCCCTCCAGTTGCTAATTTAACAAGAATTGCATCTATTGGTAAGTAAAATCAGAATAAAACTTTTAGAATTGCTCCATGTAATTATATTTATGTCTGATTTTTAATAGAAATAATGACATACTCTTCAATCACTTAGGCAGAGGATAAGAACTATTGTAGCTATTCTTCGTTGCTCTAAATATTTGACACATTCACACAAACAGTCTATTATGATTTTTTCCAGTCTTTCATTTGATAAATTAATTCCTAAATACCTGAAGCATCTCAAATTCTAACACTTTTTGAGGGGCAGGAGATCATATTTTAAATGCTCTTAAAAGTACATGAAAAGCATCTCTACAATTACTATTTTTCTCATCTTTGCACTATTTTCTTCTATTCTAGATCTGTGTTCTTGTTCTCCCAGCCTGGTAATAACTCTATGGCTACTGATGGTAAACTTGTTTCCACTACTAGCTGGATTTCTTCTATGTGCATGGAGTTAAAAATGTGCATATTTTTTGTCAAAGGTCCCCTACAGCTGATCGCATTTTGAAGGCAGCTATCCAGAAGGGCAGTCACATCGTCTACATTTTGGAAAGAGTCTAGCTAGGAAAGACTGACTAAAATTTCTAAAGAGAGAGAACATTTTGAAAGTTATATCAATGAAGAGCTAGTGTTGACCGAAATATGTAATGTTCACATTGCTAGCAAATTTGGAGGAACAAATTTGTCAGTGTGTTTGCCTTTGGGTGCCACTATTCAGGATGAACTTTTTATTATGTGCAATTCTCTACGATATAATTTGGTAGTTGGGTTTTTGTTTTAGCATCTTTTGACAGAGATATACCTCAGTTTCCTTTAGTCAAAAGCCATAAAATCAGTTGCCATTACTGTTAAGAACAACTCAGCATTAAGTGTAGATTTTTTTAAAAGAGTGTCTTGGCTTTGGTGTTAAGATGCTTCCAGAGTTACTCTGTAGACTCTGATGATTCCAGGTTATTTCTTCTGTGAAGCTTTTGCTGCTCAAAATATGAAAGAGATTTTCAACAGCTGCACAATATGCACTTTTAGAATATTCGAATGAAAATATTTATATCTTCATTTTAACAGTAAGCAAAATTATTATTTAATGGCTTTTTTCTTCAAAGGCTAGAAACAAAATATGCCTGCTGGGATGGAAGCTCTCTTGAACTCAGTTGAATCTATAGTACAGTATTTCTGGGGAACTGAATTTGATTGAGCTACATACTTTGTTTCTTACCAAGTAATTTGAGGAATTAATTACTTTCATAGATATTTCCCTTGTGTTATGAAACATGTAAAGGTTGTAATCTACACCCTACCCCCCCCCACCCCATTCCAGTTGACTTAAAGAGATTGAAATGATGACACATTTCACCTTAGATTGCATAATGCTTAGCGAAAAGGTGATAGCAATTGGAAAACGTTACAGATAACAGATTCTTTTGTAGCAAAAATACAGTTTTATTATCAAGGGAGCCAATTTGGCTATTGGATGAAATAACAGTTAACTTTAAATTTACGTTAGGGAATACAGGGTTTAAATATATCATGGAGTCCTTGGTGCTCTCTAAGCTTGGTTGTTTGCTCGCAGACATTTCATTATCTGATTAGATAACATCATCAGTGCTAGCGAGTAGGGGGTTTGCTCCCTGTTAATAAGCACTTCCTTGCCCTACAAGGTTTGTGGGGGTGTGGTTTCTCTCGTTAATTCCTTGATTGGGGTATTGTTTTCTGCTTTACTTTTGTCTAGTATTAATTCCTGCTTATGTGAGTGTTGGTTATCGGATGGGATGTGTTCTTGGAGGGGGGGGGGGTATTTCCTTTTTAGCTTTTTTATTGTCTCTTGAATGTGTATAAATGTGGCTTATCTTTATGTGTTTGTTGATGGATGTCTGCTGTGTCTAAATGCCAAGCATCCAGGAATTCTCCAGTCTTTAGGGTTTTAGATTAGTCTAGGATGCTCAGAGTTTCCCATTGAAACCATGGTTGAGTTTGTCCGTGTTTTGTGAGATTGAGGAGTTTTCATCATGTCTTCTGCCTGCTAGTCGATACCCATGGATGTGCTCTGCTACCTGTCTGCCCTACATAGTAACTGTTACTATTCTTACCCATAAATTGTGTATAAACAAGGAGCAAACCCCACCCTCACTAGCACAGATGATGGTACCTAATCAGCTAATGTAACAACTGCAAAGAAACAACCAAGCACAGAGAGAACCAAGGACTCCACCATCCAACCCTGATTACCTATATCCTCTTCTATTGGAACTTATATATACACTGTTTACAGGACACAGATTAATTACTGTGTCACAGAAAACTGCACATTATATAAAAATGTAGTGAATAATTTTTATAAATCCAGTTTCTTGGAGTCTGAAAAATGTTCAAGGGCCAAGTTGTGGTGTTCTCTTTTAATTGGTTGATGCTGTTTTCAGATTGGGAAGCAAATGTCTTAATGGTGATTCATATTCACTGAAAGCTGTGACAAATAGCGAGGGTGACTACGAATGCTCCTAAAGCTTCTTGTGAAATGTTCCAGGAGAAGCAGGCTAGACCATGAGACTAGATAAGAATCCTAGGTAGGATCCATCCTAAGAATTCTTCTCTCAAACCAGAGCATAGTTGCTCCTAAAGGAAAAATCTATAATAGTGCCTGTTGGATAACATTTTTTCTACAGTAGTCCTTATTTTTAGAAAGAAAATGGTGGATATTAAGTGGCTTCTCTCCAGAACAGGGGTTCCCCTGAATCCCCAGATTCAGAACCAGGTCGCATAAGCAGTGGCCAAGTGTGCGCACATGTGTAGCTCCACTTGCACAAGCAGCAGGCGCCCACGGGCAAAGCTCCATTTGCGGGAGCAGCAGGCACATGTGTTCACTGCTTGCACAAATGAAGCTGCTTGCGTGCTCCTACTGCTCACACAAACCCTTTCCTCCCCCCCCCCCCACTCCAGCCATGCTTCCAAGCCAGAAAGGTTGGGGACCGCTGCTCCACAACATGCAAAGGCTGATTGAAGAATGTGACAGAATCTGCTTATATTACACACCCTGCATTAGCCTTAAATAAAGGAAAAGGAGGGTGGGATGGAAGTCATGAGAATAGCAATAAAATATTAGGTTTGAGAAATGTGTACACTTTGAGGAATAGGAGTTCATTTTCTAAACAGCTCAAATATTAGTGTGAAACAGATCTATAAAAATAAGGAAGACAAACTATTTTTATATGCGCAATGTAAAACTTAAATGGCATCTTGTAAGGATGTTTTAAATACTTGAACCTTTTTCCCTGTCTTGAAGTAAAAAAATAATTGCACTGCAGTAGGGTTTTTGTTTTGTTTTGTAAGTATTTATATCGATGTTGATGTAATGTTGTTATGAAAATAATGCCATGGCATTCTTGATTGAGAAATGATTAATTTGTTGCTGGATTCTTGTTAATCCTTTGAGAAATGGCTAGGAAGAAGAAAGTATGGTGTGACAGCACACAACGTTTAAAGAGATTTTGACTGTTTTACTCTTGTATGTAAACATGGGTATATCAATACATTGTATGATACAGACGTGTGATCTGAGATTCTTTGTATGAGCGAGAACATGATAGCAGTTAATGAGCCAGTTGCAAAGTTAAATCACTTTCCAGTGTTAGTAGGAAATAATCCAGCAAACCAATGAGCCTTCATACAGTCTTTAATCAGCGCAGAAAATAAATGTTGACACTATCTCAGTTAACAGTCCTGCTTTTAAACAGTTTTCTTTAAATACAAGGGTTTTCAAACATTTTCAGCTACAGAATCTGTTACAGGTAGTCCTCAATTTATAATCACAATTGGAACTGGAATTTCCATTGTAAGTCGTGGCGGTCATAAATTGAATCACGCGACTGGATCCAAATTTATGAACATTTTTACCATAGGCATTAAACAAATCATCCTTCAGGGAATCTGGCTTTTCCAGTGGATGCTTTTTAAGAATTGCAGTCATGTGACCACAAGATACCGCAGTCTTAAATGTGAGCTGGTTTTCAAGCAATTCAATGGATGACATTGAATGGTCATTAGGGCAAATTTACAAGTTATAAAGAACTTTTTCCCTGGCCGATATAAGTTTGAACTATCTTTAATGAACAGTTTTAAGTCAAAGATTACCTGTAGTTTTTTTTTTTAAAAAAACTGTAAACTTCTGATCAAAAAGTAAAAGTGAATTCCCCCCCCCCTTCTTGGTTTCTCATGGAACCCCTTCAGGTTGGTCACAGAATGCTTGAATGTCATGAAACACAATTTTCAAAGCCCTGCAATAGTGTGTCACCAGGTATGAGATCATTTGGAAACCAGTGTTGTGTCTAAGGCATAAGAGATGGCTTCTTTTCTTTTCTTTTTTGGGAAAAAAATGAAGGAATTAGTTTATATAAGTTGAATATCTTTTTAATAATGCCCACTTCGGCTTCAAGCACATCAAGTATTTCAGGCTGATTAGGATTTTAAAACTAATAATTACACTGAATATTTGATTATTTGAGGTTCTTAGCAGTTAAAGACACTGAGCTTGTCAGCTGGAAATCTGGCGGCCCGGATTCCAGACCCGAGCCCCACGTGATAGGGTGTATTCCCATTACTTACCCCAGCTCCTGCCTACTTAGTATTTCAAAAGCATGCAAATGCTAGTAGATAAATAGGTACCACTTCGATGAGAAGGACTCAATTGAACAAACTTAAATTTAACCTTAATCCAGTATTTCATGCTATTGTAATTATATGTTTGGGAAAACAAAGAAGTGATTCACCAATTTAGAAATTTTGTTTTTTTTTGATGAAACCCATGTTTATAAAATATAACATTATTGATGTTCTTTAATTTCCCTGAATTTCGGGGGGGGGGGGAATGTGTCAAATCACTTTGTACGTGTGTGTAGTTTGATGCTCTGAAATATAAATGTTAATTTTTACATGTGTAATTTTCATTTCTCAAACTGAATTTGTTTCAGATTATTAAAATCAATATTTGCTACAAGATGTAAATACAGAATTATTTTCTATTTATTTGTGAGTTAATTTAAAATCTGGTTAATTGTTTGATGTTCAGAATATTTCCATTGCATATGCTACATTTGTGGAAGGTTCTTTTAGCATACTGTTCATCATGGGAGCATCATTGTATCCATTAAAGAAATTTATTTCTAAAAAGTGTGAATGTTTTCTCTTATTTATGCGTTTATCAACAGATAAATATAGAAGATGCTCACAGCTGCTTTCAAAAAATACTGTAGAATGATAAATGACATTATTTTTTAAAAAAAATACTGCTATCAAAATGGTATGATCCAGAATAATATTTTAAATAACCTTATTGAAATGTAGCCAAATTAAAAATGTTGTGAACCTTGTTGCCTCTTAGTATGATGTACCATTTTCCTTTGGAGATTTATATTTTCAGCAGAATTTGGAAGAGTCTTTGGGGGTTATATTAATGTAGAAAAGTTAAACAATGTGTATGAAAGAAAAAAAAATGAGGTAAGAAGTGGACAAAGAGAAAATTGAAAAAAAAAAGGCATGATATAAACCAGGGGTGTCAAACTCAAGGGCTGGATCCACCCCGCAGGGTACTTAGATCTGGCCCACAGGGCCGCCCTGTGAACAGGAAAGGACCGGTCAGCAGTGCCTCTGCCAGTGAAAATGGAGCTCGGGAGGGCCGTGGTTATTCCTCCCAAGCTCTGTTTTCCCTGGCAGAGGGTTGCAGGAAGTCGTCAAAGCCAAAAACGGAGGTCAGGAGCCCATTTTCACTGGCAAGAGCGCTCAGGCTGCCACAGGTGGCCCTGACACAAATGACGTCGAGCTGGCCACGGCCATCCTGGCCCCCTGAGGTCAAACCCTGATGCGGCTGTCAATGAAATTCAGTTTGACACACCTGATATAAATACTGAAAGTTTAAGATGGGCAGAGGAAAGATGAGTCTTAATAAGGCTGGAGCCAAAAAGAGCAGAACAAGCTAGTTAGTAGGTTTAAATTTTGGAATATAAAGAAAAATGAATAGAAATAGAGCACCTTGTCTTGTCAGCTTTGCACCCCTCTTATCACTAAGTCCAGATGAAATTACCCGGAGATCTCTGAATTACTGCTCCCTAAGACACACACAGAAATGAAATTTATGAATTGAGATGAGAATTGAGATGACTACAGTGGTATCAAAGAGATTGATATGTTGTGTAGCAAGCTGAAGTCATATATTATGAGCAGTTATTTGCTTAAACATACTTTGTCAAGGAAGACACAGCTGGTTTCAAAGAGTATAAGCTAGCAGCCAACAAACTCTATTATGGCACTGTGAGTTTAGCCATCAACATCACATATGCAGTTTAACCAACTACAGATAGTCCTCAGTTAACAAAAGAAATTGGGACTGGAATTTCCCAAGCAATGCAGTCCTAAAGCACAATGTCACATGAGTGCATCACTTAGCAACAGCAATCCCAACAGTCCTGTTGCTCTCATTAAACGAGAATTGTAAGGACCCCCTTGTGACTTACTATCAGCAAAATCAAGAACTTACAAGTGGCTGGCAGATAAGTAACTGCTGCAGCACAAGTATCGCAAACAGGTAGAGGATGGTTGCTACCAGTTGTGAAGGCAGCTGATATGACACAACACAAACACTCTGTGAAATAGCAAATCCTTGAGGGCGAAAAAGTGGAATGACTTGCCAGAGCAACTTGTGACCTTCCCTTCCAGCTTCCCCATTGACTTTGCTTATAGGAAGCCAGCAGGGCAGGACACAGATTGTGAATACATGACCATGGGATGCTGCAACCAAGCACCCAACGCAAGTGCAAGCCAGTTGCCAAGCACCCAGATTGCATTCATGTGATCACGGGTTTGCTGGGATGGCCAGAACTTCAAGGTCTGGTTATATAAGTACCACCGACAAAATTTTGAGTGGTTGTTGAATAAGTGATCGTAACCGAGGGCTACCTGTAGTTGTTTCGTTGGCCACAAACATAGTTTAAATTCTACTTCACTCAAACTAAATTAAGAAGTGTGCCTCTTGATATAGGTTATGCAATTATCGGGTGTTCAGCACAAAAGTTTGAACAATTCTCACAAGAGCTATACTTAGATGGTTGGTTTTCTGCAATTTCAGCTTTGTAAGGAACGTGAGTGATGAAAATGACATTCCCACTTCAGCGTCTTGTATAATTGGTTCCTGAAGTCAATGCCAAAATGCGTAATACCGTTTGTCTTCACACTTGGTGCAGATGGTTACTCAAAAGGAATACAGAGTAATTTCCCTTAAGACCACAATGAAGTTAATACCGGGGCTTTTTTTGTTTGTTTGCATGTTGCGTGCTTGCTTTAATTCTCCATTGTCAAGTTGACAGACACCTTGCTTACTGGCTTTATTCTCCATGTCAGGCAGACAAATCTTGAGTCGAGACAGACTACACTGGTGGGTTACAGGATTGGATCTTACATATGTTCCGGATGCTTTTGCAGGCAAGTGATGAACTCTTTGATTGACTTTCCTTCATAGCAGATTAGGTAGATATTTACGAATAGTGGAAACCTAGGAGAAATGCAGTTGAAGGTAAAATCTTCAGTCAGTATGTTGTTTCATGTCCTGTATAATCATTGATGTGTACACAAGAATCGGTATCAGTAAGGTAATTTTTAACTTATTACTGTACAATAATAAATTTTTAATTTATTATTGTACAGTGCATATCCTACCTCCTCTGTTTATCTATGTATCTATGTATATCTATATTTTTGTATTCACACTGTTTTTAATATGACTGTACACCGCCCCGAGTCCTGTTTAGGAAAGGGTGCGGTCTATAAATTAAAGTATTATTATTATTATTATTATTATTATTATTATTATTATTATTATTATTATTATTATTATTATTATTATTATTATTATTAACAACTACCAATCTTCTTTTAACTAGCATTTTGTTACACTTATTTTTGTAGAACAGCATTCTCCAACTTCGCGGTGTCTAGATACTCTGACCTACGTATAACCGTCATAATCCAACATATCTGGAGGCCATCAGGCACCTAGATCATTTATCTGTGTCCCATACACTCTTGAATAAGCGTAGCATAAGTACAGTAAATTTCCTGCATGCTTAACACATAAATCTGCTTGATGATGGCCTTTGAACATCAACAACAACAAAAAAAGATAAAATTGCTTTTTTGCAAAGCAACAGGAACACAAAGAAGCATTATGAGAAAAACAGTAGGTTATCTTTGCTAGCCTAAATGTACAAGACCACGGTCAACTGCTCAGATTAGCTTTGATGCCCTTAGCTTTCAGATTTTTCAATACTCTGGAAGTGGCTGTAATAAACATTATTTTCTCATGTCACAGTCTTGATCTTAGAACTGATAATGGAACTTGTTTCATGATAAAACACTAAAGAATATTTAGATTAGGACAGCTACATAATTGAAGCCTTATTAAAGAGAGTCACATTTACTATCACCAAATAGCGAAGCCAGACAATTTTACTCTTAGTCTGCTATAATAGAATACAGCAGGTTTAACTATTGGATTTCTGTTATTTCATAGCTCTTAAGTATGCAGAATCGTTGCCATAGATTGCACCTAGGAGGTCCCCCCATTAGACATAATGAAGCTATCACTTCATTCATAATGAATGAGAACCAAAACCCCATCGTTGTCTTGTGATTTGTAGCAGCTGCTTAATTACCCCTAAAACAGTGTTTCTCAAACTTAGCAACTTTAAGATGTTTGGACTTTTGATTCCCAGAATTCTCCCGCCAGAATTCTAGGAATAGAAGTCCAGACATCTTAAAGTTGTTACAGTTGAGAAAGACTGCCCTAAAGTGTATAGTGTCACCAAACTGTCTAAGAGGAAATCCTTAGAATAAAAACATTGGGAGCTGCCATAGATGGTTGGATAGGTAATTGGTTGCAAGCATGAAAAAATCTTTAGGAGGAAGCAGTCAATCTGTGTTTCCCAAGTTATCTACCGTATCTATCTAACAATCTAGTTTGGAATCTCAAGATCAAATTTCCCAAGTTAGCTATCTAACAATCTAGTTTGTACTAGATTGTTAGATAACTTGAGAAATTTGAACTTGAGATTCGTATATTTGATTTTTCATGGATAGTGAATAGCAGTTTGGTTGGAAATGAAGGGCGCAAATTGTATAAATCAGAAACTTTTTTGTTTACAAATTGCTATAATCAGTTTAAAATATCAATTAGCTGTCCTTCACAATGAATGGTCATCTAAGAAGATTGACAACCTAAATTCCTTTCTGTGGACAAATTTGAATTATCAATGTACCCGCAGTAGATCATGATGTAATCACATGGAAATGGAAACCAAATTAAAACATTAAACATAAACATATGTTCCATCTTTTGAAAGTAATTGTTTTATACTACAAGTATGGAATTAAATATCTGCATATAATTTCTCACTACTTAAAAAAAGAATGAAAAATAAGCATGGTGAGAAAAAGTCCTCTTTGTGAGTAGCTTTGGATTTTTTGTTTACATAGATGTACAAATATGATTGCTGAGTGTATAATACTTGGACGTGCTACAACTAAATAGCTATACTAATAAGGGTAACAGGAAAAATTGAGTTGAATTAGCTTGAGTTGTAGTCTCAATTCACTGGAAATTTTAGATTTAGATTAGTGAATTTTAGAACAAAAAACAGGATTATAGTTAAAATGTTCTGAATGACCCATGGCTGCTCACAGGTGTATTTAGTATCTAAAAAAAAACTACCGTATTTTTCGCCCTATAAGACGCACTTTTTTACTCCCCAAAAGAGGGTGAAAATCTGAGTGCGTCTTATAAGCCGAATGTAGCCACCTGGGTCCACTGTTCCCTCTAAGGTGCGCGGCAACAAAACACCGTGCGGCAGTTTCCAACTGCCGCACGGTGTTTTGTACTGTCACAGGCGCCGGAGGCTGGGGAGGTCCTTTGCAGACGGCTAGAACTGGCCGCCCACAAAGGACCTCCCCGGACTTGTTTTGGTGAGCGCGGGGTGACTGACTCAAGTTCAGCAAAGCAAGCCCGGGGAGGTCCTTTGTGGGCGGCCAATCCTAGCTGCTTGCGCCCGGCGCTGCGGCTAAAATAAACTTTCAAAGCCCCTGCCGCTACTGTAATATCTGCTGCCGCCTCCTCCTCCTCTAACAGCACCACATTTGCTGCCCGACGCTGCGGCAGATTTCCTGACAGTGAGAAGTGAAGCCGCCAAAGCTCCCGCCAAAGCTCCCACCGCTGCCGAGCCCCTGCCAGAATAACAGCTGCCGCCTCCTCCTCCTCCACCACCACATTTGGAGTGAAGCCGCCAAAGCTCCTGCTGGTGCCCCGGCCCATGGCAGCGGCGGCGGCGCGTCCCCCTCCATTCGGAGCATCTGAGCTGGGCACCGCATTACCCTGCTGCCCCCTCCTCCTCCGCCGTGCTTTTGAGAAGCCATGAGGCTTTTTTCCCCCTGCTGCCCTCCACCGCCTTTCCGCCCGTGGCAGTGGCAGCAGCGCCTCCCCCTCTGTTCGGAGCATCTGAGCTGAGCCCCGTTACCCCTGCCCCCTCCTCCTCCGCTGTGCTTTTGAGAAGCCATGAGGCTTTTTTCCCCCTGCTGCCCTCCACCGCCTTCTCGTCCGTGGCAGCAGCAGCAGCGGCTTCCCCTCTGTTCGGACCATCTGAGCTGAGCCTCGTTACCCCTGCCCCCTCCTCCTCTGCTGTGCTTTTGAGAAGCCATGAGGCTTTTTCCCCCCTGCTGCCCTCCACCGCCTTCCCGCCCGTGGCAGCGGCAGCAGCGCCTCCCCCTCTGTTCGGAGCACCTGAGCTGAGCCCCGTTACCCCTGCCCCCTCCTCCTCCGCTGTGCTTTTGAGAAGCCATGAGGCTTTTTTCCCCCTGCTGCCCTCCACCGCCTTCCCGCCCGTGGCAGCGGCAGCAGCGCCTCCCCCTCTGTTCGGAGCATCTGAGCTGAGCCCCGTTACCCGTGCCCCCTCCTCCTCTGCTGTGCTTTTGAGAAGCCATGAGGCTTTTTTCCCCCTGCTGCCCTCCACCGCCTTCCCACCCGTGGCAGCTGCAGCAGCGCCTCCCCCTCTGTTCGGAGCATCTGAGCTGAGCACCGTTACCCCTCTCCCCTCCTCCTCTGCTGTGCTTTTGAGAAGCCATGAGGCTTTTTTCCCCCTGCTGCCCTCCACCGCCTTCCCGCCCGTGGCAGCGGCAGCAGCGCCTCCCCCTCTGTTCGGAGCATCTGAGCAGAGCCCCGTTACCCCTGCCCCCTCCTCCTCTGCTGTGCTTTTGAGGAGCCATGAGCCGCGGGAGCCAGTAGGAAGGCGGCGGAGGGCAGCAGGGGGAAAAAAAGCCTCATGGCTTCTCAAAAGCACGGCGGATGAGGAGGGGGCAGCTGTCAGGTTTGAAGACCCTGGGGTTTTTTTTAAGGGTTAAGGGTGCAAGGGTCTTGCAACTTGACAGCTTTAAGACTTGCATGCTTCAATGCCAGAGTTCCTGAGCCAACATGACTGGAGTAGGAACTCTGGGAGTTGAAGTCCACAAGTCTTCAAGCTGTCAGGTTTGAAGACCCTGGGTTGTTGTTTTTTTTCTAAAGGGTTAAGGGTGCAAGGGTCTTGTAACTTGACAGCTTTAAGACTTGCATGCTTCAATGCCAGAGTTCCTGAGCCAACATGACTGGAGGAGGAATTCTGGGAGTTGAAGTCCACAAGTCTTAAAGCTGTCAGGTTTGAAGACCCCTGGGGTTTTTTTTCTAAAGGGTTAGGGGTGCAAGGGTCTTGCAACTTGACAGCTTTAAGACTTGCATGCTTCAATGCCAGAGTTCCTGACCCAACATTTTGGTTACTAAGCAGGAGCGTTGTTAAGTGATACTATATAACACTTTTAATTAAGGGGGTACCTTGAATAAACATAACTTTGAGTTTCAAATAATACTGATTTTGTTGTTGTCTTAGGTGACACCTGTGAAAAAAATTCAGGTGCTGCTCAGGCATAAAAATGTGCCGCTCAAATACTATACTTTTCTGCTCACACTGAAAAAAAATTAGAGGGAACATTGCCTGGGTCATCTAAAAATGGGGGACATAAAATTGTTCTTAAACTGCTGTTAACTTTATACAGTTGATATAAAATATTTTACTACAGTATTTGGTTCAGAATCTTTTTTTTCTAGATTTTCCTCCTTTAAAATTGGGTGCGTCTTATATTCTGGAGCGTCTTATAGGGCGAAAAATACGGTACTTACTTGTCAAGCATATTCTTCTGTTTCAGGATCTTATAGACTTCAGCTGATGTTTGAGGTCCTTGTAGCTTCTGTCCATTCAACATTTCTTTTTCCAACTGTTCAATTGTCTAAAATAGGCAAAGTATGAATTGCTTGTTTTAGAATGAAGGGAAATGGCATTAAATTCTATATAAGCTGATGAACAAGTCTTAAAGCTCTAGCAATGAAATGGCACCCTTTATCCTGCTTTTGTATTTTCCAATACAACTAAATAAGCAGGATTTTGGAGCAATTTCTAAACTTACTTGAGCTTAATAGTTTTAAAATTATGAAATGTATTATAATGTTATAATTTAGAGTTAAGCTACATGAGGCACTAAACTTGCATTCACACTTTAACCATTGAATGAACTAGTTGGCTGGGTTCACAAAATTGGTTTACTCTCAGGGACCTGCTGTGTCTTTTAACAGTATTCAATCTTCATTGAAAACAACATAAAGCCCATCTTCATTTTTGAAATATGAATTCAGTGATAATTGGATGACTCTAGGATGCGCTGTAAAGTGAATAATGGGGAATCTGCTTAAGCGGCGATGCACTCTCCCCGTTTTGCAATGTGGGAAAGCAGTCTCAATCCAAACGTAAAGATGAGGGTTTATTTTTTTTTAATTATAAGGGCTGACTTTCAAGAAAACACAGGACTATGGAGGTTCCCTGCACTTGAAAACTTCTTAATTTAAAATTCATATCCCCCTTAAAAATTCAGGGAGATATTCACAAATATATCTGCCTTGAAAGTAGCTCATGTTTATTATTTTTATTAGGTCATAAAATGCTTTATGATCATCTTAGGTCATTAAATGGTTTATAAAATTTGCCAAATGTCAATTCCCTGGAAGTCATGGATCCCAGATTTTGGATGCTTTCTGTAAGTTAGCCAGCCCACTTGAGGTACCTTGGTTGAAAATATTTTGCTCCATGATGTACTATTTTGTCCAGTTAAAGGTTACAGACATGAGAGTTGCAGTAATATATGCAGGATATTATCAGACATGTCAAATCAATTTCAAAAGCATGTTGACCCTCCCCCTCTCAACTAGCAGCATCTCTGGCCACTTCCCATAAATTGTGCTCTATTAAGCTATTTAGATTTATCTTCAAAGTGCAGTCAACTTCTCTTCCTCATGCAGGGAGTATAGCAAAAGATGCCCTTACTTTTCCACCACGTGCAAATGCTTCGGCCACCTTCCTGTTACGTCCCCCGTAGCATGTGGTAATCAAATCTGCAACTCCACAGCTTTCCAGAAATGTATGTATCGAGACTGTGCCCTTGCAGAAGATTTTAGCAAAGGCAATCATTTCCATCAGGCCCAGGCGAATCACAGCTGCCTTGGTGTTGTCCCCAAAGCCCAGCCCATCACAGAAACCAGCTCCAACAGCCACAATGTTCTAACATCCAATGGAAAAATGAGAAAGAAGAAGGAAAAAAAGAAGTCATCAGTTTAAAACATCAGATAATCTTGGGTTCTAATAAGAGCAAACCCCACTCCTTACCAGCATTGATGATATTACCTAGTTAGGTAATGAAACATCTGCAAGAAAATAAGCAAGCTCAGAGAGCACCAAGGATCCTTAAAATCTTGGGTTCTCCTACACAAGACCCATAACTACCATTTTGATAGCATCTACCAGGCTGCCTGGCTAATCCAGATTTTAATTATATTTTATAAATTAATACATAACAAACCCAGCTAGCAAAAACTGAAACTGTGGCTGAACAAACTACAGCTTAAACTGTTCTACTTAGTGACTGTAATTAGTGCTAAAAATATATGGCTCTTATGTAGTAATAATTCTGTTTCAGACATACATAAAACATAAAAATAAGGGATTTTTTTGAAAAATAATAAAAATATTCTAAAATAAACAAATGCTTTTGACATTAAATTTGTGGTCAGCAAAATAAATCAGATTATTTATATACCGTATTGTCGTCCCCCCCCAAAAAAAGTGGTTGGAAATATCTGTGAGTGAGCCTTATACAGCAAATGTTGCAGAAGTCCTGCCCACCCGCCAGCCCCCATCCTTCGGCCTCTGCCTCCAAGCAATTTGCCTCCTTGCAGCAAACAACAGACAGCCTGGTCAGCTTCAGCACAGCCTGATCTAGCACGAGCAGCTAATTAGCAGTAGGATCTGTCTCCTGGAATACCACCTATCAGCTGTTCCTGGCTGCAGGGATCACCGCCACATATCGCTGCAGTCAATCATGGTCACTGTCTCCATCTGCCCCATTTTTGGCCTCCATGCATCCCATTTTTTTGCCCGTTTCAGGCCGCGGGCATTGCTACCACTGCCACTTATTTGGGAGGCAGATCCAACCGCCAATCAGCTGCTCGTGCTAAATCAGGCTGTGCTGAAGCTGACCAGGCTGTTTGCTGTTTGCTGCAAGGGAGCAAATTGCTTCGTTACAACAGCACTGAAAAAAGTGACATGACATAACTTTTCACACTTATGACCGCTGCAGCAGCATCATGGTCACGTAATCAAAATCCAGCCACTTGGGAACTGGCATGTTTTTATGATGGTTATACTGTCCCGGGATCATGTGATCATCTTTTGTGACCTTCTGACAAGCAAAATCAGTGGGGAAGCCAGATTCACTTAACAACTGTGTTATGTTACTAACTTAACAACTTTGCTTAGATCTGGCCTGTGGGGTTGCCCTGGAAACAGCGGACAGGTCTTCTGTGCCTCTGCCAGGGAAAATGGAGCTCCTGAGAGTCACATGGGGCTCTCCTGAGTCTGTTTTCACTGGCAGAGGGTTGCAGGAGGCAGTCGCAGCTAAAAATGCCAGAATCTCAAGCCACCAGAGGCGCTCCTGACACAAGTGATGTTGAGCTGGCCACGCCCACCCTGGCCATTCCCAACCCGGCCTACTGAGGTCAAACGCAACCCTGATGTGGCTCTCAGTGAAATCAAGTTTGACACCCCTGGTATATCATATGAACACAACTACTTCCTTGCAATAACAAACCTTTAAAGCCCCACAGAGTTCCACAGTGTCACAGTCATCCACCACAGTAATTCTGAAATTTGATGTTTGCATTAATTCTTTTAAGATCTTCCCATTTTTAGCATTTTTAGAACCTAAGAAAAGAAGCACAGGCGTTAGAATTTTAACTGACAATAGAAGAAAGCATTGGACTGGATAGAATTATTTCCTCTATGATTTTTCTTTTAAATGTCTGTATCTTTGTGTCAAAAACATTCAGAAAATGTTTAAAATAGACAATTTTCCTGTGAAAATTAGCTATCAAGTGAAATATTCCAAGTTGGTCAAAAGACAGTGAAATAAATATGAAATAGAAATAGACTTTCTGAGAAAAAAACAAGATTATATTATATTCTTAACAGTAAAATGGCAGTCAATTGAACTGTGGTAAAATATTAATATAAAACCTATGCAAGGGACACGTGTGCACATGCATGGCGGGGGTGGGTGCATGGGTGGGTGGGTGGGCGCTGTCATTGCATTTTGGGGCCGCTCAAACACCCCCCCAGTGCCCCAGTTTGGGCTTGGAAAGCCTCATGCACCAACCTGAAAGCAAAAAATACGTGGGGCGGGGCATATGCGCAGTGGCAGGGCATACACGGAGGTGTGTGTGTCACGTGTGCATACGTGTGTGGGTGTGTGAGTGGGGGGGTTGCACGCATTGCATTATGGGTGTGGGTGTGTGGGTGCGCCCACAAGTGCGCACTTTTGGCACGCAATGACAAAAAGGTCATCACTGTCCTAGAAGAAAATAAAAGAGATTGGCTGGTTTTTAAAGTACTTGCTATACGGTGGGAGAGTAGATTAAAACAATTTAGTGTGCCATTGCAAACAAAGGGGCCATGAGGAAAATCTGACTGCAGTATGGACTAGCTGCATGCCTACAATACACCGACTGGCTTCATAAACAAGCTATTCACTTTGTGATTCTGTGCCTCCCGTTCGTCAAAAATGGGTTGAATAAACTAAGGTTTAAGCAAACAACAGTCTATTTACGAGATATTGCTTGGAACCATTCAGCCATGAATTTTACCTAGTATCTAGGTCAAGCCCACTATCTTGGGCTTTCTGAGCAAAAAACCAGGATGCAAATTTAAAAGATGAACAAGGAGTGTGTGAGAAACGCTGCAATAGCATACAAAGAACAAGAAAACACGAAGCCTCGGCTGGTAAAAATCTACGACTATTATCCAAGATATGAACGTTTATAAAAAGAAGCTGGCTGGCTCCATCTGTTAGTTGTGGATTTATTTCCCTGCCGTGAAAGACCAATAATTTATGAGTCAATTACCGATGGTAGTTTCACAGAACATTTCATTTGCCACTTCATTGGCAATGTTGGCACCCATGAGCACACTCATATCTATCTTCAGTTTCTCTCGGATGATGTCGCTGATGAGTTTCAGGCCTTCAGGGCCTTCGTCTATACCCTACTTAACAGAAAAAAGAGGGGTCAAAGCAAATCCAAGTTGAACTGCGCTGCAATAGATTACAGTAGTTTATGGAACAGGTTGTTTTCTCTGAAAATTGGGCCAAGGAAGACATACGGATGACCTTTTTACCCACGAATCAGTGCAGCAACAAACAGGTTTTTTTCCTTTCTTCCTCCATGGGAGCTGACATTTCAGTTTCATTTAAAATGAGAAGCTAAGTTCTTAAGGTAAATCATGAGAGATGACCAGTCCATTCAAGCTGTTGTATCTGTGTTTCCAGGGTTCGAGGCCATAGTTTGTAGTAGCAATGCAGCACTTGTTTGCATTGGATTATATAGTGTTAGGTAAGCCCAAACTCGGTAAAATCCAATCGAGTCCTATCTTTATTTGCTTATACCCAAAGACAGAATCTTGCCAAACTAAAGCCATAACCTTCAACCCTAATAGATATATCCTGAGAGATTACAGAGTGTGGCTCCCATGAACCTCTTCCTCCCTCCTCATTCAGTTTGGGTCTGCACCCTCCCTTAATTTGGGCTTTTGGGTGGAATGGTGGTGCAGTGGTCAAAGTGCAGTATAATAGGCAAACTCTGTCCACAGCCTGGAGTTTGATCCTGACAGGGCTTAAGGTTGACTTAGTCTTCCATCCTTCCAAGGTCGGTAAAAGGAGGAGCCAGATTGTTTGGGGCAATATGCAAAAAAAAAAAAAATGCTTACATTGTAAACTGCTCAGAGAGTGCTGTAAAGTGATATGGGGCGGTGTATAGGTTTAAATGCTTTTGCTATTGCTATATATTGACTCCTGGGTAGGAAAGCTCTGTGCTGCCAAGACTCCCCTCCACTGCTTCTCCAGGTACTGGAGATGGGTTCCTACCAGTTTGGACCAGTTCGGTTGAACCGCTAGTGGTATGGCAGCCTGGGTTGCTGGAACCGGCAGCGACCCAGGCCTGCCATGCCCCCGAACCGGTTCCCTGGTCCTTTCTGCAGTCGCCAGCATGTTTCTGTGCATGCGCATAACAGTTTTCAGTCAACTGCACATGCGGAGCAATGCACGATGCACGGACGCACGAGTGAAGCAAGCAGTGCGCCCGAAAACGCCCTCTCAGTGAACTGGTAGTAAACCAGTAAGGAACCCACCACTGTACACACTTCATCACAGATAGAAAGGGTAGCCTAAATGAGTACCATATAGGCAAACCTCATATTAGGAAGGTCAGATGAGCATCACTGACATAATACAATACAATAGCAGAGTTGGAAGGGACCTTGGAGGTCTTCTAGTCCAACCCCCTGCCTAGGCAGGAAACCCTATACCATTTCAGACAAATGGCTACCCAACATCTTGTTAAAGACTTCCAGTGTTGGGGCATTCACAACTTCTGGAGGCAAGCTGTTCCACTGATTAATTGTTCTAACTGTTAGGAAGTTTCTCCTCAGTTCTAGGTTGCTTCTCTCCTTGATTAGTTTCCACCCATTGCTTCTTGTTCTACCCTCAGGTGCCTTGTTGAATAGTTTGACTCCCTCTTCTTTGTGGCAACCCCTGAGATATTGGAACACTGCTATCATGTCTCCCCTAGTCCTTCTTTCTCTTAAGCTAAACATACCCAGTTCCTGCAACCGTTCTTCATATGTTTTAGTCTCCAGTCCCCTAATCATCTTTGTTGTTCTTCTCTGCACTCTTTCTAGAGTCACATGGTGGTACTTTGTATTTTCTGATTCGGTTCAGTTGCTATGTTCTGATTTTCTAACGTTCATTTATTTAATTCATTCAATTTCTACAGACACCCACCTCAGTCAATGACTCCGGGCGACTTACAATTCCAAAAGTATAATATCACGATAAAAACAATAAAAACATTTTTACAAACTCAAAAAAAAAGTTGCTTTTTAAAACAGATTTTTAAAAGGAGTGCAGGTAGTTCTTGACTTATGACCACAACTGCGTCCAACATTTCCATTGCTAAGCAGGGCAGTTTTTAAGTGAGTTTTGCCCCATTTCATGAGCTTTATTGCCATATTTGTTAAATGAATCACTGCAATTATTAAGTGAAATCATGCAGTCATTAAGCGAATCTGGCTTCCCCCATTGACTTTGCCTGCTGGAAGCCGGCGGGGAAGGTTACAAAGGGTGATCACATGACTTCAGGACAATGCAACTGTCATAAATATATGCCAGTTGCCAAGCAACTGATTTTGATCATGTGATCATGGGGAGGCTGAAATTGTTTTAAGCATGGAAAAACAGTTAGAAGTCACTTTTTTCAGTGCCATGGTAACCTCACAAGGTCACTAAATGAATGGTTATAAGTTGAGGGCTACCGGTATAACATAAGATATACACAAACATACAAATGCAAAATAATGGTTCTGACTGATAGAGGATATATTTTTCATATCAAAGCTGTCATTGGCTGGTGGGCAGCACCAGGCTGATTTTGGATGATCTGGGAAGCAAAGCAAGGCCGAACCTGATTGGTTCTTGGAGGGGAAACCACATGGGAATTCCAGGCTGTTGGCTGCACTGAGAAGCTTAAAACTATCTTGGAAGAAGATAATGGCAAATTCCTCTCTTTACACTCAATAGGAGAGCTTCTTTAACATTTGTTTCAGCAGAGCCATCAATTTTGAGCCTAGTGGAATATTCCATTTAGCAGCTAATTAGTCCGATCTCATTTGTCAAGCGATACCTCCATGGAAACGTATCATCCTTTGTGGACGTTGCTAATTTAATCATATTTGCATCGTTATGTTTTCTAGAAGTAGGTGAAAGGTCTTTCACAAAAACAGAAATGGTATATGTAAGAGTGTAAGAGAGGACTGAAAGCCAGAGAAAGGAGAAGTGACCTTTGGCCAAGATCTGTGTGTGATCTGCTGACTGACTCACCACTCTGAGTTTTTTTTTTAAAAAAAAAATCTTAATGTTTAAACCAGCCTGGAAAAGTCCTTTGGAGCCAATTGTTACTTCAGTTTTGAAATACATACAAACCTCTGAACTATAATTCAATATTCAGGAAACAAGCTGCTCGTCTATGCATTTATGCCACAGTTGAGTTTTAAAACGAATAAAGGAGAATAAGCGTAGTTTTTAGGATGCCTATTGCAAAGTACACTATCTTCCTTTCTTAAAAGTATTCCTCTATAATAATGCTTTTTTTTTAAAAAAAAAAGTTGTACAGAATGCCAAATCCCTTTACTTAAAAACATGGATTAATTTCACACATGGAGTTAAAGCACAATGTGGTTTAGATAGCTAGCACCCAGCCTTCTCCTAGAAAAATGAAAAATTTTGAGGAAATATTTAAAAAGGCAGGATAAAATATCTCCCCTAAAAGAGAAATAAAAAACTTAAGGGAGAGGGAAACTCAGAGCCTCGGCTCTCTATCCCCAAGCAGATACTAAGCTAAGGCCAGCTTTAGAAATGCAGATTTGGTAATCCATTACTCCCTGTAGCAAAGTCTGAACAAAGGTAGGGTTAGCCCTCAGCCACAATAGGAATTGCCCAACAAGCCCCTTCATTGCATCAGCCAAAATCCAACCAAGTTTAGCTCAGACAAACTTCTAGGATTTGTACATGACACCATGAGAGTCTGACAACAGCCAATAGAATACATGTTCTTCAGTGGTGGGTTTCGATTTATTTTACTACTGGTTTGCTCATACGCGCTCGCGGGAAGCGTTGGAGCAGGTGGGTGGAGCCTCCCACTGCTGCCACTACTGATTTGCCGGATCTGGGGCGAACCGGCAGAAACTCACCTCTGATGTTCTTGCACAGGAATAGAAGGTTCAATCACAAAGCTGAAGAGAAGCTATAACACCTCCCCCACACACACTCAACTCCATGTTGTCAGCTGCCCAGAATCACATGTGCTTGGTGGTTCTGCTTCATCAATAAATGGACCCTCTTTCCAATCTGCTTCTAGCCTCCATTTTGTCACCAGTGCTGTTGTCCTGGCTTGGAGCTGAGCCAGATGGATATTCCTCCCAACAGTAGTTTTTATAGTTTCTAGATTGTATGAACTTAGCCATTGTGATTTTTTTAAACTGTGATTTATACTTTGGAGCTCAGGTAAATGTGATTTGTTCCATAAACCATGGTTATAGAAACTATGGCTTAATGCAATGGTGTAAACTGAGCAATACTTCATGCATTTATATCAATTATTTTTAAAATAGGTATGTGTAAGTATTTATCTAACTGTTTTAATTGCTGTATACTCCAGCTTTCTCCCAGAAGTAGCATTTAAGAGGGTTTATGTTAGATTGGGTAATGGATAGGCACACACAGGCTTAACGGTAACAACAGCTCTTTATTAAGTACAACAAGTGAGAACAATCCAGCGAAGGTTGAGTCTGACAGCAGCCCTTTTATAGGGAGCCGTCAGACCCTTCGACCAATAGGATTAAACCTCTGTTCCCGCTGGAACAGAGAACCTTGGTGGAAACCACTGTAGTTAGAGCAAGTATCTAACACCCCTCCCCTCTTGGATGGAACAATCCTACTAGTTACGTGGTCACGCAGGTAGGTGGGCTTTTGGGTAGCTCTGCCTGACACAGTAGGAGGGGTTTCCTTGGACAGATTGGACAGACCAGTTTGCTCCACAGCTCCGCTTGGTGGAAGCTCCTGGAACCTTTCAGAGCCCGCCACTATAGCTTCTAGAGCCGGTTCGTTTGGAGCTCACTGCGAGCCTGCAACAAAACCAGAAAAGTTTCCCGGTGCCCTTGGGCTTGAGCTGGCTGTGGAAGGAGTGAGTGTTTGCTCCATTTGGGTAGGGCTTTGGCTAACTCGTGCAGGAGTTACCTCTGGTTGTCTAAGAGTGGAGTTGGAGAGGGGGCAATGGAGTTGGTCAATATGCCTTCTCCAATTCCTACCATTGTCGAGCTCTAGGAGGTAAGAGCGAGGGCCAGTGATGTCTATCACCGTGGCAGGAATCCACAGAGTTCCCCCAGCGTAGTTGTGGGCATATACCGAATCCCCTATGCTAAATGTCCAAATCTTGCTTGTGGAGTCTGGAGGCGATGAGGCAGAATAATTGGGGTGTAGCCGGTCTAAGTGAGCTGGCAACCCATGAGAAGCTCGGAGGGGCTTCTCCCTGTAGTGGCACTGGGTGTGATGTGCTGAATTAGCAAATAGTGGTCAATCCATGTTTGCTAATCTCCTGGGCCCATCCTAGAGAGGGCCTCCTTTGCAGATCTCACCATTCTCTCTGCCTGGCCATTGGAGGCTGGATGGAATGGCGCGACCAGGACATGCCTGATTCCCTGAGCTGCTAGGAAGGTCTCAAATTGCATGGCCATGAATTGGGGCCCGTTGTCAGAGACCAAGATGTTGGGCAGGTCGTGCGTGGAGAAAAGTCTCCGTAGCACCTTGATGACCGCCTCTGCCATAGTGGAGGTCATCAGGACTACCTCTAACCATTTTGAGTAGGCGTCCACAACTACGAAAAATGTCTGGCCATGAACTGGGCCAGCAAAGTCAATGTGCACCCTAGACCATGGTGCTTGAGTTTGCTCCCACTCCTTAGCGGGCACCTCTGGGAGAGCTGGTCTGGACTCTTGGCACATTCTTCGATCTCCCTGTCCATGTTAGGCCACCACATGTAACTCCTAGCCAAAGACTTCATCCTGACAATTCCAGGATGCCCTACGTGTAAAGCCTCTAATACTTCAATGCGCAGTTTGGGTGGAAAAACAACCTGGTCCCCCACAGTAGACAGCCATTTACAACCGATAACTCATGGCATTTGGCAAAATACATTTTGAAATCAGCCTCAACAGGCACCTTGGGCCACCTCTCCACCCCCATTTCAAAATTTGCTTGATGGTAGAGTCCTTTGCAGAATGACGGGCAACCTCACTGGACGAGATAGGCCCAGTTTCCAGACAGTCAATGAGGAGGACTGGCATCTCGGGGGTAGGGTCAACGAGAAGTTCAGGCAGCAGGCAGCGGCTGAGAGCGTCAGCGTGCCCCAAAGTGGAGCCTGGTCGGTGCATGAGACGGTAGTAGTAGCAGCTAGGAAGATGGTCCATCTGGTAATTGGGGTGATAATGACACTGGTGTAGGTCGGTCCCCAGCCAGTAAGCCCAACAACAGGTTGTGGTCCATAACCAGTTCAAAGTCCTGGCCATATAGGTACTCATGGAACCTCTTTACTCCGGCTACTGCAACCAAAGCCTCACAGTCCAGCTGGCTGTAGTTCCGCTCTGCGGCTGACAAGGTCCTGGAGTAAAATGCAATAGGGACTTCGTTTCTGTTGGGCATGCGGTGGCTGAGGACGGCACCGACGCCAAACGGGGAAGTGTCACAGGTCAGCACCAATGGCTGTACTGTACCAGGAAGGAATCCGCTGACAGGAGTCATTTTACCACGGCAAATGCAGCAGCCTCAGCTCTGCCCCAGGACCACTTCGCGTTCTTAGCCAGGAGACGGTGTAAGGGCTCAGCAACGGTGGCTTGTTTAAGAAAGAAGCTGTAGAAATTAAGGAGCCTGAGGAATGCCTGCAGCTCGATTTGATTGTGAGGTGTGTGGGGGTCCTGAATTGCTTTGATTTTTTGTGTGTTCGGGTGAATCCCAGAGCCATCGATTAGGTACCCTAAGAATTCAACCCTTGGCACGTTAATTTGGCATTTCTCTTTTTTGAGATGGAAGCCTTTGTCTCTAATTTGAGCTAAAACTGTTCGTACACATTTTAAAAGTTGTGCCTTGTTTGCAGCCGATACCAAGATGTCGTCGAAATAGGGGACGACTCCTGGAATCCCCTGCAAAAGCTGTTCCATAACGCTTTGGAACAGTCCAGGGGCGATACTAACGTCAAATTGCAGGCGATGACATTTGAATGCACCCCTGTGCGTCACAATTGTTTGGGCCTCCGCCATAGCGCCATCTACAGGCAATTGTTGGTATGCCTGCGCCATGTGCAATTTAGCGAAAATTTTTCCGGGGGCCTAATGAATGAAGGAGGTGCTGTACAATGGGTACAGGGTAGGCGTTTTGTTGTAGCGCTTTATTTATTGTGCACTTGTAGTCCACGCAGATTTGACAGGTGTCACTATAGAGGTCTCCCAGCATGCATGATCGACCGGCTCTAGGATTCCCTGGCCTACAAGCTTGTCAATATCCCTGTCAATTTTGGGGTGGAGAGCAAAAGGTACTCTCCTGGGTTTTAGCCTTATTGGGGCTATGTTGGGGTCCAAACTAAAGGAAATTGGAGTCCCCACATACTTACACAGACCGGTGCTGAAGATGTCCTCAAACTCCTTAAAGATGGCTTCAATGCCATTGTCTTTCAAGGCGTTGATACCGGTCACCTCTAGGCCCAGGGCTTGGAATCAATCTAACCCTAGGAGGCTCTGTAGGTTTCCGCTGACCACTGTCACTGGGAGTTTCCCGCTGAACTGCTTGAACTTCACCTGGAAGGTGCCTTGGCCCACGATGGGGACCTGGTTTCCCTGGTAATCGCATAGGCGGATGTCAGGGGTGCGAAGATGCTGCTTCTTTAGGCTAAGGATACCCTGCTTTAGACCACGGTATGATGGTCAGTGATGACCCGGTGTCGATCTCCATCTCACATGGAGAGTCCTTGATGAGGACTGTGACCTTCAGCTTTTGGGGCTGCCTGGTGCAGACCTGGCCGATTGACGTGTGGTAGGTGACTCTATTGTCACCCTCTGAGCGCCGTGGTGGCTTCTGCCAGGCCCCTTGGCTGAGCCTCTGTTGGCGGTTTGGTGCGCTTTTGGCTGCCAGGCAGTGGCAGGAAATTTGTTCCGGCACACCTTGGCGATGTGCCCCTTTTGCTCACAGTGTTGGCAGGTTTCGTTGCGGAAACGGCAAGCCGATCTGGCATGGTCTCCTCCACAGCTAGTGCAAGGCGGGAGATGAGGTTTGAATTTGTCCGCCAGCAGCTGTCATCTTCTTCACCTTCTGAGCTCTCAGGCTTTGCAGCCTCGCGATGTACGCGTGTACTCTTTCATGTGTCTTGTGGAGCCCTTTTGCACTACAGAGTCTCAGTAGATTTGACATTTGGACACTCTGGCTTCATCCAAGGCGATCTGTAGAGTGAGGTTAGATTTAGCGAGTAACCTCCTCTGTAGGTTAATGTCCTGTATGCCGCAAATTATGCAGTCCAGAATCAGCTCGTCCAGGTCTCGGAATTCGCAGTACCCTGTGGCCTTGCAGAGCACCGCAACGTACTTGTTAATTGACTTGCCCTCCTTTTGGTTTCTGATGTTAAATTCATGCCGGCGAATGTGTTTGGACGGCTTGGGTGCATAGTGGGTCCTTAGCATCTGCTAAAGCACAGACCAGGCGACTGATTGTAGTGGTGTCGGCTCAGAGAGATCTTTCGCCATCTCGAACACTTCCCGGCCACAGTACTTGAGGAACATGTTCTTCTTGCGGCCTTCAGGAATGCCCATGAGGTCGTTTGCCTCGAGGAAGCAGTCAAATTGTAGCATGTACGAGTCCCAGTGCTCGGTGACTGGGTCATACGGAGTCGGTGGGGCGTGCATGGCCATTTTGTGTTCAGAGGACATTTTGAGTTTGCCACTCAAAAATGGCTGCTCGAAGCTGCACTGAGCTCCGGGCTGGATGTACTTGCTGGATTGCTATCGTCTTTTCGGTTTGCCTAGTTGCCTTCCAATCCCACCTTCGTCACCAGTGTTAGATTGGGTAATGGATAGGCACACACAGGCTTAATGGTAACAACAGCTCTTTATTAAGTACAACAAGTGAGAACAATCTAGGAAAGGTTGAGTCTGACAGCAGCCCTTTTATAGGGAGCTGTCAGATCCTTCGACCAATAGGATTAAACCTCTGTTCCCACCGGAACAGAGGACCTTGGTGGAAACCACTGTAGTTAGAGCAAGTATCTAACACCCCTCCCCTCTTGGATGGAACAATCCTACTAATAACAAAATGTATACTGATATTTTAAAACACATGTCAAATAAGGACCATTATTAACATAGTTCCCCAGCAGGCAGCTCCCACAGCTTCTCCCTGCCCGAATAGTAGCTCTGGGCCTCTGGACTCACTGGAGCTGACACCTTTCCCAAGAAAATGCTGTTCCTTACCTTGATCAGTGAAATCCCAATTGCTCCTGCTTTTACATGACCAGTAAGTTGCTCGCAAATTTTGGGAATAAACTGATGAGGTACAACAAATATTAAAATATCAGCTTCCTCTGCTGCTTCTACTACCTCTGGTACAGCAACCTGAGAAGAAAAAAGATTACAACATTCTCCTACCAAATACTGAAAGAGGAAAACACCGTGGGAGACATTTACCACAACAAAATCAAGCACAGAGAACACAGAACAAGCCATAAATATTTGTTTGCTCAACAGTTTGTCAAAAGTAAAAAATGCAGAGAGCTGGAACATATGCTAGGCTACAATCTAAATATCACACGTACTTATCTTTATTGAGATGTTTGCACACAGGTGTTTCAAAGCATGCAGTTTGTACACAAACGGGCCCAATAGGTCCGTTTTTGCCCTCCCTAGGCTCCAGAGCCTTTCCTGGAGTCTGGGGAGGGAGAAAATGGCCTCCCCTGCCCCCTGGAGGCCCTTCGGAGGCTGGAAACAGCCCAACGGACCCAACGGAAGCTCAGAAACGAACTTCTGGGGGGGCAGGAGAGGGTGTTTTTTCCCTCCCCAGGCTGACCCTCAGATATGGTTCCACATGCCACATGTGCCATAGGCTTGCCATCACAGTGGTAGTTTATTTGAGAACATCCCATACAGAATTCTGCCGCAAAGAAGGAAGGGCTTCTCTTGCAGTTAATTCAGAAAGAAAAACTACACAGCTTTATATTGACAATACAGCTAGTCCTCAACTTACTACACTTCATTTAGTGACTGCTTGAAGTTACAGCGGCACTGAAAAAAAGTTACTTAGGACTGCTTTTCACAGTTACGACCATTGTAGCATCCCCTGGTCACGCGGTCAAAATTTGGATGCTTGGCAACTGGTTCAAATTTATGACACTTGCAGTGCCCTGGTACCACGTGATCTCCTTTTGCAACCTTCTGACTAGCAAAGTCAGTGGAAAGCCAGATTCAATTAACAGCTGTGTTACGAACTGCAGTGATTCCCTTAAGGACTGTCACACTGAGCAACATAAATGTTGGGCTCAATTGTGGTCAAGGTCTACCTCTGCAGAATTCTTTAGGGACAGGCAGATTTAAATTTCACCAATGAAAATGGCCTGAGACACTTTGGTCCAGTGTTCTCTTAATGTGCAGTGGGATCTCCAACAAAATGGGAGAAAGGAAGGAAAGCTTTGCCCCAGAGTGGCATCACTGCACCTGTGCCTATGTGCCTATGTTCTGGTGGGACATCATGTGCACTGTATATATGTTATGGCTCTTTATCTTGGTTCTTTCTTGTCAGCAGAAAACAGGCCTGTTTTTTGGGCTAGTCATTGCCAATTCTTGCATTTTGGGGGCCAGGTTAAGTGAGTCTGGTTATGTCTTTCATTCCACTTTTGGAATTAAAAATGAAGAGTTTTTTTTAATCTCACACTTATATCATTTCTTTTTGGAATGTTATTTTTTTAATAGGTCCAGGTAGTCCTTGACTTATGACCACAATTGCACCAGTATTTCCATTGTTAAGCAAGGGAATTGCTAAGTGAGTTGCACCTAATTTTATGACTTTTGCCACGGTTGTTAAGCGAATCACTGCAATTGTTATGCACGTCACACAGTCGTTCAGCAAATCCAGCTTCCCCCATCGACATTGCTTGTTGGAAGCCAGCTGGAAAGGTCACAAATGGCAATTGTGTGATTCTGGGACACGTCAACCATTGCAAATATATGCCAATTGCCAAGCTCCCGATTTTTCATCCTGTGACTGTGGGAATACTCAAAGGATCAGAGGTGAGCTCCTATTGGTTCAGCCCCGTTTGGCTGAACCAATAGTAACTTGGCAGCTTGGGTCGCTGGAACTGGCAACAACCCAGGCCTGCCACGCCCCCGAACCAGTTCTCCTAATGGGGCTGCCATGTTGTTTTTCATTTCTGCGCATGCGCAGAACAATTTTCAGTGTAAAAATTAATTTTTTTTCATTTGTAAAGTTTTGTGCATCCGCAGACCTTTTTATTTGCAAATGTACACGTACAGAGCGTGCGTCTGGTGTGCGCATGAGCGAAGCGTGCACAAAATTTTTGAGGCACCGAACCGGCAGTAGTAGCAACCCACCCATCAAGGATTGTAGGCGCAAGAACCAATCATAGGTCACTTTTTTTCAATGCTGCTGTAATTTAAATGGCTACTAGACAGGTGGCTGTAAGCGGAGAAAACACGGTGGTGTTTTTTATTTTAATAGGCACTGCTTAGAGCCACTGTTGTGAAATGGGTAGCTATATACTGTAAATTGTTTAAAATAATGAAATAAAATAACATGCTGAGAAGAGATCAGATGCAGGGTGCTGCAGCTGAACGTACATTATGACAACAATGAATAATTAAAGTGCTAGTTTATTTTATATGGCACACTCTGTTTGGAATTTAAAAAAAAATTCTGGCAATCAAGTTAAGTCAATTGGCCCGCTGGCCACATCTCATCTATGTCCTTTACGTTTCAATGTCACATTATGAATTTGGGAGCTGCAATTTGTTCTCGCTGAAGTTACTTATTTGTTCTACTTTCTTTGAACTTAACTGGAATATAATTTAAAACTGAAACCATTCTGATATGTTTTACTGTCACTTACCACGTTTGGAGGTAGTTTATGCCCTGGGAGATATTTCACATTTTCATGTTCTTGGTTAATGATCTCGGTGAGTTTTCGACCATTGATTAGTTCTTCAAATACCCACATCTTGACAATTGGGTCAAACTGGTTGGAGCTTTTGGTATTTTGGCCTATGATTTTTGCAATGGCAGATCCCCTTTAAAAAAAAGAGAGAGAAATGTGAAATTGCAATTATTTATATGTTTCATAGAAAGACCATGCTTTCTTACCAGTTAATTGATTGTATTAAGTAAAAGAAAAAGAATATACATGCAACTCCAACAATATAATGTACTTTAAAAAATAGAAAAGAAGGAAGGAAGGAAGTAGTGTTTTCCAACTTTTTTTAGCGCAATAGAGTACACAAAAGTTACAACCTCAACATTTTGCTTTACATTTTTAAATATTTCAAGAATCTCAGAAGGAAGGAAGGAAGGAAGGAAGGAAGGAAGGAAGGAAGGAAGGAAGGAAGGAAGGAAGGAAGGAAGGAAGGAAGGAAGGCTTAGAAATTATCCTTGGAATCTTTGAATTTCAATTTTGCATTGGGCAGGTTTTGCATTCTATGACCTTAATTGCTCCCTCTAGCTTTAGGATTCCAGGATTGTTGGGTATTGTTACCCAATTCTTATGAATGTAAAGTCACTTTGCATAATGAGATGAGTAGCATAGCAATTTAATAATTAAATGAATAAAGTATTATGCAAGAGATCCAAGCTTCTATTTATTAACTTTTTCTATAAAGCCAATAGCATGCCAGTAATCAGTCTGTGCAAATAAACGAAACGCCATCTGCGCAATGCAGGCAGCACACAAAAGTATACCACCACCACCCGGTCCATGGAAAAACCAGTCCCTGATTCTCAAAAAATTGGGGGTCGCTGCTATAGACTGTATCAACTCTGTTTGTCCAGTTGGATGACTAGCATTAAGGTGGACTCGGTTACAGTGGTGATGTGTTCACTATAAAAGATCAGGTTAGGGACAGATCATCACAGAGAAATGAAATGATGGTCCAGAATTAATCAATTAATTGGCCAGATGATTTGCCCCTCATTTTCCATTGGTCATGTCTGTTGTACTATAGTAGATCATACCTAGGATCACTTTGAGCCAAGCTCAATTGGAAGGAGATTTTTACATGATTTATTCAATAACTTTCAGGTGAACTAATATTCACATGCTTTACAGGTGCATATGTTAAAGAAGGAAAAGAAACAATAGCAAATGATGGAATTCCTATAACTTGGGTAATAACTTTCTCTTTTTGCTATACAAAGCTTAACAAATTAAAGCATTTACCAAAAAAACTATCGCAAAAAGCGGAGAAGAATAATTGCTGTTGCGGAAAACTAATACTGTACATATTTCACATGTCTTTAAAGCTGGTTTTTTTGTGTGACTCATACAAGTTTGTTTAAAAAAATATGTAGATAATGGTGTATGATTAATACTTTAAGGGGCAAAGCAGATAGGAAGAATTCAGGACATATACTGCAAAGCTCAGCTAAGAAAAGGCAAATTTATCAAAATTAGATCTCTTTCTTCATAGCTCGTTCTTTTGTGTCTTTGCCAGATTGAGCAATGTAACCAGAGTTTGCTTCATAAATGAAGAGGACTTTGTAATATATATGATAACTTGCTCTAGTGATTAAAAAAAGGCGGACAACTCAACTGAGCTGAGGGACCAAATCCAAGGTCATGCCTCACCTTCTGATCTAGAAATATCGAGGAGGAGGACTTATGGAATGAATGATCTCACTCCTTACTTTGTAATAGAAGAAATGTTCTAAACAACTGGATAGGCCCATATATTGTTTTCAAGAGGGAAAAAAGATGAAATGAACAAAATACCATGAGGAATAGTTGGTACCTGGTTAGTAGTTGGTAATAGTTGGTATCTGTGCCTTTAAGGGGAAGAGATTGAGGGGAGGCACTCCAGCTGCAGCAGTGTTGAATATAAGCCTTCAAAAGTGGCTACTTTAAGACTTGTGGACTTCAATTCCCAGAATTTCCCTAAGGAATTGAAATCCACAAGTCTTAAAGTGGTCAAGTTTCAAGTGCCCTTGAAAAAGGACAAGAATTTTGTGGGATGGAGACAACCTGTCTTGTAAACCCTGATCCCAAATAGTTCAACAATAAGACAGATAGATTAGACTGAAAGATTAGGGGCCCCATCCTCAATATTAAATCTTTATAATGGAATTCAGATTCTACAAGGTTTATATTATAGAAGTGGTTTATTTATAAGCTTAGCTTACACATGATTCCCCGGTAGGATTTAGGAGATTACAGGTCCTTATATTTGAAGACAATGTACAGGGAATAGCCATAAATTCAAGACATACATTAAAGTTATACAAAGACAGCTAAAACATAACATATTTCTAATGAATAGCTAGAGTAATAAATTAGTCAGGCATGTGCAAAACAAAAAACTTCAAAAAAATGTAGCAAACTAACTATATTGACAAAATATATCTCCTGGATGCCTCTCTTGATATCTCTAAGCTCCCTGCCACACTGTCAGGGACCTTAGAGCTGTGTCTGGAGAAGGCCTGAGCAAATTTTTAAGGGGGAACTGGCAGAAGGCTGGCGAAAGAGGAGAGCATGAGAGGAAAACTAAAGAGAACCCCATCTTGATTGGTCTCTTGATAGGACAGAAAAATGTGGGCAGGCTTTCAAGAATCTGTTATTACAGGACTTCCGGTTCCGGCGGCTATGGCGACGGGCAAGTTCCTTGCCCGCTCCCGCTCCCCGGTGGGCTTCCCCGTCGCTGGGGGGGCACAGGACGCCCTGGAGAGGCGTCCTGCCGAAGGAGCGGCTCGCGGAGGATCCTGGCATCGGCGGCGGCTGGTGGGGGCTTCTCCGCTTTGCTCCAGGCATCGAGGAGCAGTCTCGGAGGGCGCGCGCGCGTCTCGCTCCAGGCTGATCGGACGATGCAAAATTGAACGAAGCAGCGGCGGCGTGGTGAGATGCTTCCTCTCTTCATTCCCTTTCTTTTGATTTGATGGACCTTTCAGCAATTTTAAAGCTAAACTTTCGGATTTCCTTGGAGGTGCGGCTGGAGGGAGGGGGATTCCCCCCCCTGGACAGGCGGCTTGAGAAAATTTTGCTTTTGCCCCCAGGGGAAGGAGGAGGGGGGAGAGCCAACCAATGATGCCTCACCCCTGTAAAAGTGATTTTCACTGGATTTAGCTCCAGGACTTATTGATGACCTGAGAACTTTGTGAACTTTTTAAAACTTTACTATGCCTCTGAGCCCAAAGCTGGCAGGGCAAGATGGCACACTTCCGTTGTCTTCATGAACTGTGAAACCTGACTCCATCTTTAAAATTCAGGCTTCCGGTCTTTGTCTCTGTGTCACCCAAAAGACTCTCTTGTGGATTGTCATTTTTTGAACTTCCTGGGGGGAAAATTCCTCTCTATTGCTAGACTGACTAAAGGAACTCCCATCTGCTTGGATCTTCTGCCTCCTGGACTCATCTGTCTGCTCTACTTCTCCAGCTGTCCATTCTCTACACTGACTGATTTCTCTACTTTATAAACTATGTCCCCCAAAAGACCACCCCCTGGAAAACCTGGCTTTGCCACTTCTGCACCGACATCTGCAACATCCAGTCCTGCCACACAATCAAAGATTACAGAACTGATGCAACCTAAGAGTACAGAGATGGATTTGCAACAAATGCTCCAGCAACTTATACAGGGCCAGGAAGAAATTAAGAAACAATTAAAGGAAATGAAGGAAGAAATTAAAGAGAATCAAGTCCAAATTTATAAGAATTCACACAGACTGGACCTTGTGGAGGGTGGGGTGGCAGAGGCGAGGGGGGGGGGTAGAAGCATTGCAGAAGGGAAACAAAGAACTTGATATCCAACAAATGAAAACAGAGTTTGAGAGAATGTCCTTTTATCTTAGATTTCAAAATGTTATAGAAGCGGATGGGGAAAATATAAGGGACATTATGACTAATATTTTAGCTGAATACATACATAAAGATAAACAACAGATGGAATGGGAGATAGATCTGGTCTATAGAGTGAATTCAGCATATGCCAGAACACACAATGTACCCAGGGAGGTCCATATTAAATTCCTTAGGAAAAGCACAAGAGACAAAATTCTGGGTGTACAAAGGGGGCAAGCATTGACATATCACGACAGGGAGATAACCATCTTGAAGCAGATCCCCAAAAAAATCAGGGAGAAAAGGAAAAATTATTCGCAATTGGCGAATAAATTATACCAGAAGGGGGTGTGGTTTAGATGGTTGATGCCTGAAGGTATGCTGATATTCTGGGAGGAGACAAGAATTAGAATCAATACACCCATAGAGGCACAGGCCTTTATGGAAAAAAACAAAGCGAACCTAGAAAAAACAGAAGACTCTACAACGGTTATACAGGACACGGGAGGGGCCGGAGCTCTGCCAGCGGGGGGAGAAGGGGCAATACCAAGAAAGCTCAGATCACAAAAATGAATAAGAAAAACACATTGTTATAAACAGACCGAAAGTAATAATGAAATTATATGCAGACTTTATATTATAATATATAAATTGATTGAAAATGTTTCTAGAATTAATATGCTGATTTTATATGATCATGTATTAATGTTTCATACTTAGATGTACTTAATGAGTTTGGAGGGAGGGGGCGTCTTCCACACTTGCAACTGCCAAAATTTGTACACCATTCCACCTACCCTTTTCCCTATAAATGTTTAAAAAAACCAATAAAATTTTTTGGAAAAAAAAAGAAAAAAAAGAAAAAAAGAATCTGTTATTACAGGTAGTCCTCAACTAACAACCATTCACTTAGTGACTGAAGCTGCAACAGTGCTGAAAAAAGTGACATGATCATTTTTCACACTTACCACTGTTGCAACATCCCCATGGTCACATAATCAAATTTTGACACTTGGCAATTAGCCGAGTATTTATGACAGATGCAGTCTTCTGGGGTCATGTGATCACCTTTTGCAACCTTCTGACAAGCTAAGTCTTGACAACCATGTTACTAATTTAACAACTGCAGTAATTTCCTTAACAAATCTGGCAAGAAAGTTCATAAAATGGGGCAAAATTCAATTTGCAGCTGTCTTACTTAACAATATAAATTTTCGACTCTCCCCCCCTCTTTCTCCCCCTCCCTCCCTCCCCCCCTCTCTCTCCCATGGGCTCAATTGCCCAGGACATCAAACCATGTGGTCCTGTCCACCATTAAACCATCTTTCCAAACAGCCTCCGTGTTTCCAGTGTCTTTCTCCCCACTTGGAACTGAATCCAGATGGACATTTCTTCCAATACTACCTATGTACCTTTCAATACAATTATATTCCTGGAATCCTTGCTATGCCTCTTTCTTGACCTGATCTGCCTCAAAAGGTTGACCCACTGTTTTTTTTAACATTTTAAAAAAAACCACCAAAAGTCCCAGCCAAAATGCCAAATGTACCCATCAATTTTAAAAAAAGGGTTGAGGGCTTCTGTTTTAAGTCTTTCCCTGGCCTCGGAAACCAGCCTGAATTTTAGGTTGCCTGATGAATTTGAATTTTTTGGCTGACTTTGCAGCAGACATAAAAGAAACATAAAATTTGTTGTCCTCAACCAATCAATAGCTATTAGTCATAGAACTCTCCACATTCAAAAAGTAACAAAGCATCTTCAATTAATTGGATTTTGGAAGAAAACCCATGATTTGTGCTTATTAGCATTATAATCTGGTGATAAAATTTTCAGGCCATTGACACCTTAGGGGATAAGAACCCCTAAGTTCATTTCTTGGATTGCCTTAACTGAGCCATGGAAGGAAACACCAAGTAACAGTTACACCAGGGGTATCCAAACTTGGGAACTTTAAGACTTGTGGACTTCAACTCCCAGAATTCCCCAGCCAGCCATGCTGGCTGGGGAATTCTGGGAGTTGAAGTCCACAAGTCTTAAAGTTCCCAAGTTTGGACACCCCTGAGTTACACAAATACTTGGTTGGTGCGTTATGTTATCAGATGCATGTACCAAAGAGGTAAAGTTTGTATGACAATAAGGCAACCCCAACTTTGTCACTTTGATTACAGGTTCCAATCTGCGAATGCTGTTGCCAAGCAAATTACAGCAGAAGAAATGCCAGGTAAGCTACTTTTTTCTCCTGGAGAAAATATGAGCCATACCTATAATAAATAACAGCCTGAGATAGAAATGGGGAAAGTTTTTCAACTTTGGGATTTTAAACATATCCTTTGGGTTGGTTTTTTTTAATAAGACATCCAAAGTGTATCTCCTTTTTTTTTAATGCAGTTTTAGAATCAAACTTCTATCTGGACTAAGATTTAATAGAGGTAACTTCTTTAAATATTTTTTATTTATACCACTTTTGATGCAAAAACTTTAATATTTATTTGTTTGTTAGTTAATTAGTAGCACGCAGGCAGAACTGTTTGAAAAGGTATGGGGGATAAATCAAGAAGTAGAGGAAGCTACCACAACAGAAATCTTCTTTTGATTTCATTAAGTGTATTTAAATACATTGAATTAATTATAGTTAATATCATTGTTTTTAAATATATTTAATAAGCACCTCTGACTTCATTGCACATCCTTGATTTAGGGATAATTCCTGAAGGGATCCTGTGCAGTGGTGGGCTCTGGATCCTGTTGCAACAGGTACGGTTGCAACGGGCCCTGGCGTCCACTACATGAACGTGCGCAGTGTGCGCATGCATCCTTATCTCTTGCGACGCCTCCGTGAGCCTCCATGAGCCTCTGTGATGCTCCAGCTGCTCGGTGGAGCATCGCGCAGGTGCCGTGCACTCTGTGCGCGTAAGCACTGAACAGCTCAAATACAGGTAAGGAGCTTGGGTGGGCGGGTGGGTCCTCTGTAGCATCGTACTGGAACGGTACCCGGTGCTCCGGCAGGCACCAGTACGCCTGTACTGGGGCGTACCGCCTGCAACCCACCACTGATCCTGTGGCATCTCAGCCAAGACTAGCCAGGATGACAATCCAGAAAGTTTCTGTCATTAAAATTATGTGACTCTAAGAGCCACTGTCCCCCTTTTTCCCCAGGCTTCTGTGAAAAGGGAAATGGGTTGCTTTAATTAATATAAGGAGTGCTAAGTTTGCAGAACATCTGAAGAACTTCCTTGGAATTATTCTCAATGTATTCAAAGGTCAGGAATCTAACTCTTCTGTCATCTAAATGTTCTGTGTACATTCTGTTTCTCATCAGCACATCTCGTAACTAGTCACTGATGCCAACAGAAACTTGGCAATTCTCTCTCTCCTTCATTTTTTCCCTTTTTCAAATTGACACCAATCACTGCTCTACATATATGTGACTTTGGATACTCAGTGCTGATTTAAATGGGTAGATCTAATCCCATTACGTTTTATTTTGTCCTCCTGTGAGATGAAACATCTATTCATATGACAATAATGAAAAGGAAATTCAGGAATTGGGAATTCTGGAGTATAGTAATTGGGGATGATGATGAAAAACCAATGAAGGGGGAAAAACATCTTATAGATGAATGCTTTTCAGTGTTAGGCTGAATTTCTCCAGCTTGCACAATTATAACAGAGGAGGAATTAATGAAGTAAGAAATGGATCTCTCAAAAAATTGGCAATTTTCTTCTTTATGTTTTAACTCATTGTTTGCACCCCATGGAAAAATGACCCTGAATTTCAGGCAACCAGCTCCGATGATTATCAAAGACAACAACAAAAAATCTCCCTTGATTATTGTATTCCTCGCTCTTCTCAGACAACTCTCCTATTTAAAAGTAAAACATTTGTGGAACAAACTAGTTTTTCCTTCAGTTAAATTTAGTATATTTCTTGAGTAAGAGGTATCCTGCCATCGGTGTCCACAGAGTATTGTCAAAAAAAATCAAGATGGCAGTCACAATATCTTGGTGGAATTCTAGGCAATGTGCCAGTGGTGGGTTTCAAATTTTTTTGGAACCTATTCCGTAGGTGTGGCCTATTTTGTGGGCGTGGCTTAGCAGTCATGTGACCGGGTGGGAGTGACCAACTTGTAAATGTGGTGAAACTCATTTAACAATGCTCTTGCTTAGGAACCAAAATTTTGGGCTCAATTGTGATCATAAGTTCTCTTCCTTTTTCTTTCTTTCTTTTTCTTTCTTCCTTCCTTCTTCCTTTCTTTCTTGTGTCTCTCTCTCCCTCTTTCTTTCTTTCTTCCTTCTTCTTTCTTTCTTGTGTCTCTCTCCCCCACTTACTTTCTTTCTTCATTCCTTCTTGTGCCTCCCTTTCCCTCTTTCTTTCTTTCCTTTCTCTTCCTCTGTCTTCCTTCCTTCTTTCTTTCTTTCTTTCTTGTCTCTCTCCCCCACTTATTTCCTCCCTCCTCCCTCCCTTCCCTCCATCCTTCTTGTGTCTCTCTCTCCAACGTTCTTTCTTTCTCTTTCCTTCTTTCTCTTTCTTTCTCTTTCTCTTTCTATCTTTGTCTCACTCTCTCTTTCTCTCTCTCTCCCTTCCTTCCTTTCTCTCTTACTCTTTCTTTCTCACTTTCCCCCCCCTCTCACACACACATACCTTCCAGTTGGTCTTGGTCAAAAGGGCACCTTTTCGGTCCCAGCTGGGCATCTGAAAGAGAGTGGCCGAAGTGGCTTCTCTCTCCTCCTCCTGCAGCCGAAGGAAAAGCCCCAGGGAGACGGGCTCCACGCGCTGCAGCCCGGCAGAGCAGCGCGCAAAGCTCGTCTCCCCGGGGCTTTTCCTTCGGCTGGTAGGAGGAGGAGAGAGACGGACTCCGTGCGCTGCTCTGCAAGGCTGTCGCAGCCGATCCTCCGCTGACGCCTAAAGAAGAAGCGGTGGTGGATCCTCTTCTTTAGGGGTCAGCGGAGGATCGGCTGTGACAGCCTTGCAGAGCAGCGCGTGGAGCCCGTCTTCCTGGGGCTTTTCCTTCGGCTGGTAGGAGGAGGAGAGAGACGGACTCCGCACGCTGCTCTGCAAGGCTGTCGCAGCCGATCCTCCGCTGACCCCTAAAGAAGAGGATCCACCACCGCTTCTTCTTTAGGCGTCAGCGGAGGATCGGCTGCGACAGCCTTGCAGAGCAGCGCGTGGAGCCCGTCTTCCCGGGGCTTTTCCTTCGGCTGGTAGGAGGAGGAGAGAGACGGACTCCGCACGCTGCTCTGCAAGGCTGTCACAGCCGATCCTCCGCTGACCCCTAAAGAAGAGGATCCACCACCGCTTCTTCTTTAGGCGTCAGCGGAGGATCGGCTGCGACAGCCTTGCAGAGCAGCGCGCGGAGTCCGTCTCTCTCCTCCTCCTACCAGCCGAAGGAAAAGCCCCGGGGAGACGGGCTCCACACGCTGCTCTGCAAGGCTGTCGCAGCCGATCCTCCGCTGACCCCTAAAGAAGAGGATCCAAGCAGGGGTGGTGGTAGCTCCGAGCCTTCTCGCCTTCAGACAGAGCTGATTCTGCACCTTCTACGTTGTCCTGGGCATGCGCCCACCAGCTTGCCTGTCTTGTCTTACACAAGTTGGCCAGCTGAAGCCTCCCGCCTTTCCTGAGCAACTGGCAGCTGCAAGAGGCGCGAAGGGGAGGCAGGTGGGGTTTGCAACCCGAAGGCTGGCATTTCGTCTCTGCAGCGTGAACCAGCTTGGGTGCGACTGGAGAAGCTTCCTTAGTGGAGCTCCTGAAAGGGACGCAGGCTGCCACCGCTCCACTGAAGACATTTCTGAGAAGAGAAACTTCTCCGGTCGTGCCCGAGCTGGTGGAGCGCAGGCAAGCGCCGTCCCGTGAAAGGGGCGGGACAGGAAACTTACTTCCGGGTTCATTGGCCAACCGGATCGCGCGATCCGGTGCGATCCGGCAGAAACCCACCACTGCAATGCGCATAAAAACAGGTTAAGATTAGATTGCACTGTTATGGCTGCCATCTTGACTTTTCTGACATATAGGAGACCTCTGTACCCTGTTGTTCATAATATAACCCAGGAATACATTCCTAACTTTTGGCTTTCAAATATAGTTCTTTCCAATAGCAATAACTGTTTCTCAACAAAGGCTGTGATGAAACAAAACTGGGCAATAGGGTAGCCAGATTCCAATATTTCTTACACAAGCATATTTGTAGTATCACATCAAAACTCTATTACTTGCAATGTGTAAAATTTGTAACCGGTTCTTCGGGAAATTGAAGATTTTTGAGGGGGAAGAGATGGCTTTCAACTGAAGCAACATAATTTTCATTGTTACAATTCAGGTAGTCCTCCACCTACAACAGTTCGTTTAGTGACTGTGCGAAGTTACCAGATCACTGGAAAAAGTGACTTATGACCATTTTTCTCATATACAACCATTGCAGCATCCCGATGGTAACATGATCAGAATTTGGATGCTTGACAACTGGTTCATATTTATGGCGGTTGCAGTGTCCCCTGGTCATGTGATCCCCTCGGAGACCTTCTGACAAGCAAAGTCAGTGGGGAAGCCAGATTCACTTAACAACCATGTCATTAATTTAACAATTGCAGTGTCACTTAATAAATGTGGCAAGAAAGGCTGTAAAACGGGACAACATTCACTTAACAAATTTCTCACATAGCGGCATAACTTTTAGGCTCAATTGTAGTTGTAAGTCAAGGACTAGCTCTAATCATTTGTTTATTATTATTTCTTTTGCCATCCAAAAACCAAAGTCAACTCTCTTATCCCTGGTTGATCAGGGTAACAAGGTTGATACATGTAACTTCAAACCACTTTCATACAAAAAGATTGTTGGTCAAAGTCTCCCAGAAATGAGGGGTGTGACCTTACAAAGCTATTCAATGCTGATAGAGTTCATGGGTTGAGTAGTGCGCTCCATGGGATTATGTCCTTCTGGGTAAGAGAGATAAGAAGGACACTAAATCTCGAACTGAGGAAGAGAAACTAAACTTCATGCGCCATGAATCAATTTATTATGTCTTGTTATCAGAGCCGTATTTCTTTAACCCACAAAATTGTTGTTAGAGTGCTTAGCTGAGTAATATTTGGGGGTGGGGGGTGGAAACATTTGCACAAAGACACCTGCCACGTGTTTCTCAATAGCAGTTACCTTGCAAAAGAGGTACAATATGCAGAGTTCATGATCTTTATACAAATTAGCTATTTTATATTCAGAAACAGCTGCCGGTTGGATCTAGTAATTCTGCCAATTATTTAACCCTCAAGCAAAGTACCAATATTAGCTATTAAACTCAAAATCAGATTCATTTTTTAACTAATTCATTACCACAGATGATAAATTATCTAGATACCAGTCAGGCCTGATGCAACTCACAAAACATCCACTTGCTGTATATTATTAATATCAGCCTGAGTTGTCCCACTGTAGGATCAACTGTAGGTTTTGGACTATGATCTACTACATTGCGCTGGTTCCATGGTCGGTTAATAGATTGATTGTAATGATTTCTCAGTTTAGACCAAGGAAAAGTGACCAGCCCAAAGTCATCAAGCTAGCTTCCATGCTTTTGTAAAACTAGGATCAGGTTGACACAACTTTATCACTGCACTATCTTGGTTCTTAAGCTCCTACATATTACTGGGAAATATGTAGGAGCTTAATATGTAGGAACATATTACTGTTCCCTAAAAACAAGATCATAAAGGCCACAGAGTTTCATATGCTAATTCAAGGCAAGCCACCATTTTGTGCCTGGAAATTGCAATTTGAAAAAAAACTTTTGCATTTTTTGAGGAGGGAGCTGATGGTGTGGGTGCAGGACAGTGATACTGAGCAGACAAAGGAGAATCTTTAGTACTTTGCTGAATTTGGAGGGTTTGGGACTTTTATTAAAATAGCTTAAGACTATTAGAAATCTAAGGCACTTGTTATGCATCTTCTTTTTAAAACAAACACAAAATTGTGTACCAAGATGATTTAATGGTTGTCGCTGAATGAAAAGGGCTAAAGGCTGTATGCGAATCTTTGGCCACAGACCACTCAATGCTGTGTTTAAATGCATAGACACATTTCTAGAAGTAAATTCCAGAATTTAGTTTTAGTAAGTGACGGCACCTAAATGGTGCTATATGGGCTTGGAAGCTACCGTATTTTTCGCCCTATAAGACGCTCTGGAATATAAGACGCACCCAATTTTAAAGGAGGAAAATCTAGAAAAAAAAGATTATGAACCAAATACTATAGTAAAATATTTTATATCAACTGTATAAAGTTAACAGCAGTTTAAGAACAATTTTATGTCAACCATGTAACATATTAAGAACTATCTTTACTCTCATTAACAGTCAGAGCAAGAAACAGCAAGAAATCCAGAAATGAAAGAACTGTCAATATTACCAATATGTTCTTCATTTCCCCTCCCCCCCTTATATTTCATCTGGTGCTCTCTTATCCAGCCATATTTCATCTAGTTGTCTCATAACCCCTCATATCTCATCTGGTGCTCTCTAACCCCCATATTTCATCTGGTGGTCTCGTAACCCCCTCATATGCATCTGGTTTGAGTGAATGCTGCTGGAAAGGAGATTGTAAAAACTCATGAATGAAACTCATTTAACAATGCTCTTCCTTAGCAACCAAAACTTTGGGCTCAATTGTGATCATAAGTTCTCTTCCTTTTTCTTTCTTTCTTTCTTTTTCTTTCTTCCTTCCTTCCTTCTTCCTTTCTTTCTTGTGTCTCTCTCTCCCTCTTTCTTTCCTTCCTTCCTTCCTTCCTTCCTTCCTTCCTTCCTTTCTTTCCTTCCTTCCTTTCTTGTGTCTCTCTCTCTCCAACGTTCTTTCTTTCTCTTTCTATCTTTGTCTCTCTCTCTCCCTTCCTTCCTTTCTCTCTTACTCTTTCTTTCTCACTCCCCCCCCTCACACACACATACGTACCTTCCAGTTGGCAAAAATTTCTGTTTTGCCAGTTGGGAGGCTGGCAAAGAAGCCTCGTTTTTCCTGCCGCCCGTGGCACTTGCTGCAACTCGGACAATGGGGAGGTGGGAGTAGCGCTGTCCGGGTTGCAGCAAGAAGAAGGATCGGCTGCGGGTGTCTGGCAGAGCAGCGTGCGGAGCCCCGCGGAGCCCCGGGGAGACGGGCTCCGCGCGCTGCTCTGCCGGACTCCCGCAGCCGATCCTTCTTCTTTAGGGGTCAGCGGAGGATCGGCAGCCCGGCAGAGCAGCGCGCAGAACCCGTCTCCCCGGGGCTCCGCGCGGCTCCGCACGCTGCTCTGCCGGATTCCCGCAGCCGATCCTTCTTCTTTAGGGGTCAGCGGAGGATCGGCAGCCCGGCAGAGCAGCGCGCGGAGCCCGTCTCGCCGGGGCTCTGCGCGGCTCCGCAAGCTGCTCTGCCGGACTCCCACAGCCGATCCTTCTTGCTGCAACCCGGACAGCGCTACTCCCACCTCCCCATTGTCCGAGTTGCAGCAAGTGAAGTGCCACGGGCGGCAGGGAAAACGAGGCTTCTTTGCCAGCCTCCCAGATGGCAAAACAGAAATTTTTGCCAACTGGAAGGTACGTATGTGTGTGTGAGGGGGGGGGGAGTGAGAAAGAAAGAGTAAGAGAGAAAGGAAGGAAGGGAGAGAGAGAGACAAAGATAGAAAGAGAAAGAAAGAACGTTGGAGAGAGAGAAAAGGTCTTTGCTCCCTCTCTCTTGCAGCAAGCCCCGATGCAAAAAAACGCCAAGGACTTGCGAGTGAGTGGCAGGGGCGGAGCTTCCGGGTTCATTGACCAACCGGCAGAAACCCACCACTGCCCAGGTGGCTACATTTGGCCTATAAGACGCACCCAGATTTTCACCCTCTTTTTTGGAGTAAAAAAGTGCGTCTTATAGGGCGAAAAATACGGTAATCAAAGCTAGGCCTGGCCAATGCTCAGAGATTGTAGGAAACTGCATCATTGTGTTAATGAAGTTGTTCAATTCAAATGAGAACTCACCTTTGCCTTTGTACAATTGAATTGCTTCTGCATTGTTGGTGATTGTGCAAAGATCATCAGTATCTCTCTTCATCATTACTGATGACCTCAATGATAAGCAGTGTGTTTCTATCATTCAGGAAACTTTAAAAAAATTTTGTAAAATGGGGTCTTTTGCTGTATTAAAGGATTATAAAAAAATAAAATTGGGGGTTTTATTTTAAATAAAAACCCCAATTTGGACTTTTTCTTTGTTTTGTTTTGCAGAGTGGGTGCCCTTATCTAGCACACCTTGTGCCTGATTGAAAATTTTTCTTCTGCGTGGATGACTGTATGGCCAATTTTGGAGGTTAGTTCTCTCACTGATGGCCTCTTCAGTTTGTACACTCACAAATCTGCTTCAAAGAGAAAAAACCCGAAGAAGGAAACTTTGCAGCTGGTATCAATATTGTCTGGAAGGAGGACTCCCAGCTGATGTCCCAGCAACATAAGATTGAGGAGCGGGTCTCCATGCCCCCATACTGATTTCTCCCTTTTGGAGGGCTCCGAAAGGAGCTAAAACCAACCTGTAGGGGTGATGAAGAAAAGAGGAGTGCCCTGCAAGTCACGGAGAGCATCAACTCTTCTGCTCGACTCAGGGCTTTTTCCCTTTCATTCACAACAAGGAGAATAGGCAGCCATAATGGCTGCCATGGAGCTGGGACAGCCGAGGCAACAAAGAAATGTTCAGGAGCGGTGTAGATGAACAATGATTGGAGCTGGGTGAGAAGATTCCTTTTTTACTTAGACCCTAACTTTAAAAGAAAAAAAGAAGAAAATCCAGGAAAAGAGATTCTTAGAACTATTTCTTAAAACGGCAAATAACCATAGAGAGAAAAACCCTAGAGCCAAAAGAAAGGAACTAAGGGGAGAAAAGCTAAAGACCTTTTAAATTATAGAAAATTGGATTTTTAAACTAAAAAAGATAATAATGACTGATGAAATAAACCAAGGGGAAAGTACCTTAAGAGATTTAAAAATGGAATCGGATAACCTGGAAGATACTTTTGAAAGGGAGATAGGGACGTGGATGGACACTCTGGAGACCTCGCAGCTTAGGAGGATAGAGATGGGAGAAATATTCAGACTGGTGACGATACAGATGCTGATGGAGACTAAGAGCCAAGAGAGGAGCATGTGAGGCAAGCTAAAAAAATGAATAAGAATTGAAGTATTAAAATGGCAAGAGATGATGGATAGAAAGGATTTTTTTCTAATATAATGATGGCCTGATTAAAAACTAGAATAGAGGTAGAAATAAGAATACACATCTTTATATAAAACAATAGTTAGATGGAAAAATTGGAGGTTGAAAGATAGCACTATTAGATATGTTTAAATAATAGGATTGCTACTAGAATGGCATTCTGAGACTTTGAATAACGAAATAATGAATGACTATGCTTTAATATAAACATGTGTATTAACACTAGGATTAGTAATGGTGGCCTGACTAGAAGTTAGAATAGACGTAGAAATAAGAAATAGGGGGAACACTAGAAGATATAATTTTTATATAATAGAATATAAGTAATAACTAGATGGAAAGATTAGAGGTTGAAAGATGATATTACTATGTACGCTTAATAATATCATTGACATTAAAATGGAACGATGAAATATTGAATAACTACTCTAAACAAACATGTATATTAATACTAGGATTATATAAATTTGATTAATGTAACAATTATTATTATTGCTAATTGTAGCAAAATGAATTATATTCAGAGGCTACACTGTTCATGTATTGATATTGATATATATTTAAAAACAAAAAAAGCAATACAACTTTTTAAAACATTGAGCCTGGAAGGATATGGAGCAACTAAACTGGAGGAAGCTGGAACACATTATCATCATATCAAGAAAGTCTGTCAGCTGCTGGGCAAAAGCCTTCAGGCACCTGTAATGCATACAGTTACATGTTTTTCTTCAAAATTGAATAATTATTGAAGCAAAACAACACTGCCTTCAGTATGCGGATTTCTGGGAGAATGGCCAAACTGCTTAACAAAGCTGTTCTGTTGTATAATAGAAATGTAAAGCTTTATGTAAACTGAAAGATGATTAACAGAGACTTCATGAAAAGAGCAGGGTGGGGTAAAATGAAGAGAAAAATGGATTTGATCAGTATAAACATTATTAGAAACTCAGCTTGTAAATCAGGTATTATCATCTGAAAATATGTAATAAGTGTTAACCCATGGGAGTTTGCTGGCTGGAACAAAAAAAAAAGTTTATAATCAAGTTATTTTGGGACCTGGAATTGAAAGAGCCAACAAGCAGATATTACAGAAAGTTGCCTCACTCTGTCTAGAACTTCTCTATTATTTTTCTGTTAAGATGCAAATTTCAAAAACGCACTGTAAGCTGACTTTCAGAATTCACCAATAAATACATGATATAAATTGTGGCTGCAATAATCCACTTAGCCCCTTCCAAAACAAATCAACCATATCCCTCCTAATCCCTTTTTGAAGTATAGGCACATTTCTGGATTCAGAAGCTAAGAAAGCTTGGTTAATATTTAGATAGGGGACTTACATAGGGGATACTAGTAAGCTCTATTATTTTCTTCCATCCCTGCCTGTCCTTTTTTTAAAAGATTGTAAATTAAATTGTAAATTTTCAGTTGCTTGGATTTTTTTCTCCATATCTAGATGAAACAAAACCAATGTCTCCCTGTCCTATATAAATCATCTGGAGTGGATCGACTTTTACAAGAGATGTTTTATCAAAATGTTGTCATAACAAGACAGTTAAGATTGCATTCCAGTTCCCTCTGGGGTTCTCTTCAAACTTTTTAAGATTATATTTGATATCTCATCTGGTACACAATTCCAATCCTTGTAAACACCTTCGGAGGAAACTTTAATAGCCATCTCTATATAGTGTCTTTATGTATCATTGTCATATATATCATTAAACTGAATTTCCAGTTCACTGTGATCTTGTGTCAAATACGGCTTCACTCAACTCACGTGATTATTGGGTTGATAAAATTATAAAGAAGTGAGGGAGGTTCTTGAAGTTTGAGCAAGAAAGGTACACAATATTATATATTTTAATGAAATATTCTGAAATGTTTTTTAAAAAACCCATGCTCACCACCAGGTTAGACAGAACACTTATTTCCCGAGTGCCTGGTATGTAGAATAGTAGATAACGGGTACCCAAAGAATAATGTAACAACCAGAAGTCTGGGAGTATCTTAAAACCAACACATGTGCAGCGGCACAAGGTTTCATGAATCACAGTGTGAGTGGGCAAGTATGTCTGTATCCCCCAAATAATTTTGTGAGTGGTTGCAATTTCTAAGTTAGCTAGCACCACACTCTGTACTTCCTACATTTCATTTCCCCATCTGTCCACTATTTCCTCCCCCACCTCTCCAAAGACAGATGTCATCCTGCCAAGGAAAGCATAGGCCTTAATAAATGTGTTAGTTCTTAAGCTGCCACAAAACGGGGATGATTTCACTGCAACAGACCCCAATTGGACCCCCGCAGGAGGCCGCCCAAACATTACTACGTGTAACTGGGATGCGGGGGGGGGGCATCGTGTGAAAGGTGTCGCTATTTTCTCAGGTGCGTAATAACCCTAGGGGGAGACCGGCGCTGCCTATGAAGAGTGAGCGATATGATCCAGAACTGGCCGCCTATAAAACTCGAGACTCCCTTTTTTTAAACAGAAGCAATCCTCGTTCGCTCTGATCACCTGACGGGAGGCTGGGATCAGTTCTCGCTCTTCATAAGAGAGACCAGAGGCGATCTTTCTCCTCCGTCCCCCACTCCCCCCCCACCCCGGAAAACCTCAAGATGAGCTCCCTGGAAGTGGCAGAAGCAGGGGGAAGGGGGGGGCTCTCAACAGGTCTGTTACACCATCCCTCCTCGCCCCCCCTCCCACCGGCGTCCGTGATCCTCACCAGTTGCCGGATCCGATGATGCAGACCTTCAAAGGAGGCATGGTGGCGGAGGTGGTGGCGGCGGCGGCTGATGGTCGGTGGTTGGGATCTCTCGGAGCGTCGCGGCTGCCCTCGGCTCACTCAGCGTCGAGTCGTGCGCTCCTCCGCTTGGAGCGCCTTTGACGGCGGGCTGTGACACCCGCCCACCTGGAAGCCGCGCCCGCCGCCTAGTCCCGTAGATCCTGCCCGCAGGGGAGGGAAGGCGGTCCTGCGGATCAACGAGAGAAGAGCCGGATCAGAGCGAGCCCGGGGACAGAGGCCGGGGAGAAAGGCGGGCTCGGTCCCCGTCGCTTGCCCGCTGGGGATGCGTGGCTGGAGCCAAGCGTCCCCCAAGGGTGGGATCCTGGAGGGGAAGAGCAGCAGCCGGGTGGGAAAGGAGCAAGAGCATAACGGAAAAAGGGCTGCTTGTGCTGCCTTTTGAGTGTTGTGCCTGCTGGGGAGGGGTGGCATGAAGGCATCAAGCCTGCGAGTCCAGGACGTGTCCAGGAGTCCAAGGGGTCTCTTCTTGTTAGGGATGTGGTGGTAATGGGGGAGAGGGCTCTCATTGCATTAAGAGAGCGGCAGAAGCGGTTCTTGGCTACTTAAGGCGCCGCTAGGTAGAATCCCCAAAACTTTAATCTTAAACTGCCTACTATTGACCTCACCCCATTCCTAAGAGATCTGTAAGGGGCGTGCATAAGTGCACCATCGTGCCTACCTATTATCTATTATTATCTATTATACCTATTATCTTGTAAACGATTGACAAATCAAACAAACAAACAAATAAAAAAAAATAAGGTAGAATGGCACCAACACACCAACTTGGACACACGCAGACATTGGCAAGAGCACACACCCTCCTCTTGGGGGCGAGTGCCAGCTGTGCTGCTGCTCCCTGCCGAGACTAGCGGAGCAGCCAATCAGTGGCGTAGCGTGGGTTGTCAGCACCCGGGGCAAGGCAAGTAATTTGCGCCCCCTAACCCATGGATTTTAGCACTCGAGTCTCTTCCACTAGATTAGTTAAAGAAACCCTTACCCCTAAGCACATGTATTGTTTGTTATGAAAATACTGATGTAATTACAGTAAAATGCATCTAAATACAAGTTTATTTTCAAACACTTTATTGAGTGCGAACATACATTACACATTCTCCACATTTTCAGCAGGTCTATGAATACAAATCTACAAATGTAGTAACCTAGCATGGGCCATGCTATTATATGTCGTCTCACAACCATCGTAAACAACAAAAAATATCAAGAACAAAAACTAAACATCAAAATGGAACCATACCCTGGAGATGATCCAAGACTGGGCTAGATGGAGCCAACTTCCTCAATCCTGTACCTCTAATTGTAATTCTTTAATAGAAGTGCAAGATATCAATCTGTATATACAGATTAATTTAAATTCGCCTGCTTTTAATTAGCGCAAATTTTTCAACAACGGAATTGAAATCTACATTAAAGTCTCTCTCAATGGACAGTATTGCTAGATTACTCAGTCTTTCTTGGCTCATTGTAGATCTCTGATATGTTTTAATTAGTTTAAGTTTTGAGAAACTTCTTTCACAACTCGCTGTAGAAACAGTGATAGTAAGAAAGATTCTTAATGTGACAACAAAGTTAGTTAAACTTTCTTGCAGCTTCCACTTATACACCCAGCGAAGCAAATCTAAAGCTGACCAGTTTGCAACCTGCTCATCAGGATTGACCTCCTTATACAAGATAATGTGGTGCCAAAGTCGAGTTATTTCGGTGAGCATAGATGCAGCATTCAATTCTGTGTACTGAATTTGTTTCTTAATAAAATCATCTTTTCCAGTATCCAACAATGTTTGGATTTGCAAAAAAGCAAATCGCTGGTGAAGCGTATTCATCTGCGTAGTACGTTTTTAAATTTCTGCCTGAAGCTGATCAATTGCTTCCAGTTGTTCTCTGCTTGTTTCCTGTATTCCCCTTTCAATGCGGAATGACCAGCGTGCCCCCTTTCAATACGGAATGACCAGCATGCCCCCTTTCAATGCAGAGAGACCAGCATGCCCCCTTTCAATGCAGAGAGACCAGCGTGCCCCCTTTCAATGCAGAATGACCAGCGTGCCCCCTTTCAATGCGGACGGCCCCCCCACGCTACGCCACTGCAGCCAATGGTGGCACACATTCCAACTTGGTCCAGTGTAACGATTGGCGTTTCCCACTCCTGCCCGTGGCTGCGGAAGGAGCGAGCAACAGGTGGAGGGTGTGGGAGGGCAGATTCTTCGCGCCTTTTGTGGTTTACTTAATGAGCTATCGATTCCACGAAGGTTGGACTTTGCTGCCAGGAGGAATCTCCGCGTCTAACTTGGGATGGTGCCCTTCTTTACATTCGGAGAACTGGGGTGGAGTTTACTCAGTGGCGGATTAAGGCTCACTTGTGCTCTCAGCACTCCAAGCACGAATCTTGGTGCCCCACTCCTCCTTTGTACATACTGTACAAACCTTCATTTATTCCCCCCCCCCTTCTCAACTTTGTGGTGCTTAGTCTGCTTAGTGGTTAATACAGCACTGAGTTCACTTTATCAAGACAATCCTTCTGCTGCGGAGGAATGAAGGTTTAACAATGTTTTTATTGCAGTTTGTATTTTTCAACCGCAAATGTTCCAAAGGATATTGGCTATTCTCCAGAAACACCAGGTACTTTCTTTGTTAAGATTTATATCCAGCCCTTTTTCCAAGAGTTCAAAATGAAATCTTCAAGTTATATAAGTACAACAAACCTCTGAGGAAGATTAGGTTGAGAGGAATTACCAGGAAAGGCACCCAATACATTTCCAAGCCTGAGGGATGATTTTTCCCAGTCCTAGTTCAACATCTCAACAACCACACTATACCGAATTATGGCACAGTAACATCCCAAACTGAAAAATGACAATTAGGTTGAATAATTAAATTTTTCTACTGTACAGCATTTCAAACCAGTCTTTCTAAGGGAAAGAGAAAGCCTCTTGTAGATCCTGATTTCAGCTTCAATATTCTGAAACTAGATGAAGTATTAGATTTGAAGGTAAACAACATACCACTTCTGAAAACTAAAAGGCAATGCAAATATAATCTCAATTATGTGTGCTAATCATTTGAATCTTCAAAGATACATCTTGTGTACACTGAACTTTGGTTCCCCAATCAGTTAAGATTGCATCTCTGTAGGAGATTGTCTCAGTGACAGGATGAGAAATAAATTTGCACAAGAATGATAAAATTAATCTCCTGGGTTCAGGGGCCACTGTTCAAAAAGTTCAAACAGAATGTCTCATTCCAAAGTAATTTTAAAAAAATGAGTATTTTCTATTTAAGTGAAACATTATACCATGGGTTTCATTTTTGGAAACTTTTGTCTATATATCAATTCTTAATTAAAGCAATTCAACATCAAACTCACTGTCCTATAACAATTACATTTTACTGTCATACTCTGGGCACAAAGAAAAGGCAGGGGTAATCTCTCATATGTCCTGTTACATGAACTTCCATGTTCATGTAAGGAAAAGGAAGAGAATCAACAAAGATCCTTTCATCTGAAACAGCAAAGCAGCTCTTACATTCTGAAGCTCTGAAATTTGTAAAGCAACAGTTTGTAATTATATCTTTTAATCTATGAACATTGAAAGACACCAGTGGGGTTTTTTTTCTCGTTCTTCCTAGTATTTCCCTCCAAGTGCAGGCCAACAACCCAGTGTTGATCCATTGGTTGCAACAGAAATTGATTGAATATAGTGTCTCCAGAGTCTGATGTAGGTTGAGAGTGTGTGATTGGCCCAAAGTCACCTACCCTGCTTTCATGCCTAAAGTGGGACTAGAACTCAAGAGTTTTGTGGTTTCTATCCTGTTCCTTAAAACCACTAAATTGTCTCTCTAGCACTGGAAGATCCCAGTTTCAGCCCACAGTATGTTAAGGCTGATCAATATCAACAAGGTCATTTTCTGCTGAAGCTACAACACATTGCCTATAGCATCTCCCCCCAGTCTAGATTCTAATTTGCAACCAACACAATGGAAATGTGGATGATTAGGGAAGAACTAAGGGTTGGGACTCAAACAGCCTTCCACTACTTGGTCTGGCCATATCTGCATGCCACCTGCCTGGAAAACTGATCCAGATCATCTGAAAGCAAAACTCTGCTTGTAAAGCATGTTACTAGAGGAAGGATGAGAGATATTTCTGTTTCTCTTGCCCTTTCTTTTAGATTCCTGGTCCTGGGGATTTGTTGTCTACTCTGACATTTTCAGAGAAGCATTTATCTGCACTATTCAATGGCATTTTCATGTCTCTGTTTTTGGATTCTATTACAAAGGAAGGCAGGTTGGCTGAATGAGTCATAGGGTGCTGTAACACCAACAGATAATTAGTTTGTGGTGGTGCAAAAGCTACCCTTTCTTTAATCCCACTTGTTAGGACAGGCTAGCTGTGATAAAGAACCTGTAAAAGGCATCGAGAATCAGGACAAAGGACCCAAAGCATTGGAAGAGAATTCACCAATTAGCATGAATGCCAACCACACTGACCTCATTTTTCTGTTTGGTATCATTTCATTCAAACACATTTGCCTGGTTAAAAAAAAAGCCTTTGAAACTTCTTTATAAACTTGATCAGGCATGGGAAAGGAAATGCCCTTATTGAGTGATCTAGAACCAGTCTGGTCTAGTGGTTAAGGCCGCAGGTAGAAAGGGGGAGACCATGAGTTCACGCTGTGTCTTACCCATGAAAATTAGCTGAGTGATTTTGGGCCAGTCAGTCACTCTCAGATCAACCTAACTCACAGAGTTGTTGTTGTGGGGAAAATATAAGGAGAAAGATGCATTATGTTTGCTATCTTGAGTTATTTGTAAAAAGAATAAAGGTGGGTTACAAATGGAATAAATGACATTGCGTTCTGTTGGGGTGCTTGTCTTGTCTTCACAGAACCCCCAATTATTAAGATGGACTGACCTCTTTAGTATCTAAATCCCAACTGGGGCATCCAGATACTCTCACTGGCTAAATCCATGTCTCTCTATATCAGATTAAAGTTGCCAGTTAAGGAATCCAAACTCTGTTTCTAACAGTGGCTAGAATTTTACATTCCAGAAGTGGTTAGAATATAAAATATATCACAATCTATCCCCTTGACATCCCAGCCAAACTCTTCCATTCAAAAAGTCTATTCTATTCATATTATATACTTACATTCAAGATTATAGTTTATTTCTATAGCTTTAACCAAAATCCTTTAACATTGCTTACTTACCCCTTGAGTAAGATTAATAAACATGAGTCAAAGTTTGGACACTTCCCCCCCACCTGTTTCAAATATTGATTTAGATCAGGGGGTCTCCAAATCTGACAACTTTAAGACTTGTGGACTCCAACTTGCAGAATTCCTCAGATGGCCAGTCTTAAAGTTGCCAAGTTCGGAGACCTTATTTTAGATAAATGGAAATTATAATCCACATTAATGTCTGCAAATATGAATACCAGACTGTAGTGTAGTTAATCCATGTTAATAAATCTGAAACAACCAGTTCAACTTTTATGTGAGGTTTCGGGGTAAGATTATGTATCTCTATACACAATAATTTGCTAAACCAAAATTGGAATTCAATAATATGCCAAATTACAGAATATACTTTACATACAATAATGGCTGGATAATTAACCAGAACAAAACAAGTAAAACTGATGAAACATTTGGCAATTCACCAGGCTGAGGTGGTCTCTGGGCTTCTGTGAAAAAGGCAAGATGGTACAAACTGTTTATGTTATGTCCCTTTTACCCTTTTATCATATTCATTTTTTAATTTTGTATTACATTTATATTCTTCCTTTACATGCTGCAGATCCAAGCAACCTATATGCCTAATAGAGCCATGGTTAGAATGCAGTATTACAGGCTAATTCTGCCAACTGCTAGTAGTTCGATTCTGACCGGCTTTCGGTTGACTTAGCCTTCCATTCTTCCAAGTTCAGTAAAATGAGAGTCCAGATTGTCAGGGGCAATAGGCTAATTCTGTAAACTGCTCAGAGAGGGCTGTAAAGCATCATCCCACTATAATCCTGTAAAGTGGGTTGGATTGAGAAAGAGTGACTGGCCCAAAGTCACTTTGCTGGTTTTTGTGAGTAAGGGAAAATGAGAAAGCACAGTCTTCCCATTTCTAGCCTAGCATGCCAACTGAACCACTTGATTGGTTCTTTATGCCTCTCATGTGTGCCACAAATTAAAGGGTAATGTTTGATTACACAGTAACATCCACCATCTTGATTTTAAAAAAAAAATCCCACTTGCAGATGGCCTGATGGGAAGCAAATTAATTATTATAATAGTTAAATATAAATTGGTATAAAGCAACTATGTAAGCTTGCCCACCTAGGAAGAAGCCCCCACTGAACTCTACAACAGGGTCATATAATAGGCCAACCCAACATGTGCATGCATATGGCCACCATGGTTTCAAAATTATGGGTTTTGGATTTGTGAAATGTATAGCCAAGTCAATTTTGGCTTATTCAATAAACCATGGCTTTGTCCAATATATGAACCAAATCCTACCAAAAACAATTCAGAAATGTTACAGGGAAAGTGGCTATTTATTGAAGGAGATGTGATGGTGGTGCAGTGGTTAGAATATAGTATTGTGTTGTGACCCAGCAGGAGCCGTTGGAGCTGCAACCAGACTCCGACAGTGAGGGGCTTTATGACTCGGCTCTGGAAGATGTGGAGGACCCTGGACAGGGTTCCAACTCCGAGCAGGAATCAGAGAGCAGCGCTGGTTGGTCACCAGGAGGCGCCTGAGGCATGGAGCAGTGGTGAAAGCCAAAGGGAGTGTACTCCTGAATTGAAGCAGTGGGGAAAAGACAAGGGAGGTGGTTCTGGATGCCTGGCAATGGAGAGCTAATAGACGTAAAGAACAGCTACGCAGTTACAGGAGATAATTGGACCCAGGTGGTTGCAATTAGGCTCCTCTCCATACTGTATAAAAAGAAATGACTTTGCGCAAACTGTTTGCAGGAATCAACTTATTTACCAGAGCTGGAAAAGCTATCAGGCCTTGTCTTATCTTGGCAGGCTGGATTGCTGCCAAGGTCTCGTCTGTGCTGAATTGCTGCCAAGGTCTAGTCTGTGTGTTAATAAATCATCGTGCAGTATTTTTGTCTCGGCGTGTTTGGTGTATGAATTGGGGGTGGATGGGTTCAGAACAGTATTGCATGCAAACACTGCCCACAGCCAGGAATTCAATCCTGGCTCAAGGTTGACTCAGCCTCCAATCCTTCTGAGGTCAGTCAAATGAGGACCGAGATTGTTGGGGGAAATATGCTGACATTTGAAACTGCTTAGAGAGGGCTGTAACGCACTATGGGCCAGTATATGTCTAAATGCTATTGCTATTGCTAAAATCATTCTTATCATCCACAGGCAGAAAAGGTGTCTAATTAGCACACAATCACTTTAAGACAAATTGATAGATGTTTTAAAGCTGACGCCAGTCACAGCGTAGAAAAACTCACACAAGTAGTGCAAGATCAGAAGTTGTGGAGAGAAAGACCTGGCCTATAGAATCGCCAAGAGTATAACACAACTGAATGGATAACATCATCAAACTCACAACTCTTTACACTATACAAGATATATTCTTCAAACTAGAAAATCAGTGATGCTCATGTAGCGTAAAGGAGTCTCATTCTGGTCGAAGAAGGCAAGAAACACAATTTTATTTTATTTATTTATTTATTTATTACATTTATAAACCGCTCCCTCTCCCCGAAGGGACTCGGGGCGGTGTACAAAACACAGCTAAAAACCACATACAAAATACAATATCGGATCCCCATAAAACAAAACAATATAAAACCGTTCTAAAACTGCTGTAGATTTCCACCCAGCAATAACGCCTAAGCCACATTACTATTCCTGCTCCCTCTCTCCTTACCCCCAGCGTACACAGCAATTCCTGGCTAGCCAGGCATAGCAGAGAGCCTTCCCAGCAGTTAATCTGCCAAATATCAGAACCACAATTGAGGCCTGGGAAATTAAGTTAGAGTGGGTGTCATATGGCAGATGTAGAGATTCAGTGTTGCCATAGGAACCGGTGTACAAAATAAAAATTACAAGTAGGAGTAGTAAGAGCAAATCTGTTTGGCAAGTACAAGAAGGAGATGAAACTCAATACATTTGATGTGGCTGATACAGTAATAGAAGTGACAAGGTTGGAATGAAAATTAATGCCTCCACCTCTATAACTGTAAATAGGAATATCTTGATAAATGAAAAGGAAAATAATCCTTGAAATGAGCTCTTTTGCCACCTGTTTTTATTTATCCATATCATCACTGTCACTCATTACATAATTCTGCCAACCATGGACAGGCTACTTAATGCCATCATAAAGGAACTCGATGCTTGGTCTCTTCATCCAAGTCCTCATGATCCTTTCTACCTCTTCATCTGAATCAAACGGATACCCACAAAGCTATTTCTTCAATTGTGGGAAAAGATAGAAGTTGCATGGCACCAAGCTGGGGCCGTATGGCAGATGGAGTAAAATAGGGAGATTCAACTTTGCAATTGGTACCTGGTGGATCATGAAGTTCAGCATTGTCACGTTACATCAAATTGTTCTGGTAATTTCTATACTTGGCTTAATTGTTGCTTCTTAGTTTTGAGTAATGCACCCTGCTTATAGTGCAATCAGGTTCAAGAAAATTCATCTATGTATCAAAAAACTATAACCATGAGTTTTCCCGAATGTCTATGGAGATTCTCAGTTCTCCAGGTCATGGTTGTCCCAAAGGTGCTTATTCAAGAGGCAACTGAACTTTCCTGAGGTTTGGGTTTTGAATTCTTTATTCAGAAGTAAAACTTTGTGACGAGATTCCATAGATAAAGCTTCATTTCCAGGCCATAATGGTGTATCAGCTTTGCGAGGCAGTCCGGACAAGAAGCAGGCCCAGATAAACCAATTCTACTTTATTGAAGGATTCATTAACAGAATCTTGCAAGCCTGAAAGTAAAGTACATTTCTCTCCCACTGCCTTTACAGTCCAAGAAACTAGGGAGGGTCCCTTCTGTTTGCCATAATCACATCCCTCTTGCTGGCCAAATTGTCTCTTATCCAACCATTCCCTTGGCTGTGGCTCTTCCCCCTGTCTCCCAAAATCATTCCTACATACTATTCAGAGGTGGGTTCCTACCGGTTCAGCCTGGTTCGGCCGAACCGGTAGTGGTATGTTGACCTGGGTCGCTGGAACCAGCAGCGACCCAGGCCTAACACGCCCCCAAAACCAGTTCTCTGGTTGCCACCGTCGCCATCTTGTTTTTGAGTTCTGCGCATGCATAGAACAATTTTAATTGAACTGCGCATGCACGCACAGGCGTGCGCACAAGCAAAATGGTAGTAAAGCCAGAACTCACCCCTGATACTATTACAAATTTCTGACATGGCTTCTAGTGTGACAATGGTAGCAATTTCTGCTAAAGCTTTCATTTCAATGTCAGCCTGCAAGGAACTTATTTTGCATATGAAACTCATTGGTTGCTGTCACAGATTGTGCACTTAATTCTTGACCAAACAAATCAGCTTTTCCCAGTTAACCATATTTATTTATTTTTTTGTAAAAAAAAATATTGGTTTTAAAACATTTATGTGAAAAGTGTAAAAGGGTACATAGAAAATTTGGTAGCTTCCATGTTAGTAGTAGAAATCCCCCCAAATCTCACACTTCTACAATTTTAAAAATAACATATAAAAGATAAGTATAAACAGAATTCTTACTTTATGTCAACTATGTGTTCATCTCTTTGTCACTTTCTAGTATATCAACCAGTTAACCATATTTACAGGTTTTTTTTTAGTCCAACGATGTACACTATTCATGCCAACACAGACACCATAAACAAATTGTATTCTGTGGTGAATTTTAATTGCAAAGACTTCTTTGGTAGTCAAAATATATTGGGCCATAACTATGGCTTATATTCAAAATAGATGGGTTCACACAGGTTACTAAGAAAAACACTGTGATAATTGTTTACTAATTTGATAAGATTCCCATTGAATCAAACTCAGATTTTGATTGCTACATGTCCACATCCATGTAATTTTCTTGGTACCAATATGGTAGTGATCTGCAATTGTGTTTGTTTTGTTAACTTCCTAGTTTTTCAGCTCTGCGTTTTTTCCAATGGTCTCAAATTAAAATACTAAGCAAGTCCATCTTTGCTTCGCAGTTTCAGGAATGGCAAAGATCAGCTACTGATGCCACCTGCTGGGCTTTATCCTATGGCAGCTATCACTACACTAAGTGGATAATTAAGTACAGGGAGCTGTACCTATGCAATGAGAGCCAGCATTTTCAGTTTTCCTTTCCTTTCCATTGGGATGCAAACTACTGTGAAATGCTCTGATGAATCATTTGATTAAAAAAAAACCCGCCAGTTTTGGTAAAGGTTAAGATTTGTAAAGGATTATAAATCTGTAGCGATCCAGGTTAAAGTCTACTAGCCCTGAAATCTCACTGACCATCTTTAGACCAGTCATTTCTTCTTAGCTCGATTTCCCCCACAAATCTTTTATTGGGAAAAACTGGAGCAGAAATGCTATACCAGTATATGCTGTTTTGAGCAGGAGTGGGTAAATAATTTCCCTAAGGGGCCACATGAGAAACCGGGGTCATTGTAAACGGTTGAACCAATAGGCTGAACTCAATGATGGGATTTTTTTTTTTACTACTGGTTCTGTGGGCGCGGCTTGGTGGGTGTGGCAGGGAAAGGATATTGTAAAATCTCCCCACTCCAGGGGGTTACTGCAAAATCCCCATTTTCTCCCAATCAGCTGGGACTCAGGAGGCAATAGAATAGATGAGGACGGGGCCAGTCAGAGGTGGTATTTACTGGTTCTCCAAACTACTCAAAATTTCTGCTGTCGGTTCTCCAGAACTGGTCAGAACCTGCTTAATACCACTTCTGGCTGAACTTAATTCTACTCAATATTAAAGTTATCACTTTATAAAAAGCAGTAAATTGTATGTTTTTGATTAGCTGCATTCATATCTACATTTGATTTCTAATTTCTGATTGGCTTCATACGGGCTGGACGGGGACAGCCAAAGGACTAGATGTGTCCTGGGGACTATAAAATGCCCAGGTTTAATCTTGATGTTAAGAAGTTAAATATCAAAATACTCAAGAGGTTTGTTCTTCTTTACTGGAGGCCACTGTTTCTTGACTGGATTTACACATTTTGTTAATCTGAAGAATATGTTCTCATAAACACATTTAGTCACCGAGCTTGATTAATGAGGACATAGGTCCTGCCATCTTAGCATCATCCTATACAACCTCCTAACTCACACTGTGTTTTAATTGAGATTCAATAGATGACTGGAATCTAGAATATTTTAATTATTCTATTATTTTAACTATTCTAATTATTTTACAAACAGATTGAAATCTGAAACCAAACTTAGTTATTTCAGCTTCTGGCGGGAATGCTGGCAGTGATGTTTGAACTCAGCCATTGTTGTTTCTTGAACTGTGTTCTGTTGAATGCCAGTATTTCCTAAATAACTTGAAGCTGCTCCATGTCCTAATTCTAAAATCCAACATAAATTTTCTGGTAGAGTTCAGTTTCAGTAGGCCAAGAAGTAGTCTATTTCTTCATAAATGAAAATGTGAAGATGGCAGAGTTCTTCTTAAATCCCACACTGTGATAATGGGAAACATCATCCCTATAACGTTGGAAAACATTCATATACAATGTGAGCTGTTAAATGCAAAGTTTTGAAGATCCCACTTCCTTTTTCTTCACCTTTATCTTTATGAAAGTCTATCATCAACACTCTTTGTGACCAAATATTAGAATAGGCTGAAGGCTGGAGCAACTTCCTTTAACAAATTAAGAAAGAAATATGCCATCTTAAGTAAGTGTATGAAATGATATAATTTGTAACTGATCTATTAAAGGTAAGGGGAAATCAACATTAATACAATATATCCCATTAAAAACAATATAGAGGTTGGTGTTTTAGTGCCTTGGAAAAAATTAACACCGACTCTCGTAAGTATATTATTCCCTGCTGAATATTTTGGAAACAAAAATGCTTTATCATTGTGTATTATAAATAATCATGTGATTTTGGACTTCACAAAGTATAATGGGATTTTAAATAAATCTTGTATCTTCCATCTCTATTACAACAGATGTTCAGGGAAAGAAGATATACTACTCTCAATTTCATTTCTTAATCCGGATCAACTCTAATGTAAGCATCCAGTTCATAAAATAAAAGTATCTATGAATTTGTATCTATAGCTCCTAGATGCACGGTGAGCGGAAGTACTCCTAAGCCCCTCAAATTAAGTGTAATAACATTTGAGGCTTCTTTAGGCCTCAAAGCTTCATGCAGTTCTTGAGAATCTTAATACGTGGTTAACAAAGTGTCCTCTGCTCCAAGGGCATTGGGGAGGGCGGCTTCTTTATAAGAAGGCAAAATATTAAAATCTCAAAAAGCTGCCTAAGTTTCTGTCTTTTTGCATCTTATACTAAACACGGTTATTTTGAGTTTCTTTGTTATGCGTTATTCTTCCCTAAGAGATCATCTTTTCTAGAAGCCATTCTAGAATGGGCAACTGTTAATTCTTCCCTTATCTCAAGATCAGCTAAATTCCTTTACTTGACATTATTAGTTTATTAAACGGTGGAAATTGCACCAGGCATGTCATGATGCAAATGACATAACATACATGATCCATGTGCTACCGTATGTGTGATTATACATAACAGGTGGGGTGTCACTGCTCCTACCTAGGACATTATGGCCATAGCAACTTCCAAATTTTGGACCATGCTTTCGGCTGCTTTGTGGCCAAAAGCACCTCCATATAAAGGCTTCCTGGTTATGCTTGCTTATTTTCACCAAGTGGCAGTAGCGATGAGCTACTCATTCTGAATTTATGGGCAGAATATTCAAGCTCAAATAAGAGAACATTTCCAGGAGAAAAAAACAGACTTGGGTAACTTCATCCTCTATGAGGCTACATTTTGTTCCTTGGTACCTACAAATGTCTACTGTAAACTCTCTAAAGACTAAAAACTTTGTCCACTCAGAGAGCATCACAGCAGAATAGGCCATACCCTTTGATCCATAGAGGCCAAAATAATTTTTAAAAATGCAAAATTATTAGCAAAACAAAACAAAAACCTTCCAAAGCCTTGTATATGCCTGGCTTAGGATGCTGTATGACCATCACCATAGTAACCTGGGATTCTTTTATTTATTATTATTTAGAATTTGTGTTGATTGCTGTCAACTGCCTTGACAAGTCTTGACAGTATTTCAGAAATAGTTTGTCATTGTCATCTTCTTAGAACTGGCAAATGGCTTCATGCCTAAGGTAGAAGGAGAACCCAAATCTCCGAGTCTGGTGTTTTAAGTACTATACTAAACTGGCTGCCTACCTAGGAATAAGGTTCATTAAATCAGTACTTCATCTTGTTTATAGGTGATCTTAAACATTTAGCTATTAATTAGAAATGCAAACAACCTTACCATGAGATGAAGAAAATTATCTCAGATATTTTTCTTGTTTACTTGCTTTAATAAAACTTATACTAAATGAACAAGACTGCAGTCTTTATATTTTATTTTAATCTATATAACTATAAATCTTATTTCAGGAAGTGCAAAAAAGATCTTGAAATTGATGAACTGCAACACTTCAAATCATTCACATTTGTGTATGAACATTCTCACAACCTCTTTATCTTGTCCTAAAAATGCTTAGCCACAGTAATTGGCTAATGATGCGACCTATAAATGAACAGCAGGCATAGCGTCTAGTTAGCACTACATGAATTTGGAATCAACAAGTGCCCTTAGTTTCAAATTTTGGTTAGTGTTGACTAATAACATTACTACATTACCGAACACTTCTCCAATTGTGGCGGTCCAACTCATTGGCAGTTGAAAGTCTTGAACTACATAGCTAACACTTACTAGCAGAATGAAATAGATTGAATTGCATGAGATAAGAATTTGATAATATTTACTTGACTTAGATGTAAAACAGGCTCAACAGAACTAGTAATAAGTCCTTATAACAGACCAGACAGGTTTGTCTCACTATAAAATGCCTTATTTTTCCTTCACTCCACCTAGCAAAGCTTGTTAATTTGAATCTGCATCCTAGTAGCTTCCTTATTATTAAATATGCTAGTATTTTAGTATGTCTATTACCATAATTATATAGTAAACCTTAATAGTAGATTAGAGTAGTAGATCATCAAATTATTAATGCAATTCCCTGTTATAGCTATCCCGTAGCTCCTATAGGAGCTATACTCCTATATCTACTCCAATAATATTTTTTATTCAGAAGAGGCCAATTATGGCTGACATAATTTAGCACTACTGTCGTCTAAGATAGTGACATCTGAACTACGGAAGCAATATAAAAGAATACACCAAGAAGACATATAAAAACAGTACTTACTTTAATATACTGTATATGCTTGCAAGTAAATGTCTATTAATGTTGTTTGATATAAATGTACATTAACACAATAAACCACAGTATAAGTCAACAAAGTAAGGCAGCATATAAAGCACTCTAAATAGGAAAGGCAGTATAAAAACCTAATAAGGAGGAATAGTGGGATAAAAATCAGTACTAGAAATTGTGGATACTAATGTTTTTAAAACTATACAGTACTCACAGTATTTATGTTGTGGTGAATCTATCTATCTATCCATCATCCATCCATCCATCCATCATCATCATTATCTATCTATCTATCCATCTATCCATCCATCCATCCATCCATCCATCCATCTATCATCTATCTATCTATCTATCTATCTATCTATCTATCTATCTATCTATCTATCATCATCTATCTATCATCATCTATCTATCTATCTATCTATCATCTATCTATCTATCTATCAATCATCTATCTATCTATCTATCATCTATCTATCATCTATCACCTATCTATCTTAAACTGATCATGAGATATAAGAAGAAAATTAGCTTGGCTGATAAATGCTGGCTGAGTTTATGCATTGCACGGAAAGTTGATTATCAGATTTTAGTAATCCTGAAATGCATTCAGGAGGATAAACTTAACTTCTTTCAATGAAGGTTGATATGGAGCCAATTCAGGGAGAATCGGCTCAGTATGGGGGAAAAACAACTCTGATAGCAGTGTAGAACCTCTCCTATTGATATTTCTATTGCCTGCATAAAGACATTTCCACTATTGTATTCTGCATCGGCAGGGTGTTTTCATTAGCAACAGGCCCATAACGAGGCACCTGCAATTGTGGGAAGCCTCAAATTCAGTGATTTCAAACTCCCTGCATTCGATTGGCAGCCTATGCCAAACTGATAAAGGCAGAAAGCATATTTCCACCCGATGATTTTAAGAGAAAGAACGCTTTTTTAAAAAGGTAGATTTGGGAAGATTTAGAGAGCATATACTGCTCTGCTATGAACCTTCCTACTCTGTGGGCTTCTTTACGACCTGCACCATTGAAGGCAGCGTTTGTAAAAATGACCACCACGACTTGCATTTATTGGGTTTTAACTAAATACATTAATTTATTAAAAACTACTTCCCAGTCTTTCTTTCTTTCTTCCCTTCCTTCCAAAAATAGTGTTCTATAGTATTTGGCACCCAAAACACATATCCGTGCTTACCCAATTGCATGTTTCCTGACCTGTAGAGGGTATAATTGTAGTGCGGTTGCATAAACCTTACTAAAACAAACAAACAAACCACAAAGATCCATTAAAATAAATAAAAGCATGGCTATTTAAAACTGATTTTCTGGAAGGCGAATTTAAAATTAGACACCGGAGGAGGGGGAGAAATGATCCCGGTCCACAAAAGAAGAGATCCACAAGGAAGGATCCACCCACGTCGCGAGCTCTGGAATACCGCCTGAAACCTCTCCCCGCCCCCCCCCCCCACTTCCTTCACCCCACCACGTTGTGGCAAGAAAGGCATCACGTGCAGGGACGGGAACTGCAAATCGACTAGAAGGGCGACCTCGAAGAGCTGCACTCACAGCCTTTGCCTTTGCCTCCGACCCCGACCCCCCCGCCCAATACGCACCTAACGTCCCTTCCACCGCCCCAATACGCGCCTACGTTTAATTAAAACATGCGTTGTATTTGCACGCACGCAAGACAAAACGAGGGGCATCCTTATTTCCTCGCGATCTCTGCCCTTAGCGAACATGGCGGCGCCGGCGCCACCCCCTCTTCTCAGGCGGTGTGGGGTGGGGTTTAAGGCTAACCCGGAAGGGGTGGCGGCCTGCTTCTTGCTGGCTCGGGGAGAGGCAGCTCGGCCGAGCCGGTCTCTCTCTCCTTCCTTGGGTGGACCTGACGGGAGGAGCGGGGCTTCTTTGCCGGGCTTGAGGAGGGCGAAGGGAGGCGGAGCTGTTGCCCGAGGGCGAGAGCAACCCCTTGCCGCCTCTGGGTTAGTTAGGGTGGAGAGCCGCCTTGAGCCTTCCTCTCTCGGTCTCCTTGCGCCGGCAGCATCCTTCTCCGGGCAGGGGCGAAGAAGAAGAGCCGCCGCCCTCCTCCTCCTCCTGTGGCTCCTGCCCAGCGCTCTCTGTCCTCTTTCCCCTTCGCCTCCCCACGCTTGTTTACCCGTCCCAGAGAGCTCGGGCTACGCCTCCCTCCGCCCCCGGCCGCCTTGAGGGGAAAAGAAGCCAGCCTTTGGGGCCGTCGTCTTCTCCTCCTCTCCTCGGGCGTTTCTGCTCCGATTTTCCCCCTCGAGGAAAAGTTTCCTTCCAGGCTGCTGCTGAGGACCGTGTTTCTTTGTTTTAAATTGATGCCCTTTTTGCTGCCTTTTGGCCTGCCCGGCTGTGGCCCGAGTGTGCGGCAGCCCTGCCTTGCCTCCTCCCACCCCTCCGGTGGGCGGGGGTGGCGGCTTGGTTTCTTCGTTTTGCCATGCAAAGCGGGGAGCCCATGCCGGCAGCTACGGTTGTTACGGCGATGAAAGTGTCGGAGAGCGAAGGCAAGCTGGAGACTTTCCTCCCGGCCCAAAACTGCTCCAGCAAGTGCAGCAGCAGCAGCAGCGGCAGCAGCGGAGGTGGTGGGCTTAACAGCAGCCGAGGAGGAAGCGGTAGCAAAGTGTGGCAGTACAGGTAAGGTGTGCTTTTCACTGGAGCCAGGTGGGAACAACAGTTTAGGAATCCCAATTCCCCTGGCTAGCTGGCTGTGATCTTGCTTTTGTCATGTTGGGAGGGTGAGCACATGCACCCTTTAATAAGAAATGGTGGCCATGCTTTGTCCCCTGCTCCCTTCAAAATCCTGCTTACCTTATAATTTATAAATCATGCTCCCTTCAAAATCTTACAATTTATAGTCATGCTCCCTTCAAAATCTTATAATTTATAGGTCATATGCTCCTGACAGAACAATAAAGCCAGTGGAAGGAGAAGTTATGGGTGATCCATCACTGGAGACTTAAAAAAATAAGACTGGACAGCCATTGGCCTGAAATGTTTATGAGATTTTCCGTTTATGTATTTTACATTCAAAGGGTCTTCATCCCAAATTGTATAGCTAAAAGTTTGTAGAGATTTTCAGTCATCCAGGTCATGGTTGTCCCAAAGGAGCTTTTTCTAGAGGCAACTGGACTTTCTGGTTTTTCTTTGAAGATGTTTGGTTTCTCACCCAACAAGCTTTTTCAGCTCAGAAGAAAAAGCACCTTTGGGACAATTTGTCTGAAATGGTATAGCCGTCTCCGGCTTGAGCAGGGGGTTGAACTAGAAGACCTCCAAGGTCCCTTCCATTTCTTTTAAATTCATTACTTTGTGCTTTTCCAGATGGGGAGCTATATTTTCAAAATCCTTTTCTCTGAACCCCAAACAGGAGAAGTGTATTTTGAACCCTACAATTTCCCCCCTCCCCCCCAGTTCAGTCATGTCCAATTTTCAGAAACAGGCCTGGACAACTGTTGTAGTTTTCTTGGCAAAGTTTTTCAGAAGTGGTTTGCCATTGCCTCATTCCTTAGTCTGGGAGAAAGTGACTGAGTTCATAATCACTCAGCTGATTTTGTGCCTAAGACTGGACTAGAACTCACAGTGTCCCAGTTTCTAGCCTGCATGTTTTAACCATTGCCACTAAACAGACTGGTTTAACTTTCAAAGTTACTTAGTATGTCTGTATGTTTCAAAAATGTGATAATTAAAGCCAGTCACAAATGGTAAATAGATAAGTGAGAAACTCTAGAGAAAGAGCAATAGGACAGAGGGCTTTAATGTGCTTCCCATTTTTCAGAATGAGTTTGATTTAAAATGTCAGAACCATTACAGGAAGTAAAACAAATCCATTATAATCAGTTAAAGCTTCTTGTTGTTATGTATTAAGGTTTTTTTTTGCAGAAATTTCACTATTCAGAGAAAGCATTTGTATAAATATGTTAAAATATGATTACAAATATATGCTTAATATATTTGTAAAAGCAATATGGGGTATTTAATTATTGTATAAGCGACAGACACCAATATGGGATGGTCTTTTGCCTTTTCATTATAAGAGTCATAGATGTTATATGCTTAGGTATGTTAATGAATGTAGTAGGAAATATAAACACAATGAAATAGCACTTTATAAACTTATAAGCTGTATGTATATTTTATGCTGTCATAATTTCCTTTAGATAATAAAATGATTGCTAAATTTACACATTGTGTGAACCAGAACCAAGTTAATTTGTCATGGTCATTATTCAGGGTAGCTAATCAGGGAGGCGTGATAGAACTGGAACTACTTCTTAAGTATATGTTTGTGAGTCACCAAATCTGGCACTGGAATTTTTGAAGTAGGTCAGTGTGCCTGCTCTCAGCCAAAGCTCGTTTTCAATCTGCATTGTTTATATATTTCATATAATCTGGTAAGATACAAATATATTTTTGTGTAATGGATTAAAAACAGAATGAATTGTTGTTCTTCCTTAAAAATGAAAGTCAGCTGAGTGACCTGGTCAACTCACTTTCTCTGGACCCACCACATCTCATAAGGTGGTTGTTGTGGGGAAAAATATTATTTGGTTCCTTGTATAGTACAAAATAAACAAGAGTATAATATATTTTTCTATTTGAATGCTATATATATGCCAATATAAAGTGCAAGTTTTACTTATTGCATTCACAATTACGTATATTTTCCAATATTCTGTAATCTCACAGCTCTTTGGGGTATCAATTTATTTATTATTTCTCAAATTTTACCCAGTTTAAAATTTAGCCATTTCTATTAAACTTAAGCCAAAATGATTTAAACAAGCATTTGTAATTTGATTATGTCATACTACAGTGTGGGCATTTAAAATATGAACACATTAAAAATGCTGCCAATAAAATATTTTCAGCTACTGGTTAACTAGCACTTATCCTAAAAATTTCACATTTGTGTTAAACAATATTAATATATGCCCTTTTCCTTGAAGAGAAGGAAGGAACTATTGTCAATGCATGCCTTTTTATTTATTTCTAACTATTAGACTATTGACTAATATAGTGTACATAATACACCTCTCATGTTTTATAATGAAACAAAGCAGATACTTTAAAACACAAACTATTTTATAGAATATTAAAGTAGCAATTAAAACATGAAAATAAAGTCATCAACAATTAAAACATTGTTAAAATATGTTTTAAAGCCTTTTAAATTGTTAACAAGGTTAGTTTCTTTAGTAGGGAGTGCATTTTAGACAAAAGAGGCTACTGTAGAGAAGATGTAATTGAAAAATCTATATGGACCAATTTATTCCATTATGAATTATAATTTCATTAGAAGTTAAGTCAAATTAAAATGGTTAGACTTTAATTAGTTGCTAGGTTTGCCTGGCTTTTGTGTCAATGCTGTATGCATGTTAGTTGTAATTTCAAAATACCTATTCAATTAATTTCTAAACTGTAAGGTTACAGTTGTTAAGGTTACAGTCATATCCACATTTGGTTGGTCCTACAAATTTAGCAAAATGTAGTTCTGGATAAAAAGGAACAAGATAATATTAAGAGGATATTACCTTTACAGAGAACACATTATTCTCCCTAGGATTCTTTGGTTAAATTTGTTATTTAAAATAGTGGTGAAAGAGTATTCATAGGAGATATTGAAATAATGCTGGGATATTGGTATATTCTAATTTGGTCTTTTTACAGCATGTTGCTTGATAATTTGCTGTCAAGTTCCTCTTAATTCTTAGTAATTCATTTCTGCCTAAAATGGTTTGCAACATAATACAAGTAATTAACAGTATCCATAGATTAACAGATACAGTCAAAATTAAACCTATCAATTCAGTCAGCCTCAATTAAAATAATACAAATAAACAGCAATAATTCATGCTTGATTAATTGGAAATAATGAAAATTGACTAATTTCAGAAAAATTCTGCAAAGGAAATTACCCCTCCTTGACAGCTGTACCACTTGTCTATGGTAGACTTCCCCGTGGAAAAGAGACTTGGATTTTTTCTGTCTAGTTAACAATGGCTATGGGGAAATAGTTAATTTTCCACTGAGCCTTAGATCTCAGAGGACTTATCATCAGCCAATAATTATTTCTTGATGTTGAACTACTTTATTGAATTTCTTATAGCATGTGAGCTATTTGGGTTTTTTTTTGTAAAAATAAAATATCCCTATTTTTTTTTTTAAAAATGTATCTCTAAATAGTGAATACACAAAGTAAATTTCTGAAAAAAACAGAAATGTTTTACTTATAATAAATGAAAACTAACTGTATTTTTCGGAGTATAAGACGCACCTTTCCTCCCCCCAAAAGAGGGTGAAAATCTGGTGCGTCTTATACACTGAATACATCATTTTTTGCCTCCTGAAACCCTGCCCCACGCATCTAGTTTTTTTTGCAAAAATGGATGCACAGAGGGTTTAGGAGGCCTGCAAAGTGTTCCTGGGGGCTGGGGGGGGGGGTAAACAAGTGAAAAATGGGCCTGTTTCCCATAAAAACAGGGCTGTTTTTGCCCTCCCAAGCCCCCAGGAGCATTCTTCAGCCTTCCAAAGTCTCTGCACTCCCCGTTTTTGTGAAAAACGGGGCCGTGTTTTGCCTCCCAAACCCCCACGCATCGCATTTTTGCCCTCCCTGTCCCTCAGGAGCACTTTGCAGGCCTCTCAAACTCTGCATGACACTTTTTCACACACACACACACACACACAAAAAAACGGGTCATGCAGAGGGTTTGGGAGGCCTGCGGAGTGTTCCTAGGGGACAGAGAAGGCAAAAACTTTTCTTTAAAATTTACCTGTTCAAAATCTTGTGCGTCTTATACTCTGGTGCTTCTTATAATTAAAAAAAAATACGGTATAAAGAAATAGTTGATTGTGCAATATTGTTTGTCACAATGTGCCCCAAGTCAAAAGCATAATGTTGTTTTCATTCAGTTTTGTAAAAATACAAGATGATTCATGTTGAACTTGTCTGGTAATTGAAAGTCAGTTTAAGCAGCCTGTCAAATTTATCAGCAATAGGTGCCATTAAAGGAAAAAAAAACTGTTGCTACACTTGAATGCTCTAGACATGAGATTAGAAAATCTAAAACCATGAAGTCTGACACCCAATGCAGTTCCTAAAATAGCACTCAACACTTGCCTTTGATTTACATTTTGAGCAAATATCCCATGTGAAAAACCAAACTACAAAGGAAAAAAAATGCAAAAATAGATATTTGATTTTTTTCTAACTTGAATGCAAATGCAAATTACAATAGTGTAGTTTCAATAACTGTTCTGTCACCTTCGGGTATTTGAACACACTTACCGCAAAAAGAACTATAAGGGACTATAATACAGTTATATTATTTTGAATCTATAATTTAATATCCTTTTAAGTAGCTCAGCATCTAACTGAAATTGCATGACTTCTTGAATCACAGAATGTTGAAAGAGAAGCTTACTCTAACGTTACTTTGAAATAAAAGCCTATCTTTGAATTTAAAAAGATTGTGTGATCACAACTCTGCTTAACACTTTTCAGGAGGACTGTGTAGGCATCCTATAATAGTTGCCCCTAGTTGTCAGTGGATATGGCTAAACTCACCAGAAATTGAGTGTGAAGGGGCAACCCTTTTGTTTTGGAAGCAGAACTCCTACCTTATTCCCCTGATACACCAGAATCTGAAACCATTGTTTGAAATGGATTTCTAATTCCTGAGTTTGTTACAAAAATGACAAATCAGGATATGGTGTTGATCATATTGAGAGTTTATCGTTTCTGAATAATTCAGCTTTGTTTGATGGTGAAAAGAATTAAACAGAAGATTTAGACTAATGTTCTTGTAAACAATAAACCCAAATTCATTTTGCAAATTTGACAATTATGTTGTGTATGAAGCTGCTGGATCAATGGATTGATTTTCTATTTTTGACAATGCATGTTTCAGTAAGGCTTAATAAAATGTGCTGGGTTTCATCTTTTTTTGTTGTCAGGTTCCAGCAATTGTGAATTATTTCCCTTTGGAATAGATTAGTACATTGTCATAGAAAATGCTGAGGATTACAATATATAACCCAGGTTGACAGTATAGCATTTCTACACACCATGTTGTTTGTGATTGGTAGACCTCAAAATTAACCTACAATGGCCAAAATCTTGCAACATTATTATCTAAAAACTTGTAAGGTTATGGATGAGTTTTAACTTCCGAAGTTTTATGAGTCTCATGTGAATATAATCATTTTTAAAAATATATATTTTGGTCTTGTTTTTTTCACACCATAAGACACAGCACAGTAGCCACATGGAATATCAGTAATGTTCGGACTACAGGATGGAAACAGTGGTTTTATTTCATAAACTATGATTTAACAAACCATGGCTTGACACATTATCTGCATCATATCAGGCTATGCCAGTAATGATAAATCTATGTTACATGTATCATAGATGGCAAGTCATAACATTGTGGGTCAGATGGGAGTGTTCACCAATATCCAGTGACAATTATTTTTGAAAGCAGCCTCATTATCTTGCGAGTTTAGAGGCTGTGTGAGAAAAGGGTGGCAGACGTTGGACCCTATAGATATGTGTGGGTGGGTGGAATTGTTTCTCTTTGTTCAAGGGTGTGCATGTATGTGTGGGGAGCAGAAGTGTCAAGTGAGGCATTTTCTGAATTTTTACCCACTGAGCCGAAAAGCTTCCTTATCACTGGCATAAGCTGTGTCAAGACATCCAGGAATGTAACAATGATATTTTGTAACTGAACTTGCTTTCTAAAATTAGCAACTTAGTATCAACTGATGGCATGGCAGAAGTCAATGGACATTTAGTTGACCATCTCTAAAGACAATACATTTTTTTCATATTAGTAGATAGACATTCCATCCTTGCTCTTAAAACCATAGCAACCTCTAGAAACTTATTTATGTAGATAAACATATTTTATCTATTTCAAAAAATATATCAGTTTTTAAAAGGAAAATATTTCTAATGTTAGCTCAGACCTAGCAAAGGGTAGTATCCAAAGAAGTAAAGAAAAAGTTACAGTAGTATCAGCTAAATTGTTACATTTTTTTCATTGGCATCTGCTTAAAATGCTGTCTGCAGGATTTGGTAGACTGCAGATACTAGAAGGACACTATGTGTTTACTGCAGGCAATTACATAAAAATACAGCCTTCCATCTCTGTATGAACGGCTTGCCAGTAAACAGCCTGTGAATCTGTAAATTCCTTCTCTGCAGTAGGTTCAGCTAAATATACACCTACTTTAAAAGAATGTATAAATGGTTCTTAAAGACAAAATACTGTAATGCGGATTTCTAGCTTTTGCTCCTGTGATGCTTATAATTGCGCAGCTTGGTTTTTTGCTACTATTTCTGAATAGCAGAAATAATTGTTATTCCTATATCTTAGGTTATTTTTAAGAATCATCATATTTGGACTTAATTGGTCATATACTGCAAACGTACCTTGACAAAGGTTTTTGAACAGGTGAAGTTCTTAAGTAGATGGTTTCACTTGGGACTGAAAAGAAAAACAAAACAAAATAAGTTCTACAACTTAAAATGCTCAGTTCATTTTCTTTAGAGAAATGCATAGTACACGTAGTCCTCAACTTAATGACCGCAATTGAGCCCAAAATTTATGTTGTTAAGTGAGTTTTGCCCCATTTTATGACCTTTCTTGCCACTGCTGTTAAGAGAATCACTGCAATTGTTAAGTTACTAGGATGGTTATTAAGTGAGTCTGGTTTACCCATTGACTTTGTTTGTCAGAAGCTCACAAATGATGATCACATGATCCCAGGACACTGCAACTGTCATAAATATGAGCCAGTTGACAAGCATCTGAATTTTGACCATGTGACCACAGGGATGCTGCAGTGGTCGTAACTGAAAAATAGTCATGTCATTTTTTTTCAATGCCATTGTAACTTTGAATGGTCACCAAATGAACTTTTGTTAGTCAAGGACTACCTGTATACAAGAATTGACCTTTGGGAAATTTTAGTATGTCAATGATACAACATAGATTTTCTACATAAAAGGTCCCAGTTTCAATCCCTTGCATATTTGGGTCAAGTAGGAATAACTTGAACAGTCACTTCAGTTAATGCAAAGCCAGATAGGGAAACTTCTGACTGACAGGACCTTCCCATTTAATCTCAGTAGAATTTCTCCTCTGCACACAGGTAGTCCTCTACAGGTAAGGATGCTGTAATGGTTGTCAATGTGAAAAATAGTTATAAGTCACTTTTTCCAGTTCGTTGTAACTTCAAACGGTCACTAAATGAACTGTGGTATGTCAAGGATCATGGAGAAGAGACTCTGGTTGGTTGGTTGGTTTTTTCTATCACCATATAGTCTGTATGTAGCTTTGTAAAAGGCAGCCCAATTCTCCATGCAGGAAGAAAAATAAAATGCTCTAAATGTAGAGGAAGTTCAGTTTTTTTTAAATTCCATGGGCATATTGTTTTGTTTCTGTGAGTGCAAATAGAAAAGTCCTTTCTCCATACAAAGATAAAATATTGATTCAGCTGTGAAGAAAATGTTGTCTTGTTCTTGACAGTAAAATCACTGTTTCCTCATCAGTAGTTTGAAAGAAGCTTTGAACTAGACAGTGATACCATGAAACATTTGAGAGGTGTCCTGTGAGACAATGAGCCATACACCCCAGAACAGATTTTCAAGTGAGGTTAAACTAACTGGACAGTAGTTTGACTTAACATAAGGCATCTTTATATGATTGCATTCCCCATCTAGTACTTTGTAATGTCCTTTGCCACTACTATCTGAAATTATGTGAAATGCTGGCAGTGCATATTAAAGGTAATATTTTTGAGTCATTAAAATCTTCCAAAGATATTGCTTTGTATCTGTAAATTTCTCATTTGCAAATTACTTGTTATTGAAAGGTTGGTGTTAACCTTGGAGATATGAAACATAGCAGGAGATATGTCACAGGGAAGAATTGTGTGGCGTCCATGTTGATTTATGGCTGAATCGTATCAGCTTTGCAAACATGCCTATAGAAATTATTAGGCTCATGCATTCTTTTTTTTTGTGTGTGTTCAGAGGCAGAAAGAAAGGAATAGATCTTCATAGTATGCAAAGGCTTCTGAAGTTGAGAATACATGAGGAGAAAATTTACTTTTTTTCTATTTCTTTTCTATCTTATACAAAACACCGTTTCTACTTTTTCTCACTTTGTAAGTCACTTATATAATAAGTGTTAGCTCTGAATACCAAATAGTCCAATGTGCAGGTTCTCATTTCTCTCTCTCCCCCTATTCACTTCTTCCCTAACACACATTGCTTAGAAATGGAAGAACAAACCAAACCACCCCATTATTTGTATAAATAGTTTCTTGGTTCGTAACAGAGTGCTCATTTTTAAAATGTCCCTAAGGGTAGAAATGATAGTAGTGCATAAATTTATCATTTTAAAGTAGGTTTATTTTAGCACTGGCATGGCCATCTCCAAAACAGCAAACAGAAATCTTATTGCATCTGAAAAGGGCAGTTGTTTTTGAAGTCATACATTGGAAGAAAATTTTGAGAGTAGGTTACAATAAAAAGTTATGGTGAAGGATTCCCCTGTCCAGTTGTGTCTGTCTTTAGGGGGTGATGCTCATCTCTTTCCTAGCTGAGGTGGCTAGCATTATCCTTTCTATGGTCATGTGGCCAGCATGACTGAATGGAGATGTGCACAGAATGCACCTTCCCATTGAACCCTCCCACTGAAGTGGTACAAATTATTTGCTTGTATTTGCCTGTTTTTAAACTGCAGGAGCTAGGGTAAGAGTTTACCCCAGCACACAGTACTTGACTTTCAAACTTTCAGCCTTCCAGTTGACAGCCCAGCATCTTAACTGCTAGGTAGTTCTTCTATTTAGTCAGAGGTGATAAGAGAGGTTAGCATGATTCCCAGACGGAAATCATATTTACAAAAGATTAAGCACACCATAGTCTACTACAGTTGTTTCTTTAGTTGGCTACCATCTAACTAAAATCCAGTATTGAAATGCATTTTAATCCTTACGTATAACTGACTTGTGTTCAGCTATGTTGCATTATTTAACTAAGGCTCTTTAGGGTGAAATAAAAAGGAAAGAATAAAGCACAGTCTTGGCTCCAAACAGTTAGGCATATCCTCATTTTGAGCAAAAGTTTGGATGGATAAGGAAAAAAAGAACTCCACATGCATCAAACTGACTTCTATTTAATTGAAGGCTTGACATAGCTCTACAACTCTGAGGCAGCTGCAGTGGTGATGCCAGCAGATCCTACTAATGAGGCATTATCAATTTTTCAGTTTCTTGACTCCACAAGAATAAATGACTATCCGTAGAATGTGATCTTCAGGTTGTATAACATTTAAGCGTACATTTCTGAGCAAAGATGCTTAGATATTTAGTCATTCAACCTCCAGGTTATCTAGAGATGGAAGATGCTCACTGTTATCTTTTACTTGCTTGGGTTATTTTTGTGTGACAAACATAAGCAGAATTTGATAGCCTACCTTAGATAGGTTTGAGAAGTGTAATGTGTTGTCCATTCTTTTCTGTCATGGATAATAAAGTTATTAATGAGTATTAGTGATAATAGAGTTACTCATTACCTCCTGGTTCAGAGATAGGATTCCTCTAAATAAAAATTGCTGGAAAAAACTGTTTGAATTGCAGTTTTGAATTCAGTTGTTTTTGTGATTTCTCAAAAAAAAAAACATGTACACCACCTGGAAAGATTGGCTACCATTTATGGACTAGATAACCTTTGGACTGATTCAGCATGTTGTAATTATATAGAATATTTAAGGATATTATATAGAATATTTTAACAGACAAAGTATTTTTTAAAAGTTGCAATACTGATGAATGTATTTCTTAACATATGTTAAAACTTAAATTAGAAAATCAGTTGTATGAGAGGTGTAACTGCAGATCTGATTTTTCTTGATAGAGAATTGAGGTGAGTGCATTATCTTTAATTTGAGTCTTCATAGGGTTGCCTGTGATATTGTTGATAGTTTTAAAATGAAGTCATTTGCATTCACAGAGCAGCATAAAATGAACTGAGCTGAATAACTTAGTAGTTATTAGTAGAGGACGCTTTTTAGAGGCTTTTTTAAACAGTTAGGCCAGGGGTGTCCAAACTTGGGAACTTTAAGACTTGTGGACTTCAACTCCCAGAATTCCCCAGCCAGCATATTCTGGGAGTTGAAGTCCACAAGTCTTAAAGTTCTCAAGTTTGGACACCCCTGAGTTAGGCAGTCATTCACGGTGAGGCAGCAGTTGGCTAGCCTCACCTCAGCACGCGCCTTTTCCCTTTTCCCTTTTTCTTTTCTTTTCATGATGAGAGCGGTGAGGCTGTGCTGACTGCACGTCACTGTGTCCAAAACTATTTTATGAAATAATCTAGGATGTATCTTTTAAGTGAGAAACTCTGGTTTCTTTCTGTATGACATGGCATTGCATAGACCCGTGATGGTGAACCTATGGCATGCGTGCCACAGGTGGCACACAGAGCCATTTGTCAGGGCACACAAGGTGTTGCCCTGTCAGCTGGCCAGCGTGCATGTGTATGCTGGCCAACTGACTTCGGCCTTCTTTTGAGGCTGTTTTTCGTTCTCCGGCGGCTTCCCTGAAGCCTCCAAAGCGCGAAAAACCAGCCCTATGGGCAAACCAGAATGTCAGGAACGGACTTCCGGTTTGCTCGTAGGACCGTTTTTTGCCCTCCGGTGCAAGGAAGCCTCCTGAAGGCTCCGGAGATCGGCCCTGCAGAGAACCTGAAAGTTTGAGAATGGTGACTTCCGGTTTGTCTGTAAGGACAATTTTCGACCTCCGGAGCCTTCAAGGAGCTTCAGGCAGCTTCCCTGAAAGCTCCGGAGGGCAAAAACCGGCCCTACGAGCAAACCCGAAGTGACTTCCAGTTGTCGGTAGGTCCATTTTTCGTCTTCCGGAGCCTTCAGGGAAGCCGCCTGAAGGCTCCGGAGGTCGAAAATAGGCCCTTCGGACAAACTGGAAGTCACCATTTCTGAACTTCCAGATTCCCCGTAGGTCATTTTTTTGCCTCCAAAGACTGCAGGGAAGCTCCTGAGGCCTCTGGAGGGCATCCGGGGGACAGGGAGGCTGTTTTCACCCTCCCCAGGCTCATAGAAAGCTGTTGGAGCCTGGGGAAGGTAAAAAAACCATGGCAAAAGCGGGGGGGGGGGGGTTCGCTGATTGCATGCATGCTCATCCTGGGGGACAGGCACACACAGCATTATGAGTGCGGCACACCGGCGCACGACTCCCCTGTGTTCCCCCTGCTTTTGGCACAGCAGCCAAAAAAGGTTTGCCATCACTGGCATAGACAATTTCTCTGGAATCTGGATATTAAATAATGTTTATGTGCTAGATTTGTTAGAACACAGAGAAGATTTCAGGATTCTTATGTAACTTCCTCTAAAGTATCCAGGAAAGAGTGTCAAGAATCACTTGAGAGATTTTAGTCATTTTATAATTTTATATATTTAAAATAATTCAGCTTTATGTTACGTGGAATAAGACCACAATTAATCTAGCCCAGCCCATTGTATCATGCAGGGACCAACTGAATGCATTTGGGAAAATCACAATTGTTTTTTTTATAGCAAGCTGTACATGTTCAGCCTCTTATAAACATTCATCAGTATTGGATTTCATTAATCTGAAATAACTATTCTGGGCCTTTTTAAAAACCATCCAGACTGGCGGTCATTATTACAACTGAATTCCATAATTTAACACAAAGTTTTATCTTGTTTAATTGCTAACAATTATTTAAATATAATCACTGGATTGCTTTGCTCTATGCATCCTGACAAGCATTGCTCACTATTTCCAAAGCTGCAGATTTATCCTGCAATAGATAATAAAGCTGAAGGAAGGCAAATTTCTGCATGGTTAGATTGGTTGAAGCTCATCTCTTTGAGGAAGAGGAAGGAAGTACATTGAATGCCCTGCAAAAATAGCTTTGGTTTGCATTGTTCTCCTCTAGCATTTTCTGCCTATTTTCTGGGAAACTGTAAAACCTGCTTAGGCTTCTAAATTGTTCCTTCACTGAATAAAGGCAAATGTTGTATGCAGGTGCAGTGCATTCTGATGTTGTGAAAAAATGGACAATAGTCCCATTCACAACATTTATGGATCATTCTCAATAATAGGAAGAAAGGAATTGGCAGTACAATAGAACTGGGTGAAATATTATTGCAATCAAAAGTGTATTCCTTAAGTATGTTAGCTGAGCATTGTATCACCCAGTGGTGACATAAACAGTTTGTGAAGAAATTTCCTTTTTTCCTCCTTGTTCATAGTAAGAAAGGAAGAGTTAAAGGAAGACCTAGTTACCTGCGGGATCGCATCCTGCCCCATACATCCCTACGACCAATCCGTTCGCACAGAGAGGGACTTCTCCAGGTGCCGTCCACCAAACAGTGTCGGGGGGCGACGCCTAGGAGCAGAGCCTTCTCTGTGATGGGCCCAGCCCTGTGGAATGACCTCCCCCTTGACATCAGGATTACCTCCGATCTCCGCTCCTTCCATGTAAAGCTCAAGACCCACCTCTTCCAATTAGCTGGCCTGGCTCAACCATAGTTTATCCCATTGCTCCTGACAGTCTTTTTTAAATTTGGAATTTTAACTGAGGGTATTTTAATTGTTAATTTTAATTCTATTATTATTAGTGTATGCATTTAACGATTGTTACCTCCTCCATGTACATGTACGGGTATGTGTTTGTATGTATGTGTATATGTATTGTATGTATATGTATATTTGTATGGGTTTTTATTGTACGCCGCCCCGAGTCCTTCTGGAGAGGGAGCAGCTAACAAATTAAATTTATTCTATTCTATTAAGAAATTGTGCTATCCAGGGTCCTAATGGCATCTACTTGAAAGAGAAGGGGCCCAATTTCCCTTGGTGTGTGGTCTTCCAAGCATAGCCAGGAAAAGCCCATAGGCTTGAGTATACATGGTATGTTTGGGATAAGCAGGAAGGTATCTCAGTGAGGCTGTATTTGTACTACAGTTTAGTGTTTCAAGGGTGATTGGACCATGAGGAGGGAGGGAGCAGAAGTGGAAGAAAATGAACTATAGAATGGAGGATAAGCCAGCAATTTCATGTCTAATTCAGTAAATCAGACTAAATGTAAAGCAGGAAGTTAATACTAGATTTGAATATCAGTAAAGGAGAACATTTGTAGCTCAGGGTTGAAATGAGGTATGAATATATCTAACGTGGGAACTGTTAATAAAGCTACTTTTCATGAATTAATCTAAGGACCTGTAAAAGGTTTTAGCCCCAAACTATCAATTCCATGTTATATAAGTATGGTGAAATGTTTAAAAATATTTATTTCTTTTAAACGAATCATTATTTTGTCCAGTATGGCAAACAATGGAAAAACCTTTAGGTACTTATTAGTGTCTCCATGTTATTTTTTTCTACTTTTCTATATGTCTTTTGATTTTGAGAGAAGGGTTTAAAATCATTTTTTTAAAAAGAGCTTTAAATTCTTATACAGAAGGATTTTGTGTGATTCCCCCCCCCCTTTTTTTTTGCTTCAAAATCTTTTTCTTCCAGATCAGATTTTCAGAATTGGACGTGGGGAAATAGGGGTGTACTATAGACTTATTTATGCTGCAACATTAAGATACCATTTTATTTTCATTTCCTTTTCTAATAGTTCTCTATAAAGTGGAATGCACATCTTTTTAAAAAATTGTTGTGGATTTATGTTATGCAATTATCTATGACTATGACAAAATGTCTTTCTTTGGAATCACAAACAGTAAATTCAAACCTGGCGGGATTATTTTCCTCCTGTGCATATTTTGTTTGGTCTCAAAGAAATAAATAGAAAGATGGAATAGAAACTTCCTTAGAGGAATAAGAAAATTGGAACTTTCATAAGAAGGTTGTCAAATGTGTGTGTGTTTTAATGTTGTAAATCATATATGACAGTGATGGCTAACCTTTTTTGGATTACGTGCCAAAAGCGGTGGGAGCGCAGGGGGGACGTGTGTGGGCATGCCCATACCTATATATAGCATTATATACGTGCAACCCCAGAGCGCATCAGGAAAGCCTCCGGAGGGCAAAAACCGGCCAAAAAAGAAGGCTGATGTCAACTGGCCAAGCGGATGCATGCACGCTGGAGCTGACAGAGCAATGCCTCATGTGCCCTAACAAATGGCTCTGTGTGCCACAGGTTCGCCATAAAGGGTATACATATTATGGATATAACTAAAACCTGGTGGATTTGAGAGAATCAGCGGGCATCTCATTACAAACTCTGTGGGAAAGATAGGAAGGACATAGGGGAGAATATTAATAAACATGTGGATAATGGCAAGTCATTAGATACATTTTTTTAAGCCTATGATAAAAACCCTCATCAAATACTTTTCAGTGAACTTAACAGCCATGGACTAAAAAGCAGATCCTCTTTGAGTAAGTAATTGACTGAAGCATAGCAAACAATGAATAGGTGTACAGGTAGTCCTCAACTTACACCCACAATTGAGTTCAACATTTCTATTGCTAAGGGAGATGGTTGTTAAAGGTGTTTGCCCCATTTTGCCATCTTTCTTGCCACACTTGTTAAGGGAATCACTGCAGTTGTTAAGTTAGTAACACGGTTGTAAAGTGAATTTAGCTTCCCCATCAATTTTGCTGGTCAGAAGGTTGCAAAAGGTGATCACGTGGTCCCGGGACACTGCAACTGTCATGAATATAGGCCAGTTGCCAAGTGTCCAAATTTTGATCATGTGATCACAGGGATGCTGCAATGGTTGTAAGTGTGAAAAATGGTCATAAGTCACTTTTCTCAGTGCTGTTTGAACGGTCACTAAAGAAGTGGTTGTACATTGAGGAGTATCTGTAAATGAGCGTGATGGCACAGTGGTTAGAATGCAATACTGCAGGCTACTTCTGACTGCTGGCTACCTGCAATTTGGCAGTCAGATTGTCACCGGCTCATGAGACTTCCATCCTTCCAAAGTGGGTAAAATGGGGACCCAGATTGTTGGGGGCTGACTCTGTAAACCACTTAGAGAGGGCTGTGAGGCACTGTGAAGTGGTATATAAGACTCATTGCTATTGCTAAATGGACATTTCTCACACTGGAGAGATCTAACTAGCAAGGGAGTTCTGTCACAGGGTGAGTGTTTTTTAACATATTGATAAATGATCTGGAATTGGAGAGGACTGGTAGAATAACCAAGCTTACTGACGACATTCAATTAAAAACAAAACAGGGACTGAGAAGAACTTCAGAGAGATCTCTGCATATTAGGGGGTAGTACAGGTCAAAATGGCAGAAGTTGTTCTCGGCAAGCAAATACAAAGTGATGCATGTACATCCCAAATATCCTAACTACTCATACAAATTAATGGGGTCAGAGCAAGCAGCGACTGATGAGGAAAGAGATGTTGGAGTAATGGTAAACAGTTCGATAAAGGTGCCAATAAAGTGTGCATCCACTGTGAAAAAAAGGCCAATAGAATGTTAGGCATAATAAGAAACTGTATTGGAAATAGAGATGCCATTATCGTAATTCCCTTATATAAATCAATAATGTGGCCACATCTGGAATATAATGTACTGTTCTGGTCAGCGCAGCTCAAAAAAGAGATAGTGGAGTTGGCCAAGTTTCAGAGGACGGCAAAGAGGATTGTGGGGTTACAGCAGCTTCTAATCAGGAATGCTTATGACAATTGGGGTGTTTAGTCTAAAAAGAAAGAGAGTGAAAGGAGGTAGGATTCAAGTGTACAGAATTAGGAATGTAGTGTATAAAATGAACAAAGAGAAGCTTTTTCTTCTTTTTCCAAAATATTAGAACCAAAGGCTAACTCATTTTTTAGACAATTTATAATTCAGGTTTAGAATTTGCTACCATTAGATCAGGGGCCAGCAACCTTAAACACTCAAAGAGCCATTTGGATCCATTTTCCACAGAAAAGAAAACACTAGGAGCCACAAGACCTGGGTGGCTGTGGCCAACTCAATGTCACTCTCATCCACTCACATGAACCCCCCCCCCCCAGCCATGCCTACCCAGGTTTTGCAGCTCCTGGTTTTTTCTGTGGGAAATGGGTCTCTCTCCCCCTCCTTCCTTCCCTCTCATTTCTGTTCTTCTCTTTCCCCCTCCCTTTTCTTTTTCTTTTTCTTTTTCTCTTCCTTCCTTTCTTTCTTTCCCCTTCTCTCTTTTATTTCCTTCACTCTCATTCTCTCTCTCCAGCTGTCTCGTTTTTCTCCCTCTTCCCCCCCTCTCATTTGTTTCTCTTTTTCCTCTCTTCCATTGTGATTTTCTATGATTTCCCCATTTTTCTCTCTCTCTTTTTTTCCCCTTTTCTCCCTCTCATTTCTCTTTCTCTCCTTCTCATGTTTTTTCTTTTTCCTGTTGCCAACCCCCGCATTAGATGATTACTTTCAAAAAGCTTTTGTCTAGCTTCAGAAACGGGTTTGACCAAGTCATGGAAATCATGATGAGAATGTGATTGCTTCTGAATCCATTTGCTGGGATACTCGGTGGCTTCCTTCTGCAGTTGGTTGGTCACTGTGAAATGTGTTAGACTAGATGGGCCCAGGGGGTCAAATCCTGCAGGGCACTGTGTACGCATTGTTATGTTCTTACCCAGTGCATAGGATTCTGCAAGTATTAATAACTGGACTGATGCAGATTGAACTTTTGACGTTTTGCCAAAGAATCCATTAATTTGAGAGCTTTTGATCTTCTGATGAGTAAGGTGATTTGTACATATAATTTGCGATAGCTTTCTTTTTTTTATGCTTTTAAAAATAGCTAGACTTTCTCCACGTCTGCTTTTTTTATTGGTACAATTTACCCTGTGTACCGTGCTGTGTTCCAATGTTGATTCAGAAAAGTTCCTGTCGGATCTCATCTGTGCAAATTATTGAATATCTTTGTTTCCGTGATTAATTTTGGAGGTATTTCATTTTCATTAATATAGCATCATAGTATTTCTGATTTATTTGGTCAGTAGAAGTTGGTATAGGAATATAAAGGAATGTAGATATGACTTTGATAAAGGAATGGATGAGCCACTAAGGCCTGAGAAATGGTAATTCAGTCTGAGGAAAGAGGAGAGCATGGGGGGGGGGACTCAAAATGACCCCATTTTGATTCTGATTGGGTAAGATCAGGCAGATAAAAACTTTGAGAGGCTTTCCAAATGGATGTTACCCTTTTGAAGTAGACAAGGTCAGGAAATCCTAAGCACTGCAAGGATTCCAGGAATCAACTGCTACATTTTTATTGCAGGTTATAACAAGAATCTTGAAAGCTTGTCAGAGTTTCTAGGTGCCCCATTTTATATCCGAATCAATGCAGGCTTATACACTCCTTCACCAAGGTTATATCTACATTCCTTTCCAGGATAAGACTGTCTGATGGAGCTACAACTCCTGTCAGCCAAAGCAAAATTGACAGTGCCAAGGAATGATAAGCATTCTAACTCAGAATATTTGAAGGACATCCTTAGATTAAGGAATAAAATGCTATCCTATTTATACACTGCATAAAATTTTACAACCTTTAGATCAGCTTCCCATTGGCAAGTAGATCAGCTGATAACTGAAAAATGAAAACTATGATAGTGATCTTACATATGATCCAATTTTTATGATGAAGAGTTTAAGACTTTAGATAGACACAAGTTCCTGATAGCCTGTGCCATAATATTACTATATGGAGGTTCTTTTTTTCTTCCACTTTAAGAATACTCACCTGATTGTTTTGTGTTGAGGCAGACATGGTTGGATCCTCTCTGCTGGCTCTTCTTTCCAGTTCTGCTAATTTTTCTGTGCTACTTCTCTGAAATTAGCTTATAGTTGGTTAGTAGGATGCATTGTGACATCAACAAGAAAGCTGCCAATCAATGAGGTCCTCCCTCCTCTAGTTTCATTAGATTTCAGTTCTAACGATTTATTGGTTGAAATGCTTCTGTAATTATTTGGGTGTTGTTCTTAAGATGTTTTTTTGGGGGGAAAATCTAATTTCAGCTCTGTACCCCCATGGCTCATATAATACAGGAAACATCAAAAGAATTAAGCATTCAATGAACAAAAATAATTGTGTATAAAATGTATGATAAAATACTGAATAATTTGATTACCCTGAAATAAGAATTCTTTGCATTCTACAGAAATAATTGAAATTCAAAGACAGTGGTTGCCTCTTTTTGTGGTGGGGCCTGCCCTCTGGAATGATCCCCTCCCTCCAAATGTGTGGGCTCAAATCTGTTGGCATTACTAAAACATTAACAACCTGGAGGAGGTTTATTTGGGTACTGAGGCTGGGATGATGTCCGTAGGAGGCTTAACACTTGCATGTTCCTGTTTGCCAATTACTTGCCAATTAAAGGTGCTTTCATTTAAATTGCAGTGTTTGTTTTTAGTTATTTTGGATATTGTAAGCCACCCAGAGTCAGGATGTTTATGATGGATGTACATATACATAAATAAATTAGCCTCTGAAACTAATTCTACAGTATTTTAATCAGGATTTGAATTTAATCACATTTGAGTCTGTAGAAGTGGCTCTTTGTCTTCTGTGGAGGATTCTGTGTAGGATTTTAATTAAGTGAAAGTCCTGCATAGCTGATTATGAAAGCCATTTATGTGTTTAAATGGAATTAACTGTGTACAGTAGCAAATGCAGTATCATTTTTATATTTTTTCAGCCCTGATGTCAGAACGAATGAGCTTTGACATAAGAAATAATTTTGAACCAAAATTCAGATTTCAGCCAAGCAGTTTGTTTCATGACCACAAAAGTTTTAAAAACATAATTTCTTAATATTGTTTACACTACTGACATTAAATTATTCCTGCAGCAGGCAACACTTGGTTTCATCTCAGGATTATTCTATGGAGAGAAAAAAATCAGAGCAGCTCCTCCTTCCTAATTCCTCCACAGTTTTCTGCTACAAATACGTTATCACCTGCTTCCAGATTTATAATATACAAATATATCACTTTCATTCTACTGAGCATAGGCAATTAATTTGGTCTTCTTCATCATTCATACATTTCTCGCTTTCCAAATGAATTATTTTGGTCTGAAAATAGAATAGGTGCACAATCAACAATCAATCGGTGAATTCAAAGGCATTATTAGGTAAAAAGATGTATATGGGGAGAAGATAACCAAAAATAAATATATAGTTTCAGACATGCTTTCAGAAATTGTGACAAAGAGGCTCCTACTGCCTCCTTGGAGAACAATCCTAGGTATCTGGATTCTATCATTTGGGTTATTCAAGAAAGGTTTGATGTATTTCTTCATTATTAACTAACTTAAAATGAGTCATATTTCTGAATCCTTTAATGCCTTTCAGTTATTCACGTACATTGTACATTATTCTGAGAGACAGGTCTGTGACATAGACTTCTGAATGAAAAATAGGTTAAATTGATATTTAGTAGGCATGCTCAGGTAATTATTGCAGTTGCTTATTTAGGAGGCCAGTTTCCAATTGTGTTGATTTATTTTGTTGAAAAGTTTGGTGAAATACAGTATCTCCATTCATAATTCACTGTTGATATCTAGATGTGGCGACGTGAATAAACCTCTTGGCTGGAATAGTTTCTCTGACCATTTAAGGTACTTTACTTAGAGCAGGAAATAATGATAATTCAGATTCATTTGTAGCTTCTGATTTCTAAAATTTCCTTCAGGTGTAGCTGTACTAGGAGTGCTAATAATCTGTTATGAACTAATAAGGGGCTTAAGTGATTTCTGGGATTGGGTTTAATTCTTTGAAATCCCCTCTTTATGTAAGGCCCCAAATTCTAGTTGTGGAACTTAAAAATGTAGTCATGGCCTCAATTTCCTAGAGGAATGCTCTGCTGCCTATAAGGCTTCGTGAATATGATGCAGAAATATTTGTTCTTTGTGGTCTACTGGACAAAAATTAATTTTGTGTATTTTGAAGTGTGTGTGAAAATTTTTCAGGGACACCTATCTTGTTGAAGGCTCCTTGTGATTGTTAATAATTGCTACTCCACTAGATGGCAGCATCTAACTGACTTTGAACTCGAATGGCAAACCACTTCTCTATTGCTGCCCAGAAGGGGACAAACTTTGTTTGAGGGAGACTTTAATATAATTGCTATGAAACAGTGGAAAGATGGATGCTGTGCATTCATCATATAAGAGGACATGCATAATATGGAGTAGGTCTGCTCTGTGATGCACATATTTTAGTGAGGGGTCCTTGGTGTTCTCTGAGCTTGGTAGTTTTCTTGCAGATGTTTCATTACCCATACTAAGTAACATAATAAATGCCAGTTATTGGCAACTATTTTAGTTACTCGTTTTGGCTGCTGGTTGCATTTGGAAATTTGTTTGGTAGGGAGAATTCGCACATTTATAAAACCTGCTTTAAAAGGGAAGTGTAACAGTAACCGTATAAAACACAGGTGTACAAATGTCCTCCTTATGTATTGCTTAATATATTTTTTCTTACTATATTTTCCTGTAGTTCTGCTTAATTTCTAGTTAAGTGGGAATACACAAAGTGAGACACCATTTTTATTTTTTATTGATGAGGGAAAAGGCGTTTTTGGAAATAAATAAAGGTGATTGAAAACTGGAATTATTATTTTTGCATTAAATGTTGCTTTAAAACTAAGGGCTTTTTCATATTAAAAAACAGATTGGTTCCCCAAGAAAAGCTGGCACACAAAGCAAAATAAAAGTCTTCAATGATGTTGATGATTTATGATAGATACTTAGGAGTCCAAGAAGTGTGTATCGTTTCAAAATTTTAAATGTACTTTTCCTTAATTAATAGTGGCCAGTGATTTGTTTGTATAGTTCAATTTTAAAGGTATTCTTTTAACCTTAATCAACTTCCATTTTCATAATGAATAATAGTTAAAGAGCCCAAAAACCTTTCCTTAAGGTTAGAAAGCTGAAGGGTATTTAGTAATTTAATCTTTAATATTGAAGCTTTATAAATAAGAGGTGTCCAATAATTTATTACTGATTCCAGTAGTTTATGCATCAGTAATGTGGGTCCCAGTTTTCAGATTGGTAGATTATTTAAAGCATCTCAGTTCTAAATCAATTCTACAAAGACAAACAAGGAGCAAGAGCTTGCAGGAATTTCTGTTTTAAAAGTCATTTGACATTTGTGCTGAGTTACGAAGTCTCTTCTATTACTCTATCAAATATGAAATTACGCAACATCTATGTGAGATATTTTAATTGTTGTTATTTGCCTATAGCTGATGAACTCTGTTCTTATATTTGCCACAGTGATCACATGGAAAACATTTCTGGCTATTTAATGAAATATACAAATCTTGTAACTGGCTGGCAGTACCGGTAAGTTCGATTTTCCAAAACATCACTATTTCAAATGGAATAGTTTTATTCATGAGGTAGTAGTTGTTAATAATATTCTGATAGATTTAGAAAATAATATGTGAATGAAGAATTGTTTTAGCATTAATCTTTTGTTTTAGTGCATGTATTTGATTTCCTGAATGGTAAATTTTTAATTGAACCAGAAGACACTGTGTATTTTACCCTTCAAGAGATAATGCAAAGAAAAATACAGCTATGAAATATATTTGAAAATGGAGGGTATAGCACAGTTGCTATTATAAGCAACAGAAAGATGATTTTGAATGCAATATTGACGTTTGATTAGACATAATATTAACAAGATTTTAAAAGATTGGAGCTCATATTTTGAGATTTCTGGAAGTATAATTACAATAAAAATTTATCTGCTGCACGTTTATTCAGAAACATGGTTTCATAGTTTTGTTCTATAGTTTAATTCCTAATATGTAAGACTGTGTGTAGGAATTTGCAGTCTTGGTGTGACACAGTTACAACTGTCTTTTTTCTAGTTAATATTTGTGTGAATTTGAAAATAAGATCTGAACACTTGAGTTTTTCAAAGTTTGCAAAAGCTCTGGGAAAGCTATGTTTTTGCTCTTGCTTATCTTCCTCCTCTGTCTTTCCTTCTGCAATAAAAATTGTTATGATATAACATTATCCTGGGGATGCTTATTCTCTTTGAAATACTCTCTGAAGCATGGCCTTAAGCAAGAAAAAAAATATTCATGTTTTTCCCTCTGTCTATTTGTTCCCCCCTCATGCTTTGAGTTTGGTTTGTAAAACATTAGGGATCCATATTCCACCATATTCCTAATATTTGCAATGTAAATTGATTCTTCAGTCTAGGAGCTACGCTTTGAAATCTCAGGATTTGCATAGTCTTGTTGAGCTACGGAGACTCGTTTACAATTGGTTCTGCAGTGATTAAACTATGCCCATATCAAGCCATTGCATCTTTGGTGTCCAATAGCTTCTAAATGCACTAGTAACTATCTTGATCTTAGAGGCACTACCATTGTAATAAAATGGAATCGTCTTAAATAATACAAACATGTTTACTTAGCATAGGTTTTATTTGGAGCAGTATGTGACATTGTCAGTCCTCTCATTTGTCCACTGAAGCTAAAAAATATTGTCCCATTATCACAACAATAATAAGCACAACATCATTTGCCTATTCAAAATTGCCCAATACATCTGCCATATCGTATGGCTCGCTGTTACTAAAATAAGGATTTCTTTTAATCAGCAATTGCAAGTTAGCTCAAATTAGGGAAAAGTTTGGAATGTTACTTCTACTTATGAGCCGTGGTGGTGCAGTGGTTAGAGTGCAGTACTGCAGACTACTTCTGTTGACTGCTGGTTGCCTGCAATTTGGCAGTTCAAATCTCACCAGGCTCAAGGTTGACTCAGCCTTCCATCCTTCCAAAGTGGGTAAAATGAGGATCCAGATTGTTGGGGGCAAGAGGCTGACTCTGTAAACAGCTTAGAGAGGGCTGTAAATATAAGTCTTAAGTGCTGTTGCTACTTATTGGTACTTCATTGCTTCTTCGTTATTTAAAAACCTCAGCTAAGAAATAGGGCTATATTAGTAGCCATGTCTCCTGGTTCCTTATGATCTCTGTAGGTCCAACTTCTTCTGTTTATATCAAGAGTTTTTCAATCTAAGGATAAAAATCTCTGACAATGTGCAAAATCCCATTTAAGAAATGAAAAGATGAAAAGTCTCTGAACATGTACACAGCCTTTGGGAGTCAGGCAACAAACAGACTTGATAAATATATGTATGTTTTTTTTCCTGTATGTGTTAGGAAGGCTTTCTTGCTTGTATCAAAGTATAAGGCTCCTCTACTAAAACTTCCCAGCTTCAGCTGGCTATTTACCCAGGAACATTGCTTTGGTCTGGCTGATGAGTCTCAGTGGCAAGCCACACAGTGCTTTTCAGCTTTATGGATTTTTGAAGTCTTTCAGCAGAGGCCTCAGTGATAATAAAAGCTTCAAAACTGAATCCAGACCTCTTTTTCTTTACAGGCCATTTTAATTTTTTAATATATTCCAAATATTTTCATCCTTGGGTTCATCTTTGAGAGTTGCCTTACAATCTCTTTGGTTGGTTTTGATGTATTGCTTCATCATGTCCTTCCCTGTTGTTTTTCCAGGGGTATTATGCAAACATTGCAGAAAACAAAACGCTCACCTGCTTAATCCCAAAGGCTGAATCCACATTTTTCCATCCTCCAGTGGAAGATGAAAGAATGGCAGAAGACAGCTTTTTCTCATTCAGTCCCCTCCCTGTACAGTTCCCAATGCCACCTTTCACAGATTATTTCCCCATATTCTGGCAAAAATGTCATTGGGCGCAAATGGCTGAGAGGCAGAAATAGTTAAAAATTAAATTACCTTTGCCTATAAAATATATTCCATACTCCCCCCCTCTCTCTCACTCTCTCCCTCCCTCCCTCCCTCTCCCTCCCTCCCTCTCCCTCCCTCCCTCCCTCCCTCCCTCCCTCCCTCCCTCCCTCCCTCCCTCTCTCTCTCTCTCTCTCTCTCTCTCTCTCTCTCCAATAAATAAATAAATTCGGAGTGAGTTAGGTTTCTCCAAGAAGGAATTAAATCAAGATCCAGGCTGTGTATGATTTCTGTTTAGATCAGTTCAATGGTTTTTGAACCTGTCAACTTTAAGATGTGTGGACTTCAACTCCCATAATTCCCCATTTCCCATCCTGTCTGGAGAAATTCTGGGAGTTGAAGTCCACCCATCTTAAAATTGACAGGCTCAAAAAACATGGGTTTAGGTTATAATTTTTGCAATGGAATTGCCTTAACACTGGACAAACAGCAAGCACCCTTCCTCTCTCTGAATTGTGCAGTAATGTCACAACCAGCTGGATAACATGGGTTCTTCCAAAGGAACTGCAGCCTTTCACTATTCAGCTTCCAGCTCACTTCGAAGCATTCAGGGCTTTTCAAAACCTGTCTGTGCAAATAGTCGCTGGTAGGAGAGGATTGCAGTCTCTTGGATTGAGATCTGTATGTGGGCATGTTAACTGAAATGGGCTCAAATTTGGAAGTTCGAAAAAGGGGGCGGGATTTTTGAATTTGCTTTTCCCTCATCATTTACAGGTATTTTGTCTTAAACAATGAAGCTGGCCTCCTAGAGTATTTTGTGAATGAACAGTCCAGAAATCAGAAACCTAGAGGTACCTTGCAGCTGGCTGGAGCTGTGATATCGCCTAGTGATGAAGATTCTCATACTTTTACAGTGAATGCTGCCAGTGGAGAACAGTATAAACTGAGAGGTACGGGTTTTTTTTTGTATATATATATATATAGTTCCATTGCTGCTTGTTCACTAGGATGAAATTCTACTTCTTTGGGTTTTTTGGTCTATGCAGGTAGTGCTCGATTTACAACCTCAATTGAGCCCAAAATTTCTCTTGTTAAGCGAGACATTTGTTAAGTGAATTTGTCCAAACTTGATTTTTCTTGCCACAGTTGTTAAGTGAAATACTGCAGTTCATAAGTTACTAACCTGGTTTGTTAAGTGAATTTGGTGTCCCACATTAACTTTGCTTGTCAGAAATTCACAAAAGGGATCAAATGATCCTAGGACACAGCGAAAGTCATAAATATGAATCACTTGCCAAGCATCTGAATTTCGATTACATGAGCATGGAGATGCAGCCAAGGTCATAATTATGAAAAACGGTCACTGAACAAACTGTTGTAAGTCAAGGACTAACTGTACTGGCCGCTGCTTTCATTCCGTCTGAATTCAGGCAGGGTATTTGTTGATATAAAGCAGGCATGTCCAAAGTGCGGCCCGGGGGCCAAATGTGGCCCTTTTTCAAATTTCAAGCGGCCTGCAGCCTCTTCTCCCCACTGGAGTTATTTGTTTAGTCTTTCATAAAATACCATATTTTTCGAAGTATAAAGATGCATCTTTTTCCCCTCAAAAAAGAGGCTAAAAATCTGGGTGCATCTTATACACTGAATACAGCATTTTTTGCCTCCCAAAACTGCCCCCTTCACCAAAATGGCTGCGCATAGCCTTTAGGAGGTTTTCAGAGTGCTCCTGGGGGCTGTGGAGGGCATAAATGAGCAAAAAATGGGCCATTTTTTGCTCAACTTTGCCCCCCCCTAGCCCCCAGGAGCACTCTAGAAGCCTCTTAAAGGCTATTCATGCCCTTTAAAAAAAAAGGCCCATTTTCGTGAAAAATGGGCCATTTTTGGGAGAGTGCAAACACTTTTTTTTTTAAGTTGCCTCTTCAAAATCTTGGTGCGTCTTATACTCCGAAAAATATGGTAGTTAATTCGCATTTAATGTTAAGGGTTCAAAGAATGTCAGGCTGAATGATCGGCCCCACACATTTTCACCTCACCAAATCTGGCCCTCCTTGCAAAAAGTTTGGATACCCCTGATATAAAGAAAGAGAAGTAAGCATGTTATAAAAAATCCAGGTATTTATTTCATTGAACTAATTCATAATTTAGCAAGAGAGATTTCTGAGAAACTTAAGAATGTAGGCCTTTGTAGGTTTTATATGTAAAACAACACAGTGGTTGCTTTGAAGTAATTTGAAGATATCTGCACCCAGACCTTTGTAAACACTGACCAGCTTGTGTAAAATTATTATAAAGTTTAGTGTTCAAATTTGTTTTTGTTAGGTGCGTTACTTTCTGTTCTGTCATCTGAAAATGAATTCAACGTTAAAGGCAGAGTATGCTTTTTGTTATGAGCTCTTATTGTTCTTATTTTACTTGTGTTTCAGCAAATCCTCGCTGCATCTTTTGAGGTTGTAGCCATCGAGGTTGAGTCTATCATTACATTTTTCCAGTTTAGTTTCCCTTGAGCAGAATTTTACTTTTGAATGTTGCTGCTAGCAAAAAGTAGATTTATTCAGTGATTTTCATCATGTTTTTTCCTCTGGAAATCTCCAGCATAATTTGCTGTTTAGGAGTTTTTCACATTCTTCTGGAAAAATGGTTTTTATGAGAGGTGGAAATAGCCAGTCATTCTGCTATAATGATGGTGGGGAACTTCATTTGTCCATTATTGGGAAGCTGGAGTCTTTCACTATAACTAGAATTGAAAGTATATTTCAATACAAGTATATAAAATTCTTGTCCTTTTGCTTTTTATTCAGCTACGGATGCCAAAGAAAGACAGCATTGGGTCAGCAGGCTTCAGATATGCACACAACACCACACTGAAGCAATTGGAAAGGTATTGTCTGTAACAAACACTGTAAGTCATGCAGCAATAAGAATGTGTAATGTCTACAAACCTTGTGAACCAATAGACCAAGAGATCTTAAGTATTTAATTGTTTATATATTATTTATATTGTTATTTATGTATTTTATCTGTGTTTCATTGACTGTACACCGCCCCGAGTCCCTTTTTGGGAGAGGGGGCGGTTTATAAATCCAAATAAATAAATAAATAATAATAAATCCTACTTACATTTACCAAAGAAAAGAAAACCCGATAGAGAACAACATTAAAGTCAAGATCAATTAGTTTTAATTTAATTTGAGAAACAGTTCTACAGATTAGGGCCAAACTTCTTGTAGCTGACTTATAGGTTCCTCTTTCCTTTAAGGTGCATCTAAAGTTTTATCCCCCAAAATGATACATTTTCCAGGGCGCTGCTCTGGAGAGTCCAAAGAAGGGTTAAACACAGCCAATCTGCCCAGAACTGAATTGAAACTTTAAGCCACGCCTCTGGTGCCGACTCTCCTCAGATTTTTTCAATTCAGCTAGCCCAGTAGACGCACTTTAAGATTTTGTCCAGTTCTAAGATTGATTCCTTGGACTCTCCAGAGGAAGAAGCAACCCCAGGAGGATTCCAGAGAGATGACTCCTAGCCTTCCACCTCCGTCCCTGCATTCTTCAGTGGCCTCTGATGAGTCAGACTGGGAGGAAGAAGAGGAATTTCTTCCTAGGCAGGAAGCTGAATTCTCTGGGGATGAGGCAAGCCCCGCCAAAAAGCCGGCCTTTTCAGGCTTATTTAATTTGGATAATTTCAAAACCATTTTAGATAAGGCTAAGATCTCAACTCACATGGGATCCACCCCCCCCAGCTCAGGTGGTTGTAGACCCTGATGATCTATCTGGGGATCTCTTTGAGGAACCCATTTCGGTCCAGGAAATAGTTCCTGTACCCAAGATGTTCCTCAATTTAGTTCAAAGACAGTGGGCGCAGCCAGCTACCATGGCTACCCCCAGCAGCCATGACAAGAAGCTATATACGGTGGATGCCAGCCTGGAGGAGCTGCTCAAGCTCCCTCCTATCGATCCCCCTGTAGTGGCTCTTACCTCCTCTTCTGTGCTCCCTCCTGACCTGTTGGAGGGGCTCAAGGCTGAGGACAAGAGAACCGAAACTGCTTGTCACAAGACCCATCAGGCAGCTGCATGGGCCATTAAGTCCTCCGCTTCAGCCTCCTTTTTCTCCAGGGCGGCTCTCCTGTGGCTGAGGCAGTTGTTGAGGAAGATACCTGCCAAGGACGTTAAAGTCAGGCAGGATATCAATAAAATCATGGCAGCCACAGAGTACACTGCTGATGCCACTCTGAATGCTGCTAAGTTTGCCTCGCGTGCCCTAGCGTCTAATGTTACTTCCAGACGCCTCCTGTGGCTTAGGCACTGGAATGTGGATATGCGCTCCAAATGGAAGCTTGTTACTGCCCCCTTTAAAGGGGACAAGCTGTTTGGTGAGGTCCTTGATCCAGTCCTTGTGGAAAACAAGGACAAAAAGAAAGTGATGCCATCAGTCACCAAAAAGCCTGATCGTAAAGGTCCTGGCTCTTACAGGAGGGAGGCCTTTCGGAACAATGAGCCCTCCACCAGCTCTGCCCCCTATCGGGCGTATCCCCAGCAGGGTGAGCGGTCTCAGGACCGTCAGTCCTTTCGAGACAGAGGTCGCCAGCAACCCTTCTCCAAGCGGCCATTTCGGGGGGGCTCCGGCTCCCGACCCTTTAGGAGGTATAAATGACCATCACAGGTCAGCTCCCATAGGAGGGCGGTTGCAGTTGTTCCACGCCAAATGGGAGCAGACCACGTCGGACCAGTGGGTTCTTCAAACGGTCCGCATGGGTCTCACTTTAGAATTCTGGTCCCCCCCTCCCCGCCACTTCATCCGGTGTCCAGTTCCCTCAGGGTTAGTCAAAAGATCCCTCATGGAACAGGAGATAAGGCACCTCAAGGAGATCAGGGCCATAGAACCTGTCCCAGCAGGCCAGGAAGGAAGAGGGTTTTACTCCATCCTGTTTCTGGTCCCCAAAAACTCAGGAGGGTGGAGGGGGATATTAGATCTAAAGAGGTTCAATCACCACGTGACATATCGCAGGTTCAAGATGCAGTCCCTCCAGTCCATCTTGGGGGCATCAGGCCAGGCGATATACTAACGTCCATAGACCTCAAAGAGGCCTACCTCCACATCCCTATCCGCAAAGCCCACCGCAAGTTCCTGAGGTTCTCTTATGCGGGCCTCCATTACCTCCGGGACCACGGGTTCACCATCAACCTGGAAAAAAGTCATCTCGTTCCCACGACCAGACTGAAGCATCTAGGGGCCGTCATCGACACCACCTCGGGCACAGTATCCCTGTCCCCGGAAAGGGTGGCCAGCCTTCGGGAGATGGTCGTTCAGGTGCAGCAGTCACGTCTAGTCAAGGTGGTTCAGCTCTCACATCCTCGGCAAGATGATCTCGTGCCTGTCAATCGTGCCTTGGGTGAGACTTCACTCCCGTCCCCTTCAGTGGCTCCTGCTTCCATATCAAAGAACAAACGAAAGCAGCTCAACAAGACTGATTCCAGTTCCAGCAGAGGTACGTCGCTCTCTAAGTGGTGGTTGTCTCCGGCCCTGTTAAAGGGGTCGCCATTCAAGGAGCCAGTCAGGCTCACCATCACAACGGATGCCAGCCTGTTCGGTTGGGGGGCCCACTGCCACAACCAGCTCGCACAGGGCAGGTGGTCCCCTTCCGAAGCCGCTCACAGCATCAACTGGCTGGAGCTGAGGGCAGTCAGGCTTGCGCTGAAGCGCTTCCAGAGCACCATTCAGGGCCACCACGTGCGCATCATGACAGACAATGTCGCCACCAAGGCGCACATCAATCGACGGGGGAACGCGCTCCAGATCCCTGATGAAGGAGCCGGAGCTCTTGGGTCGATGGGCGGAGAGGTATCTCCTTTCTCTTCAGGCGGAGCACATCTCGGGCACGAGCAACACCCAGGCGGACTGGCTGAGCAGATCCACAGTCGACCACTCGGAGTGGCGTCTACATCCGCTGCTGTTCCAGCAACTGTCCCAGAGGTTCGGCCTCCCGCTGGTGGACCTGTTCGCCACCGCGGCCAACGCGCATCTTCCGCGGTTCTTCACAAGGTTCCACGACCCGAGGGCGGAAGGAGTCAACGCGCTGCACGGCCGTGGCCGAAAGGTCTGCTTTACGCTTTCCCCCCGCTACCTCTTCTTCCCAGAGTCATCAGGAAGATCCTAGCAGAGGAGGCGGAGGTGCTGCGGGTAGCACCGTACTGGCCCAGGAGAACCTGGTTTGCAGACTTGGTGAGTCTTTCGATCACACCACCGTGGCGGATTCCTCCACAGGACATCTCTCTCAGCCAGGGGGCTCTTCAACATCCAGAACCCCAGTGGCTGCAGCTGGCCGTCTGGCACTTGAGAGGGATCTCCTAAGCAGAGGCAAGTTGTCAGACAAGGTGATTGGCACCATCCAAGCGTCATGACGGCAGTCCACGACGCGCATCTACGACGCCACTTGGAAATCCTTCGCCAGCTGGTGCACGGCTCATGGTACGTCTGCGCCCCTTGCTTCGGTTCCTGTCATCCTGGACTTCCTGCAGGAAGGTTTGGACAAGGGCCTGGCACCTAACACCCTGAGGCGCCAGGCGGCAGCCCTGTCAACCATCCTCTCAGTTGAGGGCTACGCATCTCTTGGCCGGAATCCGACCATCCGCAGTTTCCTCAGGGGAGCGACCAACCTGAGACCCCCAGTGGTCCACAGATACCCATCTTGGGATCTCAATGTAGTGTGCGGTCCCTCATCGGGCCCCCGTTTGAGCCCATTAAGACGGCCAGTCTCAGACACCTCACATTCAAGACGGTTTTTCTGGTCGCTATCACGTCTGCTCGTCGCATATCGGAACTGGCTGCCTGTCAGTCAGAGAGGACTTGTGTCTCATTCGTAACGACAGAGTAATCCTGAGGCTGGACCCTTCCTTCAGTCCGAAGGTCAATTCCGGGTTTCATCGGGCGCAGGAGGTGGTCCTTCCGGATTTTTGTCCGCATCCTCGGCACCCGAGGGAAAAGCGCTGGCACATGCTGGATGTGCGCAGGACTATTCGCAGATACATCAAGCGCACGGCCAGTTTTCGGAAATCCGAATCTCTATTCGTCTCCTTTCAACCAGCTTCTCAAGGCAAGAAGGTCTCTTCATCTACCATCGGCGGATGGCTGCGAGCCTGCATTGCGCTTGCCCACGTTTTACAGTCCGTTCCTGTGCCTCGCAATATCACAGCACATTCGACTAGAAGCGCCGCCACCACAGCTGCCTGGTCTACACAGGCACCGATTGAAGAGATCTGCAAGGCGGCCACCTGGACTTCTCTGTCTCCATTTGTCCGAAATTACAAACTGGACAGTTTTGCATCGGCGGAAGGGGCCTTTGGGAGGCGTGTTCTTCAGGCCATCCATACCAGCGGAGCGACCCTGATGGCTGAGCCTTCCCGCCCTAGTGACAGTTAGCTTGGGCATGTCCCTTCTTTGGACTCTCCAGAGCAGCGCCCTGGAAAATGACCATTGTCTTACCTGAAGGGTCCTTTTCAGGGCGCTGCAATGGAGAGTCCACCCCGCCCTGGGGTCTATTCTCCGCTGGTGTTTGTGAAGTCACAGTGTTGTTTGTTGTTTCTGTTATTGTTGTTGGACTATTTTTGACTTGTTCCATATTAGACTTCCAGTTGAAGTTTCAGCGCGCAACTGTTCCACGTCTTCATTGAATAAATCTGAGGAGAGTCGGCACCAGAGGCGTGGCTTAAAGTTTCAATTCAGTTCTGGGCAGATTGGCTGTGTTTAACCCTTCTTTGGACTCTCCGTTGCAGCGCCCTGAAAAGGACCCTTCAGGTAAGACAATGGTCAATTTAACAAAACTATTTAAAGCAAAAGATTCCAGTTATTTTTGGCAAACAGAATGTCATTAAAAAAATCCTACATGTGCACATCGTTACTTCTATCTTTATAGGAACTGATCCAAGAAGTCTCAGGAAATTATAGTCCTTGGATTTAAAACAAGCAATAAATATTAAACTATTATTTGAACTTTAAATGAAACATTGATGAAAGTCATGTTTTGAAAGATTTTCTATGTTGTTTACAGCTTATCCAAACAGAGGATCAAAGCATCTAGATACACCCCCAGAAGTCCTTTTATAAATTGGCTTATTACTGTGATCAATTTATATGAGCCGCTGTAATTTTCTAATTGTTTTACTTATCTGATGTATAATTGTCTCTTGGAGCAGTTGGGAAGTCTTGGATCTGTTTTCACTTAGTAAAATTAAAAGCCACAATCCTATGTTAATATCTGGGAGTAAAGTGTATTGAATGCAGTGTGACTTGTTCCAGAATGAACATGGGTTGTGAATGTGTTTGCTCTTGCAGAAATGAAAAAGGTGGATAACATTTATCTGAGTATTTATCTGATAGTATTGACTATCCTGGTTAATGCTCAGTTAATTGTGCAATTGTGAATCAGCAGCTGGCATGTGTGAAAGTGGCTGGGAGTAGCTCAGTAAATTTCAAATGGAGTTTTGTAACATATTGAGGAGTTCTATTAAGTAATTCATGAATAGAATGAATTCTCTGTGTCTTGCAGTTCCTAAATGTGTTTTTGCAGCATAACTGAAAAACCACTTTTCTAGATTGCAAAATTAAGCTTATTGTGTCCTCTTTCAGTTGCTCATAAACAGTGGAATCTGGAAAAGAATACTTGTTTTGACATAGTGTTATATCTTTGCCAAAATAAAATTACTAAGGCAGATTCAGTCTATGGAAGAAGCTTTCCCCGTGCCACATGTTTATGTTTTTATTTTCATTTTTTTTGCACTGTTATAATGTCCAAAAAAGACAAAGTGCAAAATAAAAACAAAAGTATGAAAAAGAAACAGCAAAACAAAGGCAATAACCTAAAATTTACTATTTACTATTAATAAATAAAAGCTAATCCATTTTAAGCAAATAACTAAATCTTATTCATAACATCATACTGATTAGTCTTTATTTAGTTAATTCAAAGCTGAGAGTGAATGTATTACTTTAGTCCAATATTTAAAGTCTTTATTCCTTTGCAATCATCTGAATTTCTCTTAGCTGCACTGTAAGTTTGGTATGTCCCAAATTCTTTATACATTTATAAAGTTCCATGTTTTGTATATAGTTAAATATTGTATTATCATTTTTAGACTTTACTTATCTTCTCCAAATAATATTAACAATGATAAAAATAGTATATTAACTGTAGATTTAATATGTATACAGTATTTAAATTTAGTATTTTCAGGATAAAAAGATTTATAACTGTTAATATATGCTAAGATTAAACAAAAATATTTTGATGAATTAATCTATTCTTAACATTACAAATTCATTTTACATTCTTTTAAACATTTAAAGTTTTAAAGTTTGTCTTAATAGGATATTCTAATTCTGATGTCAAAATTCTTCCAAATTAACTATGAGTTTAAATTCATCTAAGATACTTTCCAACAATCAAGAAATTGGGAATTTCAAAAATAGCTAAAATATCTGATCTAAACTCAGAAATAAAAAATGCTTGAACTGAATATATTTAGACCACCCCGAGTGTTTTTACACAGGATCAGGTTAATTAAATAATAATATCAGGGTTCCAAATAACACCCCAAACAATATGCTGCACTAGAATGTTATTAACTTTTTTGGACAAGTATTAAAACAACAGCCACTTTTACATTCAGTTGTCTCAGGCTATCAGTTTTTCACATAAAGAGAGATGGAATTTCAACTTATGCTTAAGAATTTTCCAAGTATATCTTGCAACCTTCTGCAAAAAGAGCAGTATCTCCTGCCCCTCTGCTTCATTGTAGAGCTTTTCTAGGGTTAATCAGATTTTACTGTATGAAAAGTGAAACACAAACATTTAATGACCATCCTGTAATACTGTACAATGCTGGGTCTGGGGCCACAGCCCCTCTCCCAAAATATTTAATACATGCTCCTAGTTGTATTAATAATTGCATTAGAATATATTATCAAGAATTTAGAAGTAGTTTAATAAGGGAATATTTAAGAACTTAATAAAATATGGGTAAGTTAGAAGGATGGACATTTAAACAATTAGTTTTCAAATATCTCCTAATACATATGTTTGTTCACCAGAACAATCCTCCTCTGAAATCTCGCAGCTTCTCTCTCGCCTCTCAAGGAAGTGGCTCTCCTGGTATGCAGAGAAGATCCAGCCAAAATGCAGCTTCCTTTTTCAGTGTTGGCCATCACAAGTTGCCAGCTGGGAAGAGAATTCCCATTCTGCAGCCAGATCACTTAATCGATGTACGAGAGGTTGGTATGGATCTTCATTTTTTCTTGATTCCCTTAGAAGAATGGTTTGCTTTTAGAAGGTGAAAGTGCCTTCTTAAAAACCACTGGGACCCTCTTGGCTTTGAGAACTTATTGAGGCTTGCACTTCTTTATATAATATGCATTGATATCTTAAGAAAAAACACATTCTCATAGTTCTTATTCAGATTGGAATACCACAGGATGCACAGATACAACACAGGTCCTCTTAGGTTGAATATTTCTATTTGTGTACTGTAGTTGCATGTTTAAAAAAAGTGCACATTTCCTTCTATGTCTATGACATTCCTTTGCTAGTACTATTACTAATAAATTAAATTTATATGCAGTCCATCTTGCAGAAATTTCATTGGTTGTTGAAACATACCAAGGAATATTTAATATTTAAAATATATCAAGGAATATTTTGCCTACTATTTGCTTATTTAGAAGCTGCTTTCTTGCAATATTTTTTCTAAAACGATACTGTTAATAAAACATTTGAACTAGTGACTTGGCAAAAATCTGTAGCACAGGCTTGAATGACCTACTAACTATTTTGTACATCTTGTACATCAGCTTGCATTAGTTAGATATTGCTTTTCATTATATCTTGAGTTACTGTTGTAACTGACTTGGGCAGTTTGTAAAGGAGTGTTTCTAATGCTTATTTGTTGTTGCATTAAAACAAATTTTGACTTGTGAGAACTAAAGGATTGATGTATAAAACATCAAATGCATGTAATTTTGGACAGTGCTGTATGCAAACTAAAAACTAAAGTTGTGAGAATTCTGCAACCCTGCATTCAGTTTTCCTTTTTCATTATAGAGGTTAGTTAACAATGGGTGAAAGTCAGGTACAGTGTAGTCACTATGTTTCTTGATTTCGTAGGCCTAGATAGGAGCCAAAAAATGTCCAGTTGACCTCATCTAGTCTTTTCTTTTTCTCTTCTTTGGCCCAATGACTTTTCTCGTTGTCCTTCTATACATCTCATCTGCCATTCTCTTTCAGCATGATCTTTGTGTGCCTTTACATCTCAACATTGCTAAATGCTGTCATTACTTAATGTACTAGAGGTTGGCAGTAGAATTAGAGGCAGAATCCAAATACTGATTGAAAGCTGACTGGGATTAATATTTGATTCAGCATGGATGGAAAATGAATTTATTTGGCATTGTAAAAGACTTTAAGAAGGGGTGAAAAAGGGTATGTAAACCGGGTGTAAGAGAACACAAAATCTTCTATTTGCATGAAAGCTAATATCAAACGCAGTCAGAAACGTTCAGTGAACTCTTCTGTAATCAAATACCTTAAGATCTAGTGAAAAAGTCTAAATATTAAACGTGAAGGTTCCCCTTGCACATATGTGCTAGTCGTTCCCGACTCTAGGGGGCGGTGCTCATCTCCGTTTCAAAGCCGAAGAGCCAGCACTGTCTGAAGATGTCTCCGTGGTCATGTGGCCAGCATGACTAAATGCTGAAGGCACACAGAACGCTGTTACCTTCCCACCAAAGGTGGTCCCTATTTTTTCTACTTGCATTTTTACATGTTTCAAACTGCTAGGTTGGCAGAATCTGGGACAAGTAACAGGAGTTCACTCGGTCACGTGGCGCTAAGGATTTGAACTGCCGACCTTTCTGCTCAACAAGCTCAGAGTCTTAGCCGATGAGCCACTGCTTTCCTCACGTCTAAATATTGGAGGTTACCAAATGTAGAACATTATCATTTACTTTTTCTTATAGCTCTGCAATGAAGGCAAACTTTAAGAATCATGTTTGACAACTCTCAGAAAGTTGAAGACAAACTAATGAGAATATGCATATATGGTGCCTGGATATAAGAGTGAGAAAACAACAATCCTGAGTTCTGGAAAAATTGTTGGCATTAACATTTCTAATAGGCTGTGTTGGAGTCCTGCTTCGTTTATTGATTTGGAGTTGATTCAAACCCTTGGTTTCTCAGATGCAAGAGATAATATAATATTCATACATATATAATATTGAAGTAATACACAAAGTACTTATGCTGGATTTTGACTATGTAGCAAAATTCTAGATGCCCTTACTTCTTTAAAGTGTTATTTTTTCCACTTGAATGAATTTATCTCTCTTTCAGAAAAAAACAAACCACCTATCACATTTTCAGAACATTCCTTCCTTTGAAATGGGAAATAAATTCAAATGCAAAATATAAGACAATTATAATTAATTTATATACAATATCCAGTATAAAATCTGAGAACTTGTTAGAACTTTGAAACCTTAGGTAGGAATCAAAGACCAAGGAAGTATATTATACTGAGAAGCAGTGAACTTGGGTGCTGATCACTGAGGCTAAGCAATTGAATAGTTTTGGATTTTTTAAAAAAACCTTTAACTGATTCTTCTCTTTGTTATCAATTCTTATTCATAAGTATGAAAACTAGCAAATAAGTTGTCAGTTATTGTAGTGACGCCTGTTTCTTTGCTAGAGAGTAAATTACAGAATTTTACAACCCTTGTAAGGAACAGTCAGTCACCTTTGACTAAACTATAAGGAATGCTATTTTCATAAAATGCCATTTTGACCAAGGACATGTTTTAAGTTTTTTTTAAAAAAAAGGTTTTCCTGAAGTTTAATGTTCATGACATTGTAAAACCTTTGTGCCTTGATTAACTGCAGAAGATGTCTCAAGCTGAAGGACAGCAGAGAGATTTGGTAAGAAGTATTGAATGCCTTCCTGCCTCCGGTCATCTTTCCTCCTTAGACCAAGACCTACTGATGCTCAAGGCAACCTCCATGGCAACAATGAATTGTTTAAATGATTGTTTTCACATTCTCCAGCTGCAGCATGCATCGCAACAAAAGGGATCCTTATCTACTGGTGAGTTATTCTCTTTGCTCTGTTTGAATAAAAAGGTTAAATACAGAAGTTGTGCATTTTATTTTATTTTTCTGAAAACCTCTAAGCCAGGGGTGTCAAACTCAAGGCCCGGGGGGCTGAATCCGGCCCATAGGGTACTTAGAACTAGCCCACAGGGCTGCCCTAGAAATAGCAAAGGACTGGCCTGCAGTGCCTCTGCCAGCAAAAATGGAGCTAGGAGGGCTGACTGTGGCCCTCCCGAACTCTGTTTTTGCTGGCAGAGGGTTGCAGGAGGTCGTCGCAGCTGAAAACAAAGCCCTGGAGCCTGTTTTCTCTGATGGAGTGCTCGGGCTACCACAGGTGCCTCCGACACAAGTGACGTCGAGCTGGCAACGCCCATCCCAGCCACGCCTCCCTTGCCCCCTAAGGTTAAACACAATCCTGACGTGGCCCTCAATGAAATCGAGTTTGACACCCCTGCTCTGAGCAATACACTGCTCCGGTGTATTCCTCTTCAGAAGGTGGATTCATTGTGGAAATTTACTCTCAGTGTCATTTGGACTTGTATTTGGAGAGAATTTCTGTTTCAGACAGTATTTATAAAGAGCAGTACTGATAATACAAAAAATGCATGCCTTAAATTAATTGTTTAAGCAGTCATTGTTGTAATAGCTGTAATTTTTTTTTAAATCTCTGTTCTGTAATTTGTGTCTGACTTTATGGTCGAAGTTTTGCATATACTGCCTATTCCTAAAGACAGATCACTTAAATCACGTCAGATCACACTAGAATTACCATTTACGCAAACATATTTTAAATGAATGGGGAAAAATTCCTGAGGCAGAATTTATTTAGCAGACCCATTAGTCTCATTGATTGCATAAAGTACTCTTCATAGTAGGCATATTTTCAACTGCTAAACTTGCTGTTTCCTCAAGTAAAGCCTGTCAAACAAGGATGAGACATGCTTTAGCAGTTCACTAGGATTTGATAACTTAGAAATTATCCATTCTCTCTTGTAACATTTTGTTTTCTAATAGGCTTATGTAAAGGGTGCGGAGCTAATGACTCATAATTCAGTTACACAATTTTGTTCAGAATCCTCTAGTATTTTTGAGCCATGAATTGAATTTGTGATTCCAAAGTTGACTTCCAGGGGGATAAAATCCTGCATCCTTAAGTGAAAAGGCCATGTAAGACTTAATACGGAACATGTTCAAAACTGCAGCCTTTACTTGAAGTCCACCCATTGCCCCCTAGTGGGGAATGGTGTAATACTTCCTTATGTATAATTATTGACATGTCTATCTCTGAAGTCCTTGTAGCACAATAAGTCATCCTTAGTATCTGCACCTGACTCTCTGGCACCATGGGAGAAGAATTATCTGGATCTTTTCAGCCAAGGTTCAGACTGGGTATGGGACAACAAGCCCATTGATAGCATTGCTGGATAATCTAGATAAGGGCTCTTTACTTTACTTTACTTTATTGTCATTGTACGTATATACACAGTTTACACATACAACGAAATTCACATGACACCCAGAGACCAGGCCCCACTCACATAACAATCCCCAAACACACACAACAATCCTCAAACACATACACACACCGAAAAAATTCCCCACCCCTAAACCACCCAAGCATCCACACAACAGACCAAGTATGCTGTCCAATAGCTCAGTGATGGTGGCCCTTTAGTTAATAATAATAATAATAATAATAATAATAATAATAATAATAATAATAATAATAATAATAATAATAATAAATATTTATTTCTTAGCCGCACCCTCTCCCGCAGGACTCGGGGCGGCGTACAATGAAACATATGAAATAAATATGTGGACAAAACAAACATATGACAAAGACATGTACCGAGACACACACACAAGGAGGAGGTCGGCTGATAAATAAAAACAATTAAAATACAGTATTTAAAAACCCCTAGATAATTAAATATAATTAAAATACCCAGTTAAAAACCCGTCAGGAGCGATATGGTTCGATCAAAGTTCAAAGTTGAGCCAGGCCAGCTACTTGGAATAGGTGGGTCTTAAGCTTAATACGAAAGGAGCGGAGGTCAGAGGTATTCCTAATATCCGGAGGGAGGTCATTCCACAGGGCTGGGCCCGCCACAGAGAAGGCTCTACTCCTAGGCGCCGCCCCCCAGCACTGCCTGGTGGACGGCACCTGGAGGAGGCCCTCTCTGTGCGAGGGCCACAGAGTGCAATTATAGCTCTGGGATAAAAGCTATTCAGAAGGCATGTGGTCCCAGTTTTATTTGTTTTGTATCTTCTGCCAGAAAGCAACAGTCTAAAAGATTGTAAGCAGGATGGGAAGAGTCTCTAAGAATGTTATGCAACTTCCTCCAACAGCGAGATGCAAAGATGGCTGGTAGCTGGAGCCCGGTGATATTCTGGGCAGTTTTAATGATTCCCTGTAGAGCTTTTTTGTCCGCTGCAGAGCTGCTCCCATACCATGCAAGAATGTTGTATGTCAGGACATTCTTCCTGGTCCTCTCAGAGATTTTCTATGATTTCTGATTTCATTAACCATGATATTCGTTAGGACTACCTGCACAGGAGCTGTGCTTCTGATTCTTCCTGAATGATGGTTTTAATCAGCAGTACTCCAGGAAAAATGATCATCTGGTGGTTGCTCCAGTGCAGGATGCTACAGGGTTCTTCTCTCACCCCTTTGCTGCTTTACATTTACAGGAAGCTACCAAGAGAAACCATATATCAGTGTGGGATGAATTGATGTTAGTTGCACTGATGATACCCAAATATATTTTGACACTCCGAGCTAAATCCGTGATGAAGTGGAGGTCCTTGCTTAGTCCCTGTGGCTGTAAGGATTTGGATGGGAAAAGTTTAATCCCAGCAAGGCTTGAATTTCTATTTATCCTTAAACCATTTGGCGCTCTATTCCAGTGGTAACTGGGGAAGAGCAGCAGTCCTACTGAAAGAGTAGTCTGCAACTTGGGAGGCCTCTTAGATTCACTGTTATTGCTAGACAGATAGGTAGAAGCTGTAGCTAGGAGTCCTTGGCTAGTGTGTCAGTTGCATCGTTTGGCAACAGTGATCAATAATAATAATAATAATAATAATAATAATAATAATAATAATAATAATAATAATAATAATAATAATAATAATAATAATATTTAATGCTTCTAGACCGCCCCCTCTCCCGCAAGGGACTCGGGGCGGTGTACAGTTCATACAAAATATAACAGGATGCAATAAAATTAAATTAAATATGTACAGTTGACAATTGACATGGAGGAGGTTAAAATGTAGTTAAAAGAACTGTATAAAGCAGATATAAAATAAATTCAAACCCCTAAAAACAAATACAGTAAATTAAAAAACCCTAAAATAACCAGATATAATACATTTGCCAGGAGAGACAGTTGAATTATGCCAGGCCTGCTAGTCGGAACAGGTGGGTCTTCAGTTTTTGCCGGAAGGAGCGGAGGTCAGAAGTGGTTCTAATGTCGGGGGGGAGGTCATTCCAGAGGGTTGGGCCCATCACAGAGAAGGCCCTACTCCTCGGTGTCGCCCGCTGGCATTGCCTAGTGGACGGCACCAGGAGAAGTCCCTCCCTGTGTGAGCGTATTGGCCGCAGGGATGTATGTGGGAGGATGCGATCCCGCAAGTAACTAGGTCCCGTGCCATGGAGCGCTTTAAAGATGGTAATCAGCACCTTGAAACACACCTGGAAAACCACAGGCAGCCAGTGCAGCTCGCGCAGGAGAGGTGTTACGTGGGAGTACCTCGTACTCCCCATCACAGCCCGCGCGGCTGCGTTCTGAACTAACTGCAGTCTCCGGGCGCGTCCCAAGGGCAGCCCCATGTAGAGAGCGTTGCAGTAATCCAGGCGGGACGTCACCAGCGCATGAGTGACCGTGCGTAGGGCATCCCGGTCCAGTAGGGGGCGCAATTGGCGCACCAGGCGAACCTGGTGGAACGCCCCCCTTGCCACGGCTGCCACATGGTCATCCATTGACAGCCGGGCATCTAGGAGGACGCCCAAATTGCGCGCCCGTTCCACAGGGGGCAATTGTTCGCCCCCTATGGCCAGCGATGGGATCAGCTGGCTGAACCGAGGTGCCGGTAGCCACAGCCACTCAGTCTTGGAGGGGTTGAGTTTAAGTGTGTTGTCCCCCATCCAGACCCCGACGGCCTCCAAACACCGGGACATCACTTCGATAGCCTCGTTGGGGTGGTTTGGAGTTGAAATATACAGCTGAGTATCATCAGCGTAGAGGTGATACTCAACCCCAAAACCACGGATGATCTCACCCAGCGGCTTCACATATGTGTTGAACAGGAGAGGCGAGAGGACCGACCCCTGTGGCACTCCACAAGTGAGTGGCCTCGGGGTCGACCTCTGTCCCCCTGTCAACACACATTGCCTCCGGTCGGAGAGGTAGGAGCCAAACCACCGCAAAACGGTACCTCCGACTCCTATCCCCTCCAACCGGTGCAATAGGATACCATGGTTGATGGTATCAAAAGCCGCCGAGAGGTCTAATAGGACCAGGATAGAGGAACAACCTCTATCTCTGGCCCTCCAAAGATCATCAACCAACGCGACCAAGGCTGTCTCTGTGCTGTGCCCGGGTCGGAAGCCGGACTGGCGTGAGTCTAGATACTCGGATTCGTCAAGGTGTCGTGGAAACTGCTGCGCCACCACATTCTCTACAACCTTCGCTAGAAACGGAAGGTTGGAGACTGGACGATAATTAGCTAGCTCCATTGGGTCGAGTGAAGGCCTCTTAAGCAAGGGCCTCACCACCGCCTCTTTCAAGGCGCTTGGTAAGGATCCCTCACCCAATGAGGCATTCACCAGGCCCAGAAGCCAGCCTCGGGTCACCTCCCAAGATGCCAGTACCAACCAGGAGGGACACGGGTCCATTAAACATGTGGTGGGTCGCAGCCGTCCACGCAACCTATCTAAATCCTCGGGGGCAACAGAATCAAACTCCTCCCAGGATGGTCTCACAAGACTCGCTGTTGGCGGCCCGTCTGGTCCACTGAGTGGGGCCCCATCCGCTCCGGATCTGAGCGACTTTGTCCTGCAGATATTCCCCAAATTCCTCTGCTCTGCCCTGTAAGGGTGCCCCCTGTGTCCTCTGTGACAAGAGGGAGCGGGTCACCCTAAACAGGGCGGCAGGGCGGTTATCCGCGGACGCAATAAGGGTGGCGCAATATCTACGTTTGGCCACCCTTAATGCCACAAGGTAGGTCCGCAAGTAGGATCTTACCTGTGTTCGATCAGATTCGGAGCGTGAGGACCTCCACCTGCTCTCTAGACGTCTCCTGTGGCGCTTCATCACCCTCAGCTCCTCGGTATACCAAGGAGCCCTGGTGGGTCGCTGCCGCAGGAGAGGTCGCAAAGGCGCAACCCGGTCCAAGGCCCCAGCTGCCGCCCTATTCCAGGCGGCCGCTAGGTCCTCCAACCGAGCGCGGGTCAGGGCTACAGGTAATGGCCCAAGCTCCGTCTGGAACCTATCCGGTTCCATCAGGTGCTTGGGGCGGTACCAGCGTGGACCGTCTGGTCCCGCCTCCTCGCGGTGGGGGGTAGCGCCAGGGAAGTCAAGCCGGAGACATGAGTGATCTGACCATGACAGGGGTGTAACAGTAAAATCCCCTCTACCCAGATCACTCGTCCACTGCTCAGATACAAAAACAAGGTCCAATGTGTGGCCTCCTTCGTGTGTGGGGCCCTGAATTAACTGGGTCAGGCCCATGGCTGTCATGGAAGCCATGAACTCCCAAGCTACCTCAGACGCTGCTCCCGTCGACGGCAGGTTGAAATCCCCCATAACCACAAGCCTGGGGATCTCAACCGCCGTCTCCGAGATCAGCTCGAGGAGCTCGGGCAGGGCTGCTGATGTATAGCGAGGAGCCAAGTATACAATCAGCAAACCCAACTGCCTCCCTGGGCCCCATTTCACACCAAGGGACTCACACCCGGATATCTGAGGAACAGTGAACTCCCTCGGCTCTAGACCTTCCCGTATAACTACCGCCACCCCACCACCCTTACCCAGGGCCCGAGGCTGATGGAATGCACGGAAACCTGGTGGGCACATTTCCACGAGGGGTGGAATGTCTTTGGTGCTTTTGGATTAGATTGCTGAAATTCACTCTAAGCACGGCTACCCCTGAAAATTACTCTGAACCGGTAGTTGGTTGGTGTATAATGCTTCTGCCCACTAGGTGAGTGAGAGCCACTGTATGCCCAAAATTTGGTAGATCAACACAAGATCCAGGAGAAAGCAAAACCACCCTGCTTCTCTGCATGGATGCCTCTGCTATGAAAACAATCATCCTCTGGAAATTCTTAGAGCATCCTTGTTCGAAAATCCTTAAAAACCAAGCTATGTAGAAACACATTCAGTGTATCTATTACTATTCTTACCTTTGGTTGTAGTAATTTATGAAAAGCTTTGATAATGTTAAGGAATATTTCTCTATTACTGTTTTAATTATACGTTGCGGTGTGTTACACAGTGCTGGAACTCAACATATGGTTTAGTGGTATTTAAGACAAATATTTTTAAAATGTGTCCTTCAAGAGCTCGGCCTTCAACAGAATGGGGTAGTATAAAGCTTTGCCTACATAGTCTTGTACTTGTTGGGACTAGAATATCAAAGCATGAGTAGCTTATTTATAACTGATTTTGCTTTTTCCTCTAAGTGGCTAAGAGTATGTTAGCTGTCTGGTATTAAGTCATATAATAAAGACCATTATGCAAACCAGCCATCATGGCTTACTCATCTAATAGTAGTTAAACCAACCATGACTTAACATGCAATCTGTAAATCAAGCCATAATTAGCCTGGGTTGGTCTTAGGGTCCCAGTTCTCTGAAAATGTTGCTTTTTAAAGAAAACATTTAATTTATACAACTAAACACACTTGAATTTGTGTCTGTTTTTTATGCTTTAGAAGTTTTTAATATGCCTATGTAAAAATAAAAGAATTAAAACAATACCCACCATATAGAAATATGATTATTATGCAAAGTAGTAAGCGTAGGGATTTACATGCAAAGTAGGGCATACACACTCCTCCAATATTTAGGACTCCTGAGAGACTGCACTACAATTGGCTTGAAGTTTAAGTACTGTATATGAAATATGTTCAGCCTATAAGTACCACTATAAAGTGCATTTTTTCAAGTTGCTTTTGTGTGTGTGTGAATAAGCTGATAAATCCAGGACTATAAACTGAAGATGTACCAGGGTATTAGTGATGTCTGAACCCAGATGTTCCTTTATTCAAGTTTATGTATATGCTTCTTTTTAACAGGGCTTTATTAGTTTCTGCAAACACTAGCGTTTGAGAACAGAATGGAACATTTTCATTATTGATAAGGAAATGTATCCATTCAGGAAGACTGACTGGGGGTAGAGAGGTAATTGGAGATACCAGCATCATTGCATAGTTTTTATTTTCAAGCAGCTGTAATTTATATAACAGAGCAGACCATGGTGATATTCTTTTTAACTTAAACTTGCATTGTTCAATTTTGGTTAAATTTCCTTCTCCTGATTTTAATGGAATGCCTACAATGTTGATTCAGCAACCTGTCTTAACAATATTATACAACAATCTAGTCTTACTGGGTTCTTTATCTAGTGTCTGATTACATCTTTCATAACCCCATCTCCTTCTAGTCGGGAACATGTTCTGTGTCATCATTGCCCAGTCATAAGCCTCATTCTAATTAGAAGAGAATGAGAAGGTGGTGCTATTTTGCATCCACCTGCTTTCTTATTGCTGCAGAGCAAGTTTTTAGTTGCCTCTAGTGTTTTGGAACAGAGGGCGTGACACTGTTGAATGGCAGAAGCAATTTTAGGAAAAGCTTCAATTCCTCAGATATGAGCAAATTTCAGCGTAAGGTCTCTTTTCCTTCAGGAACAACAATCAGCTGGTTGGAACCAAAGATTTCTTTGCCAAATCACTTCAAAAATGGAGCTGATCAGAATTTCCCTGCAGATCAAACGAAGCCAGAATCAGTCAGACAGGAACAGTCCAGTTCCGAATCTGGTCAACTAACCAGGGTAAGCTTTAAAACCCTTAACTCTGCATTGTGGTTTTGTTTTTTCATGTTTGTTTTAAAGAAAAGGACCCCTTTTGGAATATTCAACTATAGTTAGAATTATCAAGAAAAGAACAGACTCTGCTTGACTAGAGTTTAAACTTTAAATAAGTATTGTTTCTTACTTTTTACTGTTCTTTTAAGCAATAAATGTTGCTGAATATTGGAATAAGTGAACATTAGTGAAACCTTAATTACTGTAGCTATATATTGTTTTAAAGTAATATGTGGGTTAAACCTGAAAACTTTCAAGGAATGCAAATCAAGAACTTCCAGAGGAATTTAACAGTAATTTGCTTTGCTTGACCTAGATAAAGGGATATTTTGTAATATTAATGAGCTTGGGAGATCACATTCCATCGCTACATTTTTATTAAAGGCAAATTGAAAAGATGTCCTAAAATACTAGGTGGTTCTAAAATGCTAGGTTATTGAGGCAACTATATATACAGTAGATGAAGATAAACTTTTTTGACATGGCTGTTTATTGCAGGAATTGTTTTGAGAAGCTCCCTATGAGTAAACTTTATATAGCAAGGGAGGTTATTATTCCTTCCTTTCTCTATTGCTAGACATAAATCACTGGAGCTCTTAATAGACTAACAGGCATAGTGGATATTAATGACCTTGCCCAGGTAGTACTCAACAGATACCAGCACTTGAAGGGAGATAGTGCGGCAGTTTCCATTTAAATAGCTGCTGTTTATATATCTTTTTTCTCATTTTTGCTTGTTTCTGCTTGTGATATAATATAATCCAGGAAATGGTCACCGTCTGTGGCCCTTTCTTGCTCATAGCATTTGCAACCACCTAGAAGAGTTGCACTGGAAAAGACTTAATGTCCAGCTTCTCCTTCAGTGAAGGAGAATTCTCCACACCCAAACATTCCTAACTTATGAGCATAACAGAGTTGAGAATGCAGCTTCAGATGATAATACAGCGTGTAGTAAGCATTTCAAAGAGAAGGGGGAGTAAAAGTATACTATAAGTAAATAATAAAAGTTAGATAAATTATTGTGGGCAGATGAAAGTAGAGGGTTTATTGTATTAGTATTGTAGTTGCTATTAGTTCCTTGTAGCTTTCTTCTCTTCAGACTACTCCTCTGGCTATTATTTCTCCTTTTTATCCCATGTAAGATGGTTGCTAGAGTACAGAAATAACTAAGGAGCAGAGATGTCTTTCAGCCTACTTAGTTGCTCCATTTCTGCTTTCTTCTCTTGGCAAAGATGGGGTGGTTGTGATTCTATTCCATGGAAAGGCAACAAATGGCTATATATTCCTCTTTGCACTTGGTTTATGAGGACAAAAGCTCCAGGAGTGCTATTATGTTGTTTTAACAATTCAGTCATGTCCAAATCTCAGCAACTTTATAGGCAAGTGATCTCCGTGCTACCCAATCAAACATGGCTTCTTTCAGTTTTTGGATGTTCATTTTTGTAGCAGCTTTGACGTCCTCAAGCCAGTGTGTTCTTTGCTTGCCCCTTCTTCTTGTTCCACTTACCCATTCCCAGCATTGTTGAATTCTCCGATGAAGTGGCACGCATAACATGGCCAAAGTAAATCAGACGTAGTCTTGTGATTTGGGGAGTTTTCTTTATCCAGGCTGAAATAATTTCCAGCTCTCACCTTCAGATGGCTGAGAAGGCATCTGGATAGCTGTTGCATTAATAGAAGTATCCAATGACATCTGCACATGGACCGTGGCCTTAGGAAACGTCACATTTGTCTAGTGACAAATGACATGCAGAAGTGAAACCAAGCCACATGTTATATAAGCACAAGGGAAAAAATAATGAGCTTGAATTGTGGAAAAAATTCTGATAACCTAGTAGAGTGGTAAAGTGATAGAATCTAAACGTTTGTGTGTTTGTTGAGAGAGTGTAAAGAGAACAGCAGGGAAAAGAAATAGAAAGAGATACTTCACCTACAGCAACAGCTCCCTCTGGAAGGCATGACATCTAGATAAAAATAGGCTGCAGAAGAGATTTAATTATTGTTTGCTGCAAATATTATTTGATGCAAATTCCATATTGTAACATAATTTAATATGTGAGCTGGTTGCATTGCCAGTACTAAAAAAACTCCAAACCATTATAGTACCTTATTATAGTGTAAAGCCTCATCGGTAGGTAGGCTAAGAGAAAGAGAATGTATACATATGGCGCTTGATATCATTTGTTGTTTAAGTAAAGAAGCATTGTTTCTAGGATTTAAGAAGTTGCCTATACTGAGTTAGGGCAACAAATAGTTTGGAATACTAAAGTATTTTAAACACCTTGTGGTTTTTTTGGAATTTATCCCAGGAACCAGAGGAAATAAATCCAGAAGATGAGTTGGAAGACACATATGAGAATAAAGAGGATGACCTTGGAGCTGTGGAAGAACAGCGCAGTGTTATCTTGCACCTTCTTTCTCAACTCAAACTTGGCATGGACTTAACAAGAGTAAGTTACTAAATACTGATCTGTATTAAAAGCAGAGAAATGTGCTCCTATAAACTGGAGTTCATCCTAGCCATGCCATGTTAGAGTTCATTCAGAGAACTGACTTGGGATTCAATCATCATATTAAAATCATTATCTCAAACTTGATGTTTAGGATTTGCGCATTAATGGATCTGAAACGAGCTGCTTGCTCTTACTTTCAAAACCTATTTAGGTTTGTGAGTTTTTAAGACATGTTCATGGTATAACTGTATAATTCACACTGTTGCATATTGCTTGTATCCTTTTTGTATGTCAGTACATTGCAAGAACCTCCTAATTGATGAGATGCAGCAATAGTTTGTTGACTTACAAGATAGTCTTACAGGCCCCAGGTGTCTTAGAATACTATGAGTCTGATTAGGGTAAAATTGAGCTTTAGTTGCTCTTATGAAATACTGACCAAAAGGTATCAAAACTAACACTTGTGGCCCTTGCCCCTTAGCAAAGAATGCTGGGAGTTGCATGGATATTACACAGGCTGATAACCTTCTCTATTTTTCAAAAAAAGTGAAAGCATCAATTGATTAATTTGCATGCGTTCATGTGATTACAGAGACATATGAAAAAATGTGAGTTAGAAAGTAAGTAGAGTAAATGGCAAAGAATATGAATTCAGGAATGAAAGGGGGAAAAAAGAAAGATATGCTGTGTGTCTAAGATACTGAAAGAAAACTGTAATATATTAGAATGAAAATGGTCTAGTGTTGTGGAGTAGAGTTGATGAATAGATGCAGGAGGTCATGCTTTAAGATTAACAATGAACAAAAGGACTAGGATGTATGCCAGAAAGTATGAATTAGTGTCATCTACAGGTGAAACTCAAAAAAATTAGAATATCGTGCAAAAGTTCATTTATTTCAGTAATGCAACTTAAAAGGTGAAATTAATATATGAGATAAGACTCATTACATGCACAGCAAGATAGTTCAAGCCGTGATTTGTCATAATTGTGATGATTATGGCGTACAGCTCGTGAAAACCCCAAATCCACCATCTCAGAAAATTAGAATATTACATGCAATCAATAAAACTTTTGCCAAAAACACCAAAAACTGGTTCAGTGACCATGGGATTACTGTGCTTGATTGGCCTCTCCATTCTTCCTCCATACTCTGGGTCCTTGGTTTCCAAATGAGATGCAAAAGTTGCTCTCATCAGAAAAGAGGACTTTGGACCACTGAGCAACAGGATTTTGGACCACTGTGCTTCATTAAGACCAGGGTCAACGCAGCCGTCTACCAGCACTTCATGCTTCCTTCCGCAGACGAGCTTTATGGGGATGCTGACTTCATTTTCCAGCTGCCCATATTGCCAAAAGCACCAAAACCTGGTTCAATGACTGTTGGATTACTGTGCTTGATTGGCCAGCAAACTTGCCTGACCTGAACCCCATAGAGAATCTATGGGGCATTGCCAAAAGAAAGATGAGAGACATGAGACCGAACTATGCAGAAGAGCTGAAGGCCGCTATTGAAGCATCCTGGTCTTCCATAACACCTCAGCAGTGCTACAGGTTGATAGCTTCCATACCATGCCACATTGAGGCAGTAATTGCTGCAAAAGGGGCCCAAACCAAGTACTGAGTACATATGCATGCTTATACTTTTCAGAGGTCTGATATTGTCCTATGTACAATCCTTGTTTTATGCATGTAATATTCTAATTTTCCGAGATGGTGGATTTGGGGTTTTCATGTGCTGTATTCCATAATCATCACAATTATGACAAATCACAGCTTGAACTATCTTGCTTTGCATGTAATGAGTCTTATCTCATGTATTAGTTTTACCTTTTAAGTTGCATTACTGAAAGAAATGAACTTTTGCACGATATTCTAATTTTTCGAGTTTCACCTGTAGATTTTGTGAGTGCCTATGACAATAGGAGTCCATGGGTTGTGATAGTTGCATAATGTTTTGCCTGTGTGTTAAATTGTAAATCTATTCTTATGTATCCATGGAAAAGTAGTGAATGAAAAAGCATGATTGACTTGATTCCTAATGAAAGATTCTGAGAATGTAAGTCAGAAAAACTTGTATTTTTTTGCTTATTAATGAAAATGCAGCATGATAAACAAGAGAAATAAAATGAAACGTAAAGAGATTCGTATATAGATATAAATTCACATATACTTTGTTTCTTTAACATGCTATAAATCAAAACAGATCTTACTAGTTTTACAGCCTAAAGACATCTTAACAATCTTAACAACAATCCAAATAGCACATTTTCTAAATCCAGTCTTTAATATGTGGGATGTCATTTTCTTTTTATCTTCAGAAAAAGATTGTCTTGGGGGTGGAAATTGATATAGGAGAAAAAGAAAGACGTGAAAGAAAAAAGAGTGAAAGTAAATTAACTGCAGGAAGAGAAAGTACTAGGGCTGTATAAAAAAAAAAGGTAGATTATTCTCTCAAGAGTAAGGAAATAAGGAGAAAGAACGTGAAAGCTGCTTGGAATAGAATGAAAGGAATTTTGTTTCGGCATCTGACAGAAATGTGTGAAGTTATGCTAATGAGAAGTAACAAAAATAATGTTTGATGGAGCAAGAAGCTGAAAGAGACTGTTGATGAGAAAAATACACATGAGAGAATGAAGGCTGAAAGTGGGAGAGTGTGAGATTTGCTGTATAATGTGCATAAAACAAAAATAGTTCCTGAGAATTGGATTAGAGCAAGTCTTGATTAAGATTAAAAGAGGATGGAAATTAAAAACGCTGATGGGAATTAAAAATATAGTTTGCAGATGTGTGGAAAAAGGCTAAAAAAGGGATCCCCCAGCAAAGCTAATGGAATGGAATAAAAAATGAAATTATTTGGGATGAAACTGAAATGGGAAATCCAAAAAGAGATTGATAAAGAAATGAAAGAAACATATACAGTGGGGCAAAAAAGTATTTAGTCAACCACCAATTGTGCAAGTTCTCCCACTTAAAAAGATGAGAGAGGCCTGTAATTGGCATCATAGGTAGACCTCAACTGTGAGAGACAAAATGTAAAAAAAAAGACCAAACAATCACATTGGCTGATTTGGAAATAATTTATTTGCAAATTATGCTGGAAAATAAGTATTTGGTCAGTATCAAAAGTTCATCTCAATATTTCGTTATATATCCTTTGTTGGCAATGACAGAGGTCAAACATTTTCTGTAAGTCTTCACAAGGTTGGCACACACTGTTGCTGGTATGTTGGCCCATTCCTCCATGCAGATCTCCTCTAAAGCAGTGATGTTTTGGGGCTGTCGCTGGGCAACACGGACTTTCAACTCCCTCCAAAGGTTTTCTATGGGGTTGAGATCTGGAGACTGGCTAGGCCACTCCAGGACCTTCTTACGAAGCCACTCCTTCATTGCCCGGGCAGTATGTTTGGAATCATTGTCATGTTAAAAGACCCAGCCACGTTTCATCTTCAATGCCCTTGCTGATGGAAGGAGGTTTGCACTCAAAATCTCACAATACATGGCCCCATTCATTCTGTCCTGTACACGGATCAGTCGTCCTAGTCCCTTTGCAGAAAAACAGCCCCAAAGCATGATGTTGCCACCCCCGTGCTTCACAGTAGGTATGGTGTTCTTTGGATGCAACTCAGCATTCTCTCTCCTCCAAACACGACGAGTTGTGTTTCTACCAAACAGTTCTATTTTGGTTTCATCTGACCATATGACATTCTCCCAATCCTCTTCTGGATCATTCAAATGCTCTCTAGCAAACTTCAGATGGGCCCGGACATGGACTGACTTAAGCAGGGGGACACGTCTGGCACTGCAGGATCTGAGTCCCTGGCGGCGTAGTGTGTTACTGATGGTAGCCTTTGTTACGTTGGTCCCAGCTCTCTGCAGGTCATTCACTAGGTCCCCCCGTGTGATCCTGGGATTTTTGCTCACCGTTCTTGGGATCATTTTGAGCCCACGGGGTGAGATCTTGCGTGGAGCCCCAGATTGAGGGAGATTATCAGTGGTCTTGTATGTCTTCCATTTTCTAATTATTGCTCCCACAATTGATTTGTTCACACCAAGCTGCTTGCCTATTGCAGGTTCAGTCTTCCCAGCCTGGTGCAGGTCTACAATTTTGTTTCTGGTGTCCTTTGACAGCTCTTTGGTCTTCACCATAGTGGAGTTTGGAGTGTGACTGTTTGAGGTTGTGGACAGGTGTCTTTTATACTGATGACAAGTTCGAACGGGTGCCATTGATACAGGTAATGAGTGCAGGACAGAGGAGCCTCCTAAAGAAGAAGGTACAGGTCTGTGAGAGCCAGAAATCTTGCTTGTTTGTAGGTGACCAAATACTTATTTTCCACCATAATTTGCAAATAAATTATTTCCAAATCAGCCAATGTTATTGTTTGGTCTTTTTTTTTCATTTTGTCTCTCACAATTGAGGTCTACCTATGATGCCAATTACAGGCCTCTCTCATCTTTTTAAGTGGGAGAACTTGCACAATTGGTGGTTGACTAAATACTTTTTTGCCCCACTGTATCCCAAATTGAAATTTGCAATAAATGCTGGAAAAACCTTAGGGTCCAAAAAAAGGATTTTAAAAAAATGCTCCAATGTTGCAACATTGCTATCTTTAAAAATAGCAATGTTGCAGATGTAGATGGCATAACTGGAAACATGTTAATATGTTGATATGATTTTGTGAGTTTTCTAGTATGTGTATGCATGTGTACACGTGTGTGTTACATTTGTAATTGTTGATGGGAAGACTGAAGTGGTTCTTTTCCCTCTATAAAAAAAAAGTAGCAAGACTGAACGCAAAACAAAAACAAAAACAGAGCAATTAGTTTGTTAAGTCTGCCTGGAAAGCCGTTCAGCAGAATTTTGATTGACACTAAGTAAAATAAGTTCAGTGTGGCTTTGTATGATGGAGTGAACATTATGGGTCTGCAAGTTAATGTATCAAGACTGAAGTAGTTGTGTTTGATGGGGAAAATGGAGTGAACAATTGGAAATTATATGTATTTAGTGAAAAAACTGAAGCAGTTACTTTGTGTGCCTTGGTAGAATATTTCTTAAAGAGGGAAAGATAGCTAAATCAATTTTAAGATGTGAAAAGGCTGGTTGAAAAGCAGTGGGTAGTATGTGTTCCATTGTCAATAAATAGCTAAGAATGTGCTATGCCCTGCATGTGAGTTGGGCATACCAAAAGAAACTTTAAAATATAAGTTGAATGCAACAGGAATGGATTGCTGAAGAAGCATGTGTGACATAACACAAAGGTTTAGGGCCAAGACTAAATGGGTCCTAAATGAATTTGGATTACAAATGTGATCGTGATCAATGAAATATGTAAAACTTATACAAGCCAGGCCAAAGCAATGATTGCTTACAAGAATAGAGTGTATAAAAAGATACAGTGAACAGTGAAAGTGTAAACACTCCTCCTCCTCCTCCTCCTCCTCCTCCTCCTCCTCCTCCTCCTCCTCCTCCTCCTCCTCCTCCTCCTCCTCCTCCTCCTCCTCCTCCTCCTCCTCCTCAACACTTGGACTTACATACCAGTTCACAGTGCTTTACAGCCTTCTGTACACAATTTACAGAGTCAGCATATTGTTCCCAACAATCTGGGTCCTTATTTTACTGACCTCAGAAGGATGGAAGATTGAGTCAACTCCCCCTCCCCCTCCCCCCTCCCCTTTATCAAAACATTAAAAGCCACAAATGTTCAACGGTCATGTATACCATTGTGCCTTCCATTAAAGCCTTTCTCCTCCTCGTCGTCCCCTTTTGCTGGCGCTCTAAAAAAAAGAAAAGAAAAGAAAACCAGAAAGTTATTATGCATGTTTCTGTAATGTTGTTTTCTTTTATTGTAGGTGGTTCTTCCCACTTTTATTTTAGAGAAGCGCTCTTTGTTGGAAATGTATGCCGATTTCATGTCCCATCCAGATCTGTTCATTTCCATTTCCAATGGCGCAAGTCCTGAGGAGAGGATGATCCGTTTTGTTGAGTATTATCTCACTTCCTTTCACGAAGGACGCAAAGGGGCAATTGCCAAAAAACCATACAATCCAATCATCGGGGAAACATTTCACTGTTCGTGGAAGATGGGAAAGAGCGATGTACTGAATGGCACCAATAGTAACTCTTCATCTCATTCTGCCTCCGAGCAAGTGCCTGTTTCAGAAGAGAGCCAGTCTCAAGAAGAGTCAGATTCTTACACGGTCCGATTTGTCGCAGAACAAGTGTCTCATCATCCTCCGGTCTCAGGGTTCTATGCTGAATGTGTGGAGAAGAAGATGTGCGTTAACGCCCATGTTTGGACAAAAAGTAAATTCCTAGGCATGTCAATAGGAGTAACCATGGTTGGTGAAGGTAAGTGGGAAATGTTGCAGTGCTCCTTACGCTCTTTGGACAGTTGTGATCTACAGCTCTGGAGAGCTTCATTTTAGAAAGAATAGATTATAATTCGTTGAGCTGTGGTGTATTGCTCATCCTTTGACACAGCCTGTTCCAGTCTAATAACTTCCTAAAGTGTTGGATAACAGGCTGGTAACTATTGGTAGTCCTTGACTTACGACCGCAGTTGAGTCCAAAATTTCTGTTGCTAAGCAGGGCACTTGTTAAGTGAGTTTTCTCTCATTTTATGACCTTTTTGCCACAGTTGTTAGGTGCATCATGCAGTCATTAAGTGAATCTGACTTCCCTCTTTGACTTTACTAGTTGGAAGCCAGTTGGGAAGGTTACAGATGGTGAACACATGACCTCGGGGCAGTGCAACGGTCATAAATAAAAGCCAGTTGCCAAGCGTCCAAATATTGATCCCTTGATCATGGATATGCTGCAACAGTTGTGTGAAAACTGACCATAAGTCACTTTTTAAGTGCTGTTGCAATTTCAATCAATAAAAAAATGGTTGCACATCAAGGACTACCTATATGGGAGTTAAAGTTGGAAAGAGACCCAGGAGATAATCTAGTGTGGTCTCTGCTTAGTATGGGAATAACACCGTAACATCCCTAACAACTGGCCATGCAGCTGCTAGTTAAATACTTAAAGTGAAAGAAAGATCGCCACCTGTAAGGCAGTCTGTTGTTTAATAACTGCTGTCCCTAGAAAGTTCTTCCTCATGACTAGTTTAATTTATACTCATTATTCCTTTTCTATCTACCTGAAAGGCCCCTGAACAAATCTACAATGTCTTTTATGTGACAGCACTTCATATACTTGAGTACAACTATTGTGTCTCCTCACAGTCTTCCCTTCTCCAGAATAAACACATACAATGCCTCAACCGCTTAAGTTTTTCCTTCCAGGCCCCTTGTCATCTTGGTTCCAATCCTCTGGACATACCCTGGTTTGGCAATGTCAATTCCTAAGATGCAGCACCAAGAACTGAACATGATGTTCTAGATGTGCTCTTAGCAATGTAGAATAGAGAAATGTTGTCCTCTCTTGATTAAATCCTTCTGTTGATGCAGTCTAGGACTGAATTTGCTTCCCCCCCCCCCCCCCAAGCTGTATCACACTATTGTAATCCACCACTTCCTGAACTCACACCTTTCATTTTTTCTTCCCATATGGAAAGACTCTTCATTTTTTCTGTGTTGAAATTCACCTTTCTGGATTTTTTCATTGTTCTGGTTTATTAAAGCCCTTCTGATCTTAATACTGCCCTCTGCTATCCCTCCTCATTTTACCTCACAGGATTTTTTTTTATTTACTAATTTCTCCTGCAAGGTGTTTTTATATATATATGAGGGCCTAGAATAAAAATCTCTAAAAAATTTCTCTTTTAATGATGAATTCCACAGCTACGACAGTAATGAAAAAGTAACTTTACAATCAATCCTCTCATTTATGACCTTTGCAGGCCCATAAACCAAAGGAAAACTGAAGTAAGATTATAAGCACAGGGGCATTTTTGTTTAGTGATCATTTCACTTAACAACGGAGTTTCAGATCTCATTTGTGGCTTCCCTCATTCTGCTAAACGAGAACTACTTGTAATCAATCTTGACATGATTCCTTTTATATATTTTTGTATGGGTATGATTGTTCTGAATCCAACTAATGCCAGTATCGTCAAGTCTGTATTTTGCCATATTTTCCACTGTGATCTCAAGGGAGGCTGAAATTGGCCCATAATGTCTACCTCATTCCTGTAGTTAATTTAATTGTTTATTCTATCAAAAAGGGAGAGAGGGAGAGAGACTGCTTGAGTTGCATCTCAAAATGCCGGATCCTGCCAAACAATGCATTTTGTTCTTATCTGGGAGAAACCAGATTTTTTAAAAATGAAATATGAAATGCCTTGTAAGGACAAACAAAGACAATTGCTCTGCTAATTAATTAATACAATACAATACAATAGTAGAGTTGGAAGGGACCTTGGAGGTCTTCTAGTCCAACCCCCTGCCTAGGCAGGAAACCCTATACCCTTTCAGACAAATGATTATCTAACATCTTCTTAAAGACTTCCAGTGTTGGGGCATTCACAACTTCTGGAGGCAAGCTGTTCCACTGATTAATTGTTCTCACTGTCAGGAAATTCCTCCTCAGTTCTAAATTGCTTCTCTCCTTGATTAGTTTCCACCCATTGCTTCTTGTTCTACCCTCAGGTGCTTTGGAGAATAGTTTGACTCCCTCTTCTTTGTGGCAACCTCTGAGATATTGGAATAATGCTATCATGTCTCCCCTAGTCCTTCTTTCTCTTAAGCTAAACATACCCAGTTCCTGCAACCGTTCTTCATATGTTTTAGTCTCCAGTCCCCTAATCATCTTTGTTGCTCTTCTCTGCACTCTTTCTAGAGTCTCCACATCTTTTTTACATCGTGGCGACCAGAACTGAATGCAGTATTCCAAGTGTGGCCTTACCAAGGCATTATAAAGTGGTATTAACACTTCACGTGATCTTGATTCTATCCCTCTGTTGATGCAGCCTAGAACTGTGTTGGCTTTTTTGGCAGCTGCTGCACACTGCTGGCTCATATTTAAATGGTTGTCCACTAGGACTCCAAGATCCCTTTCACAGTTACTACTACTGAGTATGGTATCACCTATACTGTACCTGTGCATTCCGTTTTTGTTGCCTAAATGTAGAACCTTACTCTTTTCACCATTGAATTTCATTTTATTAGATAGTGCCCAATGTTCAAGTTTGTCAAGATCCTTCTGTATCTTAAGCCTATCTTCTGGAGTGTTGGCTATTCCTGCCAGCTTGGTATCATCTGCAAATTTGATGAGTTCCCCATTTATTCCCTCATCCAAATCATTGATGAAGATGTTGAAGAGTACTGGGCCTAAAACAGAGCCTTGGGGTACTCCACTGCATACTTCCCTCCATGTAGATGCAGTTCCATTGAGAACTACACGTTGAGTGCGGTTGGTCAGCCAGTTACCAATCCATCTGGTGGTGATGCTGTCTAACCCACATTCTTCTACTTTATCTAGTAGTAGGTTATGGTCTACCTTATCAAAAGCCTTACTGAAGTCCAAGTAAACTATATCAACGGCATTCCTCTGGTCCACTAATTTTGTCACATTATCAAAGAATGCAATAAGATTAGTCTGGCATGATCTGTTTTTGACAAATCCATGTTGGCTTTTGGCTATTACTTTGTTTGCTTCTAGGTGTTCGCAAATTCGTTGCTTGATTATTTTTTCCAGAATCTTTCCTGGTATTGAGGTTAGGCTGATAGGTCTGTAGTTTCCTGGATCTAGTTTTTTCCCTTTTTTGAAGATGGGAACCACATCAGCTCTTTTCCAGTCCTCTGGTAGTTCCCCGGTGTTCCAGGATCTCTGAAAGATATAATTCAGTGGTTCTGAGATCTCGTCTGCTAGTTCCTTCAGAACTCTGGGGTGTAATCCATCCGGTCCTGGTGATTTGAACTCATCTAGGGTAGACAGGTGCTCACTTACCATTTTCTTCCCTATTTCAATTTGTGTTCCTAATTTTGTGGTGCTGCTTTTGATAGGTTGGACTGTTTTATCCCTTTGTGTAAAGACAGATGCAAAACATGAGTTAAATAGTTCTGCTTTCTCCCTGTTGCTTGTCACCTTCTTGCCACTTTCTCCTAGCAATGGACCAATTGTTTCCTTAACTTTTTTCTTGTTTTTAACATGTTGGAAGAAGCTTTTTTTGTTAATTTTTACTTTTGTGGCAAGCCTTTCTTCATTGTGAGCCTTAGCTTTCCTCACTTCATCTTTACAGGCTCGGGCTATTTGCTGATATTCTGCCTTAGTTATGTCCCCCTCCTTCCACTTTTTATACTTACTTTTTTTGTCTTTCAGTTTGTCAGATAGTTGTTTATGCAGCCATGCTGGTTTCTTTTGGGAGCTGTTGTTTTTCTTCTTCATTGGTATTGTGTTAGACTGGGCTTTTCTAATCTCATTTTTCAAAATTTCCCAAGCTTCTTGAGTTGTTTTCCCCTCGAGGATTCTCATCCATGGAATTTTTCCCAAGCTCTCTCTAAGTTTATTGAAATTAGCTTTCTTAAAGTCCAAGACTCTAGTTTGACTTTGTTCTACTACTTGTGTTTGGATAATGTTGAATTCCAATATTGCATGGTCACTTGCCCCCAGGGTTCCTATGGCTTCAACACCTTCTATCATTTCCTCTCTGTTAGTGAGAATTAAGTCCAGTATGGCTGATCTCCTTGTTTCCTTCTCTACTTTTTGGAAAACAAAGTTGTCTGCTAGGTTTGTTAGGAACCTGTTGGATCTTCCACTTGGTGCAGAGTTTGTTTCCCAGTTGATGTCAGGGTAGTTAAAATCTCCCATTACTATTGTGGTGTGCTTCCTACATACCTTAGTTAGCTGACTAGCAAAAAGTTCATCTTCTTCCTCTGCTTCGTTGGGTGGCCTGTAGTATAGACCTATGGCAATGTCATTTCCCCCACAACCTTTAATATTGACCCAAATGCATTCAAGATAGTTCTCATTATTGTTGTGCTCTATTTCTGTAGAGACATAGTTATTTCTTATATATAGTGCAACTCCACCTCCTCTTTTATTTGGTCTATTTCTTTTAAATAATTTAAATCCTTCTAGCTGTATGTTCCATTTGTCAGTTTCATCCCACCAAGTTTCTGTAATGGCAATAATATCATATCTGCCCTCTTTTGTAATAATTTCTCTAAATTACGAAGGAGTTAGAAATGTTTTGAGAGTTATAAAAAGCATAATAGAGCTAGCATATAGGTTTTTGTTTTAGAAGCAAGATGACTTTTAGGTTTCATAATTGAAGAGATAATTAATGTTGCTTCAGTTCCACAGGTTTCCATATGTGAATTTTTTCCCCATTTTCTTCTGCTTGTACATTTCCATTTATGCCACTTTTTGGTGAATCTGTAACATTACTTATAAATAATTGGCCTCGATGGTTGATTATTATCCAGCCCAAGTTTGCCAGTTTTGCTCCACGTCTCATGTTTGTAATATAAAGCTATATAGGGCAACATTTATGAGTTTTGTTTTTAATTAGTTTGTTTTTATCCTGCCTTTACTATCACCTCAGAAAAGCATAAATTTAAGAGAGTGGGAATAATAGAAATCACTGCACAAAAAGCAAGTTGTTCCTCAGACATACTGGACTACAGCGCTAATAATGTTAACCTACCATAATGGCTAAGAGCAGACCTCGGTGTTCCACGGCCCGTGGGTCCACATCTGGTCTGTTATGGCCTGTGGGCCACATCTGATCCTTTGGCTGTCCCTGTCTGGGCCACAGTAGTGGCCACGGGAGTCCTATTGGTTTGGCCCTCCATATCAGTCCCAATTTCCCATGCATCCTCTTGGAAAAATTAGTTGCCTGCCCCTGGCTGAGAATTTAATTTAATTTGATTTGATTTGATTTATAGACCGCCCCCTCTCCCCGAAGGGACTCGGGGCGGTGTACAGGCACATTAAAAACCATATACAAAGAATAAATACACTTAAAATCAAATTAAACCTTAAGGCTGTACAGAATAATAAAAATTAAAAATCAACTTAAAACCAACCCCTAAAAATTTAAAAGTGCAGAATTGAGGGACTAAACTGGGATTAGGCCAGGCCAGTTAAACCAAACAGGTGGGTTTTAAGCTTCTTACGGAAGGAGCGGAGATCAGTAGTTGTTCTGATGTCCGGGGGGAGGTCATTCCAGAGGGTCGGGCCCATCACAGAGAAGGCCCTACTCCTGGGCGCCGCCCGCTGGCACTGCCTCGTGGACGGTACCCGGAGGAGTCCCTCTCTGTGAGAGCGGATCAGCTGAAGGGATGTATGGGGCAGGATAGAAGATTGTGGGGTTTGCTGTTTATCTTGGCACCAGGTTGAGGTGGCCTTACTTTGGAGCTTTCAAACTTTTCCCAGACTTGGAAACTGTTTAAAAAAAAAAAGTTCCCCAAACCTCTGGTGTAGAGGGGCGGAGTTTCTGAATGTTGGTAACCAGCTCCACTTTTTCTTCTGCATTTTAGTGATTAAAAGGAGGGGGAACCCTCCCCACAGGGGAGTAAGCTTTTTCATAATTTTTTTCTTAAATCACATGGAATCTATTCCTTCCAGAACCCTAAAGTTTCATGGAATTCAGTTTGAAAAACCCGATTAAAAGTGATCTATTTTTTTTTGCATGGAAGAAAAAAAAATCTATAAACGAATTGCTTAATTTATTCCTGTTGGATAAACTGCCCCAATCCTGTTTTTTCTCTCTTTACAATGAATATGTTCCCTCAAGTCACGTTTATCTAGTGGTACAAAGATGAGATTATTTTTGTTTGCGGTCATTTAAGTAATCTTGCATTGCAAAACTGACTGGTAATACAGAATGAGAATTATATCAAAATGCAGGATCTGCATAGAGGGCCCAGCACGGGACCTAGTTACTTGCGGGATCGCATCCTCCCACATACATCCCTGCGGCCAATTCGCTCACACAGGGAGGGGCTTCTCCTGGTGCCGTCCACTAGGCAATGCCAACGGGCGACACCAAGGAGTAGGGCCTTCTCTCTGATGGGCCCAACCCTCTGGAATGACCTCCCCCCCGACATCAGAACCACTACTGACCTCCGCTCCTTCCGGCAAAAATTGAAGACTCACCTGTTCCGACTGGCGGGCCTGGCATAATTACAACTGTTCCTCCTGGTAAATGTACTATTAACTGGTTATTTTAGGGGTATTGTTTTTAATTTAATTTGTGTGTGTTTTAGGGTTTAAAATTATATTTATATATACTGGCTCTGTACAGTTCTTTTAATTCTATTTTTAACCTCCTCCATTCTAACTGTACATATTCTAACTGTACATATTCAATTCTATTTATTGTATTTTGATATATTTTTTACATGGACTGTACACCGCCCCGAGTCCCTTTTGGGAGAGGGGCGGTATAGAAGTACGGTAAAATAAATAAATAAATAAATAAACCTCTGCAACATCTTGTGAAGGACAGAAGACATGAGTTGCTTTTAGTTAATGTGGATTTCATATTTATTCTTTCCTCCCTCACAGGTACTTTAAGTCTTCTGGAACTTGGAGAGGAATACACATTCTCCTTGCCTTGTGCATATGCTCGATCAATTTTGACGGTCCCCTGGGTAGAACTGGGAGGGAAAGTCAGTGTTAATTGTGCAAAAACAGGATATTCTGCAAGTATTACGTTTCATACCAAGCCTTTCTATGGTGGCAAACTTCACCGGCAAGTATTCCTGTTGGCAGGATTTTTTTTTTTATTGTAGCACTGTACACTATTGTCAATTGATTATGTGTGTTTCTGAAATGCTCTTGAAATGAGATACTAGAAATTATAGTACTTATGCCTCAATTCATCTTTTTGTTTAAGCTGAAGATTTGGAAAATGCATCGAAATAAGATTTTTGTAAAAAAAAAGTGCCAAGTTCTGCATTGCTTCTTGTTTATATAGTTGAGCAATATATCATTGTCATCTCCAGGTTATTTTTTTTATCATCTCTTTTTTCCTGCTGCTTTCAGGGTCACGGGTGAGGTGAAGCAGAATGCTACTAACACAGTGGTTTGCAAAGTACAAGGTGAATGGAATAGTATTCTTGAGTTCACTTACAGTAACGGAGAAACTAAATGTATGGATTTGTCAAAGTTATCTGTGACACGGAAAAGGGTGCGGCCCATAGAAAAGCAAGGGCCTTTTGAGTCCAGGTGAGAGAAACAGTTTTCGAAATGATCTCTTAAAATGGAACATAACATCAGACGCCTATAATATGTAGCTCAGACTATACGATTTCCCTCATTTTCAACTGAAGATCATTATTTGACATTCCAGCGTCCGTACATGTGTTTTGTATGTCTGTTACAACAGGCAAATTATGGCCTGCAAGCAGCTTCCTCCTCAGAATACATTTGATTTTAGGCTATTGGATCTGGGAGGAGGGGTCAAAGCTGCTTTTAAAGAATAACACTGGAAGTAGTTCATTGTCCAGAGGCTTTTCACTCCCATTCATGAACTTAAAAACCTGAATCGCACCTTCTGAATGGGCTTGGAAAACTGGATCTGCTCCATACTGGGATGTTACTGTTTTTCTAGTGATGTACCTTCCAGTGTCTAATTGGTTGGAGGAGCAAGATGCAGCTCTTCACCAAGAAAAAGCTGCTTACCCCTGTCCTAGGATTGTTCATTAATGCAACTTGTTCATTCAGTGCCATGGTCTGTTTCCAGTTGTATCTAACTTGATATATAATAGCAATAATTTACTCATCTTTATCAAGTGTATCCAGTTGTTAAATATTCAGTTTTCCAAACTTTTTTTAAAAAAAAGCATATCCATATAGGAAATGCACGGATGTCTGAAGTGAGTGATAATTTCATTCTAGTGCACATTGAAATATAACCAATAGTCGGGCATTTCCTTGTGCCTTTCAATCCCCCTTTACGTAAATCAGAGAGGAATCATCCATTCTCTTAATTGAAAAACTAACCACAGATACAACTGCCACATGTGGCTCCCCAGTGACACCAGTTATTTTTGGAACATGGGGTTTGTGGTGATCTTGAAAAACAATGTTAAATTTGTCATTTTGGGTGGAGGCCTGGGGGCGGGGGGACATAGTTTCTTGGACATTGCAGGAAGAAATTACAGATGGGCTGCTTGTTTAGTGCTACCGTGAGATTGCAGGTGTTAGTTGGGTAGAACGTTAAAAGGTAACCTTCTAATCCAGTGTTTCCTCAACCTTGGCAACTTTAAGACATGTGGTAGACTTCAACTCGTAGAATTCCCCAGCCAGCATGCCTTAAAGTTCCCAAGGTTGAGAAAACACTGTTCTAATCCTTTGCCTTATAATGATCGTTTGAACTAAAATAGGTCTGAGGGGGATATTTGTAAGATCAGGGGAGCCATTAGCAAAAAAACAAAGGATGAAACAAGTATTGATTCTGGTTTAGAAGCTCTATTTTTAGACAACAAAGTGTTTCGATGAAGAAGGTGACAATACCAGTTTCCGCCCCATGAGATGATAATAAGTGAATTATGAGAATGGGAAAGGGCTGAGTAAAATTTAAAGGGAAGTGAAGAGTAGATAATCCATAGTTTTAACCAAGAGGTAAGAAAAGCTTCTTTAGCAAGAGAGGGCATTGCAGGACCCAATTGAGAGGCAAAGCAGATCTGGGCAGCTGTTGGAAAGTGGTAACTTATTTTCAGCCTACTAATCATGCTATACTTGAGAACTGACACAGAATTTTTTGGTTCAAATAAATTCATGATTCCAGCACCTGAAGAACAGTAAGGGCAGATTCCTGGATTATTCAATAGTCTTTCTCGCCACCTTTTTACACTCATTCTGGTTATATTTGCATTTAGCAAAGGTGGCAAACAGCCTCAGCTTGCATTCCCTTCCTCCCTGTCAAATTCAGGAAACTGTGGCAACATGTGACGGAGTCCTTGAGGCAAGGGGACATTGAAAAGGCCACAGAGCATAAGAAAGCCCTTGAAGAACAGCAGCGAAATGAGGAGAGGCTCCGGATGGAGACAGGCACCCCATGGCAGACGAAACACTTCGTTAAGGATGTAAGTAATGAAACATAAACAGAAGAGTGGAAAGGTGAACCTTCGAGCCCCAAATAGGCTTAACTTTGAAATACCATGGAGGCCTCAACCACTGGTCCCCCTGTATGAGTTTCAAGGCCTGCAGCAGACATGAGGGTATCTTCCCAGGAGGGCATTTTCTCCTGCCTATTTTTTATTTCTTGGCACTGCACACAGTCTGTTATCTAAACAGAAGAACAATGCAAGATAAGTTCCTTCCTCCATAGATATGAATTGGAAACTCCTCAGCCAGTGCCCCGGTGGGCTTCTTCAGATATATTCAGGTCCCCTTACACTTTTTTCTCTCTGCTCTGGACATGTTTGCAAAGGAAGCTGAGAAGAGATACGACGGCAGTGAGCGGGTTGCAATCATTGGTCTCTCTTGTTCTGCTTCTATTCCTCTCCCTCCCGCCCCAAATATATTTTTCCTAGCCCCAATACAGATTCACACCTTTTCTCTTCATTTTACAAATTTTTAGATGTAGCTGTGGGTTGGACTTGTTTGCAGAATCATAGAGTTGAAAGGGGGAGGGGGAGCAGTTCCACCAGCAATCCTCTGTCCAATGTAGGGATCTGTTTTAAAGGCTTGTGCTGAGAGATAGTTGGGCACATACTTCAGAGGGAAGCTTAGTAAGCTTTTCTGGCTCCTCCTGAACTGAAATCTACTTGTTACAAGGCTATTATCCCACTCTAGACATTAGAGAAGTGGTCATGGCTTTCCTCCAAGCAATCACACTTCAGGTGGTGAAGTGTGATCACCTCATCTGCCCCTTTTACCAAAGCATATCATGCCCATGATTCTCCTAAGGTCCAGTTTTTGCTCACCTGGTCATTCTCGTAGCCCTTGCCTGTATTTTTTTGTATAGTAGTACTAGAACAGAACAGAGTGTTTGGGGATGAGGTTTAAGCAATGCGGAATGTAGGATAACACTCTAAGAGTTCAGAGGGAGGTTTTGGTCGGTCTGGCCTGTTCACTTCAGGATTGGTTCTGTAACATTGATTATATATCTCAGGGGAAAGGATAAAAGTCCACATTAATGTGAGGAAGTTAAAAGCCAAGTTGCTAACATTTTACCTACTTCCTATGTCCACACAGCATGGACCACTTAAAATACACCGCAATTACTGACCTAATTCCTTGTCAGAAATTAAGTTGACAAAATGCTCTTGCCTTCTCTTTATTTTTATTGTAAAACTGCTGTCTGATCTCAAGATTGTACTATACTTCATCTGTCTTCTTTCTTTCACATTTATTCCCTGAATTGCTGATGGAGATTGCAGTGGCTGAGAGAGCTCATGGCTTGGATGGGATTTAACGTGGCAGCTATATTGACTTATAAAACAACCGCAGGTGTAATGTACTAGATAGGAAAATGTGTCAACACTGGCACTACACTAGATTTCCTGCTGTGTTTTGAAGGTTCAGATAACCCATTAGCTCTTTTAGATTGAATACAACCCATAGTTTTCTTCTGTGAGAGTAAGGTCACAGTGTCCTGGGCTCCTGTAACCACTTTTTGTCTGTCTCCATTCATGTCTACCAGAGGGCAGTCTTCCCTTTAGGTTTTAAACCATCCACCATGGCCTACAATGTCCAAGCTTAGTCTGCTGTGGCTTTCAGCCGTAGTGAGTGTGAATATCAAGTTATAGTTTGGGATCTTATGGGTTAATGATGTACAAAGATACAGACTATTTGATGCTTAGGGCAATGTGTGTTTTCTGTTGGGTTAATGTGGAAACCATTCAGGTATTCAATCTGTTCTCTCTTTGCAGGGAGATGGCTGGGTTTATTATAACCCTCTCTGGAAAAGGATGCTTGCAGTACAAAATCATGAAGTGGACACTAACTAGACGCATTTCTTCATAATAATTCTTCTCTTTTGTCTAATCCGTACAACTTCCAAAATGCTGTACCTTGACTATGAGTCCTTTTGGATTTTTATACAATTGCACAAAATTAAATAAGCAGAAAAGAATAAATCTTTAAGGGCACTTTAAAGTTGTAGGAAATCAAAAGGTAGGAGAAAGGACATTTCCGGCTATGTTTCTGCTCCCTCATTTAAAAACCAACCACCTTTATCTGGCACTCAACATTTTATTTGGACATTGTCTTTTTAAGCACACACTGCAAAAACTGTGTTAAACAAAAACAAAACAAACCAACCAACTTAGATGCAGAGGCATTGAGAATTGGCTAGGCTATTTTGCTCCAATGGATATACATCCGGAATAAAACCAGAACAGTGTTTTTAAAATCTGGGGTTCAGTTTGCACCCATATCTGAACTACTTTAGTGCTCCTGTAAAGAGAAGCCACTTTTTTTTGCTGCTTTGGATTACCTTTTGCTGAAAATCATGAAGAGGAAAACTTTTCATAGATCTGACCTTGGAATCAGTATTATGAGATGCCTGGATCAGAACTTGATGCTAATTTTTAAAGTTGTTTCTTGGAGGGAAATGTGTGCATAGCTGTGGAAGAATGGGGGATTCATGTAAGCTACATCATATTTAAAAAATTGTAGTGTAGATTAGAATTGTTAAGTAAGGGTTTCCCCCCCCCCTCCTGCCTGCAAAAAATAAAATAAAATAAAGTGGAAGAGGAAGATGGGGCAGAGGGTAAAATTCAGACCAATTTCCAGCTGATTTTCCCCCCTATTTCCTTCGTGAGCTGTTTGTAATTGTTTCACGCTGTAAATACCATGAAAATATTTAGTCTCCTTATAAAAGAAGATTGAGACTTGACTTATGCAACTTGTTTTCTTTAAAAAAAGTTGCTTTATATCTCTGCCCCTCTCTCTCTCCTCTTGCTCCTTGGGTCATCGGCCAAAGTGAGTGAGTGTCCTGAGCTGTCCAGGTGAGTCCTTTCCTTTCTGTTCTCTGTTCTCTGTTCATGGTCAAACATTTTTATGTGCCCATCGAGTAGAAGGACTGTACCTTTAATTTTTCTATAGTACCCGAAGAGGCTTTCTTTTTTTGCTATGGGGGTGCATACAAAACCAAATGCAATCTGATATCAGGAACCCATGGTCAGGTAAATGTACCCCTTGTTTTTATATTATCAATATTTTATTGAAGTCCAAGAATTGCTGGCAATTAAGAATAGTACTGATTTATGGCTTTCATTCTTATTACTATGAGCTACCTTAATTTTTCTAAGAGTTGTGCCTTACTCTATTTCTTATGATGTAGTCTTCCAATCAGTGTATATACATACCATAGTCAACAAAAAACAAAACAGCCTCTCCCTTCCATCATGAAAATGTGTGCGTATGTGTGTTTGTCAAGTGCTTTTATTTTTCTTCCATACACAGGGATATATTAGTATATTTAACCACCCAAATGGGGTTAAATAACCACGCTTGTATTCCAGAAAGACTAAAAAGAACTCAGAGGAATGAGCTGCCTACAAGTTGATATTCCCTGGTATTTTTTTTTCTTTTTGTTGTGAAATGCACTGAAACCTTACTGTGAGTTGTGTATGATACCATGTGTGATTAACGGGAAGGGATGGAAATAAAATGATCAAAAGGAACTTTTTGTTTTCTCTGCTTTAATAATAATGAAGTAATCAGCGCTGATTGTATTTGGGGCTGCAGAGGGTGGATGCTAAGTTTCCTGATGGCTTTTAATTGCTGATAGTATCTCTCTTCTTCCTTCCTTAGAAAAACTCACATGCCAGTTTATGGTGACTCTAGGTAATTGAATGAGATCTTGCAAGCAAGGGCTCAGCTTCCAGGATCTTTAGAGTTCTGTTGAGTAACAATGTACTTGGAATATGTGAACATTCAATGAGAGGTGCCAATCAATGGGAAAAAAATGTCAGGCAGTTCATAATTTTAAACAAATTTATCCCAAAATAAGTTTCAACAGAACTTCATTTGGGTTACGATACGCATTGCAGACAGTCACATATATGCAAATAACTGAAACTTATGCATGTAGAAAGTTTTATGATGTAATCCAATTGTAACTCAAGCTTTATATCAGGACGGGTCCAGTGGATGCATTGAATTCACGAGGAGAACTAAGGAACTTGGATGAGAAGGATGTTTGTGCTGAAAAGTCCTAACTTCTATTTAGGGGTCCACATCAATTGGCTTGAAATTGAAATTTTGTTTATGCTTCTTAAATATAGAAGAAGAAGAAAAAAAGAAAGAACAAGCGATTCACATTTTCTTCAGTTAAAATATGGACTGTGGCTGTAATGGAGAAAAGATTGTTTCTAAGCAAAATTCACAATAAGTTACTTCAGGATTGAGCTAGCAGATTTAGATTTTGGATTCACATTGGTTAACAGATTTTTTAAAATGATGTAATGGAATGGTTCACAGCAAAGACATTGGGTTAACACATTCCAAGAAGTGATTTCTAAACCATTCCTTAAACCCATAACGGCGTGGTTCCCACATATGTAAGTCATAAATCATGACTTATTAGCTGTGATGACGGATTTTACATGTTACATTTAAATCAGAGTCAAACTGTAATTTGCCTTTGTACATTATCTGAATCTGTATTAAAACTAGGAAATCTCTGAAAAGAATTTGTTTTTTTTTTTAAATAAGAAAGCTCAGTTTTTACCCAGTTAACTTCTTCAAAAAAGTATTCTTTAGAAAAAAGGATAGACTGGGTCAATATTTAGTCCATCTGGTAGAATTAATATTTAAGAAGAAAAATGTTTTAAATGCAAAAACAAATGCCTTGTGTATTAATGTATCTGCTTTAGCATCAGTGGTCTTTATTCACACAGCAAGGTTTATCTATGCAGTAGCCCTTATAGTACCACTTTCTATTTTGCTGATGTGAAATCAGCAGAGCATTCATTCTTGGGAATGCTGTTGCATTTCACTGTACATTTTTTAAAAAGTATTAAATGATTAATATTCTGTGTTGAAGGAATCCTTAATATAATCTAATATAAATTGGTTTTACACATTTTTTTAATCTGTCCAGGAAACTAAATGATGGACCTGATGATATATTTCTTGGAAGACATGCCCTATTGGTGGTTCTGTCCTGCTTTTATTTCTCTAGTCATTGGATGTTCCTGTCATTATTTTGGTTCTCATCTCTTGAACAATCCATTTTGTTTGCTTCATTGTCGATGCTGTTGTTGTTGAGAATGTCATTACACTCTGTTTGTTCCATCAAGTTGAATCGCTCTGCGACACAATGGGCTGTAAGCCTAGCTTCAGGATCATGATCCCAGCATTCTGTGATGGTGTCGCACAGAAAATGCATTCCCTGAAATGAACAAGAAGGAAACTATTGTGCAACTTCCATTCTAAAGCAGATCATGCTGTAAATACATAAAAATAAGATTCCTAGATCTAACACTTTTACTGGAGATTTCATGCAGGTAAATTTGTAATATTTAGACATTCTAATTTCATATACTAATTTTGTGACTAGGATTTATTTCCTTGGTTGCACCATAAATATGGTGGGATGAGGATTCAGTGCAAATACAGTAGCACCCATGCTTAATTGTTGCCAAGAGACATCTCTCCCATTGTCAGCCTCTCTCCAGTTCCTTCCCTAATGTACAGTTTGATAAAACTGTAACACTCAACCATTCTGCAATCTTAGTTCCACAATTAAAGCTACAATTTAGTTGAAAGTGCCATATTTTCTTGAGGAGACAATTGCTTGAATTCAAGACTATTCCCTCTCAATCATTACAAAATCAGCCAGCCAATCTTAACAATACAACAATCCTTTAAATATCCACCATCCCACCTTGACAATGACAGATCCTCATGCTGTGGTCTCCATCTTATTCCCAACTTCCTGCTAAGGCATCCTAAAGCGGTCTTCATTTATTCTGGGTTGGAAATGATGTTTTCTTTCCCCAAATGCAAAATTTATCATCTAGATTATGTGGGGTGCTTCATTGACTGGTTTGGAGACGACGCCTCCAGGACCATGATCTACACAGGTCCAACTGAACTCATATTTTTCAGTGCAGGTTCTTTGGTTCCTGGATGCTGTAGGAGTCAAGGCTAAGTGGGAAGCACATGAAAGTGGCTATCTGAGGGTAAAGGGTAGAAGAAATGACCACGAAGGATACAAGAAATAGCTCCTACCAAAGCAACTGTCAGATACATGGAGCTTGAGCCCAGATCAAGAAAATAATTTGAGAAAACATCACTCAAAGACACGGGGGTGAAGCACATTCAGGCTTGCAAGTTTTTGTTATTGTAATTGCTACAATAAAAATAGTGCTGACCTATCTATTTTTAGTCTGGTCTCCTTTGTAAAACTGATATGGACCTGGAGCCCCAGCTGAAATCAGTCTTCGAAAGCCTTCACCATCTATCTATATAATCACACTTGCCCGTGTGCTGTAGGTGTATGCATATGCATAGATTCAAAAGCCACACTTCAGAAGTGAAGAAGCAAGGCAGAGCACACAAACACATTAAGCAAATTATAACCTATACATTATTTTGTGCTTTCGAATCCACGTGGACTCCTAGTGACTGACTGGACCAGGCCCTGCCTCGTTTTCTTGCCAAGATTTCATGCTTAAAGTGGGGCTAGAAATGAAAGTCTCCCAGGTTTATAACCTGATGCCTAACCATTGTGGGCCTCTGTAAAATAATCTGCCTGATAAAATCCTCACGTACATATATCAACTGTTCTCCCTCTAACACACAAAATAGGCTTTCAGATACACCCTGCTTCCTCCTTCTCATAGTAATAGAAAGCATGAAAATGGAAAAGGGTGGTTGCATTGAGAAGGGAAGAAAAAAGTAGCAAAACTGGACAGAGATGAAGTAAGGGACACTTATGTATTAGCAAAAATTTAAAATTCAGCAGGCAAATAGCTCTGACGAAGCAGAAAGGCTAATCTTTAAAGGCATCCAAGCGTTAATTCATAGGTGCCTGGGGGCTTCCTTTACTTTTCAAATCTTTGGCTGCCTGAAGGGACTCTACTAGTCCCTACTTGGGGGGGGGGGAGTGATGGAAAGAGAAGATAGTTGTGAAAGAACAGAAAAATTAAAAAACCGAAATAACTACTGGTAGCTGTGCCCCACAGAATTCTGCACTCCAGCTTTAAAAAAGAAGTCTGTACTAATAGCTAATTTTAGGATAGAATGTTTACAAAACATTTAGCCCAGATGATGAAACGATACAGATTATTTTATTCCTGCAGTTACATATCAATGGTAGCAAAGGTGTCTCTTAAATCAGTTATTAGAAGCAAGGCGAGTTTTCCATTTTCTTCCTTTTTAAACTGCACTTCTTTATTTTGTTTGCTGAACACAGGCTCAAACTATCCTAAGTTCTTGCCAAAGACAATAGCCGCATATTCCACCTTCCCACTGTGATGTCCGGCCAACCTACCCATATCCTGCTATCAGGATAGACAGTGTTTTTCCCACTTGGATTTTACCCAGGTTCAACATTGCAGATACAGTGCATTCAGACAGTATTCAGACCCTCTTCACTTTTGTCAATTTTGTTATGCTGCAAGTCAATTCTATAATTGTTGAAATTCTTTTTTCTCTCTCTCTCATTAATCTACAGTGAGTACACCAGTGAAAACAGACGTTTAGAAATGTCTAAATTTATTAAAAAGAAAAAACAAATATCACAATGGCATATTTCTGTTTTTCTTTTCTTTTGTGGGGGTACTATGTATAGATTAATGAGAAAATGAATTTCAACAACTGTAGGATCAGTATAACAAAATTGACAAAAGTGAAGGGAGTCTTGAAGACTTTCTGAATGCATAGTAGGAATCCGCTAAATCTGATGCTGCCATTTTTGTAAGTGTTGATACTGTATTTTTTTGGGAAGTTAAGGTGCCACAGATGATAGATTCCAGATGTTTAAAAGAACAGAGCCTGCTTGCAGCTTTTAACATTTCATGTTTTAAAATAATGTTAGCATAACTTTAGATAAGCTGAAACAAAAGGCTACGCACAAGTATCATTTTGCAATGTCCAAAATTCCCTATATTGTTCCTTTGACAGTCCAATTAAGGTTTATTTCCTGACAACACAATTTCAGAGGACATCCAGTATTGCATTCGGTGCATCTATTGGAACTGAAAGATGTACAGTGGATTCCATTAAGTTAAACTGAAAATTGGTGTTCTGAATGCCCACCTGGGTTTTAAAACATTGAGCACAGAGGGTAGTAGATCTAAACCTTTTTTCCTCTACAAGTAGAAAAATAGCTATAAAAAGTGAGTATTAAAAAAAAATGGAATCTCCTCTTCGGGTTTTCTAAATGTTTCAGTTCTCCCATCTTGTCTCAAATTCTTGCAAAATTTGTTTTTCACTTGGATTCAGTTGCCTTGCAGCATCTGAAATACCAGCCCTTCCCAAAAAGACACCCACCAACAGATCCACCTACAGGTAGCATGGAGGACAGTCAGCTATGGAAGGTTGGAAAAACTATTGCAGTATCCAGCCAATCAGCTGTTCTTCAAAGAGATAGGTGCAGTTAAACCTGGTGAACTATTACTTAACAAATTACCCTAAATTCCTAAGGCTATAGACTGGATTGGGAAGTTAAAAAAAATATTGGCGGAAGATAATAAAATACTTCTATATTAGTGCCAAGAGGATTACTGGTATATGTCCATATAATTATCCTTGAGCTTAAGGATAAGACTTAATTTTTATTTTTAAAAGATAAGATACATGACTTGCATTATAAATTTGCTATTTGAAGCTTGAAGAAGAGCAATAACAACTTAGTTAGTTTCTGGAATAATTGAGTTACAGCAAGGCAACAGGTGGCCTTGTTAACTTTCCTTGTTGGTTTTTAATTTAATGATCAAACCATAGGCAATTTGTGTTACGCAACCTCATGTTATTGTTAGATACATTGTATGAATTATTTCTTTATATTGATGACATTTTTTGCAACATTGGATAATTGTTTCATTGCCTAACTTGATGCAGATATTTCAACAATTTGCTAAATATTCAGGTTATAAATTAATTGGAAAAATTAATTTACTGTATTTTTCGGAGTATAAGATGCTCCGGAGTTTAAAACGTACCTTAGTTTTTGGGGAGGAAAATAAGAAGAAGAAAAATTCTGCCTCTGCCTACCAGCATCCATGGTATTCAGCTGACACATGGTAACAAGATCAGCCAATGAACAGGCATAGCAACTAAGTCAGCCAATGAAGGCTATTTGGACTCTGAAATTTGCTGTGTGAGCAACAAGGAGACCGGAAGGAGCCTGGCTTAGCAGAGAATTGAAAGTGAAACTGCTTGCGTTTTGCTTGTATTTACTGCTACCTTGGAAAACTTGCTTTTGGTAATGTATTGTATATTATTATTATTTTCAATCCTGCTGAATCAGTTACTTGTGTGTGCTTTCTGAATGTGATTACTGCTGCAAATTCTGACCAGCCAGGTCAGCTTCAGCACTTATTGCAGCCTGATTCAGCACAGCTGATTGGCCGTAGATCAGACTGCCTGATTGGCCCCAATCACCTGTTCCAGGCTTCAGGGATTGCCACCATTGCTACCTCCATGCCTCGCATTCTTGGCCTCTGGTGGTGGTGGGGGCTATATTCGGTGTATAAGATGTACCCACATGTTCACCCTCTTTTTTTAGGGGGAAAGATGCGTCTTATACTCCGAATAATACGGTAGTTTCTTTGATATAGGATAGATCACTGTAAGTTGTTTGCTTTTTGCTTTCTGTACAGACTATATTAAATAATTAGGATCACATATTTCAAAACACATGGAAAGTAACATGGTTAATGTTATAGATAAGATTGATACGGCTATTAATAGATGGATTAAAATTCCATCAAACTGGTGGGCCAAGACTGAGGTTATTAAAATTAATGTTACTCCAAGCAGATTTATATTTTAAGAGCGATTTCAATGTTAATTAATTTTTGAAGGAAAAATTAAACAGAAATGGGTTCTATGATGCACTGCTTGTTTCTGCTGGCACTGGAATGGCTGCTGTTTTGAAAGGAAAGGAAAAAGGCACCAAAAAAAGCTCTTTGATAGTTAAATCAGATTGCCTTCGGCAAGAATTAACTATGAGTAATATAAATTCAAAGTAATTAATTATATAATTACTTTGTAATTAATTAATTATACAGTTATAAATAATTATAACTAATTATTTTAGTTATAAAATAATTGATCTTCTTAGTTACAAGAAGGTGGACATTCAACCAAAGAAAGGATTCCACTGGTGGACTCCCCATTACTATCTTTTAATAATTCTATCAAAATTAGCAATACAGACATCACATTGGTCTAGAATGGCTTGAGGACTCACCTGGTGGGCCAACCAGCTAGTTGGTATCTCTGGTCGTTCTCGACCATAAAGCACAATATCTCTCATAACTTCCATACAAGGCCGTTCCCGGACCTTTGATCCGAAGGGTGGTTCGTAATTCTTCACCTCTACAATAGTGGAAGAAATCACAAATATGGCATTGCTGCAAATCAAATACAGGGAGGGAAAGCCTTACATGCTTATTCCTGTGTGCTTATTGGTTCAATGTTTAGATGCTACCAAGCGGCTGCAAATAAATCAACCAATTAAAATATCTGGGCTTTGCCACCTGCATAGCTAAGTCCATGTCCCTGCTGGCTTCTTCCTATAACCGGGTAGAATATATGCAGCTGGATTCAGGAAGCAAAGATTTGTCCTCGGAGGAAGAAACTTGTACCTGCTTCTCAGAAAAAGGAGGTAGGGGTCAGTGGTGGGTTCCGGCAGCTGTTTCATGTGCGTTGCATGCACAGGCGCAGTACAATGAAAATTGCTCTGCGCATGCGCAGAAGCCAAAAACAAGATGGGAGAACTAGTTCGGGGGTGTGGCAGGCCTGGGTCACTGCTGGTTCCAGCGACCCACACCACCAAGCTACTACCGGTTCAGCCGAACCCGTCTAAACCCGTAGTTACCCACCACTGGTGGGGGTGCCCTCTCCTGAAGTTTCCATGTCTTGATAGTGGCTTATTTGGCAACTTTATTCTTGTCTGAAATTTTCTCTTTTAGAGGAAGTTTGTTGAGAAAGTGGTAGGCACAGATTAACAGAGTTGGAAGGGACCTTGGAGATCTTCTAGTCCAGCCCCCTGCTCATGCAGGAAACCCTATACCATTTATAAAGGTATCTAGAGGAAATGAATGGTTTAGGTCTCCCTTAGTCGAGATTCAGACCTAATCATGGAACAGAAACAAAATTTGCCACTTTAGTAGGTGTCCTTCATCAGGACTCAGGTCAGTGATGGCGAACCTTTTAGACACCACCTGCCCAAACAGTGCGTGCATGCCAAACTGCAAGATGTGCTCGCACACATATGTGCACATGCTCAGCAGAAACCCGAAGACCAACAGGTTTGCCATCACAGACTTAGGTAATAGGAATACATCCTTCTCAGTAGACCTTTTAGCAGTTTTTGCTGTCATGGCATCCTTCTGGACCACCTGCAAGGATGGAGAATAGGAGGCATTATCACGTAGTTTTTAGTCCCATGAGTGAATAGTGGAGTCCTTGACCACAGACCAATAAACTTGGTCTTCTTTCCTATATTATTTAACATATACTGTATATGACAATTGCTGGGTGAAGTATAACCTGCTGGTGATGGTTGATTCACAGACTGATAAGGATTCAGGAATTTTTGATAAACAGCCTGCTCTTTTATCAGATAAATGAACTGCATATCACCATTTCACAGGAACCCATTTAGAAACAGCCTAAAAATATCTCTATCCAAATGTATTTTCAAATTCTGAAATTTGATTCTAATCTAGAAATAGTTCAGTTGCTGAAATTCATTTAATAATCCTATCCATTGCATCTCAATAAATCTTGCTAAAGAAGTCAAATCTTGCTTGGAACAATTGTGATTCAGACAGCTGCCAATGAGCGGGGGGGGGGAGGCATTTGATTGTAAATCAGCAGGATACAGCAGCACTTTGAACTGGTGATGTTGTAGAAGTCTTGAACTACAGTCTGGAATCTTCCTTCCTTCCTTCCTTCCTTCCTTCCTTCCTTCCTTCCTTCCTTCCTTCCTTCCTTCCTTCCTTCCTTCCTTCCTTCCTTCTTTTCCCCACATCTGACTGAATATTTCCAATTCTAAGCATTTTGGCAATTAGTAAGAGAGTATTATTGTTCCTACAAAATTATTATTATTCATTCACTTTTGTTGAGATCATTTAAACAATACATCATTTAGTATTGTTTGATCCTCTTGACTGTTTTCTCTGAGCTCAATGAGTCTTGAGACTAATGTATGTCAGCGAAGATGATTCTGAGCTCTGCTAAAGTGGAGAACAATTTTAATATAATGCAATGGTAACAATTATTTCATAGTGGGTAAGTAGTGCAATCTCATATGAATTGCATGCAAATGCATTGCAATGAGCCAGATCACCCAGTCATTACTCTAATGTTGATTTGATGGTTCTTGGATATAGGTGACTTTTCAATTTCATGGCCAGATTTTTTTCTCTACTGGACCTGGAATGTCTTCCATTTCAGGAATGCATTTTCCCATGCTCTCTAGCCAGGGGTTGTATTCACTTACTTTCCCTACAGGTTTGCAAATGTGAGCACGCGTGCATGCACTTTGGCAAAAATAAGCACCTAAATGGGATGACATAGGGCCGGGCCGGGTGGGCGGAGCCACCCGCAATTTCTGCTACCAGTTTGGGCGAACCGGTCGGAACTGGTAGAATACCACCTCTGTCTCTGGCCAATACTTATTGGAATATGTAGATGGAAACAATATTGCAATAATAATTTGAAAATGAGAGGTGATTCATCCCCCTCCTTTGGTCCAAAAAAAGATGATTGGGAAATGTCGATTGCCTTACCTCCTATAGCATCACACCTGGAGGCTATCTCCCATAAAACCAGAGCCATAGAATAGACATCCATTTGTTTAAAGGATTCCAGATCTTCAAGGTTCACTCTGGATTCCAAAACCTCAGGAGCCATGTATCTGGCAGTGCCCACCTAATGATAGCCACAGACAGATTAAAACAGGTACACATGTGTAAGGGTGAGAAAGAAGCCATGTTAATTTAAAGGCAACACCGAAAGCTAGGACCGATCCATCCCATCACATGAAATGTCTTATCACAGGCTTTGCCTACAAAATAAAATACACTTTTAAATCATCATAATAAAATACAAAACGTCTCCAATCTTTAATCTTCAGAATTTTGCCCAGGGAATATGTTAACGGTTTATGTTGAAATTTTGAGTAGTAGTGAATATGCAAAAAAATCCTCAGGAAATACTCATTTGTACTCATTTTGGTTTGATAAATGCTCCTCCATACCTTTGCTGCTTTTTTCAAAAGACAGAAAAAGAAGAAAGTTCTGGAAAATAGCATGGTTTTGTCTGAGATCCTAACCAAGTGATCAACAAAGATGATTCTGAACCGGTGCTGAATAAAGAAAGTGTGTGCATGTCAATGGTGGGATTCTAATTTTTTTTACTACCGGTTCTGTGGTTGTGGCTTGGTGGGCATGGCAGGGGAAGGATACTGCAAAATCCCCATTTCCTCCAATCAGCTGGGACTTGGGAGGCAAAGAATAGATGGGGGCGGGGCCAGTCAGAGGTGGTATTTACCAGTTCTCTGAACTACTCAAAATTTCCTCTAACCGGTTCTCCAGAACTGGTCAGAACCTGCTGAATACCACCTCTGGTGTGTGTGTGTGTGTGTGTGTGTGTGTGTGTGTGTGTGTGTTTGTGTGTGTATCAGAAATCAATGGATTCTTATGTAAGTGAGAGGATGTAAAAAAACCCCATCCGGACAACTCTTTGTTCCTACAATATGTATAATTTGTATTAAAAAATAAAAAACCTTGAATGGAGTAATCAATCCATTCCGTCTGCAAAGATTGCTAACCACCATGTTGCTGCTATGGGTAGAGCCAGATGCAAAATAAGAAAACTATAACGGACTTAACTGCTCATAATGAATGCAGGGTCAAGCGTCTGATCCAAAGATTTACCAGGTACGATTTCCATTGGATTGATTTCAAGCAAGGGAAATTGTAAACAAGAACACTCCTGCATGCACCACGTTAATTATTTTAATACTGCATGCCATAACTTCATGCTGAGCATGAACATTTGCACAGGAGAACACAAAACATGGAGAATTCTACATATGTGAGTTCCCATGCAACATGGAACATGCTCCTGGTCAGAAGGAAGCATACACAGGATTTCATTTCTCTTTTCATATGCCTGCGTTCCAGGTGAAGAAACAAGTGGGGTGGAAAAATTCAAGGAAGCCTGTGGGTGTGGTTGATGGCCATGGTGTGTTGGAGAAATGCACAATGCCTTATTGAGTCAACAAGCAAAATAAACTATTAGTTTTGTTCTACAATGCTCACCTGTCCACTATTAGCAAAATCTCCCACGCTTAAAGATGGATCCAGTCTCAGAGCAATCCCGAAATCACAGAGCACGCATTCTTGATGGTTCTTAATGAGAACATTTGTGCTTTTGATATCCCGGTGGGCAATGGGAATTTTTGGACTGCCCCCAGCAGTGTAGTCACTGTGCAAGTGGGTCACGCCACTCACGAGGGAACCTGCCATCTTTTGCAAGTCTCTCCAGCTGAGAATATTCCTGGACAGGTAATCCTTAAGATTGCCTTGGCTGTGATAGGCAGTGATCAGCCAGTATTCTTTCTGAAGCCCAGAGTGCCTCTCTTCTGCGGAAAGGAACCGAAGGATGCTGCAGTGCTTCAGGTTGGCATCCGTGAAGATCTGGCTTTCATTTTTCCAGGATGCAAATTCCTCGCAAGGGAAAATCTTCACGGCCACCATCTCATGCTTGCCTGAAGATGTGTGCTTTAGCTTGGCTTTCCAGACTTCCGCAAATTGCCCTTTCCCCACTCTTTCTTCCAACTCAACCGGCAGGAGTTCGTTGATACGGTTGAGGTTGCCAGCACGGACCGGGTGGAGAGTAGAATGATGATCTATTTTGACAGACAGGATCTCATCGTAAGTGGCGGCTCTGCTGGATTCAGGCCGCTCACGGCACTGAGTGTGTTTCTGGGCCCACTGCTTGGACAGCCTCTTCTGCCGATGGGTTCGGCAGAGATAGAATATCACGGTGATCATGATAGTCACCAACAGCGGGGGCAGCAGGCTGATGGCTGCCACAGGGATGATTTCCTTGCTATGTAGCATGGAGTATCCTACGGGGAAAAGAAAAGGCAGAGATTAGCCAGGATCTTTCCACGTATGCAGAGCAGTTACATTGAGCAGCTGTCCCCAGGGATCCCACAGCATTTTAGGGACCAAACTTTTCAGCCCAAGACTTGGGGCCACAATCCAGAGGTCCCCTAATTTTAGCATCCAATACAGGCAACAATCCTATGATGAATTCACTACAGGAGGTTCAACTTTCTCTCAATTGTTTTGGTGAAAAGTTGCTCCTCCATCAGTCATGCACAATTGTCTGTAGGAGGAGCCTTTCTTTGCCTGTGCCTGCCTTCACAACAGGAAAGGATTCCTGGGTTCCTGCTCACATGGCAGCAGAAGATTTGGGAAGGACTCAAAGGCTCCCTGCTGTCCACCCCACCATTCTTCTCTAGCAACCTCTTCAGCCATGTCTTCAGCACGACACAAAGAGGAGAGGGGTACTTGCTCCTTCCCCATGTCACTTGAAGGAGAGGCTGTATAATATTTTCATTGTTGTGCTTGTTCTTATTTTTCTTTAAAAAAAGATTGCAGGTAGTTCTCAACTTATGACCACAACTGAGCCCAACATTTCCATTGCTAAGCCAGATAGTTGTTAGGTGAGTCCCCCCCCCCCCATTATGACCTTTCTTGCCACAGTGGTTAAATGAATCACTTCAGTTGTTACGTTAGCAACACATTTGTAAAGTGAACCTGTTACTCATGAAATTCAAAGCAAGGATTTCTTGCCAGAGGTGGTATTCAGCAGGTTCTGATCAGTTCTGGAGAACCGGTAGCAGAAATTTTGAGTAGTTCGGAGAACCAATAAATACCACCTCTGACTGGCCCTGCCCCCATCTATTCTTTGCCTCCTGAGTCCCATCTGATCGGGAGGGAATGGGGATTTTACAGCATCCTTCCCATACCACGCCCACCAAGCCATGCCCACCAAGCCATGCCACGCCCACTAAGCCATGCCCACAGAACTGGTCGTAAAAAAAATTGAATCCCAAGACTGTTTCTTGCCCAATAGAATAGTGAAGGATGGGTCATTCAAAGCTATCCCTCAAGCTAAAGGCTTCAGGGCGTGACTTCAGTGGGTGAAATTTATTGTTCAGATCCTGGGACTAAGAAAGCTAGACCCCTTAAGCTGTTTGACTTGGCACTTTCTGAAAAAAAAAAGGGGGGGTGTCTGCTGCAGTTTATTTCTGCTTAAGCTGTGAATGTTTCTAAAATAAGACCCCAAGTTCAAACCACAAGATCAGCGTCAAATGATGCACATTTAAGTTTGTTTTGGAAAGTGTGAGTCCCCCGCTATCTTTTTTGGGGTAATGGATTTACCTGATGGGCATGACAACATCTCTGAAATGGTGACATTCGATGGAAAAGAGAGTCTTTTTTGAGCGTTTTCCAGGGCTGCAGTGTGCAAACCTGAATTAATGCCTGCTGGGGACATCACTCCTGGGAACTGTTTAAATACATTTCAGCTGCAAATGCAAAGTCACCAATTTGCAGCAGTGATTGTTGCATGAGCCTAAAAAAGTTTCGGGAAGGCTGCTTTCTTTGAAAACAAATGAAAGACATCGCCTTGTATTTCTTTGCGGTTTCAAAGCTGGATCTCTGCCACAAATCTCCCCCTCTCCCCCCCCCCCGGCATGATATATATAGGTTGGGTGCAGGCAAGGAATGACGGCATCACTATCTTTCAGTAGCTACTATAGCCATGATGGCGAACCTATGGCACGCGTGCCAGAAGTGGCACGCAGAGCCATTTCTCCTGGCACGCGGAGCCATCACCAGTTCCTCTTCCGGGTTCGGGCGCAGCAGCCAGCTGGTCTTGACACGCATTGGCGTGCCAGAAAGCAGAAGTGGAGCCGCCCGGTGTGCAGGCGCACGCTAGGAAAATGATATTTTTGTTTCCAGGGTGCACATGCGTGTCGGCCATTTGGTGATCTGGTTCCTGGCACGCATGCACACCAAAAACCAGCAACAGGAAGAACAACGGCCGTGCATGCCAAAAGACACAGAGAGGGGTTCCTGGCCATCGCTTCTTAGTAGAGCTGTGGTCGGGGCTTCCCTCCCTCCCCCGCCTGAGTGGGCTTCTTGCATAGAAGCAACCGGGCAGCCACCGGCTGGAAGCAGCAGCACAACAGTCGCCGTTACCAGGGGCGAAGGGGTGGCGGTGGCGAGAATGGGTAACCGCCGCCCTTTTGTCTCTTCCCCAACAGTGGCTGTTGTGCTTCCTCTTCCAGCCGGGATGCTGGCGGAGGAGCTGCTGGCGGGGAGGCGAGCTACCCGCATAAAGACGCCGCCGAGGGTCTGGCAGAATATATTCCGGCTGGAAGCAGCAGCGCTCTGGACCGCGGATCCTCATCAGAGCTGCAGGCTGGAGCTCTGAAGAAGTCTGCTCAGGCGGAGGGGGAGGGACGCCTGGGACCGCCAGTCCTTGCCATCGCTACTCCTTTGCTGTTGCACTGCTTCTTCCAGCCAGGATATATTCTGCCAGACCCTCGGTGGTGACTTTATGCGGGTAGCTCACCGCTCCGCCAGCATCCCGGCTGGATGCAGAAGCGCAACAGTCGCTGTTGGGGAGAGGATGAAGGGGCGGTGGTTGCTCGTTCTCTCCACCGCCACCCCTTCGCCCCTGGTAACAGCAACTGTTGCGCTGCTGCTTCCAGCCGGGACGCTGGATGAGCTGCTGGCAGGGAGGCGAGCTACCTGCATAAAGACGCTGCCGAGGGTCTGGCAGAATATATCCCGGCTGGAAATAGCAGCGCTCCGGACTGTAGATCTTCATTAGAGCCGTGGGCTAGAGCCGTGCAAGCAGCCCGCTCATGTGGGGAGGGAGGGAAACCCTTGCCCATGTTTGCCACTGCCACCCCCTCACCCCCAGCGGCTGTCACAGTGCTGCTTCTGGCTGGGATGCTGGAGCAGCCAGAAGAAGGAGAAGCTGCCGTGGGGGAGGTGGGCGGGGCAGACACCGATTGCAAATGCTTCTCCCCCAGTGCAGTCCGAGAGACAGCAAAGAGCCTCGGGAGGGTGGGGGAGGCTGTTTTCACCCTCCTCAAGCTCCTTGAAAGCTTCTCGAGCCTGGGGAGGGTGAAAAACGGGTCTATCGCGGGCCAAAAGGGAGGAGTCACACGCATGCGCAGGGCGTGTTTGCACGCATGCGCAACGGGGGGGGTCGCATGCATAGCATTGTGGGCATGGCACGCCTGCGTATGACCCCCTTGCGCTCCCCCCGCTTTTGGCACGGGAGCCCAAAAAGGTTCGCCATCGCTGTACTATAGCTTATAAATCTAGAAATCAGTTTGGTATAAAGGCTACCTTCCACTGCTATCCCTAAAGTCCTTTCTGCTATCAAGGATAAGACAGAAAAACACTAATTCTGTAAAGCCCAAAAGTCAAATTCTGTTCATTAAATGTCCATGGAGATGCTCAGTCCTCCAGGTCACGGTTGTCCCAAAGGTGCTTTTTCAAGAGGCAACTGGACTTTCCGTTTTTTTCTCTGAAGGCATTTTGCTTCGTATAAGTCCTTCTTCCATTCCTCACCATCCAGTTAGAGCTGAAGAAGCTTCTTAGATGAGAACATCTGAAACATCTTCAGAGAAAAACTGGAAAGTCCAGTTGCTCTTTGGGTCAAATTCTGTTCATTTGGTACCTGAAATTAGCAAAATGCCTTATTGATTAGGATTGTTGCACTGTTCATTTGATCCTTGTGACTTCCTGAATTACCTATAGCGCCCATGATAGTTTTTTGCTCAGTTCTGTAATAAATAACATGAAGCACCACTGAGGAAACACAGAACTCAAAAAAGAAGTTATTGAAATGGGTCAAGCTCCTCCTTTTACATCACAGAGATCCATTTGAAACTCTGTGTGTGTGTGTGTGTGTGTGTGTGTGTGTGTGTGTGTGTGTGAACGAGAGAGAGAAAGAGAAGAGATTCCATTGCTCTATGATCGTTAAGAGCTGACATCAACTTGATGGCACATAATTGAATGGATTTGCTGCATTATTTTTGTTTAGGTAGCCTAAACAAAAATACCTTTATAGGTAACAACTGGAACAACTGCTTTCAGGACAACAGCGGCAGAATGCCAAACTCCTTTGTGTGTCCCTAACTATTTTACTTTTTACATCTTAGTTTTGATAGCATTTGTTTGAATAACTTTGTGCAAAGAAAATGCAGCCACCTAACGTTTCGTCTGCATCTTTATGCTAAACCAGAACTGGGCTTTAACTATTCTGCTGAAATGTGACCATTTTGTCAGAACTCGATCTGGGAGATTCCCAGGTTCTCCTCTTGTTTTACAATTCATCCCCAGATCACCTGCAACACCTGATCCTTGGGAAGTGGGACTACACTTCATGGACCAAGGGCCAGATGAATTATGGCAAGGTAGAAGAGGCATTGCCAGAGACTGCTTCTATGGAAAGCCCCCATACTGACAAACCTCAATTGTTCTTCCTCCCCTCGGATCTTCTGAGTGATCTGCTATTGTGCAGCATTGGAATGGCTGAAGTTGGGGAATTGTCTTGCTACCCTAGGAAGATCTGTCAACATGCCCTGTAAGTAAACTGGGAGGGGAGAATAAATATGATTGTCTCCCCATCATGTGACCAGAAGGCCAGTCACTACACCCACTGTAGGTAATAGGAAGGGAAGGGGCACACCTGTCCAGCTAAAGGACCAATGGTAGATGAACAGATCCCACCCCCTGCTGCATCATCACTTCAGAAGTTGCTGAAGTGGTATGTGTTATAGAAATAACAGGACTTGTGCTGGATAAAGACTAGAATAGACTAGAATAGACTAGAATTAGAATTAGAATAGAATTAGAATAGAATTAGAATAGAATTAGAATAGAATAGAATAGAATAGAATAAGAATTAGAATTGAACAGAACAGAACAGAAAAAGTACAGAACAGAACGGAACAGAATTCTTTATTGGCCAAGTGTGATTTGACACACAAAGAATTTGTCTCCGATGCATAAGCTCTCAGTGTACATACAAGCAATAAGTAATAAATCATGATCATAGTCACCAAAATATATATCCATCATAAATGAATAATAAATAAATAATAAACAAACAAACAAGTCAACCACTACTTCAGTTTTGGTTCAGAGAAACAACATGGCAGTAAGGAGGGAGAGGAAGGTTGCGTGACGCAGAAATGTCTTTCAGGAACAGCTAGCCAAGTATCCTGAAGCCAAAGCTAGAGGACTGTATAGATGTGCTATGTTTTGCCACAGGGAGGATTCGAACCCATTAGACATCAGCTTGCAGAGCTGTTTGCCAGGGTAAATTTCACCCTCATCCAGAAAGCACAAAATTTGCTTGCAATTTTACAGCCATGTTCTCGGTTGAAAATGTGCAAATATGCAGATTTCCAGTCAGACCAGCAGAGATTGGGGAAAATATCTGATTCCCACAAGTTGTTTCTTCCCAGATTGGTATTTTATTGTTTTTATATTTTTGCCTGACAAGCAAACATTTGGTGGAATGCTTGAAGAATTGGGGACAGCATGCTATCTCTATTTTTAAACTGTAACAGGAAACAGATCAGATTTCTTTTCAAACTAACTTGTGATAAGATTAAGGCAGATACCTACAGTGGTGGATCTACAAAGGGTCTAAGAGGAAGGAATTCTTGATCTCTGGAATCACAACATCCCTCCATCACAACCCATATTGACCAGATATCTGGCACATAGACACGCCTTCTTGTAGCCTTAGGATCAGTGGTGGTCCGGATCCTGTTGCAACCAGTATGGTGCAACAGGGCTGGGTGTCCACCACATGCATGCGTGCAGTGCGCACAGCATGCGTGCATGCACACTTACCTCCCGCGACACCTCCGCAACGCTCCAACTGCTCGGCGGAGCGCCGTATTCTCCGTGCGTGTGCACAGAAGCTCCAAACAGCTCAAATACAGGTAAGGAGGGCGGGTGGGCCCTCCGGAGCACCGTACCGGAACAGTACCTGGTGCTCCCAGCAGGCACCAGTACGCCCGTACTGGGGCGTACCGGTGGTATCCCTCCACTGCTTAGGATAAAACCTGAGGGCTTCTCCTGAAAACTACCCTCCTTTATAAACTGGAGGAAAGGGAGAAGGGTATATATATTTGGAAAATACCCTAATTTCCCTGGAGACCATATATCCAGCCTCTCACAGATTGTCCTGTGGGAAAGAGGAGCAGGTGAGAAGTCAGGAATATCTGAATGTTCAAATCTTCCAGCTATGTGTCAGTCATCACTAAGCAGACTCACCATTGCTGTGATTCTCAAAGATAAGCTTGTCATTGCATTCCTGCTTTTTCACACAACCACAGATGTAAAAAACGCCATCCTCATTCTGCTGCCGGATCATGACACACTGCGACGTGTTATATCTTGATATCATGATATTTTCCACCGGCAGCTGCGGGTTGTGGCAGAAAGTGTTTACTTTTATACTTGCATTGACTTGTTTCCTGAAATGACAAGAAAGATATAGATATTAATGTTCAAATAGCAATATTATCACATAATTTGCTTTCCATATTTGTCATTCATTTTTTAGAACAGAAGACCTGGTTCACACCTCGCACTAAGCCATATTTTTCTTAACCACGGTTTGTTAAATAAAACATACATTGATCGAGATTATCGCAGGCTAAACTATCAACCAAATGTACTGTGTTATGGTTTAGGGCAGTGATGGAGAACCTTTTTGTTGTTGAGTGCCAAAAATGCAAGGCCGCGCGCACGATAGTGTGTGTGTGTGTGTGTGTGTGTGTGTGTGTGTGCCAGCACCCATAATGCAAAGACGCCCCCCCTGCTCATGCACGCACAACCCCTCCCACGATCCCCATCCACCCATGCACACTGCCCTGCTCGCCTCCAAGCTGAGCTTGGTATTTCCTCTAGGGGGGTGGGGGAGGCTGTTTTTGCCCTCCCCAGGGTCCAGTAAAGCCTCCAAACCTCATTTCCAAACTTCCAGTCAGCCCGTTGGGCACATTTTTCACCGTCCCCAGGATCTGGAGACTTTCCTGAAGCCTGGGAAGGGTGAAAACGGACTCCCCCGGCCCTCCAGAAGTCAGGTGGCGCGCACATGCACGCTGGAGCTGCCGGCAGATATGGCTCTGTGTGCCACCCATTGCACGCGTGCCATAGGTTCGCCATCAAGGGTTTAGGGTGAGGAATGATTCCACTGCAAATATATTGCTTTTCTTTTATGGTTCAGGAAAACTTCCAGCCGAACAATTGATAATTACAGTGCTAATAGGTGATTGCATTATAAATATTATTCTCTCTCTCTCTCTGTCTCTCTCTGTCTCTCTCTCTGTCTCTCTCTCTCTCTCTGTCTCTCTCTCTGTCTCTGTCTCTGTCTCATAAGCAGGCAGAGGGGCACACAGATTTTATCTATGATGATTGAATTTAGGTTATGCAAAATGTTGTCCTTTTGTTTCCATGAATTGCTCCGTTTTTGCAAATGCATCAGTGCAAGATTCCATTAAGTCAAATATCAGAGAAGAAAGGGCTACCTAGGAATCTACATAATAGATAATTATTGTAGGCTGTCACTCTTGAGAATTTTTTTTAAATGTTTGCTTACCATAGAGAAACACAGATTTCTTCTGGTTTTTCACAATAGGAGGTAAAATTACAGTTGGTGTAGCACACCTGATTTTCACAGATGGGGTAGGTATTGTCACACCACTTGCAGACATTGCTGTTCACGTTCCTTCCAGCTCGGCTGGTGCATACTGTGAATATAAAATTGAAGGACAAAATTTCAGCATCAGCATGAAAACTTTTCTGAGCCTTACTTGACCCTGTGAGCTAAGGTATGCTTTTCAACACTGTTTTCCATAGACTATGAATGGTTAAAGAAGGGCCTAAGGCAGGGGTGTCAAACTCAAGGCCCCGGGGGCCAGATCCAGCCTGCGGGGTGCATAGATCTGGCCCACAGGTCCACTCTGGAAACAGCAAATGACTAGCCCACATTGGGGGCCAGCAAAAATGGAGCTCGGGAGGGCTGCACACTCTGTTTTCACTGCCAGAGGGTTCCAGGCCATCCTAGCCGAAAACAGAACTCACAAGGGCCACGTGGGCCCCCAGCTCCATTTTGGCTGGCAGAGGGTTGCAGGAGGCCATCTCAGCTGAAAATGGAGCTCAGGAGCCTGTTTTCAGTGCAGAGTGCTCAGGCCACTATAGGCACCCCCGACATGAGTGATGTCAAGCTGGCCACCCAGCCACCCACCCCTGCCCTCCCAAGGTCAAGCAAAACCCTGATGAGACTCTCAAGGAAATTGAGTTTGATACCCCTGGCCTAAGTGTGATTGTCAACGTTCTAAATACCATGCATGAAATCAATCAGAGACCAAGGCAGAATCATCCTTAAAGTTCCAATTTAATCATACAGGCATGTTAGCACATCTGTGGAATTCCAACTCTGATTTTCTTTCTGGAATTCCACCCAGTTGAAAGTTCATGATCTTATCCCCACACCCATAATCCATCACATGGTCCAATCCTTTTCTTCCATGCTGGCATCTACACCCCTCTGCTTCCGGTCAGGTGTCGAGGTGCGGAGACAAAAGATGACCTTGGCTTCTAGAAAAGAATCACAACAATACATTCCACAAATCTACTCCTTTCTATTCCCCCTTCCCAACTACTACACTAATGAAACAGATTTTCTCTCTTTTTATATATGTTAATTTTTTACTATGAAACAGACTACTTACTTATACGATATAAGAATAATAATGTACTTAATGTATAAGAGTGAGATGATTTAAATTGTTAGGTATGATTGTAGGTGGTGACTATTTTATAATATAAAATGGAATAACGATGATGTAATGAATAATAGATATAAATATAGATTGAAATACTTAATGACCATATAGGTTGATAATTAATAATGGAAAATTATATTTGGAGTTGTGGATGATTGGAAATTCTATGGTTAACGGAAAGTAGAAATGTGTAATATGAATTAATGGGAATTTTTTGACTTAATCTTTATTCTTATTTTTTAGAGATTGGTGATATAATTTTATAAAGACTTATTGTTACCTAGTAGATAATTATGGATGTAAGGAAACAAGGGTTGTCACAAATGAAAGAATACTAATGGTAACTTGAACACACAATGCTCAATGAAATATTTAACTAGGTTTAATGGATAATCAGTGACTTTATTCTTAATTGTAAAAACCGTTGCACAAAAACTTGTAACCAAACAACATGCTTGATGAAATTGTGTTTTTTTCCCTCCTTGCTCTTGTTCTGTATGTGTTGTTTTGTCTTTTTTAAAGAAAAATAAAAAACTTTAAAAAAAAGATTCACTCCCACAAATCCTTGGATTACTAATGGAATGGACATTCCATTCGTAACTCAAGGATTACCTATATTTACTTTCTCTAGTTTGGTGACTAGTTAGGTTTGATTTTGGCTTTTTAAGTACATGTTAACAGAGACTGAGGGACATTCACGTTCAATATTCCTTAAGGGCACCATGCTGGAGAAGGCTGCTGTGTATGACATGGTGGGTGATTTCAAATATTTGTCACTTTTAGAAACAACCTGTTGTTTTGTTTTATTTTGTTTAAACATAGGCAAAAAGTAGGAGTGTCAAGCAAAAATGAAGATATAGTTGGACCTCATTTGGCAGATCACACAGGAAGGCTTTCTTATACACAAACATTGTTAATGATCTTACTCCCTTCTGACAGATTTCCCAGATCTGGGAAAGATCAAAAGAATGGAATGACAAACTAAAACAACAGAGTTATGTCAAAGATCAAAACAGAGCATGAGAGGAGATGGGCTAAGCTTCCCAATTTTGTATATAAACTCTTGGATTTTCCCGACAGATGAAAATGTCATTTTTAAATAGCTTCAAGTTTGTGACATTATGATCTTTTAATTTTGCCTTTTTTCCCAGTTAGGAATATTTTCAGTCATATGTGTGGAGAATATATATGATTCAAAGGCATGAAAGAGGCAAGTAAGCAAAACAAGATCCACTTTCTGCCTCTCTCTTTCTCTCTCTCTCTCTCTCCCCGTCTCTGCTGAAATGAAACATTCTGGTATTTAATATATTATTTTAGTGTTCTCTCTCTGTCTCTGATCATCACATCAGATAACTGAAAGTGGCCACTTAGGAGACCAATGGATGTTGAGTGCAGGGAGCCTTTCCAGACAGACAGCTATTTAACCTCCATCAGAAAATACCCAGCAAGGTACTTTTGAGTGACTCATGGCTGACTGAAAATGTCTCTACAAACAAGAAATACCAGCCAGTAGACTTGTCCTTTGAGGCTTTTTTAGAGGAGGAAAGAATGGGAGAACACCAGAAGTCCTCTGAGGAGACCATAAAACAGCGGTCTCCCAAGGGTTTGAGTATCAGAACCTGAGGGAGATGACATCTTTGGTCTCAGCAGTAGTGGATCTTTTGATAAAGACACTAAGTCAGCCAAACTCACTTTTAATCACATTTGGAAATGTTCAATTTAACCATATCATGGATATTAGAGACCTTCTAATCAGCAAGTTTAGGTTTGACAACCTGTTGAGTTCCACCTTCATCTTTGAAGGTAAGGCATTTCAAACACAAGTCTTAACAGTTTTAAATGCAGTAATATGCAAATAGCAAAAAAAGAAAAAAAAGCTATTTTTTAATTGAAGAGAATTTCAAATGGTCTGGGAGACCAAGAAGGTTTGGAATATTGATTATTTTTTCTGTAAGATTTAAAAAACAACTATATAATTAAATAATACACTCTTGAGATACAACTGGAATGGAACTAAAATGATGTTAAGAACTAAGGCTGGAAGGTTGAAAATGGACACTAGAGGAAACTAAAGGACCGGATAGAAAAGAATTAAAATGATTAAGCTGTTTATAATTTTTAACTTCTCTTAAAGAATCCTTCAAAAAATTGAGTAAGATATTAATAACTATTTCTCAGAAATGATACAGATTTCAGTGGTTAAACTTTTACAGTCTGATGAGAAGAAATAAAAACAATTCTTACTTCACACAAACATGAGAGACTTTGACAGCATGGAAGATAACAACATTGAGATTACCAAAATAGGAATAAAAAAGACAAATCAAGAAGAGGATCTGGACATGGAACAGCTGGAACAAGAAATCCTGGCTCTTTATGGGATTTACAAAACAGGCTGGTGAAAGCTTTCAAGACTTCTTTTGATTTCCAAAGATTAATGAAAGATCAAATCCTGTGATGCTGTTTAAACTATTTAAAAATTGGGATTGTGAGAGGAACCAATAAGAGGAATGCAAAGTTGGACTATCTGATCAATAATAAAATACTTGATAGTTCTTATAATTCCTAAAGAACTTTTTCTGAACCAAGACTGAAAAGATGATGATTTGGGGATTGCACACAGATGTTATAGGAAGAAGAATTTTTAAAGAATTTCTAAACTTTCCTTTCCTTTTCTTTTTCCTTCTAATTTATTTCACATTAGTTTGTACTTTATTACAAATTTCAATAAAATTATGAGAAAGAAAGAAAACCACCCTGGTAAGGAAGCTCACTGCATTTCTGCCTAATTGATACAACTTCTGAATTGTTTTTACAGTTAGATAATTTCCCCTGAGATTCTATCATAGTCTGCCTTCTGTTTCCAAATGTGAAAAAATGCTTGATTGGTTACCTATTACCTAAAATAATTTCCAAGCAATCAGTCAGGAAAATTTTTATTGAAAGTTGAGAGGCTTTTTTTTCATTTTTAAAATAGTGCACAAACACCTGTGGGCAATTGGCTCCCTGAAAGTATTGAGGAATACCAACAATGTAGACCAGGGGTGTCAAACTCATTGTCATGGTGTCGTCACGTGATGTATCACGACTTTCCCCCCTTAGCTAAACTAGGCAGGGGAGTGGCCAGCACATGACACATCAGGCTCATGAGGCCGTGAGTTTGACAGCCCTAGTATAGACTTTGCCAATTATTCAGCCTCCTGCTATTCCCCTTGTCATGAATGGAAAATAAATTGCACATAATTTGATTTTATAAATTTTTTGTTGGTGAGGAAACCATTACTTCCTTTTCCAACAGCTAACTACAGTCCAGGGAAGTGGCCTATCGAGCAAGAAAAAGGTATCAGTCATTCAATTGTTGTATTTTTGGCACATCATATTAAACCCAAAGGGAGAATAGAAAGGGTATTAGATGGATGCTATCCAATTAATAAGGAAATTATAGTTTCAGTGGGACTAGTAAACCGGTGTTTCAACTTCCAACATATTGTTGAACATTTATATTAAATATATAGTGAAACAACAGCATAGCAACTTGCTTAATGGTTTCTTTTTTGCAAGTTAAAAAAGCATTTCAGATATGGGATAAATGGTATAGGTGGATGGAGGAAAGAAATAAGAATCCTAGGCGATAAATAAGTAGAATGTGGTAGCTCTTATAGATTGTTGTCGATTTTAAAATGTTTATTCGTTGGATAATATAAATATGAATGTTTCTAGATAAAAGTACTTTCAAACAAATATAGTAAAATGAGAATGTTGGTATATTGACGGTATAAAGATTTTTGATTTAAAACGTACAATTCAATTTGAATGAAATATAAAGAATGATTGTAGTAATGCATGGAATTCAATTGTAACCAATCGACATGCTTGCTGGAAGATGTATTGAAAGTGTTTTTTGTGTGTGTTTTCTGTTTAATTAAAACAATAAAATTAAAAAAAATAAAAATAAATAAAAAGCATTTCTTTTATGGTTTCGAAGAGAAGTTAGCTAACAAGATCTTAGAGGAGATCTTTAAAGAAAGTTATGGCTGAAATTATGACTTGTGGGAAAGATTAATGGAGATATTCTAAGGAAAAAATGGAAAGATCAAGAATACTACAGATCTGAAGACTGCCAGTTAAATAGGGCTGGTGAGAAAAGAAGATGAGATCAAGTTGTGAAAATTTCTGAGTCATCCTAGCCAATGCTAGGGACAAACATTATACAAGTGCAATTGTACAACTGGCTCCTTGCACCCCTCCTGAAATCACTCATCAGAATGCTCAGGAAAAAATGTAAACAAGACGTCTTTGACTTTCTGAAAAAAAACATTACATTCTCTCTGAGGTTAACAAACTCCATTTGCTATTTTATCCCACAGATAATAGCAGACGATAGCATTGAGCAATCTTGCCTGGGCTTTGTAGCTTAATAGAGTCAGTTCCTTGGATGGAAGTTGAAAAAATATATTGGAAGACAGCAATGGCAAATCACTCCCCTACTGTTGCCAGGAAACTACATGAATATTTTCTGAACGTCACCAGTCCCGAAGCTTGACCCAGACCAGAAGAGTTTTAAAATTACATTTAACCCATTTTATTGTGAGAAGTAGAAGCATTGCTGCGGACCACTGAAAAATAAGTTTGGAAAACCACTTTTTTTTAAAAGCAGTTTCTCCTCCTTTCATCATCTGTGGGGAAGCAGCTAATAATTATACCACAGAGAGATTTCACAGAATATGAAAACGACCAACATTTTAAAGAAAAGGCATTTGGCCATGTAATGGTATAGGACTATACCAGTGGTGGGATTCAGCCACTTTGCACCACTTTGGGAGAAACGGTTGTTAACTTTCTGAGCAATTTGGCAAAGTGGTTGTTGGAAGAAATCGTTAAGGCAGAGAACCGGTTGTTAAATTACTTAAATTCACTGACTATAACTAAATTGGGGAAGGGAAAGGGAGGAGAGGGGAGGGAGGGGAAGGGAATGGATGGGAGGAGAGGGAAGAGGAATCTGTCAAGGGCAGCATCCAGGGGGAACCAAGATAACTATTATTGATGTGGAACCTTCACTTGGAATGGATGGAAATCCTTCCATTTTACAGTGTTAGACGAGAATTTAAAAATTGATAATGCTTCTAGCACACTACAATGATCAAAAGTCTGCTGTGAGAGGTCTCCTTGGTGATGGCCTTGATATTATGGGCTACACTGTTTCCAGAGTCTTCCTCCCATTCTGAAAAGCATGGACAATGTTTTTTTTCTAGTGGACGGTCATCTACTAATTCAATTATGGCTGGGTAGCCATTTGAAACATTTTAATTTTATTTTGGAAACCACCCGCCTATATAAATGAGCAAAGTAATCTTTTTTTAAAAAGTAATAAAACTTGTTCAACATTTGAAAAATCCTGGGGGTAGCATTATGCTTGGCTCGGACGAAAGGTTGGATAACTGCTCTACCTGAGATTCAAGCTAACACTGGATTTGAGAGTCCTCTGATCTGCTAACTTTCTATCCCTTGCTACTGAATCTTGGGAAGTTAACAAAAATATTTCCTGGTTAGAGAACTGGAGTAAGATAGAATTTAGGGGCTTAAAGCCTTGAATAGTGATACATGGGGGTTGTTACCTCTCTCCCTTTCAATCCAGTGAGGTCCTGCCAATGGGGGTCCTTTCAGAAGCTGCAAAGAAAACCAAGCCCCTGGTTCTGATTATCAGAGTCATGCTGTTCTTCCAAACAATATCCATTATTTTCCATTATTTGATTCCTTACTGTTTTGAGAAACTCTCTGTTCTGGCATGACACCAGCGGTAAGTCTCCCGCCCCACTTCCTGATGCTGAAGAGTTAAATTTTGCATGACAAAAGTGTTTGAAATAAACGGTAGAATTGGTGAATTCACATGAGTGTGTGCACATGTGTCACTTTGCAAGAAAGCTGATCTGTGGTATTGTTAATGCCTTATGCCTTCAATTTATTTTTGGAGAGCGAATTGTACTTAATTAGCTTAAAGCCAATTCCATGTTTTCCTTTTCCACTTTTTAAAAAGCTTTTATTTTGATGTGTTGCATTTGCCTCAGCCCCATCTGGAAGCTTTTTGCAAGAAGTTTGTTGGTACTTTAACTGCTTGTGCAGCTTTATTACATTATCTGCGTATTAGCATTGAAAGAATTCATCTGGGTTTAATTAGAGCTAAGTTGAATGATGTGGCAGTTAAACTAAGTTAATGGTTCAAGGACATACCATTCTAATAGTAGGTTTAGCAACTTTCTTGCTCTACTTTTTCATTAATTAACAACACATGTTCCATCACACACACAAAAATTGCCTTCAAAAATGATAGCATGGCGTCATGTCATTGCAGTGTTCTTCCACTGAAGGTCTTTGAAAGAAGTGGGAATTTATTGGAAGATACATTTTTTTAAAAAAAAAGTTTTCCTTAAGTCAGTTCCTGGTGACAACATGAACATTTTTATTCATCAGCTTGTATACTGCCTCAATCACAAAGTATTTACAGCCACGAAGCTTCCTTGGCAACACTGCAAAAATTGTTTGCCAATGCCATTTTCCAGATTTTTTAAAAAAAACTTTCTCAAATCTTCAATCTTGGGATTTTCTAGTCTTCTATCCAGCTGCTAACTGCATCTGAATTGCTTTAGCACTTTCAAGGTTATGTAATTCACTGCGACTCTCTCCCCATTTCGAGTTAAGATTCTGGTTCGAAGTGTACATTGGTGAAATTTATCATTTTAGCAATTGCCTTGGAAATCAGCATATTGATTGAATGGCTGGATTAAGCAGCCCTAATCATGACCACTCATGCCCTGGTCACTTCCCAGTTCGACTATTGCAATCTGTTCTATATGGGGCTGTCCTTCAAGATATCTAGAAACTTCAACTGGAGCAAATGCAGGGGCACAAGCAGTTATGTGGGTTTCTGGTAGAGCACACATTACACCCCTGTTGCGTAAGCAGCATTGGCTACCTGTTTGTTTCCAAGTTCAATTCAAGACGCTGGTATTGACCTTTCAAGATGGCATGGGATCTTTCCCTGATTTCATCTGCCTGTCACATCAGATTTCCAAGAATGGATACATTGCAGGTTCCTACATCTAGGGAGCTACATTTGGTTGGCCTTATGGGAAGGGCCTATTCTGCTGGGGCGCCCGAATTATGGAATCTTCCCCCTCCCTGCAGAAAATCTGCTTAAATTTCTAGGAATTGAAAACAACCTGATGGCACATATTCAATCCATCAATCGACATCCCTGTGGGGTGGGGATGTGGATTCTTATTTTATGAGGAATTATATTTGTGGGCTTGATTACCATGGTCCATTAGAGAACTGACTGGTTCCCTGATTTCTCAGTCCCATTAGCCCAAATGGCCTCATTGTCAACCATCAATACCAAGGGCCAACTCAATCTTCCAGCTGTTTTACACAAATGTATCCAGAAACTTTATAGCCAAGGGGAAATGTTACCATGGAGCAGGCTCTACAGCTGGAATATATATTTCTACCTGCAGATCATTAGAAAGAGTGCAGCTGGGACAACAGCAAGGAGTTTCTGATGTGTCTAAGCTCAATCTTTTCTCTCCATAAAGTTAGAAATGTATTCAAAGGAAACATTCCGTCCACAATGATTGAGAGAGTCTGATAAGACTGGTGGCTGACTGTGCTTATATTAAAATGATTGTGCTAATAGCAGATTTAAATATTACATAGAATAAATATGATTGAATATGACAGAGGATACATTTTAGTTAACTGTATTGTAAGGTTGCATGAAAACTTTGATCTCATATTATTTTAACCCATGGTTATCTAAAGGGGAGCAGAAGAAGATTCTCCCCCCCTCCCCCCAGTTTTCAATACCGTGTTTCCCTGAAAATAAGACCAGTTTGAGAAGTTGGAATTATACACTACAATACAATAGCAGAGTTTGAAAGGACCTTGGAGGTCTTCTAGTCCAACCCCCTGCCTAGGCAGGAAACCCTATACCGTTTCAGACAGATGGCTATCCAACATCTTCTTAAAGACTTCCAGTGTTGGGGCAGTCACAACTTCTGGAGGCAAGCTGTTCCACTGATTAATTGTTCTAACTGTCAGGAAATTTCCCCTCAGTTCTAAGTTGCTTCTCTCTTTGATTAGTTTCCACCCATTGCTTCTTGTTCTACCCTCAGGTGCCTTGGAGAATAGTTTGACTCCCTCCTCTTTGTGGCAACCCCTGAGATATTGGAACACTGCTATCATGTCTCCCCTAGTCCTTCTTTCTATTAAACTAGACATACCCAGTTCCTGCAACCGTTCTTCACATGTTTTAGCCTCCAGTCCCCTAATCATCTTTGTTGCTCTTCCCTGCACTCTTTCTAGAGTCTCCACATCTTTTCTACATCGTGGTGACCAAAACTGAATGCAGTATTCCAAGTGTGGCCTTACTAAGGCATTATAAAGTGGTATTAACCTTTCATGTGATCTTGATTCTATCTCTCTGTTAATGCAGCCTAGAACTGTGTTGCTTTTTTGGCAGCTGCTGCACACTGCTGGCTCATATTTAAATGGTTGTCCACTAGGACTCCAAGATCCCTTTCACAGTTACTACTGCCTTTCACAGTTACTACTGTTGAGCAAGGTACCACATATACTGTGCATTTCATTTTTGTTGCCTAAATGTAGAACCTTACTCTGTTCACCATTGAATTTCATTTTGTTAGATAGTGCCCAATGTTCAGGTTTGTCAAGATCCTTCTGTATCTTTAGCCTATCTTCTGGAGTGTTGGCTATTCCTGCCAGCTTGGTGTCATCTGCAAATTTGATGAGTTCCCCATTTATTCCCTCATCCAAATCATTGATGAAGATGTTGAAGAGTACTGGGCCTAAAACAGAACCTTGGGGTACTCCACTGCATACTTCCCTCCATGTAGATGCAGTTCCATTGAGGACTACACATTGAGTGCTGTTGGTCAGCCAGTTACGAATCTATCTGGTGGTGATGCTGTCTAACCCACAATCTTCTACTTTATCTAGTAGTAGGTTATGGTCTACCTTATCATTAATTGATAATTGAATTAATTGATTGAATTTGCAATAAGTTTTTTTTTACAGTACAACTTGTTTCCCTGCACACAACAGCAGGCAAGAACCGGCCACACCGATTCCCCTTCATAGCTGTGCAGAGAGAGCCCACACTGGCCACTGCTCAGAGCTCTGGCACTAGTCCCCCTCCCCTCAGTCCCAGGTCGACAGAGCTAGGGCTGGCAAGAGTGTGACGCGAGAGGTGCATCGCTGGACCTGCTGCTCTTTTTGCGGCCGCCACTAAGAGAAGGGGTGCAGTAGCTAGGGTTTGCAGGTGTGGCCTCTGCGATGCCGTTCCATGTGGATGGCAGGTTCATATGGGATGCATGCGGCATGTTCCCACTCCCTCCCCCCCCCCGAGGAAATGGCAGGGACTGGTTGTGCAGGTGCTTCAAAGGCCATATTTTAGGAAAAGGGCTTATTTTAGCGCATGCACTTAAAGGCCCAATTGGGCTTATTATCCAGAGAGGTCTTCATTTTGGGGAAACACGGTATACACTTGAGTGTTCTTAATATAGATGTTGAAAGTATGGATGCTTATTGCAAATTTCCTGGCTATTTTTTGCCTCAACCCCACACCAGTATAGCTTCTTCAGGCATTTGTTCTACACTGGCTTTCTGTTGAACATCTGTGATCATTTGCACTAATCAGATTTTTTCTGGAAATAATTGTACCCCTATTCCACGGGCTATAAATAAGTCTGAAATGAAATTCAGTTAAGGGTGTTATGAATTTCAATTGTTTTAGTTCAAATACCTGCACTCACTGGTCTCTTCTGCGCTGTGTTCCAGAGCAGATTAAACACAGAGAGAAAGAATGGCCCAGAATTGCCTCAAAGAAAAATCAAATGTTCCTACAAATTTGAAATACCTGCCCAGATCCATTGCATCTCTGAATGATGACTTCTCAAACAGGGCAGGAGGGGTAGCTATCAAGGGAGATGGAAGGCAGACATTGTGTTAAAGCCACCAGTAACAAGTGATGGTTTGTTCCAGGGGTGGGTTCCTGCCAGTTCTAATCTCTTCTATAGAAGAGGTTCCACAAATCTACAGTGCCATTTAGAACGGGTTCCAGCTCCCTCCCCCCTCCCGTCTGCACATCATCAAGATGATGAGCAAGAGGAGGAATTCTGGGAGTTGAAGTCCACAAGTCTTAAAGCTGTCAAGTTGGAACACCCCTGGGTTTTTTTCTAAAGGGTTAAGATCTTGTAACTTGACAGCTTTAAGACTTGTGTGCTTCAAATGAGTTTCTGAGCCAACATTTTGGTTGCTAAGCAAGAGCATTGTTAAGTGGGTTTCACCACATTTTACAAGTTGGTCACGCCCACCCAGTCACATGACTGCCAAGCCACCCCCCCCACTCAGTCACATGGCTGGCAAACCACTCCCCCCAGTCACATGGCTGGCAAGCCACTCCCACAAAGCAGGCCACACCTACAGAAGAGGTTCTAAAAAAAATTTGAAACCCACCACTGGTTTGTTGACTAAGACACAATGTCCAGGAGGCTCTCTGCAAATGCTAACCTGTAGGTCAGGTGGCTGCTTTTATTTCTGTTTGGTGTGTTGAATGAGTTTAACTGCTGTGTGTACTGTGTGAAGAAAAGGTTGGTTCTGCTTGGCTGAAATTGAATAGCATGTTGGTTTCTTTGATGAGGAAGAAAATAACTGGACCAAAACCAAAGCAATAAATGTGTTTTCCTCAGGGGCTAATTGAACAGATCCTGGCCAAGATATTGTGTTGCCTGAGACCAAGCAACCATCTGTGCCCTTCCCTGCCTCTTCTGTCATCGTCACCTGCACTGACCTCTCTTGAAGGGCTATCCCATGGAAAGTACATGGTAATAATTTTGCCTTCAAGTTACTCTGGCATGTGTTACCTCTGGCCTCTATGGAAAAACACAACTGGATTATCAGATGACGTTGATAACAGCCCCTTCTTGCCACAAATGTTGGGCAACCATCCAGCATTGACCCTGGATTAGGAAATTCCCCAGATTACAAACTTTTTCCTTAAGGGTGAGCCTATTGAGAAAAGGCATTCCATCAAACCCTTCAATCCAGGCCCCATAACCAGCAGTGGCTCCATCTGGTCTGAACTTAGCTTTGGCTTATTCGCTTATATTCAGCCCTATTTAGCCATGGAAAGGCTCTTGGAAAGCCCAAACTTGAATTCATAGGAAAAAAGAAATAGAGCTAAGTGTCATCAGCATATTGGTGGCAATTGCCACCTTCTTAATAGAACCCAGAGATGAAAAGGGCATCACCAGGCAATAACTCCATCCTTCCACTTCTTCAGTGGGTTAAAATGCAGTTAAAATTATTTAAATCTACCAAGAGAACCAAAAGTAACAACGATGTTTCACTTTTCTTGTCTGTCTCGCAGTACAGCCAATATGATCTCTGACCAAATCCAAATCTGAATCCAGAGCGAGAAATAATTTAAAAAAATCTCTTTTCTCGAAAAATGTTTACAGGATTGCTTTGAAAGCTGCTGTTCCTAGTGTGAGAGCTTAAAAAAAGCATTTTTACAATTGGTTGGCATTCTAAATAAATTTTTCTGTGATTGTTGGATCAGAAAATTGGGTATACAAGTAGAAAAAGTTCTGGATAAATGCACATGGGTGAAGTAATTTGATGGTTGTTTCGTTTGCTGTTATATTGTTGTTGTTGTGTAAATGTCACAATCTATTCAACTGGATAATGATGCCAAGGATTCAGGTCCAGGCCAAGAAATTAATATTGGAAATCTCTCCACAAAATGTATACCGGTACTCTTCCAACTAAAGATGTCTTGTGCAAAATTAGTGGTATCAAGTCCAATAGAGTTTAAAACGTCTGAAATTTGGTGAATCTTTTTGGTGATGTAGCATGAGTTTCAGTGACCACCAATATGAAAAGTTATTTTTTCCTCAACCTTACTCTTTTGACTTTAATTTGTAAATCATAATATTTTGTTACTTTCTCCAGTTGTTTTCCAGTAATTCAGCTGCCTTCCAGTATTGTCACATCAATGGATCACACATTCTTCCTTTCTATAATAATAGTATCTAGTTATTACATTCTGACTCGGCCAGTCAATATGAATTTTGAAATTCTACAAAACGTTGATCGCTTTTTGTAAAAACCTTTTCAGATGCACGCTTCCAATAGTTTTAGGTTTTGCAAACAATAAAGCCAAATTTGGTACAAAAAATTCCAATGGACAATTCTTGCAATCCTACCACAGCATTGTAAATTGCCTGTTTGCATGATACAGCTACCAATGAGCTAATCTACAGAATTCTTGCTGTTGTTGATGCTTTCTTGAGTTTTCGCCAAAAATAATTTCAAGATGGTTATATGAGAGTCTCCATTTTATCTCTCAAACAATTCATGAAGTAGGCTGAGGTGAGAGTGAGGGACAGGCCCAGGGCTACCCAGGATGCTTCCATGACTACAGATGGATTAGAATCTGAAACTCTGAATCTTATTCCAGTTCTTTAACCACTATATTACACTGGATCTCCATATTATATGTTTGGTACATTATAGATCTAATATGAAGGGAAAATGCTGGATGCTGGATTTTAAAGGGGTCGAGTTGAGTTTCATCCAAGTGGGAAGAATTCAAGATCAAGGGGAATAATTCAGATCAGAAGCAGATTCAGCTATGAATATGTAAATAAATCAAGGTTTCTTCTTTCCTGCAATAGTGAGACCTCATATTAGGTCTGTTAGGTTCCTCTGACAGAATTGATATATTAGATCTAAAGTATAATTTTAATTGACAGTAGGTTTCCAAAGTTACTCTCTGGGGAAAATTATACCTACTCATGTTTCTCCCTGAAAGAATTTGATAGACGGTAAAGTGAGAAGCCACTCAGTCCTAAGGCTGTCCATTCAGTTTACATTGTTTCATTAAAATGAAATGATTGTAAGTCTTCCAAAGCTTAACACAGATCCAGATGTAAATTTGCGAACTTGGATAAACACACACACACATATACACATACAAATGTGGAGAGAGAAATTAAATGCAAAGTTGTGAAAATTTAGTTTCTGCTGCCTGTTTCTGCACAATTTATGGTTGCAAATACATGTAGGATGTTCCAGAAGCTTTGGTTCCTCCAGAGAGCCTAAAGTTATTGACCAGTTATTAATTTTAACACTGGAAAATGAACTCAGCCAAGATTTAAAAAGCTCTAAAAATTCCTTACTGGTCTTACTGACCATATTTTTTCCGGAACATTGAAAAAGAGCCAAAAAAAGGACTGACTTTCCTAGATCTTATCCTATTAACAGAAGAAAAAAAATCTAGTTGAAAAAAGTAAAAACTATGGGAATCTAAAGAGCAGAATGCTGCAAACCATAGTATTCCCTGTGACAATTTATGGAAGCAACAGTTGGACTTTGAACAAGCAGGATAGTAAGAATATTTGAATCTTGGTGGTGAAAAGACCGAGAATACCATAGTCTTGGTTCATCAAGAAAACAAACCAATGGACCATCAAAGAAATCAATCCAGAGTTCTCACTGGAGGCACAAATGACCAGGTTCAAATCATTCCATTTCAGTGTACTTATGCAAAATTCCAACTCTATGGACAGGCTCTAATTCTGGAAAAAGTGAAAGGAAGAGAATAACCATACTAGGCTGATGAGCAATCTCTTGGAAGTCCTGAAAGAACAAGTTACGGATAGATTATCATGGAGAAATTCCATCTATATGATGGTGATGAGTGTGGATTTAATTCCACATCTGGGTCTGACCTAGACCGAGAACGGTCCAGGTAATCTGTTTCTTCCAGGGCCTTCTGTTATTGCAGGCCCATCACCTTCTCAATGATGTTTCCTTTAAAAAAAGGAAAATTGGGAACCAACTGATAGTTATCTAAAATTTCCAGTTGCACACTAGCTTCTCCTGGATGCACAACTACCTGATTCAAGGTAGGAAGTACTACCCCCTCATTCACCCTCTCACTCAAGGACACCTTTGTCATTGCTCTGACTCAGCCTCTAATTCAGGGGTGTCCAAACTTGGGAACTTTAAGACTTGTGGACTTCAACTCCCAGAATTCCCCAGCCAGCATGGCTGGCTGGGGAATTCTGGGAGTTGAAGTCCACAAGTCTTAAAGTTCCCAAGTTTGGACACCCCTGCTCTAATTATTTTCCTGGAGGTGTTCATGAACCAGGAAGGGAAGGACTCTAGACTGCAGGTAGTGGGACTGAGGCCTTGGAGAATCCTGTCCCCTTTCTCAGGACCAGCAGGCTTCAACTCATCCTTCATAATATTGCAAAATGAAGACTCTGCCATCTCTACTGGATCTGCACAGCTAGATCCAGGATATATCAAATATTAAGCGGGAGGGTTCTCTGCTTACTCTAGAATCAAGACAAATGCAGCCTTATTCCCAGGTAAGCGGATATGCACTATGGCAGTCCAAGTAATAAATATTAGTGGTAATTAACACAATTCAGGGCTCCATAAAGCTCAAGTTTACTATAGTTTCCTCTCATACTTTGATTTAGGACCAAGATTTTACTGAGGCATGAAAAAAAACCAGACTAGTGAACAAAGCAAATCCTTAAGAAAGTGGGAGGAGTATTCATGTACTAAAGAAATAAAAACCAAGAAGCATTTGACCCCTGGTCTGCTCTCAAGCTTGTTGGTACTAGCAGAAACATTCCCACTGACTTTTTAAAAATTAAATCCAAAGAAATATTTCAAGATAAACATCAGAAAGAAAACACTTGTACCCAGACACACGTTTAAGCAGTTACCATTAAATGAAAACAGTTTATATAACCTTCAAGCTCTTCCAAATTGATATTTACACGGCAAGTGGTGAAAAGAGTTAAAATTTTACAGCATCAATCCCAAATTATCCCTTACAAAGAACTTATTTGTGTGATTTAAAAAAAAAAACATTTTTAAAGCATTTGAACTATGAGATATAGAAGTCACTAAAAATTCCCAAATCATGGAAATAAATTCTGTCCTTAGTAACATAAAAGGAAAGAATCTTATTTTGGGTTGCTGCACTGAACTAGTGCCAGGATAGACACAGTCTCTTACTTCCATTTTCTGTCTGTCAGTATTCTAAATGTAGTGGTAACAAATACAAAGCATTTCTGTACAATAAAGGGTTTTGGGGAGTTGTTAGGAACTTTTAGGCTGTGTCCTTATTGGGTCTCTCAATACCCTAAGCAATAAAAGAGGAAATAAAGGAGAGGTCCTTACTGGGAACAGAAATCGTAGAGCATGTACGGAATCATTTTTTTCTTTTGCATTTGTATAATTTAGGACAAGGCAACCTGCTACCCTCCAGATGTCTTGGACCAGTCACTATCAGGCCCAGTCAGCATGGGTCAATGCCAGCAAGATTAGGAGAAGTGTAATATAAAATGTCTTCAAAAGCACCAAGTTGCCTGGCATTAAATATTTTTTGATTTGTTGCAACCCACACTCATAACACTATTAAAATCATATCTATTTTGGCCTCTATTTAAGGTTTAGCTTTCTTTAGATGAGAGAGCACTTGGGACTTGTGGTAGCCAGTATTTATTTCATTTACAGCTATATAAACTAAGCACATTGGAAGTGAACATGCACCTCCTCAGCAAGCACCAGAACTGTCAGCCCTGCCTAGAATTCATAATATATTTAGGAATGACTGAACGGTCCCCTGCCCACTCTCCATATCTGCTATGTTATAAATATGGTCTCCGTATCTGCTACGTTATAAATATGGTCTGGCTTTGCGGTTAGCCAATAGGTATGCAGGTAAGTGGGGTTGAACCAAATCCAATATTTGGGAAATAATATCTCTATAATTAGAAAATGACCAGAAGGATCATATTTAGAATTGAGATGAAATCTATAGCATTTTAAAGTATGGGAAGGAACCTTGACTCGGATATCATCCTTATATATATCAGTCTTGGGAGGTAAGGAAAAGAATTAGACAGATTACAGTCAGGACTGTGTTCTGCAGTTTTTCACCCCTGCAGTGATGGTGCAGAAGTTAAATATGTTTATAGATTCACCTTTTGTGGTGAGTACAAGGTGGCTTACCCATAGGTCTTCTCACACAAACAACCCTGTGAATTATCCCTAAAGGTGCTTTTTCAGGAGGTAACTGGACTTCATTTTTTCTTTGAAGGCGTTTCACTTCTCATCCAAGAAGCTTCTTCAGCTCTAACAGGATAGTGGGGAATGGAAAGATTCGCCACCATCCGGTCAGAGCTGAAGATGCTTCTTGGATGAGAAGTGAAACATATTCAAAGGGGAAAAAAACAAGGAAGTCCAGTTGCCTCCTGAAAAAGCACCTTTAGGACCTTTAGGACAACCATGACCTGGATGACTGAGAATTTCTACAGACCTTTAACCCCGTGAAGTAGATTCTGCTGAGAAAAAGTGATAGCTCCAGAGTCATCACATAAGCTCCATGGCTGAATAAGAACTTAAAACATTCAGCTTCGTAATCCTACAAAGACAAGCGCAGCATCTGGAAGGAAATTTCACTGCCCACAGTTCAGTGGTGGGATTCAACATATTTTGCTACCGGTTCTGTGGGCATGGCTTGGTGCGCATGGCTTGGTGGGCATGGCAGGAGAAGGATACTGCACAATCCCCATTCCCTCCCGATTAGCTGGGACTCGGGAGGCAGAGAATAGATGGGGGAAGGGCCAGTCAGAGGTTCTATTTACCGGTTCTCCGAACTACTCAAAATGTCTGCTACCAGTTCTCCAGAACTAGTCAGAACCTGCTAAATACCACCTCTGGGGTGTGTGTGTGTGTGTGTGTGTGTGTGTGTGTGTGTGTGTGTGTGTGTATCAGAAATCAATCCATCCCATCCCATCTGCAAAGATTGCTAACCGCCATGTTACTGGTATGGGTAGAGCCAGATACAAACTCTGGGAGTTAGTGGAGCATGGGGGGGAACTGGCATGCTGTGGTCCATGGAGTCATGAAGAATTGCACATGACTGAACAACAACACACCAAATGATGTGTTATAGAACCTGATTTTTTTCAAGTGGAAATCCTGTCGTGGCGACTTAAGCTGCCTAGAGTTTCTTTTCTCTGCAGAAGATATGAATCTGTGCAAATGGGTGGGAAAGGATTGCAAAGAGCAACATAAATAGATCTAGCCTTATCTTTGGAACAATAAATATGGCAGAAACGTTATGTATATAACATGTGAGAGATGGGGGCTTGTGCTCTGTTTTAAGTGCAAATGGGTTACTGCTGATTTAAATGAATTGCCTGGGGAGTGTTTGGAAATTTTTGCAGGCGCTCCATTGACCATCTGGTGGAACTTTGATGAGCCAACATAGAGACGTCAGAGCAAGGCAGCTGCTGTAACTCAGAGATCCAGTTCTTGGATCCAATAAGCTAAGAGTTTTTCAACTTGTTTTGTTATAGTGATGAAACTTTTCTTTAAAATGCCACCAAATCAGAAGAAACGAAGAGAGGGGTGTAATGATCTTTAACAGCAAGAACAACAAAAGTCAGATCAATCCAACCATATTTTTTTTGCATCCCATTCAGTTTTCCGCTGATGCCATTTCTATCTTCCAGAAATTTTAAATTGTAGCTCAATGTTAATAATTAATTCAATCGATCAGTGTAATTGGTCCACCGTTTCTATGCAAATAGAATTTCTGGTACTCTCCTCTCCCAACTTCCATCTCTCAACGTGTCTCCTGCTCAATCCCAATAGCAGATTTTGAGAAGTCATAGAAGGACTGGGGAGGAAGGCGAATTCTATCCAGTTCTCCCACTCTGAAGGAATGTACTTTAATCTCAAAAACTAGAACTGTTATAGGCATTATCTACAGATATGTCATATACATTAACTACAGAGACTCTGGACAAACTTGATTATCAGGAGCTCTTTGCGAGTTTTATTTTTGACCAGAACTCAATCTCTCTCCCTCCCTCTTCCTCTTTCCCTGCCTCCCTCTCTCCCTCTCTTTCTCTCTCCCAAAGTGCACACCATCTTATAGCAAGTCTCCAGCTCTGAAGAAACATAATCTCAAAAACCTCAACTTCAAAGCCATTATTGCTCTTATAATAAACTGTTTTATGTTTATTTCTTTCAGTTGACACAAGTTTAAATTTCTTGCTGTAATGGCTTTCCTCCCAAAAAGGAAATTATCTGCTTGATTTAGATATACATGGGGCAGAAGAGTACGGTGTTGACTTAACCCAGTTATTGGGACCTATAGTTTTTGATTCATGATACCAAGTTTTTGCTTGTTATTGTACATAAGAATCAAGTGGCACATACTGCAATATATATGCAAATCTTAGACTAAAAATCCATTTCCGTATCCTTTTACCTAGGAGTAAACTAGGGCAGTGATGGCAAACTGTGCGCACGGACAGTCTTTGGGGATGTGCCCCTGAAGACAAGCTGCCGAGTGGACATGTGCGCACCAGGAAATGAACTTCCGGTTAATGGCATGCACAGGCGCACCGGCCAGCTTGTCTTCCAGATATTGGCATGCACGAGCATGCGACGATCATCTGGCCAGCGCACATGCGCACAGACAGCTCTTCCGGTTTCCGGCACTGCAGTACACGCAAAAAACAGCTGAATCGTCATGCACGCATGCACACATGCAAGCAAGAAACCCAGAAGTAGAACGGGCAATGCCGCACATACTAGCTGACATGGCTGCGCGTGCCACTTCAGGCACACATGCCATAGGTTCGCCATCACAGCTCTAGGCCATGCATAAGTACTATCCTATTCTCAGCCTAGAATACCTGAGATTATGCCATTTCACATACAAAGCTGTCCGACAGATGCGATTTCAATAGAAAACCTCCTTACTGTGCCCCTTCTCTGAAGGCACTGCTATTCTGTACAGCCACTAATTCTGACAACATCTTGCTTTAGAAATAAAGCTTGTTCCCATTATATTTATTTATATTCAGGCACATTCCCAAAACCATTTTGCTCATCCTTCTTGTTTTGTTTCATTTTGCTTTGCTTTATTTTTTTCCCCAAGCAGATTTATGTGCCCCTAAAATATTTTGGTTTATTCTGGCCTTACATGCTGGAAACTCGGAACAGCTTACTAACTGATTACGGTGATAAGATTTAAAACCATAGCAATAACAAAGAAAGAACAAACAACCATGATTAATTCTTCCAACAAGAATAAAAGGCATTCCACAATTTGGAGATAGTTCAATATTCCATCTATTCATCCCATGCTCTCCAGAACAGCCAGCCTTTTCAAAAACTAGACAGGAAAGAGACAGTCTTGATATCTGAGAGAAGGCTGCCGTGAAGGAGCCAGGGTGGGGTGGGGGTTATATTATTGAAAACACGAGAACACAGTGACTTAAGGTAGTCTTCCATCTGCAGAGAGGCCCTTAACATTAACATGCCTTCTCTTGCTCAATGTACCAACTGGGGAGATTCCACACATAGCAGGCAAGCTCTGAGATAACCATTCCTTTGGCAACTTCAAGGTTTGTGGACTTCAGCTCCCAGAATTCTTCAGCCAACTATGCTGGCTGGAGAATTGTGGGAGATGGTCCACAAGTCTTAAACTTGCCGTGTTCGGAGACGCCCCCCTGCCCTAAGCCATAGAAGATTTTAAAGATGGTGCCCACCATCCTGAATTGCACCAGAATTACAGAATTCATTATCAATAAAAGTCTGCTTCCAGTGGCTTATAGAGTTCTGGATGACTGTGTAGCTCCTGCAATGAAGTCAGAGGACTAGAAATAGGAATTGGTCTCTGATTTCCAAGCCACCTTTTCTGAAGGAAGCCTGGTCTTTGCATCCTGACATCTCTCCCTCTTTGGCATCAGAACTTCAATTTTTCATCCTCCTTTCTCTCTACTTTTCTCTACTTTCTCCTCCCTTCCCTCCTCAGGACAATTAACAAGGAGATCCACCCACTCCTCTGCATCTACCAGGCTTCCATTCATATCCCAAGATATGACATTCTTTCAGTGGTTGCTCTTGATTGTGTCACTTGGTGCCACTGCAGGCATCTCAGTAACAGTGGTGGGTTCCTACTAGTTTGGCTGAACTGTTAGTGGTTTGGCGGCCTGAGTTGCTGGAACCAGCAGCAACCCAGGCCTGCCATGCCCCTGAACTGGTTCTCTGGGTAGCACCTATGGCGCCGCCATCTTGTTTTTCAGTTCTGTGCATGCGCAGAACAATTTTTATTGTGCTGCGCATGCACACACAGCATGCATCAAGTGCGCAAAGCGCAAGCACATGCATGGCACACCCATGAGCAAACCAGCAGTAGTGGCTGCCGGAACCCATCCTTACTCAATAACCATCCACATCACTTCTCACTAAAAACCCCTTACCTATATAGCTCCCCCAAACATCCTATCCAACTAGTCTTTATCCCCCCCGCCATTCTGTACTGACTTAGGCCTCAAAGAAGCCTATCCTCAATTACTGATTCTCACTGTAGGGATAGTTTCAACCACTATAGCTGTGATGGTGAGCATATGGCACGTGTGCCACAGGTGGCACATGGAGCCATTTGTTAGGGCACGCAAGGTGTTGCCCTGTCAGCTCCAGCGTGCTGGACAGCTGACTTCGGCCTTCTTTTGAGGCCATTTTTCGCCCTCCGGAGGCTTCCTTGAAGCCTCCGGAGCGTGAAAAACCAGCCCTATGGGCAAACCAGAAGTTCATGAATGGACTTCCGGTTTGCTTGTAGGGCCATTTTTCGCCCTCCAGAGTCCTCCTGAAAGCTCCGGAGGGCGAAAAATGGCCCTACGAGCAAACCGGAAGTCCGTTCATGAACTTCCGGTTTGTCCATAGAGCCAGTTTTTCATGCTTTAGAGGCTTCAGGGAAGCTCCTGAAGGCATCCGCGGGGGGCGGGGGAGGGTGTTGTCACCCTCCCCAGGCTTCTAGAAAGCCTCTGGAGCCTGGGGAGAGCAAAAAAAAGTGTGCCAAAAGCGGGGGGAAAGTGCTGGTCACGTGCACATGTGTGCTGGGTCATGCACATAGCATTATGGGTGTGGCATGCCCGCACATGACCCCCCTGTGCCCCCCCGCCTTTGGCATGCGAGCCATAAAAGGTTCGCCACCACTGCACTATAGTAATTCCAACCTTTTTCCTGTTTCTGCAACCTTTCTCCTTCTTCTTCATCAAGTCCTTTGGCCTTAGACAAGTTTCCTGTTGTTCTCTACCTTCTGCTTACAACTTTATGGTGGCTTGCTTGCTTATTGCAACGTTGGCTTTTTTTTTGGAACTCACCCTTGCTGAAAACACCTGGCATTGCAGCCACGACTGTTGGAATACCTAAGATATCTTCCTGTTAGTGCTGCATTTACTGTAAATGATGTTCCTCCACCACTTTCATTGTGGTGCTCCTCACTACCTCCTGAAGATCTTACCAGGCTTTGTCTTTCCATGGCTTTCCATTGCCTCAGTTCCTCTTTGCCAACCCTCTCTGAGCAATGTCTGCAGCCAACCTCTTCAGGATTTCAGCCAATACCGCAATGGCTGGCTCTCTCAACCTCTCTCTGTTCTCATATTGTTTGAGTTCCATTTCTCTCCTCACATGCCAAACTACTCAACTCCAATAAGAATGGCCCATTAGTAGAGGAAACCCACCCCCTTGCTTTCTCCCTAACAATTTTCATTTCACCCAGATAAACATATCCCTTTACTCAGTGCCACGTTAAAACATAAAAAAATATTATTTCACTGTTCAGAGCCACTACATTGAATACTTATATTTTAAAATATTTGATATACTTTCTTTTAAATTTGAATATACAGTATGTAAATTTAATATAGTGTACCCTCTGGGGATGTAAAATATGGCAGCATCGCCTACTCAGTGCCATAGATGTGTAAACAACTGTTTAGTTATTTGGTGGTCCAAAATTGTGTTGTAATATTATACATATCTAGTCAGATGTAAGTCCTACTAATAAATGATGAGCTGCTCAACTAGATGTTTACATAATAGTTTACAAAAACCTTAAAAAATATTCAGATGAAATTTCATCATAGTCCTTCAAAAGCCAGCAAGCCTCCAAAGCTTCCAAATTTGAACAATTTAGTGTCGACTGGAAAAAAATGCACTTGATCCTTTCAAGTAAAAGGATTCTGCAGTAAACATTGGATCTTTGATTGAGTCAGGTCTTCTTTTTGGACATTACTAACATAACAACACAAGCAAAACACATGCAAAATGCAAACATATATATAAAGGTAAAAGTTCCCCTCACACATATGTGCCAGTTGTTCCCGACTCCAGGGGGCAGTGCTCATCTCTGTTTCAAAGCCAAGGGGTCAGCGCTGTCCGAAGATGTCTCCATGGTCATGTGGCCAGCGCATGGAATGCTGTTACCTTCCCACCAAAGTGGTCCCCATTTTTCTACTTGGATTTTTTACGTGCTTTCGAACTGCTAGGTTGTCAGAAGGTGGAACAAGTAATGGGAGATCACCCCGTTATGCAGCCCTAGGGATTCGAACCACCGAACTGCAAACCTTTCGATCGATAAGCTCAGTGTCTTAGCCACTGAACCACCGTGTCCCTCAAAACATATAAATGAAAAGCATTATATTATATTAGGACTGTTGTTTTGAATTTTTAAATATCTACTTAAGCAAAATTTACATGTCCTTTTTTCACTTGACATAGTCTGAGTTATTTCTGCAGGAAATATAAGTCAAAAGATCTCTAATTATCTTCTTTTTCCATTTTTAAAAATAGCATCAACAAACCCTAGAGCTAGATGCTGCCTTTTTTGCTTCTTCAAAAGTGCTATTTCCCAATAGCAACTAAGCACAATTGCCCAACAACCAAAGTTTAAAACACAGGTGATCGATGAAAAGATATTTGGACAAATGGGGGAGAGCAAAGGATGCTGATGGAAGTACCATTATGGTCACCAATCAAAAAAAGCAAATCTCTTTTGTGAACTCCATATAAGGGATGGAAGCCACGATGTCCTCCAGACAGAAAGGAAATCCTGTTGTGCTGAGCTGGGCTTCTGCAACCTGGTGTTTGCTACAATGAGGTGCTAACTAAATCGGGAATTTTTCCTGATAGCTACTTCCTTCCTAGTGAAGAATAGACCTGTTTTGTACAATCCTGATTTGCCTTAGTGACTAAACCCCAACCAAATGGCTTCACAAAACACACCAAACCATAACATGGTTTATTTGCTTTACCTTCTGTGATGCGTTAACCTACAATGGGCAGAAACAACTCAGCCATGTTCCTCATGCAAGTTCCTCATCGATTATTAGAGAAATAAATATATTATGGGAATAATCAACATGGTGCCCTTTGGCTATTTTCGAACAGAATCCACACAAGTGTTTTGCTCTTGCCAGCTTCCTTGGGTTGACAGGTTGAGAGTGGTTGGCTTCATGCCCAAAGTGGGACTTGGGTTCACAATCCCTCACTTTCTATTCTAACTCTTAACCACTGCACCGAAGTGGCTCTCGGTTTGTTTGTTTGTTTGTTTTTCTTCTGTTCAAATGGGTGTAATTCTTGGAAACTGTCTGGAGAAGTCCCTGCAGTTTTCTAGGCAAGGTTTTTCAGAAATGATTTGGCATTGCCCAGTGGTGAAATTCAGATTGTTTTACTACCGGTTCTGTGGGCATGGCTTGGTGGGCGTGGCAGGGGAAGGATATTGCAAAATCTCCATTCCCACCCCACTCTGGGACCAGCCAGAGGTGGTATTTGCGGGTTCTCTGAACTACTCAAAATTTCCACTACCAGTTCTCCAGAACCTGCTGAATTTGACCCCTGGCATTGCCTCTTTCCTAAGGTTGAGAGAAAGTGACTGGCCCAACAAAGTCACTCAGCTGACTTTGTGCCTTTACTTATCTACAATCCAGGGGGTTGCATATGTCAAGTACACTGATTCAGAGCCCCTAATTCTTTCAAAGTTTTCTGCTGGAAGAACCTAAGTAATACATGTCTTCTTGCTTTGGGGAGGACTAGATAATTTTTTGGGGTTATGAAACGGATTGAAGACAATGATGGTGATGATGGTAATACTAGTGTGTAGGGGAGGGGCAGATGATGATAATGATAAGAGAAGAAGAAAAGCTGATGTGCTACATGGAGAGCAACCCAAAGACTATCTTCCTGTACATCTGGTGAGAATATTCCTCAGCATTTTCCAGTGACCCTGGAAAGATGCCCATTTGCAAATTAAAGACAGAAATTCTGGAGGCTTAGCTGATCTTATACGATTGCCTGTTCTATATATATGAATTGCTGTGGAGATTGAATTGATTATCCATCTACTAGAAACATAGCCTCTCATCCTAAATTTACCTAAATGCAAAACATTTCAGATATGAATAAAATTGCTGCTTATTTTTATCGGTATTAACCGTGTGTTCATTTGATTGATTGATTGATTTGATTTGATTTGTATGCTGCCTCCCATGGTATAAAACATAATTGTGGACAGCTTGCCAGAAAAATAAAAGCAAAAAACCCAAGTGCCTGACCCACCACATCCAATTCATCTATCCATACAATCCTCAGGCTCCAAGCTTCCCCCATACATGTGGGAAAGAAAACAGGCCTTTATGGCTTTCCAAAAGGGGAAAGAAGTGGGGGATTGCTGGATCCCAGGAAGAAAGTTCTTCAGTAGGGCAGGAGGTGCTATAGAAAATGCATCCTTCCCAGGTCCCATTGGAAGCTGTACAGGAGTGGTGTCGAAATGGTGAGAAAAAGGGCAATAATACAATACAATAGTAGAGTTGGAAGGGACCTTGGAGGTCTTCTAGTCCAACCCCCTGGCAATGCTAATGGGATGGGACTTGATATAAGGGGCAGTAGGACTAACCCCGAGGAACATGAAGATGAGTTCCAACCAAGAAAATAGTCAGATAAAAGATATCTGAATCCAAGGCAGAAATGTAATTTGAGAAAGGACCTCAGGCTTGACCTTCCCTAGTTCTTACAGAGAAGAATACTTACAGCATACTCAAATTCTTGTTAATCCTTGTTTAGAAACCAATTTAAATGAAATTTGGTTACTAGTTACAGTTTCTGTAAACCCAGAGTGTTGAGTGCTCTATTTGGAAGACAATAAACCCAAGTTAAATACTGTAACTCCATATGATCCAGAAAGTTGAGTTGTGTATTGGGAGCACTGGTGGTGGTGCCTTGGATTTATTTTTAACTTTATGTAACAGAGCTGTTGAGTTTAACTTGACTTACATTTTATATTCAAGAAATCTAGTGAGGGGGGGGGGCTTGACGTTGCAACAACACGACATGCAATCTTGGGGCTCCAGGATTGCTGTCGATATCTCTATTCCTGGATGGTCCTTTTGGACCTAAACTGGTCTGAAGGAACAGTGATAGAGAAGAGCATATCCTGCTGATCTCAGGGCATTGCAAAGCCCCTAATTGATCCAGGAGAAAGCTCTTTTTGCCAGCAACAAGAGAGCAGCCAAAATGGCTGCAGAAGGTTGGGACAAGCTTCTGAAACAGAAGTTGTACAGGAGTGGTGTCGAAATGGTGAGAAAAAAATTTATTATTAGAGAAGGGAAAACCCAAAAGAATTGTTATTTAAAATAAAATTGAAGACAGAAGAAAATAAGCAACAAATTAACTCTGGTTTAAGACTATCATGTTAACTTTTCTACCTTAACTTTGTTTGTTTTTTATGGATGGACTTTTTACAAATGCCTCTTACTTTTAAATTGGACTGGTCTCTTTTTTTCTTTCTTCCTCTATACTTTTTCCATTTTTTGCACTCGTGGATTAAAAGCTTCTTCTCTCGTAAGGCTTGGACATTTTTTTACCTCTCTCGGAACTTGGTGTTTACAGAGAGGCAGAAATGATGGAAAAGAAGTAACACTGCCATCTAGTGGCTAGAGGCTTGGCAATATCTGATAAAGCGATAAGCTTTGTTTACTGAAAGGCTCAGAAGAAAATGTTTTGTTGATACAGGTGTTCCTTTGAAGGAAAGAGTAAGCTTTGATTTGAAAAATCCCACTGAATTTGTTAGAAACCTAAAAAGCCTTGGATATTTTGGCAGTGTTTATAACCTGGAAAATGGCACAACATGAAGAAGAAAAGGCACTACCTTTGCAAAGAATTTTCTTAGAAATTCAAAAAGTTTTAATAATTACAGAGAGAATTGAAAAGAGACTTGAAATTATAGATCAAAATATAGAAAGTACAGGGACAATGATGAAGTTTGAGGACAGAGCTGAAAAAATAACAGAGACATATGAAAGTGATAAGAAAATTGTTAATGCTGACAGTAAACTGAGAGTGGAGGGAAATGACAAGTGTGAAATACGAAAAGGAGAAATCAATGAACCGGAACTTTATTCCAGATGTCAGAAAATAGATGAAGAAAGGAGAGAAAATTTGGCAGAAATGATGAGAGTAATCTCAGCAGAAACACTAATGATAACAAAAGTTAAGCTGATAAAAGGAGCAGATAGAGGGTTTCGAATCCTTATAAGACATGCAATGAACAACAAGTTGTTAAGAGAAATCCACATAAGACTTATCAAGAAAACACTTAGAATACAGACTTTACAAATGGCAAGAGATATTGGACTACACCATCTCTGGAAGGATACAGGATGATGACATGAAATGTCAAAATAAATTTTAGTTAAATGTAGTTAAATTTTGAGTGCGATGTACAACGTAATAATAGCTATAGTCAAATAAATGATTAATAATGATAACAAAGCATTTAAACATACTAGATTGATAATATGAAATTTTATACAATACTGTAAGTGAGGATTATGGAGATGATGTTGAAAAGCCTTTTTATAAAAGATGAACAATTTTATATAGAATAGAATATAAAGATGTAATATCATTGGATGATTTCAGGATGATGTAATAAAATGTCATAATATAAATTTAACTCAAATTTAACATGCCTTGAAAGGATGTAATAATAGCTAGGCTTAATGGATGTTTAATAATTATATCAATTTGTATACAAGTATATTAGATTGATGATACTAATAATGGGAAAAATCATGAAATTGAAAATTATTAGAGAATGTTATCAATGCTAAAATAATAGAATGACTTAGAATAGGAGGAAGCATAATAATAATGTATACAAAGATATCTTGATTGTCAATATGTGAATTTTGATAAAATTCAAGTGATGACTATGGAAAGGACACGGAAAGACCTTGTAACCAATCGACACACTGTGTGTTATTGAAGAGGCTTTTACGTTATATGTGTTGTGTGTTTGTGTTTGTCTGAAAATTTAAAAAAAAATTTTTTTTTAAAAGCAAGCAAGCTGGTGAGCATGAAGATGCCCATGACCGGCATTCCTAGTATCTCGCTGAAACTAATGGGAAAGATTTGAACCATTTTCTTCTTTTACCTTCAATCTCTGCAAGTAGATGTGCATAGGATCAGATTGTGGAAGGGTCCAGGTTGCTTGACAACCTGTTCCTGTGCACAACTCTATGCGCTGAGTTCTGTAGACCTGCAGGTAAACTTCAGGGCTTGTAATCTTAACTCACTTTATCTGTTTCTAGCTGCCGATACCCATGAATTATATTGGACCTTCTTTTAGTAATTAAAAAATAAAATAAAACCATGTATGTCCAACTTCTAGTTTCCCTCTCTAGCATGTTAAAAGATATGTGTATGTCTATGTATCTGTTTGGGGGAGGGCAAAGCAGAAAAATGCCATTGTAAAAATGGTTAACCTATTTAAGCAAGAGTCATAGCTTAGTCACATGCAGGAAGTTCATTCTCTGCTTTTTTTTCAAATTAAAAATATCTCAAAAGTATCTTTAAAATATCTCAGATGATGCCTCTTCCTGAGGCCTTGCGGATCTACTGCAAGTTGTAATGAGCCCTACTGGATCAGTTCGATTAGGCCTATATGGATAGCTCTGTATAAAGCCTATGTGTATAGGCTCCTATGTGCAATGGTTCATCACCAGTGTAGTTGTCCAGTTCAGCAATCAAGGAGAAATATGAGAAACTGTGCCACAAAGAAGCTCTCCAGCTTGTGTAGGATTTTGGATGGCAGGAATGCTGCCCAAACAGTATTGTAAATGATGCCAAGATAGCTAGACTCTAATAGATTACCAAACAAGAACTATCTGTAGATAACAGAATAACAGAGTTGGAAAGGACCTTGGAGGTCTTCTAGTCCAACCCCCTGCTCAAACAGAAGATCCTATACCATTTCAGACAAGTGACTGTCCAGGCTCTTCTTAAAAACCTCCAGTAATGGACCACCCACAACTACTGGAGGAGCACCCACAACTACTGGAGGAGCAGCCACAATTACTGAAAACAAGCCGTTCCACTGGTTAATTGTTCTCAATGTTAGGAAATTTCTCCTTAGTTCTAGGTTGCTAGGTTGGTTTTGAAGAACGGGCTCGTGGTCTGTTCTTTCAAAGAAGCTGGAATAAGCAGCACATGGAACAGCAAAGCTTCACCCATAGAACACTGATTGAAACACCTAATAGTTAGGAAGTCCTTTCCCGGAAGTTTATCCCCTGATTTCTCAGAACTATGAACAATCTGGTTTTAGTGGAAATGGGGTGTGTCAGTAAAATATACACATTCCATATAAAAGTATGTATTTGCAGGTGTTACATACTTTAGGCTACATATGTCGGTATACCTTTTTTGACTTGCATGTGGCATTTCTGGGTGAGTGCCTTCAAGTTATAAACCAAGGAAGTAGCCTTTGTAGTATTGTGGGACTGTTTTTTTTTTTAAGTCTGGCATGAGAATTGTAACAGACGATTATAGACATATAAAGAAGAACGTGTGTAACCAGGAATTCTTTGCTTCTGTGCTGGCTGCGCTGAGCTTCAAATAGTTAAGATGCTGTTACCCAAATGCGCCTTTCACTTCTCAACTGTGTTAGTTTACTTAAGCTTAATTAGTTCTCTGCCTAAATCTGTGAAAGTGCATGGGAAAAAGAGGGTGGTGAAGAGGGAGCTATCTCAGCATTCAAATATGCCGAACTCTCAACCATTCAACCAATCGTCTCAGCTGGATTCAGTCTGGCTAAATATGTCAACAATTTTGAACTGTTTCTAAAAAGTGGCTAAAAAGTTATCTTGCATAACATTAATGCCAACCCAGACCTGGCTACGGCAGTGACTGTTTTGTTGCCTCCAAGAGGAGCCTGAAGAACTGAAGTGAATCACCAACCACTTGCTGAAAAGAAGCACAGATTATATTTTCAAGCCAGCTTTACTCTAAATTCTCCAACCTCTCTGCCGTCTCCTTTAGCTAAATCACCCACAGAGGAGGACGGAGCTTGAAGAGAAGGAAAATAAACAGTGGAAGTTAGTTCTGTACTTACGGAGCTGAAGCAGCAATAGCAGAAGCTGAGGAAGCCTCCTGCAGTAACCCATTTTCTGGCTCTTGCCAGCAACCAAATCCCAGTTTTGCAGTGCTACTTGGTTCATCCTCCGCCAGCCAGCCTGTCCAGGGCTTGTGGGGCTCCTCACTAAAAGTGAAAGGGAGGCAGATCCAGCTGTTTCAAATCCAGCTGTGTGAGTGTGTGGGGTCCGCCCAGGAACTGAAGTTTCTGAGCCGACGAATGCTGGCTCGTTCAGCACACAAATATAGGAGAAGGAGGAGGAGGAAGAAGGGGGAAGGAAAAGTTGGCACCGAGACCAAAGCTTGATATAAAGATGACAACGCTGCGCCGTTTCACGAACAGGAAGGAAGGGGAGGGGGGGAACCTTGCCATCCAGAGCTGTGCACAGAGCAACTCATGTCTGCCATTAATTTTAGCCAGCCTGTGAGATTAAATGTACAAAACTTTTCTTTGGAAGGAAAAGGATGAAATCATAAATCAAGGCATATACGGCAGCTCTTTTCCCATCAGACCTCTTTCCATTACAAAGTAATGTAGAACAGATCTAGAAATTAGGAAAACCTCTGTGCATTTATTGCTGTCTCTGCTTTGAGGCCATCATTCCACTTTTGGTTCTGCTCTTCCTTGCAGTCACTGCTCAAGGCAACTTTTCTTTTAGAACAAAGGAAAAAGAAACAGTAAAGCTATCAGCGAGAGGAAATACACTCTTCCCAAACAGATAAAACATTTGTATAACATAAAATTGCACAAATGCAAAAGATGCTACACAGTCCAACAAACAGCCTTCTATGGAGGGGCGGACTCTCAGCGCCACTATTTTCCAGCTCCAACTTTTCACTTTCAGAATAACAAGAGTTGGAAGGGACCTTGGAGGTCTTCTAGTCTAACCCCCTGCTCAAGCATGAGACCCTATACCAGTGATGGCAAACCTTTTTGTACAGGTGTGTCAAAATTGTGTGCCCATGCGCTATCGTGCATGCCCACACCCATAATTCAATATGCCCCACCCACCTGCGCATGCACAGTCCCCCCCCCCGCATAGGGAGCAGTTTTCACCCTCCCCAGGCTCTGGAGGCTTTTCTGAAGCCTGGGGAGGGCAAAAAACGTGCCCAACGGGCCAACCGGAAGTTCGTTTCCAAACTTCTGGTTGGCCTATTGGGCCTGTTTTTCACCCTCCCCAGGCTCAGGAGTTTTCCTGAAGCCTGGGGAGGGTGAAAATGGCCTCCCCCGGCCCTCCAGAAGGCCAAAAATCAGGTGCCCGTCGTGTGCATGCATGCTGGAGCTGATGGCTTGCGTGCCAGAAAATATGGCTCTGTGTGCCATCTGTGGCATGCGTGCTATAGGTTCACTATCATGGGCCTATACCATTTCATACAAATGGCTGTCCAATTGCTTCTTAAAATCCTCAGGAATTGGAGCACCCACAACCTCTGGAGCAGTGGTGGGTTTCTATTTTTTTTTTACTACTGGTTCTCTTGTGCTCACTAACTCTTGCAATGCTTCTGTGCTTCTGCGACACCTCCCGCCACTGCTACTACAGGTTCGCCCGAACCAGGTTGAATCAGGAGCAACCCACCTCTGCTCTGGAGGGAAGCTATTCCAGTGATTAAATGTTCTCGCTGTCATGAAATCTCTCCTTAATTCTAGGTTGCTTCTTTCCTTGATTCAAAATAAGGAAAAGTGCAATCTGACATAGGAGTGCAGGCCACAGGGCAAAACAGTAGGCCACTCACTACTCCATGAGTTTGTCACCAGTGACCTTATGTGGATGAACCTTTTGTGGTAATTAGGGGTGTCTTCCGAGCCAAATTCTGCACACAGGGTTTTCTAATCCAGCTATAAGCTGGTGGAACCATCCACTTTCCAGAAATCCTCTCCTTTTTTCAGAGCCCTCATTTTAGTCAATTTCTCAGGCCTTGCTCTATCTTCAGGATCTCCAGAGAAAAGAGGAACGAAGCTGATGGAAAATAACTCCTTCGGATTTCAGAGGGTTGAAAAGACTTTTTGTTGGCATCGGTAGAGGCCTCATTGGTGTGTTTGTTGGCAGCAGATAAAGATGTATGCCCAGGGTATAGCGACATGACTGAAGCAAAGTAGATCTGGCTTAGGTCGATGCCTAAGGGACCTCACATCCATCCTTATTTCTCCTCTTTATTTTGTGTGGCATTCCATGGACGAAGAAAGATGCACATGTCATAAAAACATACATGAAAGCTTTCTGGTTTTTTGCAACATGAAACAAAATAATGACTAGACATATGTGTAAAGAACGCAGCCTAGTTTTAGGAAGATGGATATCAAAGAAGAATTAGTTTGGTCTGCCTTTTTGTGGGGGAGTTTCCATGACACATATGCTGTCAACCATAGTTTAGCCAAGAATCTACTGGATGACTCAATAATCCAGTTGCAACCTAGGTCTTTGTACTTTATTTGGGGTTATTGTTTTCAGTCAAAACACAGAAAAAGCCTAGGAGGAAAACAAACATCCAGCAAAAGGTTCTTCTGACCCAAAGCAATCACTGTGTGACATTTGCGGCTAGAAAATAAAGCCACAGATGGGTGTTTGGTTTGCAGCTCTGCTGCTCATGGAGAGGAAGCATCAGGCAAGCAAATCGTGACTGGCAACATTGGAAATGTGCGAACATATCCAGTGGGAGATAAACACATCCTGACAGGACTCCCTAGGAACCATTTCTGGGCGAAACGTCTACACTGTAGGGAGTTTCTAACTTCTTCTACGAGAAAGCTGAGTAAGTGAAGACAATGGAGGAGAAAGCAAAGCCTTGGTGACTTCAGCTTTTGTTGACACAATGGAGTTCAGTGCATAGTTTCAGTGATAAATCATAATGAACTTTTGGGAGGCAGAAGACAAATTGCACTGGCTTATTCCTGTTGACTCATTCATAGTTTGGATGTGAGAATATGCTCTTCCACAAGATTGGGGGGGGGGGGCAGGGAACCCTTAAGGCCCAGAAATGGGATTTCACAATTTTTCATTGTATTTCATTCTGAAGTACTAATTACGAGGATTGGGAGAATTGAATTGGTCTATGTCCTATTTAAGGAAGGAGTCAAACCTGCAGCATTATTCTGGAGGCATTTATTTATTTATGTTTTATTTATTATTACATTTTTATGCCCCCTATGTCACCTATAAGGTGACTCTGGGTGGCTTACAAGTTATTCTACTGCAGGTAATTTTGTCTCATGAGTTTTTTTGTTTTTTTGCACTTGGGCATGAAACTGCCATTGCTTTAATTCCATAGAAATTAAGCGGTGGCACAGGGAAGGAAAATGCTTACTTTTGGAAGACCAGATTTGCATAATTTCCTTACTTGTGACTTATGGCACCTTGTAATCATCCCATCATCACTGTGAATAGCCGCTTTATGCCACTTTAGCCCTTAGCACTAATAAAAGGTTGATGCTTTGAAGATGCTTTCAGTCTCTAGTGGAGAAATGGCAAAACCGTTTTATGATGGTGTAAAGGTTGTCCCCAAAACTGGGCTCTTGCTTGGTGTCAAAGCAAATAAGTCACCGGACACAAGGTGTGATATAGAATCATACTTTTATTTTGGTACCAACGTATAAGGACTCCGGTTTTGAAAAGCTAATCAAGGGCCAAGATTAGAATCTTACAGCAGTTTTTATAGTCAAGAGACGGTTGCATTCCACCCTTTGCCCTTCTCTAATAATGCATGCATAACAGATAATATTGGTTGGTTATTTGGATTTCAGCCGCCCTAAACCCTTACGCTTGTTATGTTAAATAGCTAAATGTCACATCACCTGTTTTTCATCCCAGGTCACAGGTATCTTGCAAAGTGTGCCAGCTATGTGGGTTTTGGGGTTTTTCTTATAAGCAAGCTATTCTTGTTCCTAATATCCTGGCTAGTGGTTTTAAGGTGCTAACTTCTGTCTCGCTGTTAATGTACACCCCCCCTCCTATTGCAGAGCAGAATAAAAGAACAAACAGTTTTATCTGAGGCAGCTCCCCCACGACCCCCCTCCTTCTACTGAGAAAAGTAAAAGCAGTTTAAAACTTTTGTCTGAGGCAGCAAACCCCACCCCCCACCCCACTCCCTCTTCAGTGAGAGAGACAGGAAAGGAGCAAAGCTCTTTATTGCCAAGGCAAAGAAATGAAGACAAGAGAAAATGTTTGATCAGAATTCATATTCCTCACTCTCATGTCCATTCCATCCACATCTGGGTCCTAACTCCTCTGGTCCCCAGGGCCTCATCTGTGCATACATTCCATCATCTGATCCTTCCTAAACTCATATTGTAAGGTGCACAATCGTACAGTTGATGAGCCATTTAAGCAGGTGTTGAAAAACCTAAATTGTTTTTCAGTTGAATGAAGGCAAATATGCATGTCCCAGTATAAGGCAAATATACATGTCCTAGGATAATGTCCTAGGATCAAATCTGGATTGATCACCAAGATCAGAGGTTTAGTCTGCCAAGCTTTCCGATTGTTGCTGGAGCCCATTCTCAGGTACACTATATTGCCAAATACAATACAATAGTAGAGTTGGAAGGGACCTTGGAGGTCTTCTAGTCCAACCCCCTGCCTAGGCAGGAAACCCTATACCGTTTCAGACAAATAGCTATCCAACATCTTCTTAAAGACTTCCAGTGTTGGGGCATTCACAACTTCTAGAGGCAAGCTGTTCCACTGATTAATTGTTCTCACTGTCAGGAAATTTCTCCTCAGTTCTAAGTTGCTTCTCTCCTTGATTAGTTTCCACCCATTGCTTCTTGTTCTACCCTCAGGTGCTTTGGAGAATAGTTTGACTCCCTCTTCTTTGTGGCAGCCTCTGAGATATTGGAACAATGCTATCATGTCTCCCCTAGTCCTTCTTTCTCTTAAGCTTTCTCTCCCCTAGACCTTCTTTCTCTTAAGGTAAACATACCCAGTTCCTGCAACCGTTCTTCATATGTTTTAGTCTCCTGTCCCCTAATCATCTTTGTTGCTCTTCTCTGCACTCTTTCTAGAGTCTCCACATCTTTTTTACACCGTGGTGACCAGAACTGAATGCGGTATTCCAAGTGTGGCCTTACCAAGGCATTATAAAGTGGTATTAACACTTCATGTGATCTTTATTCTATCCCTCTGTTGATGCAGCCTAGAACTGTGTTGGCTTTTTTGGCAGCTGCTGCACACTGCTGGCTCATATTTAAATGGTTGTCCACTAGGACTCCAAGATCCCTTTCACAGTTACTACTACTGAGCAAGGTATCACCTATACTGTACCTGTGCATTCCATTTTTGTTGCCTAAATGTAGAACCTTACTCTTTTCACCATTGATCACCCATCCACATAATCAGACTCAGTTGTGAGTGAATACTTTTGGCAATATAGTGTAACTTCTCTCTACTGGAATGTGTCACTCTCTCCAGCACGAGTCCGAAAGCTTGGAAGACTAAATCTCTGGTCCCGATGACCGATCCAGATTGGATTCTGTTTTTCAGTTCTTGAAAACCATTCAGCCTCTAGAGGAGAAATCTCTGCTGCATCTACCTGTTTCTTAGTGTAGCTTCACCACAACATTTTATGACGTCAGCACCACATTTTATTTCCAAATGTTTTCCTTTGGAGTCCCTGGTGATGTTTTGTTTTCCAATTCTCACCCAGTTCAATTATTTCCTACTTCCCTCCCATCCAAAACCTCTTGCCTGGCTTATCATTGCCTGCTCAACCTAGATAAGATTAGCATATTTGTATTCAAATGTGGAGCATATTATTTTACCTCCTTTTATCTTGCCCAAATCTGATTTTCATTTTGTTATCTCTTCCATTCTGAAGATTATCAAGGAAATCCTTTGTTTCTACGCCTCTGAGTAATTTAGTATCATCCATACACAGGCCCAACCATACTCACTCCAGCCTTAGAGTAAGGGATTTATGCAAATCCTTGCAGACTTCATTTTTTACACACCTCCATTGTGTAGGTCCATTATTTATTCCAGTCCTAATTTTTAACCAGACATCATTCCATAAAAGGGTTTTCCCCACTTATTTCATCCCTCCAATTTTATTCCACTAAAACCAAATCTTATTCAAGTGAGACTTTCACAATGTAGTGGTTAAAGTCAAATACCACACTACTCTGTGGTTTAATGATTTTTTTCCCTTGTTAATTAGATTTGGCATATACAAGATACTAAGTCAGGAGTCATGCTTTTATAAGGTACTGTGCTCAATCTCCTGTCAATGTACTATGCCAAAAGCAAGCTGACCTCTCTTGTGACACGGGACAGGATGTGTACCTACTATTAGATCATCTCTTCCTGCTTTTAGCTCTTTTTGTTTTCTAAATTAGGAGGCATCTTGAATACTTTGAATCTGGAGTCCTAAAAAAACTGACACGCCACTGAATCCAGCATCATGACCTACTTTCCCTCCTCTCCTCAAAGAGGCCAGAGGCATCATCAAAAAATACACAAACAATGGTGAAGTCAAAAAGTTAGCCTGCTTCCAAATAGCTCAGGGTACTGTAGATGTTAGATTCGGGCAACGAGAGAACAGACTCCGGACTCGTAGTGACTTAACAGCTCTTTATTAGTAGTAGTAGTGATCCAGCTTGCTCTGTGGCCGGAGGGTTCCCCTTTTATAGGAATCAGGTACGCCTCTCGACCAATCAGAACGATACCTGTTTCCCGCCGTAGCGGCGGACCAGAGAGAAGACTTGCTGCGATATATGCTAATATCTAACACCCCTCCCCTCTTAGACGGAGCATTCCGGTTAGTTACATAGTCCTTAAGATAAGTGGGTGTTTGCCTTACACGGGTGGAACGCTGCAGTTCTGGTTGATCTGGAGTGGTTTCAGGATCGGTTGCTTTTTCTGTTCCACGATCGGGGGTCTGCAGGCTTTCGTTGCTTTGTTCGGTTCCGCCTTCGACCTCTTGTTCTATCCTGGGCTCGCAGGTGTCGTGATTCTCTGTGTTGGGGTTCTCGGATGGCTGACTTTGTGCTGGCAGATAATTTTCGTCTGCAACCCGTAGGTCTGAATGTGTCAGGCGACCTTGTAGTTGATCGATGTGCCTTTTCCAATTTCGTCCATCTTCAAGCTCTAGCAAATATGATCGTGGACCCGTGATGCCAATGACCCTTGCCAGCATCCACAATGTTCCCCCTGCATAGTTGTGGGCGTATACTGAATCCCCTATGCTAAAATTCCGAATTTTGCTTGTTGAGTCTGGGGGCGATGTGGCAGAGTAATTTGGGTGAAGACGGTCCAGGTGAGACCGTAGACAGCGGCCCATGAGTAGTTCAGCAGGGCTCCTACCCGTCGTTGCGCTGGGGGTAATATGCTGAATTAGGAGGTAATGGTCAATGCGTGTTTGCCAATCACCTGGACCCATCCTAGCGAGGGCCTCTTTTGCGGATCGCACCATTCTCTCCGCCTGTCCGTTCGGTGCCGGATGGAATGGCGCGACGAGGGCATGCCGAATTCCCTGACCTGCTAAGTACGTTTCAAATTGCATGGCCGTGAATTGGGGCCCATTATCGGAGACCAGGAGGTCGGGCAGGCCATGAGTGGCGAAAAGTCGCCGTAGAACCTTAATGACTGCCTCTGCCGTGGTTGAAGTCATTAGGACTACTTCTAGCCATTTGGAGTATGCATCCACAACTATAAGGAAGGTCTGACCTTGGACTGGCCCTGCGAAATCGATGTGTATTCGCGACCAGGGAGCTTTAGGCTTCTCCCATTCTGTGGCGGGGTGCGGGTCTCGATTCCTGGCATGGATCACAAGTGGCCACCCATTCCTCTATTTCTTTGTCCATGTTGGGCCACCAAACGTAACTTCTTGCTAACCTCTTCATTCTAACGATCCCCGGATGCCCCACATGTAACGCTTCTAATACATTTCTACGTAACGCATAAGGAATAACAACTCGATCCGCCCACAATAAACAACCTTGTAACACTGAGAGCTCATCTCGTTTCCCCCAAAATAGCTTGAATTCCGGGCCCACGTTCCCTTTCGGCCACCCCCTCCAAACCCAGGTTTGAACTTGCTTTATTATATTGTCCCTAGCAGAGAATCTGGCAACGTCGCAGGAAGAAACCGGTCCTGAGTCCAAACAGTCAATTAACAACACCGGTACCTCGGGAGTGGGGTCTGGCAAGAGATCCGGAAGTGGGCAATGGCTGAGTGCGTCTGCATGTCCTAGAGTGGAGCCCGGTCGATAAATTAGCTTGTATGAGTACGCGGCCAGGAAAACAGTCCACCTGGTCATGTGTGGAGAAAGGGAGACTGGTGTGGGGCGGTTTCCCGCCAAAAGTCCCAACAGCGGTTTATGATCTGAAATCAGTTCAAAATCGCGGCCGTAGAGGTATTCGTGGAAACGTTTTACTCCAGCTACAGCAGCTAACGCTTCCCTGTCCATCTGGCTGTAATTCCTCTCGGCCGATGAAAGAGTCCTGGAGTAGAAAGCGATGGGTGCTTCATTCCCGTTTGGCATCCTGTGGCTAAGGACTGCGCCGACTCCGAATGGGGATGCGTCGCAGGTCAATACCAGCGGTAGCGTCTGGCTGTATTGCACTAGCAGCGAGTCGGTGGTGAGCAGGCGCTTTACTGCGGCAAAAGCTGCTGCTTCGGATCGTCTCCATCTCCATGTTGCATTCCTCTGGAGTAGTCGATGTAATGGCTCAGCAACGGTCGCCTTCTGTCTCAGAAAAACGCTGTAGAAGTTAAGTAGTCCGAGGAAGGCCTGCAACTCGGTCTGATTTCGTGGTGTGGGGGCGTCCTGGATCGCCTTAATTTTCTTTGAAGTGGGGTGTATTCCCTGACCATCGATTCTATATCCCAGGAATTCTACGCTAGGCACGTTAATTTGGCATTTCTCTTTTTTGAGGCGGAGACCCTTTTATCTGATTCTGGCCAAAACAGTTCTGACTCTTTTTAATAGTTGCTCCTCGTTTGCAGCGGACACCAAGATGTCGTCGAAATAGGGGACGACTCCCGGTATCCCTTGCAAAAGCCGTTCCATGACGCTCTGGAACAGACCTGGAGCAATACTCACACTGAATTGTAGCCGGTTGCATTTGAATGCTCCTCTGTGCGTCACTATAGTTTGGGCCTCCGCTGTGGCGCTATCCATGGGCAACTGCTGGTAAGCTTGTGCCATGTCTAATTTAGCAAATATCTTTCCTGGCCCCAACGAGTGCAATAAGTGTTGTACCACTGGCACAGGATATGCCCTTTGTTGTAGCGCGACATTAATTGTGCATTTATAGTCCGCGCAGATGCGGACTGACCCGTCTGGTTTAACTGGGGTCACAATGGGAGTTTCCCAGCGCACGTGATCCACCGGCTCAAGGATTCCTTGCTCAACTAACTTATCGATCTCTTTATCTATTTTTGGGCGGAGTGCAAAAGGCACTCGTCTCGGTTTAAGTCGGATTGGCGCCACTTTGGGGTCTAAATTGAATGAGATTGGTTTACCCACATACTTACCAAGACCGGGGCTGAACACATCCTCGAACTCCTTAAAAATCTGATCAGCGCTGCTGTTCTCCACGGCGTTGATCCCGGTGACTTCTAACCCCAGGGCTTCAAACCAATCTAGTCCTAGAAGGTTCTGTAACGGCGCGCTGGCGATGGTCACGGGCAGCTGGGCTATGATGTCCTTGAAGCGAATTTGGAACGTGCCTTGACCCACGATCGGGACTCGGTTCCCCTGGTAGTCTCGTAGCAGGATGTCTGGTGCGCGTAGTTGGCTCTTTTTGAGGCTAGGGATAGCCTTTTTCATGGAAGCCCATGAAATGATCGTCAGGGACGATCCTGTGTCAACTTCCAGCTCGCAAGGAGAGCCCTCCAAGAGGACTGTGACTTTCAGCTTTTTAGGCCGCTTGGTGCGGACCTGACTTATTGTGGTGAGATAGGTTCGCAATTCCTCTCTCTGGGTCAACTCTATCTCAGCATCAGTATCCTGACAATACTCTCGTTGAGCGTCTTGGTAGAACGCTCTCTCAGCTCTTTGTGTGTAATCTCTCTGGGAATACGCCCTTTCAGCTCTTTGGGAATTGTCTCTCTGGGTAAACACTTGTGGATTTCTCTCTGTGCATCCTTTTTGATTTCGCCAAGCCCCTGGGTTGGGCTTCTGTTGGCGGTACATTGGAGGCTGCCGTGAGGAGGCAGGGACTTCGCTCCGGCACACTCGTGCGATGTGCCCAAGTTTGTTGCAGTGTGAACAAACAACGTTCCTGAACCGACAGGTAGACCGGGGGTGATTCCCTCCGCAGCTCGCACAGGGCGGCAAACGGAACCCGGGTCTCCCCCCAGGCCTCATGTGACTGCTCCGCATCAGGTGACTGTCCTCAAACTCGGGATCCTCGAAGTCTGGATCTGTGTCCTTGTAGTGGACTCTGGTATGTCTGGGTGCTGGCTGGCTTACGTTGAACTCGCGTTGTATTGTTTCCGACGATCTTTCCGCTGACTCAGATGCTCTTGCTTCATTTAGTGCTATTTGGAGGGTTAGATTTGGATTTGCCAATAGTCTTTTTTGTCCTTTAACCCACAAACAAGTCTTGCCAGGATTTGCTCGTCCAGATCCCTGAACTCGCAATGAGTCGCTGCTTTACGTAGCGCTGCAACATATTGGTTGATTGATTCTCCCGCCTTCTGGTTCCGCGTGTTGAATTCCTGGCGGCAAACGTGGCGGGAAGGTTTTGGCGCGTAATGAGTCTGTAGAGTCTGTTGCAACGCTGTCCATGATACCACTTGTATCGGAGTAGGCTCGGAGAGGTCTCTGGCTGTGTTGAAAACTTCTCGCCCACAGTAGCTGAGAAAAATATTCTTCTTTCGGGAATCGGTTATCCCCGTGTATTCGTTCGCTTCGAGGAAACACTCGAAACGAATCATGTATGCCTCCCATTGGTCGTTCATCGGGTCGAACGGAGCGGGGGGAGTGTGCATCGCTATCTTCTGTTTGTTGAAATTGCCGCGCTGCGATGTCCTGAGATGGCTGCCGGAATTACCGCCGAATTCCTGGGCTAGATCGAATCCTGGATTCTGAAGTAGTTCTCTTCGTCCTATCTGTCTCTCGATCCCATCCTCGTCGCCAATGTTAGATTCGGGCAACGAGAGAACAGACTCCGGACTCGTAGTGACTTAACAGCTCTTTATTAGTAGTAGTAGTGATCCAGCTTGCTCTGTGGCCGGAGGGTTCCCCTTTTATAGGAATCGGGTACGCCTCTCAACCAATCAGAACGATACCTGTTTCCCGCCGTAGCGGCGGACCAGAGAGGAGACTTGCTGCGATATATGCTAATATCTAACAGTAGACATTATGCCAACCATGACTGCTTAATCAAAATGTAGGATCCAAGGCTCAGAGTGAGCTTCCAAATACTCTGACCTGTTTTTTGTTTAGAATCACAACTTTCAGCTGAGGCCTGCTCACTGCTGCATCCTATGTAAGCGGAACAAACCACAGTAATGAGGATTTATCTCTTGAACTCTTCTGCCAAACCAAGTGAATCTCCCCCCCCCCCAAAGCTTTGGATTTGTGTTGCCTCCTCCTTTGAGTCTTCTCATGTTTATACAAATTTTTATTCAGGCAATCCATGTGGATATCTGGCTTTTTTCAAAAGCCTGTCAGTTTTTCCACATTGGTGTTTATGGACCAATTTCTCCTCCCGTTATTTTTTTCCCAAAAAAGAGAGAGTGAGAGAGAGAGAGAGCTGCATATTTTCTTCTGACTTTAGAACTGGCAGGATAGGGGTACTTTCTCTTCTCTGAAAACTTTCCAAGTTTTTTTCTATATTTTTAAATGTGTTTGTGTTTCTCTGTCTCGGTGCTTGGCTCGATGTTTGGTTCTCCTCCTGCTGCCTTTGTGGCCTCTGCAATTTTTCTGATCACATGGGGAAGCATCTTTGATGTTTTCTTTTTCAGTCCTCTTGTTTCCATAAGGTCTTGGCTCCTCTTGAAAATGCTTTCGTGGCTGGAAGGGGCCACCAAAGTTTATTTACTTTTAATCATTGACCAGTAGGATTATTCATACCATATCGCTTTTGCACCATAAGCCCTCAATGTATTTGTCTTCATTACCATTATGACAATAAATTAAGTGTGTCCAAGACTCACAACTTACCAGAATGCAAGAACGATTGATCAGAAAAGCTAGTACATTTGTGTGTGTGTGTGTGTGTGTGTGTGTGTGTGTGTGTGTATGGAAAGCAGAATAATTTATGTCCAATTGATAAAAATAAGGTAAAGGTAAAGGTTCCCCTCGCACATATGTGCTAGTTGTTCCCGACTCTAGGGGTCGGTGCTCATCTCCGTTTCAAAGCCGAAGAGCCAGCGCTGTCCAAAGATGTCTCCATGGTCATGTGGTCGGGCCGGCATGACTAAATGCCAAAGGTGCATGGAACGCTGTTACCTTCCCACCAAAGGTGGTTTCTATTTTTCTATTTGCATTTTTACATGCTTTCGAACTGCTGGAAGCTGGGATAAGTTACGGGAGCTCACTCCATTACGTGGTGCTAGGGATTCGAACTGCCAAACCGCCAACCTTTCTGATCACCAAGCTCAGCGTCTTAGCCACTGAACCATCACATCCCTAATGATAAACATACTGGTCAGCAAAATCAAATTTGTTGTATCTTTCTTTAATTGTAGATAGATAGATAGGTATTAATTGTATTAATTGTATTAACTGTTGATAGAACGCTATGAGCCATTATTGGAGAACTACCAGAACTTCCTTGGGAAATTTAGAAGCCATTTTGGCAATCCCATTCAAAACAGCTGGTTAGGAGATTCAGAAATTCAAACAGGACAACAGGAGCATAAGGTTGTGCATCATATATTTTTAAACTATTGCCAGGAGTTGTTGCATGGGGTGAGGTGGCTCTTATTGACCAGTTCAGAGAAGGGTTGAAGGATGACTTCTTAGATGAACCAATAGGGCAAGCAACCCCCGTCACCTTGGATGTGTTGTACCAGCATTGCATTGTAACTGATGCCTGATTAGAGGAACTGAAGCAGAATTGTGGTGTCAGAGGCAGATGTGACACAGGTTTCTCTTTCCCTCTTGTTTTTTCGTACCCAGATCCAGAAATGGGGGAGCCAATGAAGATTGCAGCTGTCAAGATATTTGGAAGAGAGTCAGGGATGATGAGATCTGGCCCTCTGTTTTTATTTTATTTTATTTTTTAAAAAAAATATTTTTTTATTTTCAAAACAAACACAACACATAAACGGGACGGGTAGTAGTAGAAGTAGGCAACGCCTCGGAGCAAACTTGGCCGGCTGGAAACGCCAAGCCTCTTTTGCTTTCCTATCTGCCCGCTTATATCTGAAATCAAATCAAATCATGGAATGGAGTGAAAACTCCAATCTGGCAAAAGTCGTAAGGCGACTTTGAGGGAGAAAAGGGATTCCCTCCGGTCGCAGAAGCGAAGGTGGGTGGGTGGGTGGGTGGGTGGGAGGCAGGGAGGGGTGGGAAGAGCCTCCCTCCCCCGCACCTCTTCCCCACTCTCTTCCCCCCGCTCCGCTCCGCCTTAAAGAGCCAGGCGCGTGCGCGGAAGCGACCTCCGAGCCTTCCTCCTCCTTCTCCTTCTTCGTTTTCCCGGCTCGCTCGCTATGGAGCATCCCCGCGCCGAGAGCCCTGGCGGCGGAAGCAGCACCAGCACCAGTACGACCAGCAGCAGTAGCGGAGGCGGCGGCAGCAAGGAGGGCGACGAGCCCGAATCCCCTCCGGGTCCTCTGCCAAGCCGGGCTCACCAGAAGGCGGTGACAGCAGCGGCGACGGCCACTGGACCGCCGGCTTGTTCGGTAAGGGAAGCTCCGCCGCTGCAACCAGGGCACCAGCAGGTTAGGCCGCGGCCCCGTAGGCGGGCTTGTTCCGCCTCCCCGGCGGAAGCAAACGCGGGGTGCGGGCCCGCTGGTAACCGGAGCGCGGTTGGAAGAAGGCGGAGAGGAGTCGTGGGAATGGAGCGAGGGGAAGTGGGTTGGGTTCAACGCTAAACCCGGGGTTGGGGTGGAGGAGGAAAGGGGAAGAGGGTGTAGGGAGGATAGGAGCCCCGCACCTCTGGCTTTGGTGGCAGAGATTGCCTAAGAGGGCGGGGGAACAGTAACAGAGTTGGAAGGGACCTTGGAGGTCATATAGTCCAACCTCCTGCTCACGCAGGAGACCTGTACTAGGGATTCGAACTGCCGAGCTTTCTGATCGATAAGCTCAGTGTTTTATGGGAAGCAGGTGCTGGTCATGCAAGGAAAAGGCTCTCTCGTTGAAAAAGTCTGCCCACTCCCCCACTTTCCTCTTTTTTTTTTTTGTTTGCTCCAAAACTCCTTCCTCCCCCAAGGAAAAGGGCCCCAGGCTCACTTTGCAGACACCTGGGACAGAGCAAGAAGGAAGGTGAAAGCTTCAGAATTGAATATGCTCCAACTGTGTTGGATTAGAGTTCCCATAATCCTCTGCCCAGCAATGGTTTTGCTGTCTTTGGAAAGATGGCCAAGGCAACTCCTCCAGTATTAGTAGTGCAGGTAGTCCTCGACTTAGGTCTCCGATTGAGCCCAAAATTTAGGTTGCTAAGTGAGGAATGGGTTGAGCGAGTTTTGCCCCATAATTTTACCACTTTTCTTGCCACAGTTGTTATCACTCTGGTTAAATTAATAACACAGTTGTTAAGTGAACCTGGCTTCCCATTGGCTTTGCTTGTCAGAAGGTTGCAAAAGATGATCACATGACCCCGGACACTGCAGCCAGTCGTAAGTATGGAACAGTTGCTGAGCATCTGAATTTTGATCCCATGATCATGGGGATGCTTCAAAAGTTGTAACGGTGAAAAACTGTCATAAGTCACTTTTTTCAGTGCCGTTGTAACTTTGAATGGTTACTAAATGAACTGTTGTAAATCAAGGACTACCTGTAGGATATGAGTCCAGTGTCTCTTGAGACTGCTATTTTTGTGTTCAAAATATCTGGAGTCTGTTTGGGTTCTTTATTTTCCAAAATAGTATGCTTTCCATACTATTGGAGGCAAATCTACTTTCCAATGGTCATGTTCTCTATTTTAGAAAAGAGATAGATAATTGAGGTGGTCACTACAGGTAGTCCTCAACTTACAGCCATTCATTTAGTGATGACTCAAAGTTACAACGGCATTGAAAAAGTGACATGACTGTTTTTCACACTTAATTATTGCTGCAGCATCCCCATGGCCATGTGATTAAAAATTCAGACACTTGGCAACTGGCATGTATTTATGACAGTTGCAGTGTCTGGGGTCATGTCATTGCCTTTTTGTGACCTTACGACAAGCAAAGTCAATGGGGAAGCCAGATTCACATAACCATGTTACTAACTTAACAACTGCAGCGATTCATTTAACTGTAGTAAGAAAGGTCGTAAAATTGGGCAAAACTCAATAACTGTCCTGCCTGCCAATGCAAACTTTGGGTCAATTGTGGTTGTAAGTCAAGGACTTCTTGCATCATGTTTAAGGCCCTTCAATAACACCGATAACCAAATGAAAACCAGGATTTGTTTGTAATTTACCATAGACCAATTTAGCACTAGATTTGCTGACAGATTTTAGGAATGTGCATTGTAATTGATAAGAGTAGTCAGCACTGGAAACAGTTTCGATCTGTGGTACCTGCACCGGTTTCTTAAGGAGTTAGTAGGAACTAGTGAAATCTTTCAATTGTCTCCAATTTTACTGGCTTCCTGGTATCTGGAGTTTTTATAAATACTGTCTTAAATTGGCTGTTTTGTATGGTACACAATGCCTTCATGCAGATTGGTTTTTTTGTTTAGCACATGTTTACACGTGTGTGGCTGGTAAACCATGATTTATGGTTTAGCATACTGTGTGGACCCAGCCAGTTGCAATCTGCTTTTTAAACTCAGCTTAGCATGTTTTTGCAATTAGCTATTATGTGGCTGAAACGCACCATGATTATCAGCACACCTGTTGTTGGGAGAGGAATCTGATGAAATATTTAACGTCCCCCCCCCTTCCCAAGGTTTTATGGAATGTTATTCCATTTTTGAGTGCAAATGTTAAATATTAGAGAATAAATTCTTGCCATTGCCCTAGCTTTATGTCAAAGCTTATGTCAAGTTTCAAAGAATGGACTGTGTTTTTAATTGATACTCTTCTGATTCTTAATAACATAAGCTGACTTTTACACCAGATGGTATAAATTTTATTGTATTCAGGAATCTAGTAGCACTTTTTCTGACTGACCAAATGTTATGAAAAGACAAGAGCTTTTGTGAGCTGTACTTCACTTCATTAGATACATGGAGTGGATAGGCTAATACAGTATTTAAATTTGAATGAGGATGGGATGAAAGGCAGAGGAAAATATACTGGTTATATGAGAGAGATTACAAATACCCTTATGAATTAACAATTGCAATGTATTAACCCACTGTATTTTTGAGACCACTAGAGATTGCCTGAAATCTTTTGATGGATGTGAATTTAATCACTATGGAGTGTCCTGGTAGATTGAATTGTTCTGATATTACCTTGCCTTGGTTAGAATTGTGATGTCAAACTTCTGTCCATTAATTCTTTCATACAAAATGTATCTTATGTAAAATCAGGAGGAGGCATTCTTGGCAGACGATGGCACATATCACATTGGAAGAAGAGTGTACAAAAAACATCTTATCTAGTGTGTGCACTTGTTGGATCTTGTGATATGGTGCTCTCCTCTGTGTTTGTGGCAGACTCTCAGCCCCATGTTGTTGTCATTGTTCTATTTTTGCTGGCTTAGGTTGGATGATAGTCTTTAAGCAAGTATAGGCCTGCTGGCTTGAGAAAGTGCAGTTTCATTGTCCAGGATGGGATGTTGTTAATTGATAATTCATTTGAGTGGGTTTGAGCTGTAATCTGTAGAGAGTGGCCAGTGGTGTTCTATTGCTTTGTTTCGGTGGTCTGTCTTTTACTAAATCCTTCTTAGGAATTGATCAAGCTCAATTGATTTTGTCTTATTGATATTGTTGCGTGCGTAGTTCAGTCTTCTGAATGCCTAGTTTAATTTCATCAGTTGAGCATCTCTGCCCATGAATCAGATATGGTTTTAACTTAGAGCCTGGCTGTAGATGATTTGGTGATGTGTTTTCGGGGGAAACTGAAAGCATGCAAGAATGCCTAGCTTTCTTTCTTTCTTTCTTTCTTTCTTTCTTTCTTTCTTTCTTTCTTTCTTTGTTTGTTTATTTATTTATTTATTTATTTATTTATTTATTTATTTATTTAATGTGATGTTTATGTATCTGTTCTGTAGTATTTACAGTGACATCAAGGAAACAGACTTGTTCTGTAGGCTGAGCTTGACACAGAGGTGGAAGTTTTTGAAGTCATGATAGAATTTGACGAGAGATTAATTTCCATGGGCCCTGTGGATAAGGATGTTGTCAGCGAATCCCAAATAATGAAGAGGTTTCAGGGAGTTAAGAGTTAAGAAAGCATTGGTCTAAGTCAGGCATGAAGATGAAGGGGCCACTGATTGCCAAAGGTGAAACGGTTCTAGGTGGATACAAAATCACAAGGTTTGGTGGTAGTGTGTGCAGTTTTGGCAACAGTGATGTTCTTGATGGCCTGAAGTCCATGCTTGCGGGGAATGTTACTGTTTAGCGTCCATGGTTGTTGAAATAGTTTACTAGGGTGATTGCCTATGCCCTATGGCAGTGATGGCAAACCTTTTCAGCACCGAGTGCCCAAACTGGAATGTGCGCGCATGTGTGAATGCCCCGGAAACCCCAAGACCAGCTGGCCGGCGTGTACATGCCTGTTTTTGGCTGTTTTTAGGCCATTTTCCAGCTGTTTTCCTGGCCGTTTTCAGACTGTTTTCTAGAAAATGGTCTGGTTTTTTTACCATTTTGGGACATTTTGGGAGCCATTTTTTGGGCATTTTCCAGCGCTCCAGCACCCACAAAGACCAGCCGAGCAACCAGAAGAGCAGCTGATGACGGTGCACGTGCCCCACAAAGGGGGCTCTGCATCCCACCTCTGGCACACGTGCAATAGGTTCGCCATCACAGCCCTATAGAGTTCAGTTTTCCCAGGAAATCTGTGGTGACTCTTAAGTAGTTGGGAGCGCTGGTCTGACAAATGGAGTACGTGAAACCTGATATTCCAGTTATGATAGATTAAATGCTTGAGATAAAGTGAATCTCCTAGTTTAAGTAGGAGGATTAATGTAATTCTCCCTCTTTAAACAAATTAATGGGAAAAAAACTACCCCTTCTTTCAGGCAAATGCAATAATTTGATACAACATAACATGCATTGCAACATTTATGTTTTCCTGCGCTCCTTGTCTGATGGTTAAACTAATCAGATAGGACAGTCACTTTTCGCTGACTTGTGTGAAAAGGATATAATAGAGGTAGTATTGCAAAGATTAAAATATAATACATGCATTCTAAATTGATAATTCATGTCATCACTTACAACCAATTATACTTGATTCTGCTTTTTTAAGAGCCAGTGATTTGATACTTGGCAGCAGCGAAGTGTTTTAATAGCTATAGAGCAACAGCTGCAATGTTTACAGACATACCTTTTTTCCCCCCAAAAGATCATGGAAGATTGTTTATTGAAAAAAATAGAAATCAGCATTGCGGAAGCCGAAAAGAGGACTGGGCGGAATGCTATGAATATGCAGGAAACTTATACTGCATACCTAGTTGAAACAAGGTAGGTCAAAGTCAAAATAAAGTTAACTGTTACATTAGCTTTTTTTTTTTTTTACTATTAGTTTGAAAATTGTTTTCAATGCATTTTATGGTTTATGTGGCTTTTCCATTCTGTCTCAAAAAGCTTAGGAACAAGTAGAATTGCTTGGAACCAGTTTTGGAACCATGTCCTTAAAGAATCACACATTAAAATAACTTATGCGTAAGAAAAGAGCTGACTCAGTTACTACTGTTGTGAAATCTCTTAAAAGTAAAAGCAGTTCATTGGATGGAACAGCATGGCTCATGAGTGCTTCAGCTCAAGCAGATTGTCCATAGTGTTGGTTAATTGGTAGTTCACTATCTTCCAATGGTATTAGATTACTGCTTCAGTTGTGGCTCAAACTAAGAGTGCACAACAAATACAATATTTTTGTGTATTTTATTTATGTTTCATGTTTCTTGACTACCTATCGCCCTCAAAGTGGGGCTCCGGGTGATGTACAATACTAATCAATATATAAAACAGCATATACAGTTAACATTAAAATATTAAAATTAAGATTAAATATTAAAATTGTGAAATTTTAGCATAACATTTCAGAGATAAAAAATTCCAAGATGGCCATTTAACAATGATTAATAAAGGCAGAAGGAGGGGCTCTCATGGTGCCAGACAACTCCACGGTTCCATGGTCCTTTGTGCCCCCATGCAAGGCTGCAGAGGCAAATTTTGATCCCTTTACAGAAAGCTAGAAGAATGGGGGTCTGTCTCATTTAGGGGGGTGGGGGAGAGAAGGATGATCCATAAAGTAGGGGCAGCAGTAGAGAAGGTTGTCTTCTTAGACCCTGCCAATCAAAAATCCTTGATTGACAGGATCTGCAGCATAGGGTATCTCGAGGTAGGGGAGGCTTTGGAAGGCTGGAGGCAAGTCAGCTTATGCCTGCACTATTGTTTCCCTTGTACCTGAGGTGCCCTTTATTCCAAAAATTGACCCGTGCATTCATTTCACGAATACATTGGGGAGAGTAGGGATGGAAAGTCATTAAGTGAAGTGGTTCACCAGAATGAATTAAATACTAGTATGTGAGAGTGATGGCTGCCGAGGTCTACTTCTGCTAGGTGTTTGTGATCATACGTGGGAATGTCTGCTGTCTACCTGATATGCTCATGTGCATGCACGCCTTTAAAAAGAACATTAGGCGATTTGAAACTGACTGGGAATAGCTTTTCAAGGAGCACTTGTACAATAGATAACGATGCTGGGATTTGTCACCTAATCCATTACAACCTACAAATTTCTTATTTATTGAAGACATTTTTGGGGAGAAGAGAATCAGCCAACTCTTAAGCATGTTGTGGGGTGGATTAGAGACATGTCACTGTGGTTGTATGGTGTTCACATGCTGCTACACATCACCTTACGAATACCAAATACAACAATGTTTTTGGATACTTAAAACTTACAATTGTTTTCTGTTACAGTTTATAGTTATTTTGCTGATAGAAGAATACACAATATCATTCCCGCCCCTCAAACATTGATAGAAGCATCTTAAAGTACTTATTAGCTTATATTTATTTTGCTAACTAATTAGGACATTTAAATTAAATTAGCAATTTGAAGCTAACTAATAAAGCACATATCAAACATACAGTAGGAAAAACTTAAAATGCATGGTTAGTGTCTGCTTTGCTAGTTTTTCTGACATTCAGATGGATTTCTCCAAACACTTTTTGTATCTTGGAATTAAACTAGGTATTCTACCAATCTTCACTTGATCTTATCATAATTAGGTTCTGATGTTGTTTAGGTCTGTGGAGTCAATGGGCGAAGGACAGTGTTCCCCTCCAGACTCTCTTTGGAGGCGATACAGTGAATTTGAATTGTTGAGAAATTACTTGCTAGTGAACTATCCACATATCATTGTACCACCTTTACCAGAAAAAAGGGTAAGACTCAGTTTCATCTCATTCTGTTTGGTTATTTCTTTTACCACATTATTCATACTTGGACTTGTTAAAGTTCATGCCTCTATGATGACATACTAAGATATTACTTCGGGTTCAGGAGCGATTCTTGACTTATATTTTTATTTCATGTGCAATCTTTACCCTTAAGGCTGCAAATACATCCTTTGATTTATGGAAGGAGTTTTTAAAGTTTAGAAAATAGGAGATGTGAGCAAGAGTTGAGCTTGTGTAGCTTAAAAAAAACCCCTAATGCGTCATTGTAAATTTATGCAAATCATATATAATAGCTAACATACTTCATATGTCTCTTAGAATGAGAAAATTTAGAGTACTATGTTTACCTGCATTTTTGTATCAGAGTGCATGAGGGAGAAAAGAGTTGATATATGCAGATGGGGAATGAAATAATTTTATAAACAAGGTACTTAATATAACAGGCAATTAATTTTAGCCAATAATACTACTACTTATCTTTCTCCCCTTTTGGAGGCAGTGTGGTGGTTTCTGGCAAGTATATATTCACACAAATATACTGGTCACATCAATTATCCATAAATTGATAATATGGGATGTTGCACATTGTTTTGTCTTCTCTTTTAAAGGATTGTCTTAAATTCAGGGTTGTTTTCCTGTCAGGTAAATACCGTACAGTACTTTAAAAAAATGTGGATTGCCTTAAAAGGATGATAAATACTTCATACAATTAACCTTCCACCTTGTTTTGCAGGCAGAATTTGTTTGGCATAAGCTCTCGGCAGATAACATGGATCCAGATTTTGTAGAGCGACGGAGGATTGGCTTGGAAAACTTTCTTTTGCGTGTGGCTTCACATCCGGTTCTTTGCCAGGAAAAAATGTTTAATGCATTTTTGACCCTAGTATGTTGCTTGGATTTTGTAAAATATACTTAATGTATCTTAATTCTACTTCATCGAATATGTACCTATATACATTTTTCAGAATATATCTTTCTCAAGTAGGATTAAATATTTAACTGAAAACTAGGACAATTGATATTATTCAGATAGATGGAATAGCAGAACCAATGTGAGAGAGTTTTCTCTGTCTCCTCTCAGTAGTTATAGAAATTAGAGTGTGCATATGTTAATATACACACCTCAAATGCAAATTTTCATGTTACAATTTTTTTTAACCCGTAGGTGATTTTTTTTTTGACACTGCCAACCTCAACCTTTTTAGAAAGTTAATGATTGGCTTAAGATAAACAATTCCAGTTTAGCATAAAAAACCCCATGTCACTGATACTACATTCCAAAACATGTATGGTATAAACATTGTTGGTATGTGTTGGCCCCTTTAAATAGATGATGAAAGATTTAAAAAACAAATCTAAAAAATGTGAAATGCTGGGAGTATTCACAAATACTTTGAAAGATCCAGTGTATTCAGTAGTCTAATTCCTTTTGTCTCATAAAAGAGTATTAAACAAATTAACAATATTAATTTCTTTGCTAAGAGGAAAAATACCTTAGGGCAGAAATAATGTGTTCTTCTAAAACTCTAATCCTGTCTGTAATCAAATAAAAACCTGCACTACTATTTATTGTACATACACAATCCTACTTTTACAATCTTCCCTCTCCCAGACAGCATCTATTAATTGTTCTTGAAGTGTTTTAATTATATAGAATATTTTATACGTACATTTCAGCATTGTATGGAAAAATATAATTTTCTGTCTTCTCAGTAAATAGTAGAATTTGGCAATTACCCATTTAAATCAACTGTGAATACAAAATTATCTACCCAATTCATAAATATAGCATTCGCAGGCACGGGATGTAATGATGTGACTGATATAGATTATCATTATTGTTAGGATTGTCAAATTAGTTTTAACCCTACTGAGAATGGTTTACCTCTTGTTTATATGGTCTTGGGCCACCACAGTGTGCCTTACACAAGGAAGGACAGTGCTGCTATAACAATCAGTGCATCATTAATAACGCCTTGAAATAAAAATGAATTTAATTTTTATTTCTAGGAAACTGGCTGGAAGGAGATGGTAAATGAAACAGGGTTTCAACTGAAGGTAATTACTTTATAATGCACTGTAATTATATATCCAAAATGACCTAATCATGTAAACTGATTTACTAATGAAATTTTGTGCCAGTTTAATATTGCATGCTAAAGTTCAGGCAGTTCAAAATATTTTTCTATAATTATCTTTCATTTAGAAAATACATGTTCTATATCCTTCTAATTATCTTCTGAAATATGGATATCTACATGGGTTAAAATGCTATGTAGAAGAGAGCATTTGTACACAAAATTGCTAAGTAACTCTGCATACCTTACCATCTTCATAACTATAAATCATACTTATAAGGGAGTCTTCTGCTATGATTGTGCAAGACAGCAGGGAAAGGAATATATAATTCTATCTTAAGTGCCAAGCAACGCATTAATCTTGCATTTTTAAGAAATACTTAATGCTACTACAAATATTTTGAAAGATGCCTAGCATTATGTTGAAATATTCCAACATTACTGTTCTAATCTGAATTGGGGTTTTATATTCCAGGTGCTGTTTTCATGCTTTTATAGCTTAAAGTAATTTTTTTTAGGAAACCAAAATAGATTTCTAATATGCAGTAATTGCATCTTGGAGAATCTAAAAAGCGGACTTTGAAATTACTTGCTATATATTGAAAATACATTATATAAGTGTTTTATATAATGAGAGAATTAATGTACTACATCGTAGTATGGCATGATAGCAATTAGAACGTGTGTACCAGTGGTGGGTTTCAAATTTTTTTGGAACCTACTCTGTGGGTGTGGCCTCCTTTGTGGGAGTGGCTTGCCGGCCATGTGACCTGGTGGGAGTGGCTTGGCAGTCATGTGACCAGGTGGGCATGGCTAACTTGGAAAATGTGGTGAAACTCACTTAACGATGCTCTTGCTTAGCAACCAAAATTTTGGGCTCAATTGTGGTCATAAGTTCTTTTTCTTTCTTTCTTTCATCTCTCTCTCCCACTTTCTTTTTTTCTTTTTCTTTTTCTCTCTCTCTCTGGCTCTTTCTCTCTCTCTCCCTCTCTCCCTCTCTGTCTCCCTCTGTCATTTTCTCTGGGTGTCTATCTGTCTGTCTCTCTCTCTGTATCTCTGTCTCTCTCTCCTCCTTCCCCCATCTCTGTCACTCTGTGTGTGTGTGTCTGTCTGTCTCTCACTCACTCTGTGTGTGTGTGTGTGTGTGTCTGTCTCTGTCTCTCCCTCTGTCTCTCTCCCCTCCCTTCCTCTCTCTCTGTCACTCTGTGTATGTGGGTGTGTCTGTCTCTCACTCATTCACTTAATCACTCACTCTGTGTGTGTCTCTCTATCTTTCTCTCCCTCCCTCCCCCTCTCTGTCTGTGTGTGTGTGTGTGTGTGTGTGTCTGTCAGTCTCTCTGATTCCCTCCCTCACTCCCTCTCTCTGTCTGTCTGTCTGTCTCACTCACACACACACACTGTGGTCACCTTGTTGAGTGTTCCAATCACATTTGAAACACTCAACAACTGGCTTGCATTTATGGTATTTTGCAGCATTCTGCAGTCATAGGACCAAAATATATGCTTTTAACCATATATTTTGGTCCTATGACTGCAGAATGCTGCAAAATACCATAAATGCAGGCCAGTTGTTGAGTGTTTCAAATGTGATTGGAACACTCAACAAGGTGACCACAGTGTGTGTGTGTGTGTGTGTGAGACAGACAGACAGAGAGAGAGAGGAACAGAGAGGGAGTGAGAGAGGGAATCAGAGAGAGACTGACAGAGTCTGACAGAATCAGAGAGGTACTTTTAACTACCTGGCAGCGGCGTTTTTCCTTGGGGGGCTCCTCAGAACATCCTAAGACTTCGGAGGGAAGCCTCCAGCCCGGAGCAGGAGCAAAGCCCCTTTTCCAACTGGCCTTTCCTCGCTTGGAGGGCTTTGGAGGGAAGCTTCTGCATAAGCCCGGCCGAGTGACAACAAGTTCCCACCGTTACGAAGTCTCGGAGGCTGTAATTTTCTGAGCTGTGCGCGCGCGCCTGTTTTCCACGGCGTGGAGCAGCAGCGAGGCTCTGTGAGGCGAGCGATGATTGCGGAGGCCGTCAACGGTCCCCCCTCGCGTTCCTCGTCTTCCCGGATGGCATCCTGAGTCATTGCCGGCCTCGCAGAGCCTCGCTGCTGCTCCACGCCATGGAAAACAGGCGCGCGCGCACAGCTCAGAAAATTACAGCCTCCGAGGCTCAGAACGCTTCGTAACGGCGGGAACTTGTTGTCACTCACCCGGGCTTCTGCAGAAGCTTCCCTCCAAAGCCCTCCAAGCGAGGAAAGGCCAGTTGGGAAACGGGCCAGAAGACAAGGAACAGCAGTGGCGGCGGGGAGTCAGCCCCGATGCAAAAAAAACGCCAAGGGGGCGGGGCCGGAAATTACTTCCGGGTTCATTCTTCAACCGGTTCGCACGATCCGGTGCGATCCGGTAGAAACCCACCACTGGTGTGTACTGTTTACAAGCAACATAATTATTGGACTAACCCTAACCTCTCATAATATTTCATTTAGTGCATGAATTATATGCCAATTTTTCTTATATGCAGAATATAGGCTTTTTATCATACATAATTTAAAGAATTTTGCTTATATTAGTGAAATACAATATATGCTAAATTTAAAGACAGTAGAATAGAAAGGAGTAAACATTGAGAAAAGAAAATAAGAAAGAGAAAAAGAAATGACTGTCAACATTTATCAGAACAAGTATAAACAGATTTAGTGATTTAACCTTATATAAGGTTATAAATAAATTTATCTCAAATGTTTTCGTACTCAATTTACAAAAGATGCTTGGTAAATGAAGAGAAATATAACCCTATGACAATATTTGAACAAGCTAAAGGTTAAGGCCATTAGAAGTAAAAGGAACAAATATAAAGTTGGTTTATTTTATCTGGATTAAAATATACCTTATATTTTACTTCTGGCTTCCGTTAATGGACTTTGTTCTGCAAGTTAGTTTTGTAAAATTTTATGCTTCTTAATAATTAGCACAATCACTTTTGGTTGTAATTCTGCTTTTGTTTCTAATTTAACATGTGTTTCTCCAACAGGCAGATTCTAGATTAAAAGCTCTTAATGCAACATTCAGAGTGAAAAATCCAGATAAGTAAGTATGATGGCACCTAAAAGCAATTATGATTATACTAATGTAAAGATGGAATCCTGGTTAAGTTCAGTGGAATTTGTTTATGATTGGAATCAGGGAATAATATTATTGTTTAAAGAACTGCAATGTATTTTAGGAGCTTCCTAATTTAGTGTAATTTAGCATTCAGTGGCTAGCATAGCCAATTAAATATTATAAGATTATTACAAAAAAAATCCCATGTCATCCTGCTACAAAGTTTGTAATCAAGGAGTAATCAAATTGTCCTGTTTTCTTTTAGTCAAAAGAATGGATATGCTGGGTACTAAAATATTTTGAATATTATTTTAGAACAGTAAGAACAGTATCATCCAGCTGCATATAAGTGAAATGTTGGCTTGCACTCTCCCGGTGCAGTGCAGTATTCATAGGAGCCACTCATCCATTTGTTTTCACCAGGATCTTCAAGTGGTTCAAACCCGAACTTTCTCCAAACTCCTTAAATTGGCAAAGTTGGCTTCCATTCCCCTCACTATCTTGGTAGTCATCTGCTGAGCATACTCATAAATGCTTTTTTTTTTAGTCTTTGGTGTCCAGGACAGGATGCTATATTCCATATCGGGTCTGAACAAGGAAAAATAGAGGTGGACAATTAGTCCCTACAATGTGGATTTAGTGGATCTTACTAATGTATCCCAAAACAAGTATGAGCTTTGCAGAACTAGCTTAATAGATGTTCTAGTAGTTGAACTTTATGAGTGGTGTGGCGACCTAGTAGTGAAGACGCTCTCCTGCCACTAGGAAGGTTGAGAGTTCAATCCTAGGTAGTGGCAGATATTTCTCCCTTAAGGTGCAAAGAAAAACATCTGCCGCAAACTCCATGTGGCGTCACGAAGGGCATCCGGCCAGTAAACGCTCCGCTCCATCCAGTGGCCCCAACTCTACCCAAATTAAGGAAATTACAGGGTTGTGAAAAAGTAGTTGAACTTCCCCATTGTCACTATTGTGTACCTGTTTGAAAGTTTAATCATCTGATAGAGGAAGACTCATCCACATGTTCCTCCTTCCTAAGTGGTCTATAATAAACTCCCATGGTAATATTACTTTTTGATTTATCTGGGAAACAATCTCAGAAAGATTTCCAAGTTGTGGTTCATAGCTTTCCGCTCAAGCATATGGTTTCTAATTGAGTAGCATAGTACCTCTTCCCTTTCTCTGGAGTGCATTCATTTGAAGAAGCTGTTGTAGCCTTCCAGGCCTATATTCTACTGCTTACATTTGCTTTTACATATTTTGCCGAAGTGCAGGTGCACTTTGAAAGCAATCTTAAAACTTGCTCAAACTAGCTTTCTGTTGTATTGATTATAAAGGACACTGGGTCTGACCAAACTCCCATTTCTTATATCACTTTCGAACATCACTCAACTTTGGAAAAATATATTCAGAATCATTTGATGCTGAAATTGCCTGAGGTAGTTGTCTCATTAAAATATAACAAAGCCTGATTTGAAATATCACCCGAAGCATGTAATAAACATTATCCCTTGTTTCTAGAATATACCCTGGAGAGAAAATTATGATCCCCCCCTCCCTCTTCATAGCCACAGGTTTTCTGTGAACATTGATAACTAGGCCACCCAAACAAGTACTTGCCCCTCTTAAGTTTGTGCATATTATCTCTTTATTTTGTGTGGATTTTTCACGTTTCCTAAATTCTATCTTTCAACAAATTTTCCCCCTGTTCATATGGTCTTTTTGGAATAGGACGTATGGGTCAAGATTTACATTATTTTTGTTGTCTCTATCTGCTTTCCTATATTTTCTGTGGGGTTGCGTGGGATTTGTCTATATGTCTGTATGTTCCAGGGGTTAAGTAGGGTTTGTCTCTGACATGTCTGACATTTATTGAGGGTTTTTGTCTTGCTTTGAGGAGAAGAAATTTGTGTTCCCTATTGCTAATAATGTATTTGCACCATCTTGTATTTCTAGGAGATTTACAGAACTTAAACACTATAGTGATGAGCTGCAGTCTGTCATATCGCATCTTCTAAGAGTCAGAGCTGTAAGTGTTTTCATCTTTGGATTCTGATGAAAATAATGTAAGTCAGCATGTCTTAATGTGCAACACACGGGATCATTTGTTTTCTTTGTGTGAAACGGATTGAATCAAATAAGCCCTTGCTCTGCATACAATAAATTATATGGATAGTTTGAAATGATAGGGACATATGTAGTGAGGTAGTCAATAGGAGATGTTTCTGGGGAGCTGTGAAGAGAGAAGTTATGTTTGGACTCTTTGTGTTTAAACTCTTCAATTAGCAGTACATGTGGATAGTTTCATGTCTAGGAAGTGGGATTAATTGCTTCTGTGCCTTAAGGCTAGTTCTGGGTTTAATAGTTGCACTTGGTATCAAGAATCTAAACATACACATTTCTAATCTGTTTTCTCTGTAAGTTACCTATCACTGTCTTCAGGTTAATATTTATTTATTTATTTTATTTTATTATTTATTAATTAGAACACCCCATTTATCTCGAAAGCAAGCCAGACTTTATAACTGGCTTTTTTTTTGTTGCCAAAATTAACACTCATCAGAATATTAGAAGAAAAAAAACTCCTTAGAACTGATATATTCCTGAAAAATTAGTTTGCAGAGAGAAATTGTATCTCAAATATATTCCCTCTCAATCTGAGGGTATGGGGTATATGGTTATGGGTATATTTTAAAAAACTGAAAAAGTCATTTTATAAATGTTCTGATCCTTAAGTTAGTGTCCATGGTATAATATCTGGTTCTAGTGAGCCAAAACGTGGAGTGAAAATAATGATGGGTTCAATGTGCTTGAGTAATGTTTAAAAGGGAAAAGAGACTAGGAAGTCGTCTTCCATTCCTTATCGTTTTATTTATCCTTTTGTAAATTCAATTATTTCTTGTACAAATTCATATTCTCAAATGGTTGTGGGCAGCTTATTCTCCGTGTCCACATAAAATTATACATGTGGCAATATAAAAATTTTAAACAGCATGTTTAAACTGTTTAGCGTTTTCTGCTGAACACTAATAAGAAGGGAGTCTGATTCCAACAACAGTTTGTTCCACAATAAAGGCTTTGTTTTGGAAAAAGCAAAAAATCAGCATCAGTATAAACATAGTCATTTTTGTTTTCTACAATACTAACCTAACTCTAAACAGATAGTAATTTCAAAAATCTTGAATGTTTTTTAAAATATTTTTTTGGCATGGGAGAAATATTTTTAATTAAATATAGTTTCTACTTTTTTAGAGAGTGGCGGATCGTTTATATGGTGTATATAAAGTCCATGGGAATTACGGGAGAGTATTCAGGTAGGACGAGATTTTATTTGTAAAATCATCCCTTTATATTTTGAAGGTAAGGTAAAGGTAAAGGTTCCCCTTGCACATACATGCTAGTCGTTCCCAACCAGGAGGCGGTGCTCATTTCCATTTCAAAGCCGAAGAGCTAGCGCTGTCCAAAGACATCGTGTGGCCGGCATGACTAAATGCCAAATGTTGCATGGAACGCTGTTACCTTCCCACCAAAGATGGTTTCTATTTTTCTACTTGCATTTTTACATGCCTTCGAACTGCTAGGTTGGCAGAAGCTGGGATAAGTAACAGGAGTTCACCCTTACATGGTCCTAGGGATTTGAACCGCCAAACTGCAAACCTTTCTGATCGACAAGCTCAGCAACTGCTAGGTTGGCAGAAGCTGGGATAAGTAACAGGAGTTCACCCTTACATGGTCCTAGGGATTCGAACAGCCGAACTGCAAACCTTTCTGATCGACAAGCTCAGCGCCTTAGCCACTGAGCCACCGCATCCTCTCTTTTTTTTGAAGCTTTTGAAGACTTATCCCCAACTTTTTAATTTTATGTGAGCATTCAAAATGATTGAAGCGATAAAAAACCAAAATTTGAAAGCAATAGATGAGCCGTTAAGAGTATGTGAAATCAGGGAGTAGTTAGGAACAGGTAACAAAATATTATTCCTTGCCACATCCCTAGTGTTTTCTAACTACAGTATTGACCATAACTGTGTATTAGAAATGAAGACATCCAGTATTGGAAAATTTGTACTTTCACAGACTGATGGAAGGGGGCCAGTTTGGCTTCTGCCTTGCCTGAATGGTTTCCCTAGAGAAAAAGTTTTAGCCTCTTAATGGTTTTTCACGGCGGGGCCATTGGCAGAGATCATATGGGGCAGTAAGCAAAGGCTCAAGTCAGCCTCTTAGATTAGAGAGCTTTGCATCTTGGGCTATATACCAAAGATAACCATTTTGTGTAGGCTATTTTGGGTGGGAGGCTTAATTGGAACATGAGTAGCCTCTCTCCTTCTCTCTCTATGCCTGCTATTTTCATTTAAAACAAAAATGTAACTTAAATTGGGATTTGTTTTCCTGCCAGTAGAAATTGCTGAAAAGCAGTATTTGAGACCATTTGCTGTGTTGGCAGTTTGTTACTGAGAGTACGAAATGCAGTTACTCACCAAAAGGGGGGGGGGGTTAAGAATTGCTATTTGTCTGCTTATAAAGGGCCCCAGCCCAGCTGCATCTGTGTATTTGAGGTTCCCTTTTCTTAATCATGTAAAAGGAAAGGAAAGGAAAACAAAAAACAAAAAAGAGAGAAAAACTGTCAAAAGAAAAATGGGCATTTATTTTTGAAACCATGACAAACATAAGCGATATCATTAATGTTTAAACTTCTATTGAGATTTTTACTTACTTTTAGTTATTAACCCAGTTCCGTACATTTAATTAATGAGTGAAATAAATTTTATGATTATTGCAAATCCTTTATTTTGTTCATCTACTATATCTTTTCCCACCTTTTTCCTGTCATGCAGCTAATCTTATTTTTTAAAAATGCATTAATCAATAAATTATTAATTTAAAAAAAAACTTTCATCGCTCTTCTTGCCTCCAGCCCCCCTGTAAAAGAAATAAGAAGAAGCTATTAAATGACCGACCGTATTTTTTGGAATATAAGATGGAACTTTCTCTCCCCCCCCCTCAAAAGAGTGTGGAAATGTTGGTGCGTCTTATACACCGAATACAGCCATTTTTGGCCTCCTGAAGCCCCGCCCCCACATCCAATTTTTGTGAAAAATGGGTGAAAAACAAGCCGTTTTTCACCAAAACAGGGTGTTTTTCCTTCCCCCATCTCCCAGAAACACTCTGCAGGCTTCATCAGGGCTAGGGGAAGGGAAAAATGCCCCTGTTTTGGTGAAAAACGGGGGCATTTTTGCCTTACCCCACCCCTGCTGAAGCCTGTAGAGTGCTCCTGGGGGCCGGGGAACACAAAAACAGTTTTTTCTTACTTACCTCTTTGAAAACTTGGTGCATCTTATATACCGGTGCGTCTTATAGTCCGAAAAGTACAGTATGCTTCATCTTGTTCAAAATCTGTCTGGGTCAGAATAAAGCTTGCTGTGTTAGTTCAATTTAAAACATTTATAAACTTGAATCTATGACAGCTGTATGTATTTTATTGCATCCTTCATTTTTACATATGAAGTGGTTTGTTCGCTTCTCTGCCAGAATGGGGGAGGTAGCAGAATATTATTTCTGGACATAAACTATTTAATTCTAAAAAAAACACAAATGAGACCAATATAATAGTGCAGATATGTTTTTTTTAGTTGTGTCTTTAGGTGTGTATGGTTTAAATGCCAAGATAGTATGCAATATGCATAATTCTCCAGTGATGGAAATTTGACACTCTGACTGGGTGGTCTCTTGCCACAGTAAATGTAATTTTCTAAGCCAATAATTGTGGCCTTTTAGATGTTGCTGATGTATTGCTCACAGCAACCTTTATTATTTACTATGCTAGCTTGGAAGCAGCTTTGATAATTTATAGATTTCCCTGACCTACCCTTGCCTAATAATGTGGAGATTTACCTATTTCATTTTAGAATTTTAAGTTATTATCAAATTAGATTACATACTGCAAATAAACCCAAAGCATTTTTGTTTGTTTGAGTGATCTCAAAATATATTGTAATTTTTTTAAAAAAAAATTACATAACACACAATAAGTAGGTGATGCCAACAACTTCAAATATAATGTGCAGTGCTGTTTCTTATTTAACTCTTTTTCTTTTAGCGAATGGAGTGCAATAGAGAAAGAGATGGGGGATGGGCTTCAGAGTGCTGGACATCACATGGATGTGTAAGTATTGGCTGCATTAGAGTTGATGGAAGCCAGATGAGCACATTAAGGGATTTTGGGGGGGAAGATGGGGGGGGGCGAAGAGAGTAGCAGTGTGAGCTGTGCTATATTTCATGGGCTTTTAGGTTGGGGCTGTTTTAAAATCTGTTGCATTAAGTAGCCCAAAGAGTCCCTGGTGATTTAAAGGGATTTCTTTTTTATTATTATTTTGAAACTATAGAAGAGGCTGGTGCAGTTCCAAGGTTTCCTTTAAGTTTTCATGCCAGAACATTGTAGAATAAAACATAATATAATGCAGACCTGATTTTTTTCTGTTTGTTTGATAGCAGTAGCTTTGCTCTTATTTTACAGATGCTATGAAACTGCAAATTTTGTTTTTTTAAATATTCATTATATTTGATATTTTAATTTGGGGAGAATTATATAGACTACTATGGCATTAACAGGAGCCAATTTTCTGAGAAAACTCTAAGCGGAACATAGGGCTGGCTTGGCAGTTTGCTACATTTCTAGATTCTGTATTATTGGCCTATATTGCAGGAGGAAGTTTTTTTTAAAAAATGCCCAGGGGCTTGCTTTTCCTGATTGGTCATTGAGGAAAATAATGTCATTAATGGTAATTCTTCTGCAAAATATTTCCCCCCAAAATACAACCTAACCTGAAAACAAGCCTTAGCCCAATTTTCACACATGCCTAATATAAGCCCTACCCCCCCAAAACAAGCCCTAGTTAAGCCTCACCCACTACCTAGTTGTACAAGGTGCAACAAGGCACATGCATAAACATCAAGCTGGGGCAGGGGTGTGTGGACCTGCCCCATGCTCCCCATACCCATTTACCTTAGGACCACTGCGGCCAGACCTCCCTCGCCCTGACACCTGTCACTCTGCTACCTGACTTCTGCGGCCACCTGTGGCAGAAGATCATGTAGCGCCAGTGCAGCGGCTTGTGGCAGGACACCGTGTGGCTCATCACACAGGTGCCACCACTCACAGCAAGACGCTGCATGCACGTGCCAGTGCCACTGCTCAGGCGCACAATGGTGCAATACGCCACACAGCCTCCTGCTGCAAGCAGTGCGATGAGCCACACAGCATCTGGCTGTGAGCGGCCGCAGAAGTCAGGCAGTGGCACGACAGGTGTTGGGCTATGGGGGGCCTGGCTCTGGTGGTCCTAAGGTAAGCGGATAAGATATACCCCCAAAATAAAACCTGGTGCTTATTTTGGGGCCCAAAATAAAATAAGACTCTATTTTCAGTGGAAAATGGCACCATTTTCCATTAGGAAATGATGAGTCTTCTGGAATCAACCTACCATTGTTGCATCAACATAACAATAAATGAGGATAGGCTTTGTATTATATATTGTCAGGGCTAGGATGATCCTAGAAGACAATGAAGAAATGATGAAACAAACCACAACTAGCAATACATTGAGGGACTATTTCTAATTGGCAAGATGTAATCCTCTTCCTGGCCACACCACAATGTTTAAAATATATATTTAAAATATTCTAATATTTGATTACTATGTATGCCCTCTTTGATCATGGCCATGTGGAATAAATAAATATAAATTATCTTTTAGTTCTGTTTTTATTTATGGTTTAGCTGCCAATCCTGTAACCAGTCTTCTTGAAAAATTTTCTTGAATATTTTTAAGCAAGACATTTTTGCCACTACAGAATTTATATTTTACTGTAGTAATTATTTGGAAGGTTTCCAAAAATGGGACACTGACTCTTTTGTATCAGTTTTGATTCTCTCTTAAAAGAAAATACGTTTTTACCAAGTCATTTTAATTAAGCCTTTTGAAAATATTTTTAAATAAATACCCCTGCAACATTGATCAAGTTTGGGGAATGTGAGTTTGTTTTTCTGCTATTCTTTTTTTCTCCTGCCCAGGTATGCAGCTTCTATTGATGATATCCTGGAGGAAGAAGAACACTATGCAGATCAGCTGAAAGAATACCTCTTTTACGCAGAAGCTCTTCGGTAAGCACATTAATGCATCTGCTGTAATTTTCCGGATAAAGTTTAAAGCATTACAGTTAACTCATCTGTATACAGTTGATAAAAGTGAACTATCAGAATGGGCATGCAGAAAACCTGGAAGCACTTGCTCTGTATATTAGCCTTGAAATAAGTTGTTATCAGATAGCCTTGCTTCTTGATCTTTGCATAGCATGGGAATTATGCTGACTCCTGTAATAAATAAACTAGGCAAAGAAATAAAAAGAACCTATCCTGAGATTTTATACTGAGGCTGCCGGTGACAGGCTCAAATTATGCTCGTTCTACCCTATTTTGAAGAGACTTGTGCTTGGTGGAACAAGTAATTATTTACAACTGACTGGAATTACAAGTAATGATTTGCAGGCGTGTTACAAAATTATTAGAGAATTTTAAGGACCTGGGATTTAGTAAATATTTAGCCTTTCTGACAGCTGTGTCTCAATGTTTGTCCAAATATCTAAAGCAGATTGAGCTACTGAGCAAACCTGTTTGCAGATACCTATGGCAAAGCAGCCTTGAAATCAAGATTATCAGAGTATAAGAGGATCAGGAATTATTCATCCAATGAACCAGTCAGAGTGGCTTTAGGAAAGCAGGGGCAGAATGTAAGGTGTTCAGAAGATGAGGGATAAATGAGGTGGGGAGGATACCCAACACTTGGAGATTGAATGGAGATTATTGAAAGACCAAATATGGGCAGGTTGGCATGCAGATCATATGGAAGATATGGGGAAATATGAAACATATTTAAAATCTTACTCACAGTTTAAACAGAAGTGTACAATTGCTTTGATGATGCCCTGAGTTTTATTTCTGCTGAAACAATCCTAGCTAGAAATGACTCCAGAATATAGAGGTTGTGAAGATTTGTTTTGGATTTAGGGTTAGGGTTAGGGTTATAAACTTGACATAGGCTTATAGCTTGAGTAAAGAGATACTTCTAAGGTTTCTGAATTTTTGTGTGACTTCTGTGTTGAAATGTGTTATTTTTGCATACCTATGCAGAATATTCTCTGCAGAATATTCTATTAAATATGGAAATGCATGATTTTTATCCTTAATCTAACTTTGGGAGAGCGGCCCTCAAATGGGATGATTAAAGTTTGTTTGGAATGAAACATATTTAAAATCTTATTTTTAAAAATAAAGTAGCTCTTTTATGTTAAAGAGAGGGTCTCATTTCTTTTTCTGGACACTCATGTGATTAAGGAATTTTCTAGGGTTAGCTTTAAATAAGAACCTCCATAGAAGAAGTTCTCTATTGTAGACGGTCCCCTTTCACGTGGCTTAGAGCAGTGACTCTTAAAACTTTTTGCTTTCAGGGCCCCTTTCCACTTTTAAAAAGTATGGAGCATATGTTTGTATGGGTTATATTTATTGATATTTATCACATTTAAAATTAAAATGTACTTTCAAAGACTATTTCTTTATTGAATTGCATAAAAATAACCGTATTAAAATGCTTTTCATAAAAAACTATTTTTCAACAAATTAAGTAATAAGAACAGTGACGTTGTTTTAAATATTTGCAAATATCTTCAATAATTGGCAAATTTTGATTTTGTGGACCCCTGTCAGGGTCTTGGGAGACCCCAAGTAATCCTCAAATCAAACTTTAAGTGCTCGATATATGGACTATGAGGTTCTTTCTTACTGCTTCTGAATGTATAGATTTGGACTGATGAGCAAAATGTTTCATTTGTAATTTTTAATGGCTATTTTCAGGACAGTTTGCAAAAAGCATGAACTTCTGCAATATGAGTTTGAAATGGTTGCTCAGGATCTCCTATCAAAGAAACAGCAGTGTGAGGAATTGGCAACAGGTGTAAGTTTGACTATCTGTCCATCCCTCCATCCACCCACTTTGTTTTCCAAAGTTTAAAATTAGGGAGAGTCATATTTCTTAGCACGGACTGGGGAGAGGATGACAGGTAGGAAAATTCCCCTCCCCATTTTCCTGCCGTTCGTCAAAAAAGCTCAATTCCAAGTCTTCAGTGTTGCAATCCTGGGATGTGTGTCCTTTTCCCAAGCGACATTTGATCACTTGAAAGGGACATGCTGTGCCCAGAGAAAAGGAACGAGGCAGTCCCGGTCCTCGCCGGCTCAGTTGATTTGCAGGCCCCGATTAAGGGGCCGAGCAGCCATGAGGTGACTGGGGAAGGCTGTCTCCTATGCTGGCCACGCCCACCCCTTCACTCGGGTTTATTTTTAGGGCATATATTGGGTCCACCCCCCAAAAAATGGTTTATTTTCAGGGTATGTCATATTTTCTGGAAAACACGGTATGTCATAGTTCAAAATTAAATTATACATACAGTATGATGTTCTTTATTCCATAGTAACAGTACATTTTATAACAATAATTACTGTTGCTTTGGAAGAATCTGATGGGTATTTAAAAAGAGATTCAGTGTTTCATTGATTCAGTTTAAAATATTCTATAACAAAATTCTCCTGATCATATTCTGTGGCACCTCTGCCTTTTTCCTTGTCTCTCCCCGGATTTTGACTTCAATACTGTTCACTGCAACTAGAACATGTCATCATGAACTGAGCAATCCAAATATGGAACAAGGATATGGAACGTATAAAGTGCAGCATGTTCTTGATTGATCTATTTACAATTTGGAAGATAATCTGAGTCGTGCTTTAAATCACTAATACAAAATAGGAACTGAAATATTTTATTTTCAATTCAATAATTTGGACTGGGCAAATCTTGCTTCCTTTTGGACTGGGTGTGAAGCTGATCCAGATGTGATATTTGTCATCCCATTAATTGGTAGAGTTGATTTGATTATATGGCTGGCTAGATGGGGGTTCCCCTCCCTTTCTCATTGCTCCTTGGGTGTCCTACCTGAAGCTGTACACCCAGTGGAAGAAGAAAATGGAGACTATTGTATTGCGGACAGAAATTTTACCTGGGATAAAAATCAAGCCTTTTATCTTTAGTAAATATTTTGAAGCAACGGCCCACATAAACCTTTTCCATGTGAAAATTTGGTTGCCTTGTTTTTCTAGAAGGTAGTCAAGCACTTCTTGAAATTGCTTCATTACTATACTTCTTTCAGACAATAAGAACATTCTCCTTGAAAGGAATGACCAGCAAGCTTTTTGGCCAGGAGACACCTGAGCAAAGAGAAGCAAAAATAAAGATTCTAGAAGAACAGATACATGATGGAGAAGAACAGCTTAAAGCGAAGAACTTAGAAAGCCGGTAACCATTGCTTGTGCCAATGTGTATATACTACACATGATTGTTTTATGGGTGTCCCTGTATATGTTCCAGGTGCTCGTGAATATCCCATTATTGTAAAACCATTTTGTACATGCTGTAATATAAACTACAAAGGTTGATCCTATTGGACTATTTCCATAGTTAGCAAGTTTTCTACCTTGGTTAAGGTGAAATGTTAGTTCTGTCAGACTTGAGATATGTCGAACAATATGTCTCTGGAGACTTATTGCTCAATTCTTTGCAATTATGACATTACTGGTTAAATGCAACATTTTTTCTGTCATATTTACTTTTCTTAATGTTGCCCCTTCCCACTTATATAATAATTATGATTAAATCTAAAGTTATATTCGTTCAGTAATATTGTTCCATATATTTATGTGGACCTTTTATTAGTACATTTGTTTTTTTAAAAAAAGTTTTAAGTACATACATTCCAAGCCATCTGTATTAAACATTTCTTTGAGAGATTAAGATTTCAAACAACAATTTGCCAAGAATACTCCTACAAACTAATGAAACAACTCCAGCAATAAGAAAAGCATGTGTTATGATTTTGTTTTGTTTTAAATGTATTTATATAGCTTCAAATGTTCAAGTCAATGTGTTATGTTGATTGCAAAACTGAAATGAAACGGGAGATTCTAAAACGGAAATAAAACGGCTGAGGAAATGGTGATCTTGAGTGGATGGTAATGTTGCGTGAAATGGATATATAAGAAATTGCAATTAATAGACAAGAAAATAGCAAGCATTTGGAGAATCAGTCTCTTGTTTGAACGTATGAATAAACTCATGTCATCAGCCCACTTACCCGGGGCTGGTTCTCTGGTAAGGTGTTTCTTGTTTGCTCTAACTTATTTCAGAGACTTCATGAAAAGTGCTTGGGCTGATATTGAACGCTTCAAGGAGCAAAAGAACCATGATTTAAAGGAGGCACTGATCAGTTATGCTGTGATGCAGATCAGTATGGCCAAAAAGGTAAGCCTGACTGAGAAGGAATTTCAAAAAAGAACCCAGAATATAAAATGTTAAAATATGAGGTTTTAACCTAAATTAATGAACACCTCAAGAGAGCCCTTGTTGTATTCTTTATAGTAGACTTCTGTCATCTGTGTACTATTCCTTGTAGATGTAGAACATTCTGTTCATGTTGAATTTGCAAGAATACTTCCATCATGACATAGAAAAGGTTGATAATTTTAATAAAAATTAATACATAGGTATGTTGCCGGAAGTTAATCACTTGTCTACTTTAATGCTTAATTCAAATGCATATTTTTGTTCTTTTTCTGTATGTTTTGTTATTCCAGGGAATTCAGGTTTGGACAAATGCAAAAGAATGTTTCAGCAAGATGTGACACAAGAAATTCTGTCCTTTTTGGCGAAATGCTGGAGAACCGAAGCACAAATGCATGAACATGGATGCTAAGTTGCCTCATTTACTATATCATGGAATTGGTGTGTTTATGAAACTAGGGCTCAAAGAAATGGTCTCTGTTTCTTGATGGCCACCTTGTGGCTTGTTTTGCATGCAATAGCAAACTGAACTTTGTAATTCTGTTTTGAGATAAGGCTATAGGAAAGATCTAAGCTGGCTCCATTGATCACATTAATCAAACTATTCAAACTATACCACGAATCTGTACACTATTGTAAATCATTTCCAAGTGCCCCCCACTTTTTATATGTCATAGTAAACACTGTAACCTACACTGTAAACACATGCTGATGAAGATTATTTTTCTGTTTTCCAAATATAGTGGTACAAAACTAAATCTCCCGCTCCTGATTATTGGTAATATTCCACAATATCCTATGTTGCACATCTCAGATATATTGCCCCATCCCACAAAACTCCTTAAACTTTGTAACACAGGCTTTGGATATTAATTTGTTATATATCAGGGATGTTTCTGAGCTCAGAAATTAAAACCAATAGGAATTACTTATAGATGTTTTCTGTTTGCCAGCTCAAAACCTCATACAGCTACTATCACCGATCTCAATAAACATGTTTAATATGACCTTTACATTTACTCAATGTCCCTGAGCTTAAAGCATTTGATTCTTAGTTGGTTTCTAATATAATAATGTCCCTTTTTTGAATACTTGAGAACACCAATATGAAATCAAATAGGCTTTATTTGCAATATGAACACGGATTGCTTATACATGTCTTTGCCTTGATTTTGTATAATATACATTTGTCTAGGTTTCTTTGAAAAGGAGGTGTGTATAGGATGCATTGTCATCTTTACAATGTATTCAAAAAGCAAGATCTTTTTTTGCTAGCTTTATATTTCTTATTCCCAGCTGTCAGAAAATGCTAATGCTCCTTGGCTGCTTTTTTCATAATGATATTTAAGAGATTAATATGGAATGAAACCAGACTTAACTGTGAATTTTCATCAAAAAATCATGGTACTCATTTTGTCAAGCATGATTTAACTAGTTTACAGTACACATACTAGAAAGTACTTACTCTGTTTATTTCCTCAAATCAGAGCTACTTTGCTAAGGCCATTATGAAATAATATTTGCAGATAACTTTTTTCACTCTATCATGTAACCTATGATCTTTTTAAAAAGATTAATGATTAATTTTAATTACATAATTATTTCAAAAGAAAAACTAATATATTAAGGTAAATCAACCACATTGCTCCATTCAGAAAAGCGTAGAATATAGTTCCCAAACTGATAAAACTTTTACATTCCAGAAACAATAAGCAGCTACAAATGTAGACTTTTATAGTAGACTTTTAGAGTAGTTGTGCCTTAATTTAATATCAGTAGGCACTCGGAGTCAATATTTTCCATGCACTTGATCTTCCTAGTGCCTTCCTTCTCTTACCCTTCTTTCATAAGCTGTATAAAATAAATGTATTAGTATGTCTTTTGCTAACTGTATTGAGTTTTGAGAAGGGATCAAAAGGTTTGTGCCAAATATATTTAATAAAACTACCCTTTATTATGTTTTGTTTTTCATATTGATTTTGGATTCTCTTTAATTTGACTTTTTTGTTGGTATGTTTTAAGAAAATCATATTATTGATTTGTAATTACTCATTTTTTGTGATTTTAAAAATCTATCATCATGATTTCGGAATGTTTTCAAGCATTTGTTTCTGTCCAGTGACGGTTCATGTTTCTACAGCTTTCAAGAAGAAGGTTCCGATTGACATTTGCAGTGATTAAAAAATGTTTAAAACCTGTGTTTACTGAAGCACACCAGAAAGTTCATGCAAGAGTTTACCATTATATGAGGTTTCTCTCCAGTCAATTTCTTCTAGTACCCTATATAGTTTGAGGATATGATTATAGCAAGTAGGCTTTCCAAATTCTCTTGCAGAACTTAGCATTTTATGAATAAGTGATATCTGGATGGGCTGTTTAGTATCTTGTATGATTGACATACTGTCCGCTCAATAGAAAACCTCATGCGAAGCTCTCAGAGGTGAGCTTATTTGGCAAGAGAAAGAAGGCCGCCTTCTCCATGACTTCCTGCAAACCTTCTGATAAGCAATGCACTACCCGCAGGAGGGGAGTAACATGGTTGAAATGGCTCTCGTCTGCCACTTTATCTTAGCTTCAACTTGCACCCGTTGAAGTTTCTCACAATCTTCAAAGGTAACCTGATGTACAATGTACTGCAGGGTCTATTCTGGTAGGGGTAAGGGCATGTTGAGTTCCTGTCACTAGTTCTTGCTCCAGGTAGGGATGCAACAGTTGCACCAGCTCAAGCTAGGCCATTAAGCAGTAGCTGTCAAAGAAGAGATCCAAATTGCGGACCTATTCTTTTGGAGACATGCTATGCAAAATAATAATCGGAGCCAACAGAGAATTAGTTTTTGCACATGCCATCTTGCAGTTCAGCTTGTCTGGTATAACCCAGACCTTTACAGCCCTCATGCACTGGGTCAAGACTTCCATGGCATCTCTACCCAGAGCAGTGGACTATAATTGAGCTTTACTGCCTGCTCAGGAAGGAGCACCACTGCTGCAGAGCCAAGCCTCTGTTAACCAACCTTTAGGAAAAGGTAAGGGTTCCCCTTGCACATACGTGCTAGTCATTCACAACTCTAGGGGGCGGTGCTCATCTACATTTCAAAGCTGAGGAGCCAGCGCTGTCTAAGACATCTCTGTGGTCATGTGGCCGGCATGATTAAATGCCGAAGGTGCACGGAACACTGTTACCTTCCCACCAAAGGTGGTTCCCATTTTTCTACTTGCATTTTTTTACGTGCTTTCGAACTGTTAGGTTGGCAGAAGCTGGGACAAGTACCGGGAGCTCACTCCGTTACATGGCGTTAGGGATTTGAACTGCCAACCTTCTGATCGACAAGCTCGGCATCTTAGCCACTGAGCCATTGCGTCCCCTAGTCAACCCTTACATTTCATCTAAAAGGACACCATAATCAACTATGAAACACCAATGAGAATCAACTCGGAATACTTCTGTTACTCCAGGTTGCACCAAGTGGCCAAGGCAATGTTAGATCCATGTCGAGGCCTGAATCCTGACTGAAAAGGACCATTACCTCTTAAGCATTGTATATCTGAAGCCTACATCAACTTCTGAATGTCCTTCCTAAAAAGGGAATCAAGGTGATAGTTGTCTAAAATAATCAGATCCAAGGAAATCCAGCACACCACCATCTTGTTAAAGACATCTGACTTGCACTTACCAGAGACACTGACCGCTTCCTAATCCCTCAGACCATCTGAAGGAGTTAAACTACGGGCCAAAAATATATTGAAAAGCATCCTACCTGTCAAGAAATAAATGCTGGAAAACTAGAAAATCACTGCTTCTAGACCCTAAGATGCAAAGTCACAATTATGGCAAATTTTGCCAGATTTTGTCAGCAAAATGTGCAAATGTTTCACAACAACCAGGTGATAGCTGTTCTTACTCTTTCTTCCCAAGTCTGGGATGTTACGTGGCAAGGGCCTGTCTGTTTGAATTCCTATTACATTTATTTGCATCCTATCTCACATGGGGCAGCTTACAGCAATTTAAAAAAAATAAAAGGAAATTTAAACACAGGGCAAGTAAAATAATAGAATGATAAAACAAAACACATCAATATGACTAATAGAAAAGATGGACAAGTGGGGAGCAGAGAGTGGGGAAACCGGACATTTGCAAAATGAACAATGCATGCCTGTATCTGTTCTTAATAACTGGGTTCAAATTTAAGTTTTACAAAACAAAAACAAACTTTAGAAGTAGATTTTCAGAATTGTGATACATAGCATCCCATCACTTGTAGAAACACTAATCTCAAATTCTTTGTGTTCCCTAAGTATCCTGCAAAATACTGGGGGAAATTTTTCAGACCAGATTTGGGATAAAAGGATAAAGGTAGAATGAGAGAAAAAACATTCTTTTGTGTTACTTTACTTTACTTTACTTTTATTTAGATTTTTATACCGCCCCCTCTCCCCAAAGGGACTCGGGGCGGTGTACAGTCAAATAAAAACACATCAATAAATAGAAGATACAAACACAAAGAGGAGGCAATAAGAAACTGTACATATCTGAAGTAAAGTAGTTAAAAGCAATATTTAAATACCCTAAAAATACCCAATTAAAATATCTGCCAGGAGGTAGAATAGAAACTATAAATGGGCCAGGCCGGCTAAACGGAACAGGTGAGTCTTCAATTTTTGTCGAAAGGAGCGGAAGTCGGTGGTGGTTTTGATATCGGGAGGGAGGTCATTCCAGAGGGTTGGGCCCATCACAGAGAAGGCTCTACTTCTAGGCGCCGCCCGTTGGCATTGCTTAGTGGACGGCACCCGGAGGAGTCCTTCCCTGTGAGAGCGAATCAGTCGCAGGGAAGTGTGTGGTAGGATGTGATCCCGCAAGTACCTAGGTCCTGAGCCATGGAGCGCTTTAAAGATAGTGATTAACACCTTGAAACGCACCCGAAAGACCACAGGCAGCCAGTGCAGCTCGTGCAGGAGCGGTGTTACGTGGGAGTACCTAGTACTCCCCATAATAGCCCACGCGGCTGCGTTCTGGACTAGCTGCAGTCTTCGAGCGTGTCCCAAGGGAAGCCCCATGTAGAGGGCATTGCAGTAGTCCAGCCAAGACATCACCAGTGCATGAGTGACCGTGCATAGGGCATCCCGGTCCAGTAGGGGGCGCAATTGGCGCACCAGGTGAACCTGGTGGAACGCCCCCCTTGCCACGGCTGCCACATTGTCATCCATTGACAGCCGGGCATCTAGGAGGACGCCCAAATTGTGCGCCCGTTCCACAGGGGGCAATTGCTCGCCCCCTATGATCAGTGATGGAATCAACTGACTGAACCGGGGTGCCGGTAGCCACAGCCACTCAGTCTTGGAGGGGTAGAGCTTGAGTCTGTTGTCCCCCATCCAGACCCCGACGGCTTCCAAACACCAGATCATCACCTCGACAGCCTCGTTGGGGTAGTCTGGGGTGGAAATGTACAGCTGCGTATCATCAGCGTACAGATGATACTCCACCCCCAAACCACGGATGATCTCCCCCAGCGGCTTCACATATGCATTGAACAGAAGGGGCGAGAGGACCAACCCCTGAGGCACCCCACAAGTGAGTGACCTCAGGGTCGACCTCTGCCCCCCTGCCAACACACATTGCGTCCGGTCAGAGGTAGGAGCCGAACCACCGCAGAACGGTGCCTCCAACTCCCATCCCCCCCAGCTGGCACAATAGGATACCATGGTTGATGGCATCAAAAGCCGCCGAGAGATCTAATAGGACCAGGATAGAGGAACAACCCCTATCTCTGGCCCTCCAGAGATCATCAATCAACGCGACCAAGGCCGTCTCCGTGCTGTGTCCGGGCCGGAAGCCGGACTGGCGTGGGTCTAGATATTCGGATTCCTCAAGGTGTCGTGGAAACTGCTGTGCCACCACATTCTCTACAACCTTCGCCAAAAAGGGAAGGTTGGAGACTGGACGATAATTAGCTAGCTCCATCGGGTCAAGGGAAGGCCTCTTGAGTAAGGGCCTCACCACCGCCTCTTTCAAGGCGGCAGGCAAGGACCCCTCGCTCAAAGAGGTGTTCACCAAGCCCAGTAGCCAGCCTCGTGTCACTTCCCAGGATGCCAGTACCAACCAGGAGGGACACGGGTCCATTAAACATGTGGTTGATCCACTTTAACCCAAATGAAAAGTATTCTCAAACTTTTAAGTTTACATAGTCTCCTGTACTGTTAATTATTTTGAATTTTTTTTTAACAATTTGTGAACTGCCCACAGTTGGTGGGTGTCAGGCAGAATGTAAATTTAATAAATATAATCATTAAATTACTAATTAATATTTCCTGGTATTTCGGATATTGAAATATTAACATCTCGAATAAACAGCTCTCTGAATATCGTAGAGAAGCACTTTGTTAATGGAAGTTTAAAATACTTAATTTGCTGGATAATGGAAGTAATGATTCAGATCTAGTTGTCTATTTGGTGTGCAAGCATATCTTTGTTTTCCTTGAATGATTGATTGATCATTGGAAAGACAGATAAATCCAAATACTTGTTAATGGAGCACAGCTCTCTCCATATCTGATACAATAGATAAAATATGGCTTGGAATAATTATTTAACTGTGCTTATATGTTAAAGAATGTAATTCTGAATTCTTGAATGAAGCAAAATTTGATAATTGGAAATTGCTGTACTTCCGGAATAGTATCACTATTTGTATGTACATTTTATTAGGCAAAATTGTTTACACAGCACCCTCTAGTGAATATACTGAATTTAGCTGTGCAGCAAAGGCTTTTTTATTTAAAAAATAAAGGTCAACGTGTAAGAAAAAGCTAGCATTCACAGAACCAAGAAAATTTGGTCATGTTGCAGATCAGATTTAACCCAATGTAACTTTCTGTGATTGACTATGCAATAGGACTGTAACAACTATAACACTATGTCTTTTAACCTGAAACTAATTAACAAGGAAATCAATTATTTAAAAATATACTCTGTAGTCTGTGCCCTAGTAAACTTTCAAGACTCTTTCTATTCAAAAGGCCTAAGTCCTTAAAGAGAAACATGGTATGTAACCAAGATGTTCCAAAGAGGAAAGTAGCATAGCTATTTTGATTTTTATGTAAATACAGGAATCGACCCCAAATTTTGCTCAACGCAGCTTCATCCACATTTCACCAGTGATTTTTATTTTCTACAAATACAGTCTCCCCCCCCCCCTTCTACATCCATCATGTTTCCTCTTGGTATATGGATTTAGAATCTGACTTCTAAACACAGAGTAGTTGTGGTTGGTTTTATTTCCAAAGAACCCAACAACTGCCAAGGAAAAAAGTGCTTCTTATTTTTTATTATTTATTTATTATTCATATTTATAGACCGCCCCCTCTCCCGAAAGGGACTCGGGGCGGTGTACAGTCACTAAAATACGTTATAAAATACATACAAAACAGTTAAATAATTAAATACGTAGGTGGAGGAGGTTGCAAGACTGTACATAGAATAATAAATATTAAATATAGTATATAGTGTATTAAAAACTTTTTAAAACCCCAAACCCAATTAAAATGAATAAATCCCCGGGAGGTAGAACTAAGAAAGTGCCAGGCCAGCTGATTGAAATAGGTGAGTCTTTAACTTTTGCCGGAAGGAACGGAGGTCGGTGGTAGTTCGAATGTCAGGGGGGAGGTCATTCCAGAGGGTTGGGCCCATCACAGAGAAGGATCTACTCCTAGGTGTCGCCCGCTGGCATTGACTAGCAGACGGCACCAGGAGGAGCCCCTCTCTGTGTGAGCGGATAGGTCGCAGGGACGTGTGTGGTAGGATGCGATCCTGCAGGTAACTAGGTCCACTGCCATGGAGCGCTTTAAAGATGGTGATCAATACCTTGAAACGCACCCGAAAGGCCACAGGTAGCCAGTGCAGCTCGCGCAGGAGAGGTGTTACGTGGGAGTAACGTGTACTTCCCATAATAACCCGCGCGGCTGCGTTCTGAACTAGCTGCAGTCTCCGGACGCGTCCCAAGGGAAGCCCCATGTAGAGAGCATTGCAGTAGTCCAGGCGAGACGTCACCAGCGCATGAGTGACCGTGCGCAGGGCACTCCGGTCCAGTAGGGGGCGCAATTGGCGCACCAGGCGAACCTGGTGGAACGCCCCCCTTGCCACGGCTGCCACATGGTCCTCCATTGACAGCCGGGCATCAAGGAGGACGCCCAAATTGCGCGCCCGCTCCACAGGGGACAATTGTTCGCCCCCTATGGCCAGCGATGGAGTCAGCTGGCTGAACCGAGGCGCCGGTAACCACAGCCACTCGGTCTTGGAGGGGTTGAGTTTAAGTCTGTTGTCCCCCATCCAGACCCCGACGGCTTCCAAACACCGGGACATCACTTCGACAGCCTCGTTGGGGTGGTTTGGGGTTGAAATATACAGCTGAGTATCATCAGCGTAAAGATGGTACTCAACCCCAAAACCACGGATGATCTCACCCAGCGGCTTCACATATGCGTTGAACAGGAGAGGCGAGAGGACCGACCCCTGTGGCACCCCACAAGTGAGTGGCCTCAGGGACGATCTCTGCCCCCCTGTCAACACACATTGCTTCCGGTCGGAGAGGTAGGAGCCGAACCACCGCAAAACGGTGCCTCCGACTCCCATCCCCTCCAACCGGCGCAATAGGATACCATGGTCGATGGTATCAAAAGCTGCCGAGAGGTCTAATAGGACCAGGATAGAGGAGCAACCCCTATCTCTGGCCCTCCAGAGATCATCGACCAACGCGACCAAGGCTGTCTCAGTGCTGTGCCCGGGTCGGAAGCTGGACTGGCGTGGGTCTAGATAGTCGGATTCGTCTAGGTGTCGCGGGAGCTGCTGCGCCACCACATTCTCGACAACCTTCGCCAGAAAGGGGAGGTTGGAGACTGGACGATAGTTAGCTAGCTCCATTGGGTCGAGCGCAGGCCTCTTGAGCAAGGGTCTCACCACCGCCTCTTTCAAGGCGGTTGGTAAGTATCCCTCACTCAGTGAGGCGCTCACCAGGCCCAGGAGCCAGCCTCGTGTCACCTCCCAGGCTGCCAGTACCAGCCAGGAGGGGCACGGGTCCGTTAAACAAGTGGTGGGTCGCAGCCGTCCACGCAGCCTGTCCAAATCCTCGGGGGCAACAGAGTCAAACTCCTCCCAGAATGGTCCCTCAAGACTCGCTGTTGGCGGCTCGTCTGGTCCACTGACGGAGGTCCACCCTTAGTAACAGGTGTGTTAAGAGTTGTATTGGGAGGGATTCACGGCTGAAAATTTCACATCTCTTTGGTATAAAGATCCATGAAATACAACTACAGTAGCCTAGGAATTTCCCGCTTTTCCCAACCAGTAAAATACTATGTGAAATTCCAGGGAATTATAAATGCACTTTTTGATTCACTTCAAAGCTTCTAATTCAAAAACGTGATGCACAATCTCCTTATTCTTGTGCAACCACTTAGATAAAATGCTGTTGTCTGGGTCTTTTTTTTAAAATATTGCTTCTGCTTGAATAAGAGGCCACTTAGAGCTTTTCAACAAAGAACATGTAATAATCTGAGAGCTGACCCAGAAGCCACGATAGCTATTTTCGGGTTCATATTTTATGGAAATTATACAATTGGAAAAGCAGAATTTTTATGTATATAGCTGGTCAATGCTTATCACTTTTTTAAAAAAATTGGGATTTGGGAATGTGAACGGTATGTGGAAGGATTACAGCACTTTGGAAGGAATGGAGACAATATGGATGCTGACACAAAAGAGCAGATGGAATTGTGTGTTATTCCTGTTAAATCATGTTCCTGCTCTATTTATATATGCAGCTTGCCTCAATAACTTCTGTGAAGAACTCTTTACACTTAATATTGCAGTGCCAGTTCAGTGCGCGCGCGCGCACACACACACACACACACTCAAAGTCTTAATACCATCAGCCTAGGTAATCCAGAAATTACCACGTCTTGGTTTTCGGTACCCATTCAGAGTTCATTGCACAGAGACATTAGTAGGACCTTCTGTTTAGACATAAATAGGCAGGAAATGCTTTTCTTCTTCTTCATCTTTTTCTATTTTAAGCAGAAGATAAATGAAAATCACTCCTTGAAGAGGCTATTGCTTTGCCCAATCATGCAGGTGCTCCACTGCTGACGTGCCTGGTCTAGTCTAGCCTGTAGAGCAGACATAATCTAATGGCTAAATCCAACTTCTTTTTTCTCTTTATTTTTTATATCTTTCTTCGTTTGCATTAGTGTTTTATCTCTCCATTTGTAAACCCTAATAAAAATTATTACAAAAAAAGTGAAGGAGTAAGTCCCAATAAATAAAGACATTTCCTCTAGGCCATAAACACATAGGTTTGGCATCTAACATGCAAATTCAAGATGAGAACATCTCCCCCAGTTACATGAGTTATGTTCTGCAATCATAATACAAACAATACAATTAACAAGAGTTGTCAATTTGTATGCAGCCCTTTTCAGGAGGGATAGCATGTAAACTCACTACAACAATAACAATTACAAAAGCCTCTGGTGGCATCTTGAAGGCTAATGTTTATTTTGTCAAACATTTCAGGGGAGTCCAATTAATTTCTTTATATATCCCAAGCATTTACTGCCTCGAAACATTGATATATTGATCTCATGCTAGAAGACTAAAATACATTTCATGAGGGTTTTGCTTCTCCCAGAAGCCTTTGCTATCAATTTCTTGCTCAACAGGGAATGTTTTATACAGGTAGTCCTTGACTTACAACAGTTCATTTAGTGATGGTTCAAAGTTACAATGGCATGGAAAAAAGTGACATGACCGTTTTTCACACGACTTGCAGCATCCCCATAGTCATGTGATCAAAATTCAGACACTTGGCAACTGATTCACATTTATGACAGTTGCAGTGTCCCAGGGACATGGGGTCACCTTTTGTGACCTGACAAGCAAAGTCAATGGGGAAGCCAGATTCACTTAGCAACCTTGTCACTAATTTAGTGACAAGGTTGTTCACTTAATTACTTTTGTAATAATAATAATTACTTATTAAATGATTCACTTAATAACTTTGGCAAGAGAGGGGCAAAGTTCACTTAACAGATGTCTCACTTAGCAACAGAAATGTTAGGCTCAAATGTGGTCATAAGTTGAGGACTACTTTCACATACTTGTGATGCTGCTGGAAATACAGGAGAAAAAATGGTCAGAAGGAAGTGCAGAGGCAGACCGGTAATGAGTAATCTGTTGGTTATGTCAGGGTTAAGGTCAACCCAGTGGAAAAGCTGAGAATTTTAGTCCTCTGGCGCAGGTAAGTATGAATCGTATTCTTAGCTCTGGCAATATCAACTAGCTATTGCTGCTCATTAAGCAAACCAATTTTATTCTACAAAATATTGGAAGAGAAGATGGCAGCAGTAGTGTGCTGCTAAACCCTGGGAATGAAATTGGTGGAAGAATCGAGACATAAAGATTATGGGCCTGCTAACTTTTGCACTAGTGGTTTAACCATAATTTCCCTGCAAGTTAACTTAACTATCGGCTTCCAAACAAATTTGAGAAAAGGTCCCGATGATGTAGGCTTTGGAAAAAGAGTGGTCTCTCTTAGGCCAAGAGCTAAACCAGACACAATTCTGTTCAGTTGCTTCCTGATCTTTTCCTAGTCTGTGAATTTCTGATCTTAGCTTAAAAGCAAATTAAGATGTGATGCTCTAACCACCTAACAATAGCTTATTCCCTACTTAAATACACTGACCAAACACTATGGCAGTGGTGGGTTTCAAAATTTTTTAGAACCTATTCCAGTGATGGCAAACCTATGGCACACGTTCCACAGGTGGCACGTGGAGCCATTTGTCAGGGCACGCGAGGCGCTACCTGTCAGCTGAGTTCACCCTTTTTTAAAGCCATTTTTCGCCCTCCCCAGGCTCCAGAGCCTTTATCCAGACTCCCTTGTCTTTCACAGCCGCCTCGTTTCCAATTGGGAACCATGGAGAGGGATGGAAATGATCGATTTCTTCCTCCCCCCAACTGGAAACGAGGCGGCTGTGAAAGACAAAGGAGCACGACCCACGCGGTGTGTACAAACAGCAAAAGGTGGAACAGCAGAAGAGTTTGGCTGTTTGAAAAGCCCCGCGTGGAACTCTTATCGTGTTCCTTCTTTTGCTGTTTGTACACGCTCCCTTGTCACACTCCCTTGTCCTTCACAGCCGCCTCGTTTCCAATTGGGGCAGGGATCCTTGGAGAGAGATGAAAAAGATCGATTTCTTCCCCCCCTCCCAATTGGAAACAAGGCGGCTGTGAAAGACAAGGGAGTACGACCCGCGCAGCTTGTTCAAACAGCAGGAGAAGGAACAGGAGGGGAACATTTCCTCTGACAGACGCCTCGTTTCCAATGAAGGGGGTGGGGAATCCATGTGATTTCCTCCTCCTGTAATTCCCCACCCTCCCTCCGTGCGCCTACCAGCCAAAACCTCCCGGAAGGCTTCTGCTGGTGGGCAAGCGGGGGGGGGGGGATGCCAGGGCACGCTAAATTCTTTCAACCGGTACGCGCGTACCAGACAGAACCGGCTGAAACCCACCTCTGACGTAGGGGATTATTTTTTCATGGCCAGCTTGACTTTAAGGTGTCTTGTTAAAGGCATGCCACAAGGGAAACAAACTGAAAATGAACAATACAACTTATTAGAAAAGAGCAGTCTTTTATATTTCAACAAACTAATTACATATTCTTTATCACTTTGTTTCCCTTATTCTCTCAAGCAATATGAATCTTCTAAAACTATGACACTGAGCCATTGTGTTGTTCAAGGACGTATGGAAAGTATACTGTATGAAATGGCTGGCTTTGTTCCCTTTTTGCAATGGTCTCATATTTAGACGGCGTCACCTCTGAAAACCTTTTTCTATCCCCCCACCCCTTTATTCATGAATGAAGTGAAAAGATCTTTATAGAGTACACGGGCACATCTGGAAAGCAAACCCTTATTATTATTGAAGATATATTTGTCTTTTTGCTTGCATAAGCACTCTGAACAATGCACGCTTTTGCAGAAAGCTAAACTCGTGAGACTAAAGATGAAGGCCATTATTTTTAGAGAAAACCATTCCCATTTTAGTAAGCCATTTAAAACACATTCTTATTCCCGCTTCCCCCTGTAGGAAGGTCACCTCAAATAATATCTACAGAAGTGTTTTCTTCTTCTGTACTCAATAGGTATCTGTCTCCTTTTCTTTCCTAAGACAATCTGGATCTGCACAAAGTCCACAGATTCACACGTCATTAGAGCTTAATGTTGGTTTATGTGTTGGGTGAAACTAATTGTGATTAGTGTATTCCATATGCTGGAAACCAGACCTTCATATTGCAACAATTTCAATTTCATTCAATTAAAAAAAATAGCTTTTTAAATAGACAGGAGTCAAACACAAGTAGTCCTTGACTTACAACAGTTCATTTAGCGACTGTTCAAAGTTACAATGGCACTGAGAAAAGTAACATGACCATTTTTCATAATTGCAACCTTTGTAGCATCCTTGTGATTGTCTGAACAAAATTTATATACTTGGCAACGGATTCATACTTAATGACCATTGCTGTGTCCCAAGGTCATGCGAGCCACCTTTTGATAAGCAAAGTCAATGGGTAAACTAGATTCACTTAACAATCAGATTACTAGCTTATCAATTGCACTGATTCACTTAGCAACTGTCGCAAGAAATGTCATAAAATGGGAGGAAAATTCACTTAACAGAAATTTTGGACTCAATTGTGGTTGTAAGTCGAGGACTATGTGTTTTTGACTCCTGTCTACCCGTACCTGGTGGGATCCAAGATTATAAAATTGTTAATATCTGATGGATCTTAGGAACTGTAGAGGAACTCCAAGAACACATCTAAGATAGTACCAAGGCTTTTGATAATTTAAGGCACAACAAAATGTGAATAGCTTCTTTAAAAATTTGGGCACACCAGGCTGCCTCATCACCCTAATGAAGAATTTTGTACACTGACCAGAAAGCAAATAGGTGGGATGAAACTGCAACTAAATACTCTGGGAGTACCTATTTCTTGAGCTTCTGCTATCCCTTGGCTCAGGCTATGGTAGTTTGGCTATGGGGCAAGTTGTAATCCTTTTCAAATCAGATGGATCTAGTAGTAGTTCTCATCTATTTTAGTGTGATCTATTTAGGACAACATTTGAAAAATATCCAGAAGTTACAAATAGTGCAAAACTAAGCTTTTATTTCGCAAGAAACAAAAAAGATATGATGTCTGTACCGAAAGCTTGGACTGAATGTTGAATGCTTACTGCTCATAACATTTTTGGTGTTGAGAAAACCTAAAGATGAATTGTCCATGGAGATTCTCAGTCATCCAGGTCATGGTTGTCCCGAAGGTGCTTTTTCAAGAGGCAACTGGGCATTCTGTTTTCCTTTGAAGATGTTTCGCTTCTCATCATCTTCAAAGAAAAAGTCCAGTTGCCTCTTGAAAAGCACCTTTGGGAATAAAGATGAATTGTTATGGCCAAGCTTTTAATTGTTAATCAATTTTTATTGCTCCTTACATTGGGAGTTTAAACTGTGGTTTTTGTTTTGTGGTTTCCCATATTGAATGCTTGTTTAAATACAAAATTAAATTAAATAATCTTCCAGGTTAAGGCAAGAGTTCTTTCCTGGAATGGTGTGTAAAATGGTATGATATATGATATGTAAACACAATGCTCCAAAACTGGAAGTTTTTAAGAAGAGATTGGGCAACCATTTGTCCGATATGGTATAGGATTTCCTGCCTGAGCAGCGGGTCAGACTAGAAGTCCTCCAAGGTCCCTTCTAACTCTGTTATTCTATTCTATTCTGTTCTATTCTATTCTGTTCTATTCTATTCTATTCTATTCTATTCTATTCTATTCTATTCTATTCCATTCCATTCCATTCCATTTTATTCTATGACTCTTGATTATACACCATAAACCAAAAGGGCTTGTTTGTCTAGTGCCTGTATTACAGAGATATTTGTACTCCTGTTTCATCTTATCATTTTACATACTTGGGACGTACAGGAGAATTTGCTCAAAATTCATTGGATGATGATCTATGCTCAAATTCATAAATTAAAGCTAATGGGCACTAGTTTGGCATATTAGAATACTTTATAACTTGATATAGTCTTCCACATGCTAACTTTTAATCCTCCGTTACACCCATCTAATGCTCCCACAATTCCTTGCTGATTCTCACTTTTTATACATATTTTTAATTTTTAACTTATAATTTATATATCTTCTAGCTGTTTATAATTTCTTTTAGATTTTCATTTTCACTTTTGGTACATTAAATCGTTTATGCTTCTTTTTAATGGTTATATTCCACTACAGTAGGTCAATGATCATAATTAAAATTTGACTATACTTGTCATATAGGTATATGGGGGAAGGCAAAAGAAGGTGTGGCGGTAAGGTATTATAAAGGAAGTAAGGCAAGTAAAGTGAGTATGCAAGAAGAACTGTAATTGTTTTAGATTAATTCATATAAAAAGTTCAAGTCTGCCTTTTCTTCCAGTTATGATGGATAGTCACCATACACTGCATTTGATGTGAATGGAGTCTTTTTTGTACTGTACCCAGAATTACATAATTGGAGTTGGGCGACTTTGACTTTTTAGAGTTACACTGTCCCTGAGGATTTCCACACTAGCAATTTATGATGTCAGCTAATCATTGGTGTGATGATAGATCATTAAATATAGACAGATTTGATGTTGCCACGATGGCAATTTAAAGTGACTAGGGGTATACTATCCCTTCTGTGGATATTTTTATTCAAACAAATAAAATTGCATCCATTTCTGGACATGTGAGATTTGTTGACAAAAAAGCATGTCCAGAGGATAAGGATGAAGGGCCAGGAAGGAATAATTGATGAGGAATAGTTAGAGTTAAGGCAATTTGGCTGCTACATGCCTCGTATGCCTATTATTAAAGAATACATACCTGTACTTCTGGTTTCTGAACATATGTCTGTAAAAATGATTTGGAAATTGCAAGTGGTTAAAAATATAGCCACTAAATGATCAATATTGTAAGAGCAAAGCAGTCAGTACATGCTATACTGATAGCCAATTAATTGCCAGCAAATTAAAGTGCCAGTTTAAACCTTTAATGGGCTGCACTTAGTATCTGAAAGACTGCTCGCATCCCTAAGAACAAGACTGCTATTTGAGGCCTTGCTGTCTGGCCAGGACACCAAGGGAAAAAAGGATGCTATTAAGAACAGAGCATTTTCAGAGAAAACTCTGCAGCTGTGGTGGATTTTTCCTCCTCCCCAAATCCCAGTCCCCTCTTACTGCTTTCAAGTCATCTTTGACAATGCTTTCCTTTTGTAAAACATTTATACACATATAGACTTCTGCATCTCTTTACTTCAGTATAGAAATTTGCTTTTTTCCTCTTTTATAAACTATTAGAACTTTTTTAAAATGTTGGTACACAAATGGACTAATGCATACTCTGCCTCACAAAGGGTGATTATTCCCTTACATATCAAAATGCAAGTGAGAGGTGCTTCCAGATAGATGGATTCTAGTGCTATCAAAAATATATAGTAAGGTTGACTTTCTCCTTCCTTAATGGATTGGGTGTGAAGAAGTGTGTGTTTTCCACACAAAAATATAAGTGAAGGGTCACAGGTTGGGAGACTCCCTTAAATTCTGTCAGTAAGGAAACGTAATTATGTTTTTTTCTTCTGAATCATCCCTAGGTTGGAGTGCCTGTCCTATGTATTCATGCTGATCGCAATTATGGTTCACACAGCCGAATTTTATTGTTTTCCAAGCAACCTGCCTGGTATTAAATGCGGGTATTGGCTTTGCTAACCGAAACCGTTGTGTCTAACAGCCGCCGCCGATACTTCCCTAACTTGCGCCTGTTCTCCAAACTTTTTGGTCTCGGGGGTCTTTTACTTTCTTAAAAACGATGGACGACGCCCAAAAGCTTTGATTTGTGTGGGTGGTCTCTATCGCTGTTTACTGGATTAGGGGTTTAAAGGGAGAACTTTGACAATGTTTTTTTATTGGATTTATTCGCGGACCCTTTGAAAGGTCTCGGGGGTGCCCAGGTTCCACGTGGAGGAACGCTGCTCCGTGGGAATACCCAGGGGGGCTTCCTTTCACCCTTCCCGCAAGGCATCCTGGAGGAACCCACCTGCTCTCTCCTCCTTTCATTTTTTTCCTTCCCGCCCGGGATTTTCAGCCGGGGTCCGGCCACCGAAGCCAGCGCCGGGGCCGAGAAGGGGCGGGGGGGGGGACAGGCTTTCCCCTCGCAGAAACGAGACCTCCCCGAGGTTATAGCGACGGTTCCCAGGCGGACAGGCACCCCCCGCCCTTTCTAGCCCCTTTAGCGCTATCTTCCCCTCCCAGGAAGGGCGCGCGGGCTCCTGTCGAGCCTGGCGGCGGGTTCGGATGCTGCGGCTCTTTCCCAAGCTGCATCGCGGCGCAGCGGCGGCGCTGCTCTCTGGCTCGGCCCGTCGCTGTCACCGCCAGGAGGAGGCTGCGGCGGCTGCGCTTTCCCGACCGGCCTGGTGCCCGCCAGCCGCCGCAGCAGCTTGCAGGAAGAAGCCGCCGCTCCTGCAGTTGCCGCCGCAGCCGCCGCCATCATGGTGCCCGGGGCTGCAGCTCTGCCGGCGGCCTGGGGGCTTTGAGCCCCGCATCACCTCCTCTTCCTCCTGTCGCCGGTCGTGCCGTCGCCGCCACCGCCCTTCACTCCGCCGTTTTGGGCCGCCGGTAAGGACAACCCCCCCTTCCCCCCCCGCTCGAGCGAGGGAGCCGGAGCGGGAAGCGGGCCTGGCGGAGGGCGGCCGCCCCTCTGGCCCGCCGATGGGGCCTCGGTGGCCCCTGGGTGTCGGGCGGGGTCACCTGCGTCGGGCCCGATGTTCGCTAAGGACTCCGGGATCTCCCTGCTTAGCACTCCAGCTTGCCCGAGGCCTGCAGTTGCAGAAGGTGAAGTGTGTCTGCCGGCCCTGGGCAACCCCAAGCAGGCCTCGCCGGAGCTCTCCGCTTCTTCCTCGGCTCTTCGGTGAGGCAGGCAGGCAAAAGGGAGGAAAGATACACAAACAAAGGAAGGGGGCTCCCGGGGTGGCTGGCTGGGTGGGCAGGCAGGTCTCCTCTGGGAAGCTTCCCCCACCCCACTTTCTTGCTTCGGCCGAGTGGGGGGCCTTCTTGGAAACGGGCTGGAGGAAGGACCCCAGCAGACAAAGGGACTTGTTGTAGGGCCGGTCCACCCCCTAGGTAGGAAGCATTCCTGTCGCGTTGGCCCATGACGGTTGCTTCCCCTTGGTTCTCTGGCTCCCGTTTGGAAAGTTAGGGCTACAAAAAGGTGGCGGGCAGGTTGCCCTTCGAATGGCGGCCGCTGTAATAGGGCCCTGGCTATCAAGAATGACCCCCGATCATAACCCCCTTGAATGCAAAGATTGACAACCTGTGTGAAGCCCCAACTCTAGCTGCTTCCTGTTTAGCCAAAGAGTTCCTTCGGATCTTTGACACAGGCTGCTCAACATAACAGACAAAGGGATTGACAGACAGATAGATATATCTGTCAATCCATATATATATATTCCCTAATCTGTGAAATCCATTCTCGGATTGGGTTTTGATTTACTCTGAATTCTTTAAAATTTTGACAAAAGATGAGTGAGCTGCCCTGCAGAAGCAGTCCCCCTTTAAAAAAAAGGGGTTTTAGATTCAGAATACCTTGATAAGAAATAATTCAAGAATAGCAGTATATGGCTTCTTTTTGCTGTTTAGTGAGGAATTCTAATCTCTTTGGAGACAGACAGTCAGAAACATAGATTGAGACTGCATGCCTATGCAGGTGTCCATGGGAATCAAATCTGCTTAATCTCAGCGGCAATTATTTGTTTTAATAAATGTTCATTGGGATGCAAAAAGAGTGATCCAGAATCCAGAAATTAATTCGTTCCCATAACTGCCATTTTTAATCTTTTTTTCTTGTACCATTAAATTACAGTCCTTTTTATGATTATATTTTGAAAGTAAGAAACAGTGATAATAATTGAGTCCATCTACTTGGCATCTTTACTTTTAGGGTGGTTATATACCTAAATGATATGACTTCTGTAATTCATTTTTAACTTTATAAGAAGAAGATGATAAAATGTTTGGGAGCTTATTTATGAGTAGAAATGCCCAATTCTAAAAACAGCTAAGATGTAATACTCTATACATAATTGTTTGTATTTATCTATTTACATGTAGAATTGAAAATAACTACTCGCCACAATTCAAACAAGCATTTACAGATTCCAGACTATTATTATTCAGAGAAAACTCTGCATGAGTTGAAAGACAGTAGGATGATCCTAGGTTAAGGTATTGTGGTAGAAACACATCCCTGAAAGAATCACAAAGTATAGACATGTTTTTAAGCCATAAAACATGTTGAAGCAAATCCTACACTTAAGATCACCTAAAACATAGGAGCATTTCTAATAAGTGTTATTCCCCCTGGAAGTGCATGTAAAAATATTTCATTGGAGGATATTGGAATTGCTTAAACATATTTTTCAGGAAATGTTTATTAGCGTGGTTATAGCTACCTGTTAAATCATGTGTAAAAATCTTCATAGGAGAACATTTTCAGTGGCATCAAGTTTCCTGTTTACCCACATGGGAATAATCTGAAAAATATCTCCAAAATGAATTGTGATAATGACAAAACTCATTCATTATCAAAATATTTGCTTTCTACTTTTCTTGTACACTAGATAGAGTATTCAGACCCAACTTAAGTAGAGACATGCCTAAATATCATTAATGACTTCTAATTAATGTTTTTTAATGTAATTAAAGCATTAGTTACCTATGCTATTGAATGATTATTCTATTCCATATGTTAACTCTGGCAACATTCTGATATAAATAATATATTGGAATAAAGATGATTTCAGACTGATACTCTAATAATCAACCAAAATTTCATCTTATCTTGATTTTGTTTTCATTAAGGAAAAAAAGGGAAATGAATGTTACAACAGAATATGTTATTTCTGAATATCAGAAAATATTCTTTTTATATATAATAATTTTTACTAAAATTAAAAAGAGAAAAACCAAAACAAACAAAAATTCAATAATAAAATAAAAATAAAAAAGTGCAGAAAAGAAAAAATAAGAGAACAAAGGAAATAAGATATAAGATCATAGTAAAGAAAAAAATATATGTAAAGGAATGATTTTTCCCTTCAGGATAACAATTATAATTTTTTTAATAACTTGTCACTTCTTTTAAATTACAACAAAATATCTCTTCTTCCCACATCCTATTTCTTCTTCGTAAACAGATCCTTAAAGCCTCATCATTCATTCCTGATCAGCAAAAGTATATTAATTACCAGAGACAACAACATATATATTTTAACCTTGATCAAATAAACCAACTTTATATTGACTTTTAATCCATTCAAATAAAATCTTAGAACCCAATTTTTCTTTTCATTTTATCTTTATCTCTTTTCACAAGATTCTTCAAAGTTTTAACAAGTCAGTTTTATAAATTGGAGATTGGAAAGCTATCCAGGACACTCTTTTTACTATTAAGACATCTTCTGTTTTCAATTATATATCTAGTATGGCATCTTTTCCATATCATTCTTATAGCCTGTCATTTTTAAAATCTACTTTCAGATCAATCTCAACCTTGTCCAGTAAAACTTGTTCCTTTTCCATCACATATTTAAACACAGTCTATCTTTAGAGACAGACACTCTTAAAATTAACTTCTAGAATCATTGTTCAAAAATATCCTTCAATATATTAAGATATTGTATTTGCAAGTCAAATTTAAATGTTTTTCTCCTTTAATAATCTTTAGTTTCTTCTGGTTCCCTCTCCTGTCCAGCCTTCAAAGTTCCATCATACCATTAAAAAAAATAAAAATAAAATGAGAGTATTTTCCTATGGGAAGGATTCTTATAATTAACTCTGAAATCTTATTTCAAATCCATGTGTTTGTAACTTTCCAAAATCAAAGTTCCAATCACCCTTTAGCTGCATTTCAAATATTTTTTTTGAAATTCTTAAACTTGTTTTAAAGTTTTTTTTCACTAAGAATTGAAGGGAACTCGTGGTACTATAAAACTTGTTGATTCAAAAGTGTCTAATAGCTGAAAAGCAGTTAATAAGCAATTTCTGAAAGTGATTAGAAAAGGAAGTATGCAAAGCCGGTGTCCTTTGAACAAGAGAAGATGGTTTCCCCTTATCTCCCAGAACTCTAAATCTGGAGATCTTTGTCTTTCATGAGGAACAACTGTCTGGTGGAACATCTGTAGGTGATCACAAGTCCTTTCCTCCTCTGGAGAGAAATTACAAAGAACCATCTACTTGTGTTTAGTGGATCTGCTTTCACTTTCATTCTACACATGGGGTAATTTTATAATATAAATCTTATGTAAAAGTACCTTGTGCATGTAAATTGTAGGACATAACGAGAAAAAAAAAGTTCAGATCATAAGCTTAAATAAAGTTTCCAAATAATTTAGAAAATTATGGAAACTCTGTATTTAAGTTTGAGGTTTAGGAGCAATATTTTGTGAATTCTGTCATATTTTCTGATTTTGATGTAATATACTATTGACCCCACTTAAATGTGTTTGTAAACAATGGTTTATAGATTATTTTATTTCTCTACTTTCCAGTTTACTAGAAATTAAAAATAGTTTCTATTGTGCAAAATGAGTCAGTTGTATTTAATTGAATGAAACGTGATGTGCAAAATGTATGAAAATGAAATATAATTTATGCTGAGTTTATTTTTATGTATATCTAACATATAAAGTTGGGGTCTGTTGCTACACATGAAGAAAAGTTAAATCTTGTTGTAGATAGCATTTATATATTTAAGATATTTTCATGATTATCTTTAAAAGTTACAGTTGTAACTTTACATTATTTAAATTTTTAAATAATTTAAGCAGAGCTACCTAGAGACTTTGAATAAAAAAATATGATCTTTTGGATTTTACTCTTAATTACTAGTTATTTTGCAAACAAGTAGATACTGAAGCATCAGTAATGGTTCTGGGAAATTTTCTTTTTCAGATTGCAATGTTGAAAATGTTACCATTGTTTCTGGGACTTTACTTCTCTGCTACTTCTGTGGATTTCTTTGAGACTGACAGATCAGTGACTTTGGGTTAAGTCGGTGGTGGGTTTCAAAATTTTTAGAAACTCTTCTGTAGGTGTGGCCTGCTTTGTGGGAGTGGCTTGCTGGCCGTGTGACTGGGTGGGAGTGGCTTGCCGGCCATGTGACCGAGTGGGAGTGGCTTACCGGCCATGTGACTGGGTTGGCGTGGCCAGCTTGTAAAATGTGGTGACTCACTTAACAATGCTCTTGCTTAGCAACCAAAATGTTGGCTCAGAAACTCTGGCATTTGTAGCATGCAAGTCTTAAAGCTGTCAAGTTACAAGACCCTTGCACCCCTAGCCCTTTAGAAAAAAAACCCCAGGGGTGTTCAAACTTGACAGCTTTAAGGCTTGTGGACTTCAACTCCCAGAATTCCTCCTCCAGTCATGTTGGCTCAGGAACTCTGGCATTGAAGTGTGCAAGTAGCTGTCAGGTTACAAGACCCTTGCACCCCTAACCCTTTAGAAAAAAATCCCCAGGGGTATTCAAACTTGACAGCTTTAAGACTTGTGGACTTCAACTCCCAGAATTTCTCCTCTCGCTATTCATCTTGATGATGTACGGGTGGGCGGGGGGGAGGGAGCTGGAACCGGTTCTAAACGGCACTGTAGATTTGTGGAATCTCTTCTATTGAAGGGGTTAGAACTGTCAGGAACCCACCCCTGGGTTAAATTGATGTCTTTATGTTGGTGTAGCTTTCAAAAGGATTAAGGCTGTGACTTTTAAAAAAAGTCTATAATGTTTATCTGAAAAGTAATGATTGCATGGTTTCATGGTTTTTAAAAAATGAATCTTGCCTTCTCTCTCTCTTTCTGTCTCTCTGATGGAAGAGGGAAGTCAGATTCTTTCATATCTTTCATTTTTTCAATTTCCTTGAATTCAACTTCTGATAATTTAATGGACACATCTATATATATATTGTGGTGAAATTATGGGAAAGGTTTGTCAATAATGGGAAATACAATAGCATAATGTTTAATAAATACTTGAATTTCACAAATAAGGATTGCTCTGAGAATGTTTGTCCTTTTAATTGCATTGACCTCACCGGAATAGATTATATAATGGTAAAGTGACATCCTTGCAGTAAAAGAACAACTCTTATAATTTTATAATTATTATCCTGTTCATCAGATAAAATTATTGTTATGCTTTTTACAAATTGACATAAATATTGATTACTTCAGGGAAAAAGCAATCTCTGCCATCCCAAATGTATATTAAATGAACATTTCATAATTTAATAATAATGAACAATTTTCTTTAGCTATTTCCTTATTTTAAAACTCCTGGTCACTTTTTATAGTCTTTCTGCTTGCATTTTTTATATTACAAAAGTTACAATAATACTGAAAATTTGACTCCCACCTCCTTAATCTATTTTTTTTAATTCAGTTAAACCAGTAAAGTCAAAAAGCAATTATTCAGATTATAATTTCATGCATTCTTTGTTTATGTGTGGATAAGGAAGAGACATGATCTTTATACTGAGAAACCATTGATATAATCAATGCCATCACAGAATGTAAGAAGAATATTCTTCTGGAGATACCACAAAAATGTCTTAGTAGAATCACAGAAATATTTTGGGTGGTGCAAGATAATGCACAGAAACAAATGAATATTACCAATGCTTTCATTAATACTGCCGTTTTGGACTCAATTTACATCTCTGAAATCTTGTAAGAGCAGTATTGCTCAGTGTTAAGTCAGTACAGTCTGAAATAGGTCCGATTGGTCCGATTGACCAAAGTTTAGGAAAAACTTGGGCTTTTTTTTTCTTGAGGCTACCAGCTAATAGCTAAGATGAGAGCAATTAGAGATGACTTTTAACATTGGCACCATGTTCCCGAAAGGAACCTCTTACCCCAACAAAGTCTGAACAGAAAACAGGATTCTGATACTAGTGTATGGATTCAAATCCATACACTGAATATCAGATGGGCACAATTTCCCCCTTATTCTAACTCTGTAAATTTCTAGCTCATAGAACAGTGATGGCTAACCTTTTTCTCCTTGTGTGCCAAAATTGGGTAGGCGTGTGTGACAGCACACACACACACACGTGCCCACAGCCATAATGCAATGCGCCTCGCCCCCTGTGCATGCACGCATGACCCACCCCCCGCACATGCGTGCGATGCCCTGCACTCCATTTTGGGCCTAGCAGGCCTCACTGCAGCCTCTGAGACCAACAATGGTGTGTGACCCCCACCACCTTTGCACATGCGCACATATCTACCACATGCGCGGGAGAGACCCCCAAATCAGCTGGCCAGTGGGAGTCGCACGCACATGCGCGGTGGAGCTGAGCTGGATGATGGCACGTGTGCCCGCAGAGGGGGCTCCATGTGTCACCTGTGGCACATATGCCCTAGGTTCATCATCACAGTCATAGAACAAACAAATGATGATGTGTTTTCAATCAGCACAAATCTTTTGTTCACCTTGACCCTTTTCTAGCCTCCACTCTGCAGCCTAACAACTTTGTCCCTTAATTCCAACACGAAACACTGGGAGCTGGAAGACATACTTCCCTGTATCACTGAGCAAATTCTCACCCAGCTGCAGATCCATATGGGTCTGACCAGATTTGGGACATCACCACCATCCCGCCCCCAATTCACTCTTCTCTTTTTCTTGGAATTAGGGAGAACTGCAATAGAATGTCTGACTGAACATTCCTCTCTAAGTCTCTAAAGAAGGACATTTTATAGCTCCATCACAACAGCTAACAAGGTGGACATTTTGAACTATTTAAAACTACTCATCTCCCATTCAATGGCTTTTAGTGACCTTGTTTTCCAGCAGATGCCAAAGGTTATGCCTTTTTCTTGTTACACATCTTATGATGCTAAACCTCTACTTGGTGTGTTGGATTTTGTTCCAATTCCACAGGGATTTTGAGATATGGATTTTATTTCCAATCCACCATATGTCAAGAAAGTGGCTGCTGTCTTTTTTTCCCCAAGTTTGACCTGATTTCAAAAATGGAGCTGTTCGTTCCCTGTCATGACCTATCCTTGCCCTCAAAACAATCTTATCTGTTTATTCACCAGATTCTTGGTCATGAAAGGCATGCTGTAATGTCTAGTTTCTGGCAGGCAGTTTCAATTCACAGTTTACTTCATAGTTGTTAAACGAATGATACTTTAGCCCGATAATGTTTTTGCTTTGTGAATGATCAGCAAAACAATTAGAATGATCTTTTTTCATACACTGTAGCTAAGCTTACCTACAAGAACTGAGTTAATTCTTTACTTGTATGTCACTATTCCAGAACGTGTATGCCTAGTAGCTACCATCCATGTCTGTTGCCTGACGCTTGTGCACCTTATCCCATTTCTGAGGGTTTGAATTTTTTACCAGAAACTCCAAGCAGTACAATAGGTGTTTCTTCAAAGAACACATGCATCTTGTCAGGGCTTCCTAGAATGTATCACTGATTGACATCACCCCTGGATGGGATTTGAGGGGACAGACTTTTTCAGTTTTAACTAAAACATAAAAGGAAGCAGTGCAAGACTACAGGCTCATCTATGAAAAGGGCAGAGAAAGAGGAGGAAATGGAAGGAAGGTGATGAGGACAAGTTCTGACAAGATCAGAAGCAAATAGTCTGAGCTCACATGGATACTTTAGAGCAGGGGTGTCAAACTCAAGGCCCATGGTTATATCTGGCCCACAGGGCTGCCCTGAAAACAGTGGACTGATCTGCAGTGCCTCTGCCAGTGAAAACGGAGTTCGGGAGCCCGTTTTCACTGGCAGAGCGCTCAGGCGCCCACAGGTGCCCCCAACATGAGTGATGTGGGACTGCCCGCACCCACCCTGGTCATGCCCCCCCCCCAACGTCAAACACAACTCTGATGCGGCCCTCAATGAAATTGAGATTGACACCCCTGCTTTAGAGTAACAAGACTCGGGGACCCACTGCTTACCCCTCACTGCATGGGCTGGAAGAAATGATGCAGAAGTGAACTCTGCTTCTGAATAAATAGGACTTCCATTTATGGACAATTGTTGTCCATAACAATGTTGGACTTACTTTTAATGGCTTAGTTCTTAGGGTAAGCATAATAATCAGAGAGATGTATCCTTCAATCACTGTCTGTAAGGCTTGGAAAAATCTGACACTTCAGCAAAATGGCATAGAAATACCCAACCTGCTGAAACATTAAACAGCTTACTAAGCAGATCACTTCATTGTATACTTCAGCAATACATCACCATATATACTACTCCATTTATTTAAAAAAGGAATAGCTGCCATGTCATAATATTTACTCTATGCAGCACACAGAGGGTTAAAATAAAAAAGCCATAAGTTACAAAGCATGTATCCAGAACATTAATACCCCCCCCCCCTTTCCAAGCAGTAAAGGTAAGAACTAGATAAATCAACTACATATTGGCTTATTCTTGCCAGAATGCAGTAGAACAATGAGGCCCTGGTGGTCTTAATTGTACAGTCTCTCACCATCGGTGCCTTTGAGAGTTGTTGACCCTCACTCGTATCTTTTTGATCTTCTAAGGAGACAAGAAAGCAGACTCTTGTGAGAAGTGGGAGTGAGAAGGAGATTAGAAGCTCAGGGACCTGTTTGTAGGATAAATCACAGCCCCCTTTTTCATAATTTCATTTTGAACACTGCCACTGCACTTTATATCCTCCCTTTGAATTCCACTTCTATGGATTACATTTTTCCCTTTGGTTAGAGACCCATCTTTTTATCCTTTTCCGTAAACTAAAATAGTCCACGTTTTTGAAATCTTTACTTTTGGCTTGAAAAGGTTTCCCCCCCCCCCCCAATCCCTGAATGACTTTTGCTATTATATATTATTAGCCTTTTGTAGCTTTGGTTTCCAGATTTAAAATAAATTAATGGTTATGAGATAACCCCCTCCACCCCATTATCCTAAACTCATCCTTGTACATATGAGGAATACATTCCTTGTATCTCATAGGCAGCATGAGGGAGACCAAAAAGCAAGAATTTGTTACCAGTAGGTAATAGAATTTGGGAGAAACTCACAGCTTCATTATCACACATTATAAAGGTAATTGAGAGGTGGGAGATAATTATCTAATCAAAAGTGAAACCATTCATTATCATTCTGAAGATGAACTAGTCTAGTTCATAATCAGAAGCCGTGGTTTTAGAACTGTTAATGCCAGATGACATGCACAAAACCCCCAATCCAACTAAATGATGAGATCCTTTCTTTTCATTGCTTAGGCAACCAGGTTTCCCAATTACTGTTTACTTGTTTTAAAGGTGTTGTTCATAACTTTTATATAAGGATAAAGTATACTATTAGCAACTGTGTGGGAGAAATACAGTTATCCTTAAAATAGCAAATGAACTTACAGGGACATTAGTATTTTCTAAAACAGCCATAGATAAAAATTATTCTCTGGCATCCACGCCATCTGTAGTCTGTTGGCTCTTATCCAACAAAAAAAGTTTAATAAAATGTCTACCTTACCATTTTTAAAAATCTTCTGTAACATTTTTCAGTATGTCTTGCCTTGTTTGTTACCAGAATAGAAAAATTATACTCTCATCCAAATAAAGGCTCATCCTAAATTTCTGGGCAATAATGTCTGTTCTTTTATGTCCTACTCCTTCAGGCCTATTTTGATGTCAGATCTTATGCCAGGGAAGTTATCAATATGTACACAACAAAGTGAACAAGTCTAGATGGATTCTTTCTGTTATTTTCTAAATATAAAAGAATAGATCTTACCATAGCTCTTGGTTTTTCTGAAGCTGAAACAATGATACAGATCTCATAGATACTTTGTAAATATTGTGGTGTTTATTTAGATAATTACAAGTCATCCTTAATGACTGGTCACCCAGCAGTTACTTGAAGTTATGATAGACACCCCCTCCCCAACTACCTAAGATCCTGTTTCAAGGTTGCAGCTGCTGCAGTGCCCATCAGTCATCTGTTCTTCATTTAAGGAACCACACTTCATGACTTCCTCTGGGGACTGGGCATGTTGGATTATGATCATAGGGTGAGAATCTATCTGTATTAAAATCTTATATCTTTGAAATGGGTTTCTTCTGTGTTTCAGTATAATTGTATATGCCAGCGATAGCGAACCTTTTTTGGCTCGTGTGCCATAAGCGGGGGGAGTGCAGGGGGGGGTCATGTGTGGGTGTGCTGCACCCATAATATAATGAGCGACACCCCCCCCAGCGTGATGTTCCATCTGTGGTACGGGTGCCATAGGTTCGCCATCCTGGGTATGTGCTGTCCCAGGATGATTCTAGCTCCACAACAGCATTTGTTCTAGAAAATATCAATAATTCAACCTTCTCTTTATACTTCCACTCGTGAGCTTTCGTTGTTTTGGTTAATTTGAAGTGAATATATCATATTGAGCATATTGGATTGCTCAGTTAGCCTTAAAAACTGTTAGGTTCTTCTGAATCCCTGCAATCTTTAAAAGAATGCTCTCTTGTATGTTGCCTATTTACTATATTGAAGTCAAAGGGTTTGTAGATAAGACATCTCTTAGATGTCTCTAAAATATGATACTTGTATTACTGATTTGCTTCTTAAGAAGGTTTAACTATATATTCAACTCTGGGGGTTTTTTTGGCCTGTATAAAAAACAAAAGAGCAACTACCGTATTTTTCAGAGTATAAGACACTCTGGAGTATAAGACACACCTTAGTTTTTGGGGAGGAAAATAAGAAGAAAAAAAATTCTGCCTCTGTCTACCAGCATCCATGGTATTCAGCTGACACATGGTAACAAGGTCAGCCAATGAATAGGCATAGCAACTAAGTCAGCCAATGAGGGCTATTTGGACTCTGAAATTTGCTGTGTGAGCAACAAGGAGACAGGAAGGAGCCTGGCTTAGCAGAGAACTGAAAGTGAAACTGCTTGTGTTTTGCTTGTATTTACCGCTTCCTTGGAAAACCTGCTTTTGGTAATGTATATTATTATTATTTTGAATCCTGCTGAATCAGTTACTGCGCTTTCTGAATGTGATTGCTGCGGCAAACTCTGACCAGCCAGGTCAGCTTCAGCATTTATTGCAGCCTGATTCAGCACAGCTGATTGGGATACCCCAATCAGCTGTTCCAGGCTGCAGGGATTGTCACAGACCATCCCTGCCTCCATACCTCACTTTTTTGTCCTCTGGTGGGGGGAGGGGCTACATTTGGGCGTATACTATGCACCCAAATTTTCACCTTCTTTTGGGGGGTTAAAAAGTGCATCTTATACTCTGAAAAATATGGTTTTTCATATAATACTTAGTTTTTTTCTCTTTATTGTTATCTATACCAAATATTTGAAAGATGGGTTAGACAATAAATATAAATTTATTAATATTACTAAGGCATAGAAGTATATAGTAAAATAATGATTTTGAAGCCAACCATATAACACTTACCCTGTATCACTTATGCACTGAACCCTCCAGACACAATCTGGATCCTACTTCTCAGGGTTTCATCTGATTTTAAGGATATCTTCAGACTCTACATCTGTCTGCCACACATTCCGCTTAGTTTTTGACAGGACAGGACCTCAATTCTGCCTTCTGTCCTTCTCGAGAGCTGCAGAAATCTGACTAACTTCAATCAGATCCAGGCATTGAGTCAAAATATACTGGGAGTTGTCACCTGGATAATATCAATATTTCTGTTTCACAAATTTAAATTCTGCTTTTATGAAATTAGATATGACAGTAAAAATTCCTATCTTTTTTTCTGGCTTAAATTGCTAGTACAATATTATTTGTGCAGTTTAGAATTATACTAGTAGATTTTCTTTGGCTAATTGATATTCTTAGCATCTTGTAATTTTTAGATAAACTCAACAACTCATAATGTTTAGGAGAGGTAGTAAAACATCTACTGTAGCACTAGATTTCTTTCATTTTGTTCTCCAATTTTTAAAAGAAGATTCTTGAGACCTTCAAAACAGACAGGAGAATGTTAACTTTTCAGAGGAGTTAGTAGAGCCTATTCTACTGAAGGGATACTAGATACACAAATACTTCTATCATTAATTTATAAACATAACTGTCTATGTCAAGTAATACTTAGTTGACTTTGCTTTCTCTTGAAAAAGCAAAATGTTGCTTAGATGGAATCCCACCAGGAAATCCCCAAGATATAGACTGTAGTGGGGAAAATAATTCCAGAGATAAAAGTAGAAAATTGTAAGCCATTTTCACAAAGATTAATATGATTAAGGATTAATTATTTCCTCCTTGATATTTCAACAGAAAAAAGATCAGTTGAACCTTTCATAGCAGAGGCCAGTGATTAAATTTAGGAATTTCAATGAAGATATTAAAAGTTGTACAATGTTTTCCAACGTTTTCATTTCATGAAAATGTTATTTTCATGTTTTCTTTGTGTAGATAATAGCTTTTATTAAATCATGCAAAGCTTCTTGTGTGTATACAGCACAAGAGAAGAAGCAGAGGTTAGACGTTTGCAAGCATTTGAGCCAAAATGCAAGCAACTCTTGACTTCTTTGCAAGCAAATGAGTAAACCAGCTTTTATTATCCATCCTCCATATGAAAATCTGACAGTCAGATTTTTTTAAAAAAATGGGACTGTTGTATACAAATCCCTCATTTGTTATATGGCTGCATTAAATGATGGGTGACTGTCTTGGAGGCCATCTTTAACTTTGGATCTTCAGGGCTGCCACACTCGGTGGATGGGCATGCTGTGGGAAACGGGAGGCGGGGTTGGATGGAGACAGGGTGAGATGTATAGCTCTTTTCCCTGGGAGTCAAGGGCGTTCAGCCTGCACCTGGAGAGGCTGACTGGGAAACAACTCCACTTGGGACAGTGACCTGATTGGTCCATGTGATGGACATGTGGGTGCAGGGGAAGGGTCTTTAACTTTACTTTGGGTGTGGAAAACCTGGGGCCTTTCAGATTCGGGTTTTTCCAGATATGCCAATATGACATCTCTAATAAAATGGAACTTTGGGGGAAATGCCTGCCTTGGAGTTTTACATCTGTTTGGGTCTGGGGTGTTACTTGGAACCCTGACAAGGGATTTGTATATTTGTCTCATATTATATGTGCTAAATTTTAAGAATAACCAAGAAAGCTGAATATAATTTTGAGAATAGGAAGAACTCTATGTTTAAAAGTTGCCCTTTTTAAACCAAGGTTTAAATACTATCTCACTGGAGTTTATGCGCCCTTGATGTGTGAATAATACATATATTCTATTCACTTGTTTTGTGTACAGTTTCTCTTATAGGTACAATTTAGTTTTTGGCTGCCTTATTTCAGTATCCAGCTATTTTTGAAATTTCAGCTACTATTTCTTTAAAGCTGCACAGCCTGTTGAAAAATAACACTCTTAAATATAATTTTCCATTTCTTGCCATGTAAACCTAAGATGTGCCTGACCTATCAGGTCCCTCACTGAAAATGTTCTTGGGAACCATAGTTACCACTGGCTTTCCTTCTCTGATATGTGTCGTAACATAAAAGATGAAGGCATTTAGTTGTTCTATTTGCTTGGATCAAAATATTATTCCAGCTGTTTATTTATTTAGTTATTTAGCCTAGAGAAATTCACCCATGCTAGACACAATGCAGTGCTGACACCCTAGCTTGCTAGTTCATCCTTTCAGCAGTTGTGCATCCTTTCGGAAGTTGTGTACCTATCCTTGGTGAAATATCTTTATATCAATTAACTAATGGCACTCAGGTTGCTGACTCCTCAGGGCTCCTCGGCCAGTCTCGCCTCACCTGGTGTTTAAATGCTTCACATCCAGCCAGGTACAGGTCCAGCTTCTGTGCTCTGCCCACACAAACGCAGCTAGGTTTTTTTTCCTCCCCCATTTATCTATTTGCAATATTGCATGCTTTCGAACTGCTGGGTGGGCAGGAGCTAGGGATTGAGCAATGAGAGCTCACTCTATCTCACAGTCCCAGGCTCATGCCACCAGAGTGCAGACCATTTCTGGCCAGGAGTTCCAGCGTCATTAAGCTATGCACCACTACGTCCCAACATTATTCCTGCTATATTTATTTCTTGTAAGTGGAAAATATTATAGCAGTGGTTCCCAGTCCCTGGTTCTTGGCCCCTTGCTGGGCTGCAGCCTGTTCAGAACTGGGCTGTGAAAGTGTTGGGTGAGTGCATGCATGCACATGCGCGCTTGCTAAGCTGCATTTGTGAGAACGGTGCTTGCATGCGCATGAAACCATCTCCCCTCCACCGCCGCCTCTGCCAGTCCTTTGGGGGGGAAAGTTTGAAGATCACAACAAATATAGCATTATTTGTTGGAACTTAAGTTGGTGGATATATGGTTATATATATTTAAATCTTTCAAAGGAAGAATATTCTTTTTCTTCAATTCCATATTTTATGTGTTCCTGACTTGATTGTTTCTTACTATCTTGGTTCTCAGTTGATCAGATAGGCAACTGTATATACGTAGATCACTAGTGGAACAGCTGAACCCATTGTGTGAAAGTTGGAAGGAGGTCTCAACTCTCCTCCCCCAGAAATCCTCTGAATGTACATACCCTGACCCTCCTTGGTGTACAGGTAGTCCTAAATTTACAACACTTATTTAATTGCAACACGTATTTAATTATTTAACTGTTTTTGTATGTATTTTATAACGTATTTTAGGGACTGTACACCGCCCCGAGTCCCTTTCGGGAGAGGGGGCGGTCTATAAATATGAATAATAAATAATAATAAATAAACTTCATTTAGTGACTGTTCAAAGTTACAACAGCATTGAAAAAAGTGACTTATGATTGTTTTTCACACTTTACAACTGTTGCAACATCTTTATAGTCATGTGATTCGAGTCACCATAACATCAGATGCCAGGCTCTTCACCTGAGGTGCACACAGCCAATCTCACTTGACTCAGGGTCGGTGGTCACAAGAGGAGTCAGAGATCAGTATCAACTGGCTGAAATTCAGGGCAGCTCATCTGGCCCTCCGGCAGTTCCAGGACAGGATAATAGATCAGCACATGCTCTTGTTGACAGACAGCGTAGCCCACAAAAGCACATGTGAACCATCAAGGAGCTCTCATGCGCAAGGCAGAAAAGTTAGGCCTATGGGTAGAACGCAATCTCCTCTCCATAAGGGTAGAACACATCTCTGGAACAGCCAATGTCTAGGCAGACTGGCTGAGCAGATCGACCATCGATCACTCCGAATGGTCAATCTGTCAGTGTCACCGCCCTGGAGAATTCCTCTGGATATGGTCTCTCTCAGCCAGGGGTCACTGATTCATCCAGATCCCCAGTGGCTCCAGTTGACTGGCACTTGAGAGGGACATCCTGAGAAGGAGCAAGTTCTCTGGAGGGTCATCCGGACTATCCAGGCCTCCAGACACCAATCAACCAACCGGATCTACAACACGACCTGGGTCGCCTTTTGCAGGTGGCGTGTCAGGGGACACCTTGACCCACTTTCGGTGTCTATACTGCAACTCCTGGACTTCCTCCAGGATGGACTGTATAGGGGTTTAGCATCCAACACCCTTAGACGGTAGGCATCCGCTTTGTCCACAATTTTGACTAGTGAGGACAGACATCCCATTTCTCATCACCCGAGGATGTGCAGTTTCCTGATGGGCACAGTGAATCTGAGACCACCGGTGGTGCATGGTTACCCCACTTTGGACCTTACTGTCGTCCTGCAGGCACTCACCACGGCACCATTTCAGCTGCTGCATTCTGCCAGCCTCTGGCTACTTTCCCTTAAGGTGGACTTTCTCATCGCCGTGACTTCAGCTAGGCAAATTTTGGAACTGGTGGTCCTATTGGTTTGGGAGGACCTATGCATTTTTCGGCTCAACTCCATCACCCTGCATCTAGATCCATCTTTCCTCCCAAAAGTGAACTCATGCTTTCACAGAGCGTAGGAGATAGTTTTGCCAGATTTTGCCCAAGGGCCACCTACCCTCTTGAACGGTGGTGGCATACCTTAGATGTTTGGAGGGTGCTCAGTTGTTATAGCAAGAGGGCGGCGTCATTTCATCAGACAAAATCGCTCTTCATTTCTTCCAGCCGGCCTCCATGGGGAAAAAGGTGTCTCCTTCTACCATCGGTCGCTGGCTGAGGGCTTACATATTGATGGCTTACGAGCACCAAGCTCGTCCCGTTCTGAGACATATCACAGCTCATTCAACTTGCAGCGCAGCTATATCGGCTGTGAATAAATGAGCCAAGTTAACTGTAATAATATGTGGGAAAGACTTTGGGCGATGGGGCAAAGAGATACTGTCTGGGGAACTGTCAGATAAGAGAGAACATAACCCACAATTGCATAGTGGACTGAGCAAGAATTTAAGAAGGGACCCTTCCTAATTTCTTGGGTTGTAAAGGTGATGGCAAAAGAATTTTACTTCCACACTTGCAAGATTCTGTTAATACAGCTTTACAATAAAGTAGAATTAGTTTATCTGGTTGTGTTTCCTGTCTGGTCTAAATTCTCTCATCTGACCATTGTCTAGGCAGCATTACTTCATCCTGCCTCCTAAGATTTTTCCCGTATACCATTAGTAACACTTATGGTATAAACACTGAGAAAACATGTCAGTTATGCAAAGAACAGGAGGAACACCTGGTATGTGGATGTGAGAAGATTGCACTATTTAAAAGATGCAGTAAAGTGGTCTTATTTATTGTAATTTAGGTAGGAATTACATCTTACCAACAACCCAATTGCAATGTTGAAGAAGAACACAAAGGTTAGGATCCCATGGGACCTACACATACAAACCAATAAGGATTTATTCCATAATAGCCAGCTATGACTGTAGTTACAAAGAAACAAGTGTGGATAATTGACAGTACAGTAGCTGGCGATAGAAGGATCAATGAGAAACAAAAGGAAGAAAAATATAAAAAGATAGCAAGCAAATGTGTAAAAGAAAGTCGTGGTGCCAATAGTGGTTTGTGTGCTAGGTACCAGACTAAAAGATCTGTAAAAAATACTTGGACCCAATAGGAATGAGCAGGATCCAAGCAGAACTATCTGGCAGACTGTATGCAGACAACAACACTCAGAAACAATCAAAGCACTCCATGAGCATTTTTAAAAATACACTGAAGGGCAATTGGACAACACCAAATTATGGCAGTGGTTTAGGAATGGTATATTAAAATCCAAAATAGAACCATGCTTTGTTATTTGGGCACCAGATGCAGTATCACAAAGACTTTGAAATTGGATTATCTAAATTTGGAACAATTTAAAATAGCCCAACTGCAAACAGGGGAGCTGTGGAATTCATAAATAATTAGGTGCTACCTATGCAGTTCCCAAGTTTGTGGGAAGAGCTCAAAGGAAGAATGCATCTGACCAACATTGGTCATGACACATGATTAGTGATATTGGAATTATACAACAATAATAAAATCTCTGTAGATCGTAGCCTTATAACTTTTGGAGTGTTATGACTAGGTAAATCTGTCCCCTTTTTTTGAGAGTTGAATAAGAATACCCAATCTACAATTTCAAAATCAATTTTATTAAAAATAAGAGAAAGGGAAATATAAACCTTAAGGATTAAAATTATACGTCAAGGTTATCATTAAAAATTAATGATAAATGATATTATAGTGCTAACATTATATACTGCTTCTCAAAAGTTCTATAATAGATTCACAGGAAAAATATAATATTCTGCACAAATTCCAGGATAATATGGATGTGTAAGAAAGGAAAGGGGAATTCGGTCCACCAAAATCCTCAATTAATCAAACAGCATGAAATTGAATAGAGGCAATGGGTATTGGCCAATAAATCTGACAAAATAGACAGAAACTAAAAATAACCTTAGTATAGTACTAACTACACATCTGTGTTTACCTAAGCAACAAAAGAAACAAAAACTTGATTCCATTTTACCTTGTTTTGTTTTCTGGAAATTTCCAGTTTTAATTTGCGGCTGAAGGAAACATACTTTTCATATTTTCCTTTTTTAATCCCAACATATTCTTTATTGTTTTCTTTTATTTATTTATTATCACAGAAGTGAAATAAGGTTTTTGATTATTTCTTTAAAAAGAAAAACACCTATGAACTTTATTTGTGTTTCAGATTCATTTTAAGATATATACATCTATTCGTTGCTTATGCTTCATGGATTTTTTTTAAAAATCTGAGCAAAAGCATTTGGAGAAAAGAATGTAGAAACTTATAAGTACATATATAAACCAATTTACAACTGAAACATAGAAAGATTTTATATCTGCTCAATTGGAACTTAATTCCTTTTAAGAATTTCATCCATGAGGGAGATGGGTAATCAAGAAACATGAAAGTTGATAGATAGATAGATAGATGATAGATAGATAGATAGATAGATAGATAGATAGATAGATAGATAGATGATAGATAGATAGATAGATAGATGATGATGATGATGATAGATAGATAGATAGATAGATAGATAGATAGATAGATAGATAGATGATAGATAGATGATAGATAATAGATAGATAGATGAGTAAGGGGAAAGACTTGGAAATTATTGGCTTCTTGATTAAAAAGCAACCACAAATTTCTACTAAGGATGCTCAGGACAAAATATATGATTAATTTTTTAAAAAAATTATTGTCAACATAATAACAAAGAAAAAATTACTGAGGGAGATATCAATCATTTTAACTACTATATTTTTCCAAATATTACATATCACCAAGTTAACTATCTGGCTGCACCTTTATATGTATAAGAATTAACAGCTTCTATTAAGTTATGAAAAAAAGAAAATTCCTAGTCCGACTTAGTAATAAAACATACACTATATTGCCAAAAATATTTGCTCACCCATCCAAATAATCAGAATCAGGTGTTCCAATCACTTCCATGGTCACAGGTGTATAAAATCAAGTACCTAGGCATGCAGACTGTTTTTACAAACATTTGTGAAAGAATGGGTCACTTTCAGGAGCTCAGTGAATTCCAGTGTGGAACTGTAATAGGATGCCATCTGTGCAACAAATCCAGTTGTGAAATTTCCTCACTCCTAAATATTCTACAGTCAACTGTCAGCTGTGTTATAAGAACGTGGAAGTGTTTGGGAACGACAGCAACTCAGCCACGAAGTGGTAGGCCACGTAAACTGACAGAGCAGGGTCAGCAGATGCTGAGGTGCATAGTGCGAAGAGGTCGCCAACTTTCTGCAGAGTCAATCGCTACAGACCTCCAAACATTGTGTGGCCTTCAGATTAGCTCCACAACAGTGCGCAGAGAGCTTCATGGAATGGGTTTCCATGGCCGAGCAGCTGCATACAATCCATACATCACCAAGTGCAATGCAAAGCATCGGATGCAGTGGTGTAAACCACGCCGCCACTGGACTCTAGAGCAGTGGAGACGCGTTCTCTAGAGTGACGAACCGCGCTTCTCCATCTGGCAATCTGATGGACGAGTCTGAGTTTGGCGGTTTCCAGGAGAACGGTACTTGTCTGACTGCATTGTGCCAAGTGTAAAGTTTGGTGGAGGGGGGATTATGGAGTGGGGTTGTTTTTCAGGAGCTGGGCTTGGCCCCTTAGGAACTCTGAATGCTTCAGCATACCAAGACATTTTGGACAATTCCATGCTCCCAACTTTGTGGGAACAGTTTAGAGCTGGCCCCTTCCTCTTCCAACATGACTGTGCACCAGTGCACAAAGCAAGATCCATAAATACATGGATGACAGAGTCTGGTGTGGATGAACTTGACTGGCCTGCACAGAGTCCTGATAGAACACCTTTGGGATGAATTAGAGTGGAGACTGAGAGCCAGGCCTTCTCGTCCAACATCAGTGTGTGACCTCATTAATGCGCTTCTGGAGGAATGGTCAAAAATTCCCATAAACACACTTCTAAACCTTGTAGACAGCCTTCCCAGAAGAGTTGAAGCTCTTCTCGACGTCATATTGAACCCTATGGATTAGGAATGGAATGTCACGGACAGTAAATTTATATGCAAGTAAAGGCAGGTGAGCGAATACTTTTGGCAATATATTGTACATAATGAAGAGGTGTGGATTCTTCTTCATTGTTGGAAACTTATAATGAAACTTCCTTGAATAAAGTTTATTTTAGTTTCCTTTATCAAGATAATATAGAAGTGGTGTTGACCACTTAAAGTAAAGTAATTATACAAATTACTCTGTGATTCCTTAATAAGCATTGATACTAAAATGTTGACAGCAACCCTGTTATATAGACCATAGATGCGGGGGGGGTGTCACACGTGCATGCACAGGGTGCGAAGACACATGCACTGGGGTCATGTGTGGAGGGCAGGGGGTGTTGCATGCACATTGCATTATGGGTATGCGAGCGCACAAGCGCTTTGGCACATGACAACAAAAAGGTTAGCCACCACTGTCTTAGGCATATGTTACTTTAGAAAAAATAGAATTGGCAATAATTTTCTCATTAGGTGAAGAAAGGATCTTTAATATGAAGTAGTTGAAATTTTTGAGTCAAGATTTGACCAACATGGATTTCTTTCTTTTTTATTTGTTGGATTTATACGAAGACCAGGATCGTTACAGATGGGACTATTTCTTTACCTGTCAAGATGTTTGATTGAAGTCATCAAGTGTGACCTCTGTCCTTATATTTAATTTGACCTCTTTTCTCAGTCAGTCAAAGGACATTCTGGCTATAAAAGTGGCTAGAGTTGAACAAATCATTTTTATATGTTGCAGTGGTGAGTTGCAGGCAGTACGCCCCGGTACGGGTGTACTGGTGCCTGCCCGGAGCACCGGGTATCGTTCTGATATGGTGCTCCGGAGGGGCCACCCGTCTGCCCAAGCTCCTTACCTGTATTTGAGCTCTTCGGCGCTTCCACACAGTGCCTGCGTGACGCTCCGCTGAGCAGCTGGAGCATTGCGGAGGCTCGCGGAGTTGTTGCAAGAGGTAAGGATGCATGTGCGCGCACTGCACACGTTCATGTGGTGGACGCCGGGCCCCATTGCAAACGTACCAGTTGCAACGGGATCAGGAACCCCCCACTGATATGTTGATACTATTATGTCTTATTGGAAATTAGGAATATTTGTAGCAAAATTTATTGCTGTTATGTCACAGTTTGGTAAATTATTAGGTATTTCAATTAATCGGAATAAGTCTTTAAAATTTGCAATAGGCTGTGATACATTTATGAAAACCAGTGAAAAATGGGAGTTTGTTCTTTGAATTCTTGAATTGTTTCAACATTTTGGAATAATTATTAAGAACAGATTTTTCATTTCTGGGCATAAATATTTCAACCTGCTTGTCCCAGATTTATTTTTATATAAACAGATAGATAATAGAGAAAGATGTAACTTTCCTATTTGTTATAAGGAAAGACAAATATTGTAATAATTAATATTATTCTAAAATTCTTAGAAAAAATTCCTTTCTAATACTTTTAAGGAACTTGAAGCAGGTTTGGTGAGTTTTGAAGAATACTTTTAATAAGAAAAACTCCCCTAGTATTTCTTTATCTAAATTATGGGTGCTAGATTATAAGAGGGATTTTAACTTTCCTGATTTTCAGCTCTTACCGTTGACTATTTTAGCTTCTATTTTACAATAGAATTCAAATAGTCAGGTTAAATAAATAATCCGGGGCACAATTTTAAATTATGTGATCCCACCAATACCATAGCTGAAAATTGTTTCTTTGGGTATTTGTTTTAATTGAGACTCTGCTGCATTTTCAGTTATAAAGGCAGCAAGGTGTATATGAAAGATCTGAGGAGAGAAATATACCGGTCATTCAGATTCTTATACGGTAACAGATTTACATTTTGAGATAATCCCAGTCTGAATGTGTTTGCATTTATGGGTTAATAGAGGAATTGACATATTAAATCAGCTTACAAACATCCCAGTTTGGCCTTGCGTTGCACTTTCTCATTTGAGACTGGAGTGCAGTTTGGAGGTCAAAGAGCAGGTTGCAGATATGGCTAGGAGGGCCTTTGCATAGATCCATCTGGTGTGCCAGTTGTGCCTGTTCCCAGATTGGGAGGCCCTTCAGGCAGTCACTCATGCTCTAATCACTTCACAATTGGACACTGGAACTTTCTTTTCAAGGAGGCTGTCCTTGAAGACCCTTTGGAAGCTACTTTGTGATAGAAAATGCACGTTAAGTGGGTAAAATTAAGCATCCCTTTGTCCTTAAAGTATTCCATAATGAAATTATATTGGCATAGGTTACATGCTAGCAGATTAGGTTTCCACTTTGCAAATATACATTCCTATATTTTTTATAATGCTGATTTCTAATAGGGCAGTCTTTTACTGTTTTTCCCCTTTGCAAGTAATGGGAGGGTTTGGTATAAATATGTATTCCTATGTTGGGAGTGTGGTTGATCAATAGGAGACCCTTGGATTCCACACATCCAAAGTTTTCCTCAATCTAGTGTAGTCTCAATGTTCCTCATTTTCCCCCTTTCTGATGTTGGAATTTCAATTAAAAAAATCTGCTGAAGCTTTTAGACAGTCTGGGGAGAGCGGAATCCAATGCCAAGGGTTCCCCCCCCTCAAGAAATCCAAGACTCAACCCATTCTTAGAAGAGGAAATCTTTAGAATGTCCTGTGACTCCTTATAACCTAGAAATGCACTCTGACATTTTGCAAGAAACTCATTGCCGTAGTGTTGAATCTCTGGGGCAAATACATCCTGTTCGGAATTTTCTAGTAATGTGTATGGTTTTGATTCCATATAATTGCCAGGTTTGAAGTTAAGGTTTACCAGAAATATTTTATTTGTTGGGGGGAAGATGTATTTCATTTTCTGGGAGGGGATTGACAAATCTCTTGTAGTTAGATTTTGTCTCAATAGTAAAATATATTGTGTTCCCTATACTGCACTTAGTCAGGAAATATTCTTTTCAGCAGTGCTGTCAGCAAGACTTGAGGATGTATCTCATATATAGTTGTCAACTCGGTTTATTAATTTCATTCTTATAGGTTACTGCACTTAAGAATGAACATTGAAGATAAGCTGGGAGGATTGTTTCTTAAATGTGGTAGCATAGAACAGATGCAGTCGTCCAGGAATATGGTTGGAATGGGTGCCACCTCTGACCAGTCAGCAATTTCTGTGGAACGGCAAGAGGCAGTGCTTCAAGACCGGGCTATGGCACGTCAAGAAATTCTTTCTGCAGATGAAGTTTTACAAGAAAGTGAACTCCGACCGCAAGAAATGATCTCACATGATGAACTTATGGTTCATGAAGAGACGGTGAAAAATGATGATGACATGGAGGGACAAGACCGACTTCCTCAAGGGCTTCATTATGCAGTTAATGTTCCTGTAAGTATTTTCTTTCCCTACTTTTGCCTCCAGCGATTATGTAGAGATTGCTTCAAAGTGTGACAAAGTGTAATCATGGGAAGAAGGCAGTGATTTATGGATATCTTATTTCATTAATCAATGATTGATTTGGTTTTAAGTCAACAATGGAAAGAAATACATTTTTTAGAGGTTGTTCTAAGATAATTTCATCCAGTTTTTCTAGTTGTGTGCGTCTTTGGTACTATGTGTTTGTTACTAAAGGCCTTTCTAGCCTCTTCTCTGAGGTCTAAAGAGAGTAATGGTTATTAAAATTGTTGATGGGATTATGACACTGAAAAAGAGTTTTCCTTTATTAATACTGTAGATACCCCCCTCCTCCAGAACTTCAGGTTTATTTTCTTTTTCATTTTGAAATGAAGTTTCTTCTTTTCATTTAGAAAAGTTTCAGCCTTTAAACAGATGAATAGATGAGTGGGATTGGAGCAGAGTGGGCAGGAAGGCATTGATAAGGACTGAAGGAAGGCAGAAAAGCCAACAAACATGCAATTAAAGTGGGGGATTGACAACGCAGTGGATGGACAAGGGGTAATGAGCTGCACTGAAAAACCTGTTGGGACACTGTACATTTTGTGTATATACTGTACAAGATGACTTTGATCCTGAATGAAAGACAAAGTTAGCTGATATGAGCATTTTATAAGCACAAATTTGCTTTTAAGTCAAACTATTTGACTAATGATGAAATGTTGTTTTATAATTTAAAAAAGGAACATTTACAAAAACTTTACCATGGGACAGTTCTTCATGATTGTGAGTTATTTTTATATCTCCTTTTACAAACAAAAATCTACTGAAGAAGGGAAGGGAAGTAATGTTTGTATATTCATTGGAAAAGAAGGGATTACAATAAAATAATCAGATACACAATGGGAAATACATATTGAAAAATATGGTTGTGCCAGCTGTTTGCCTAGCATACTGACTGGTCTCATCATGAGCTACTTAGGAGGCAAACAAAAGTCAAAGTTGTGAAAATGATTAAAGTCTTGTCAGTTACAGGCAGCAGCTGTTAAGTCTGCTAATTAAGTTCACAGAGGTGAGCTTGTTAACTTGTGTTAGAACCTTTTAGGCAGCAGTTAACACAGTGAAAAAACTTGGTTCAGGAGCAACTAGCTTGCTTAGACAGTCTCTCCAGTCTGCTGGAAGTGGGGGAGAGAATAAAATGGATCAGGCATAGGGTGGCTTATACTAACCGATTGTAGTGGCAAACACATGACTGAGAAAGAGGGAAAGACACTGCAAAGGTTTTAAATGTGGCCATGGCTCCAAAATTACTTTTTTAAAGTCACAGTTGTAATATCAAATGATCGCTACCCAAAGCAGTTGCTAAGCAAGGTCTGCTTGTATGTTTTAATTCATTATATTATGTTGTCAGATTTTGCCTTGTGATCTTACAATTGAAGGTTCTGTTAAAAATCTCGGGAAAGGAAATGAGATATAGAACATAAAACATGAGAATTTTATTATAAACACTTAGGTAGAACAAAGCCATGTGTCTAAACCTAAATGCCAAACTGAACACATTTGCGTCTCACTTCTCTGTGGAAAATAACCTGTTTTGACTTTAACACCTATTTTGAATGTAAGTTGTCTTTTCAAGAAAACATTAAAGAATTACAGTAATTGCTATTCTGTAGGAAAAATAACACTAATTTCAGTCAAAGAAATCCTGGAACCTCACATTCTTTTGAGAATTATATAGCAATCAAAAATTTAGATTAGAAATACTATGACCTAGATACCAATTTAATGACTGCCTTTTTGAGCAATGAGCCAATTTCTAGGTTCAAGTTTCCACTGCAAAATTGGCATTCCTACATATTGTGACAGTAAATGTCAGAACCTAGTTGACACAATCTGAATTTGAAAAGCTAAACACAGATTTGGTTAATAGTTGAGAAGTAGACAGACTATTCGGGAGTCCCAAGGCTTCGAAAGACTGAGAAGTAATAAACATGTAGGATAAGGTCTGTGGTAATGACCTCAATATTGTTGCCGAGAAAACAGCATGGATGCGCCCCATGTAATCATGTCCATCTGGCATCAGAAGTTGAGCTTAATTTGAGGGAGAATTTACTTTTTGCATTGTCATGAAACAGAAATTTAAAATGGTTTATCTGTTTTAAATGTTTAAGTAAACATGTTTGTTATATCACAACTGAGGGCATCCTATCTGATTTAATGCAGCTTGCAATAATAGACATAGCCTCTCTATTTGTTCCAATAAATCAAGGTTTTATTTGTATGTATTGCACATAATTCAAGTAGAACTGTATTTGAAAGTATAACAAGAGGGCAATATCAGTAGAGCATTCAATAAACAATTAAAGTTGTCCTCCCCCCCATCCCCCAAATACAGCATAATAAAAAAGCACAGTGCCCTTCCAAGTGAATTTGCCATTATTTCTTAGAATATGTGCACTTGCTATTTTAGCAGATCAATGTGAAACAAGAAATTACATTTACTGATGTGGCTGAGCAACAGAAACGGGACAAAAAGTTAATGCGAGAAGGCATAGATATGCAAAAGAAGAAGAAAAGAAAGCAGCGTTCTCCAGCAAAGGTAAGACAATTGATTAAGGACCTGGTAATTAAAGGGCACAGTGATTTACCATGGAACCCATCTATTTCATTGGAAATACTATCTGCCAATAATAAATTCACCTAGCAACAGTTGTAAAGCAAATATATTTATGGCATGCTTCTTTGAACTTCTTTTCACAGCATAAGCCTTTGGTGTATTTTCACATCTCAGGAAAGCCCTTCTCTAAATATTTTTCTATAATCATGCTGTACAAAGACCATTTGGAAATGAATATTTAGATGAATAACACAGCTTTAACAAGGACTTAGTATTGAGGCGAATTAAATAACACTGAATTTTATGAACTTTATTTTTACCCATACAATGCATTAGTGCTGAAAGTTAATCATTGTATGTCTCTGAAATGAAATAATTACCTTACAGTGAAAAGGTAATAATCATAGCTGTAATAATTTTAAAGAAATTGTGTTGATCTAAACCTTATTATTTAAGGTTTTACAGCTTGAATTTCCTTCCATTAACTGAGTCAAAAATGTGTAAGAACTTGGGACTGAAACACATTTTTAAAAATTCAGACTCCCTGTTACACTGTGGCCATTTGCAAATGTGAACTCCAATTATTTGTTCTCATTAATTTCCACTCAGCAGTATGTCCTAAGTGGCAAGTTTCATACTGTGAGGTTTAAGCTTGAGAATGTCAAATGTTGTCTCTGTTGAAAATAATCATTGTTAAAAATATTTCCCCTGTTTAATTCAGTTTCTTAACTTTTCATTAACTGTATGCAGAACCAGTTAAACATTTCACGTAACTGTTTCATTCATAATCTGAAAATACTAAAAGAACCATGTTCTCCATTTTCATTGCCCGACAGACTTTCTCAGTATTGTATAAACTTGGTTTCAAAATTGCCTGCAAAAAGTGGCATCTGAGTGCTACTTAAGAAGTCTTTTTAAACAATGACTTTGAAAATTATAATTTAACCTAATTAGAGCATGACAATTAATATGCCTTCTGCTGTGTTTCATATATGCAGTTAGGGATTTAGAATCCCCAGCTGTAGATTTGTGTTTTTAAAACAGCAGTTCTAGTGAAATTTCAGGACTTTTAGCTGAAAGTGCATAGCAATGATACTAAAGACAAAATTCATGGTTCAAACAGAAGGTTAAAGAATCAGCATACCGCTTATGCATGAGCATGTAATTAAGACTAAAAATGGTGTTCTTAAAATTCAGTGAAATCTTAAAATTTCACTGAAAATCTGCAAGCAAAGGGACCAAAATACACACTATGATATCACTATCCCAAAAACAAAGCAAACATCCACCTGCCCCCTTTATAGCTTATTTTCTTGCTTGTTTTTCTTAGGGTCTCCCAGAAAGTCCATTTAAAATTGTTGCAGGATGCCAGGGTTAAGAGAAACAATTTTTAGAGGGCAATAGTATCAACATGTAGCTGTTCTACTTCATTATTTACATAGAATCATAGGGCTGGAAGGGAAGAGTCTTCCAAGGCAAGGATCCTTATACTATCCCAGATTTATGGTTATCCAATTTTTTCTAGAAAACTTCCAACAATGGAACTTCAAGAGGCAAAGCTGTTCACCTATATTGCAAATACTGAAAAAATAACACTTATATCACCGAAGGAAGTAATTGCAGTTTGCCCACCTTTATAAACTCCCTATTTTGCATTGTGGCTTGATACTAAAGTGCTTAATTTCCCCCTTCTGAGTATGAATTTGCATTGAAATATAATTATTCAGAAATTAATGTGAGACTGAATTTTGCCGTTTTAAAAATAGATCCTTACAATAAATGAGGATGGATCACTTGGTCTGAAAACTACCAAATCTCACATTTGTGAGCATTGTAATGCTGCCTTTAGAACCAACTATCATTTACAAAGACATGTCTTCATTCATACAGGTACTGCTTGAATTTAAATTGTTTCTTTTATTATCAATCTGAAACCACTGACTGAATAATGAATATATTTTAGATTCCGAAGTGCAGGACATCTGGCATCTAAGCTTAGGTATTTCATGCACCAAGGTGTCAAAAAATACCAGAAAGAATGAGTGTCCTTACAGTTAACTTAAGATATATCGTGTTGCTCTTACACAGAGATGCTATGTATTTACAAGCAACCTGTTTTGGTTTTTTTAAAAAATAAAATAGACACTGGTTTCTTACTTGGCCAATGAAGGTTTTAAATATATATTATGTAGTGTCTCAGGAGCACTATTTTATTCCAGAGAGTTTAGGTGGGCTTTTTAAATTAAAACATTTGGGAGCTCCACTTGGTTGCTGGCTTCCAATAGTTAACTGTTTCATTTCACAAGAGAGTATTTAGAAATGAATGTATGTAGCTTTTAACTTACAGATGTGGAATTATATTGTTTAAGGTGAAAAACCATTTCAGTGCAATCAGTGCGAGATGCGTTTCATACAGAAGTACCTTCTGCAGAGGCATGAGAAGATTCATACTGGTGAGTATAGTGCCTTGAGTATCTTTGCTGATATTTTTAAATTTTGTTCTCCAAATCATGGCCAGGTTTGGGGTGATTTAGGCAGCTTTGTTTTAATACATGAAAGATTTTAGGCGTACAATTTAGTTTGCTTTTTTTTTTTTTTTTGAAGTGGTAAAGTGCTGATAATTGATAGAAACACTGCTTGCGAAATATTTACTGCTGGGTAAACGATAAAAAGAAATATTCCAAAAGTATTAAAGCTCAAGTGCCTGTTGTATGTTTGCACCTTTCTTTTATAAAATTTCATACAGAAAATTAAAAATGAGGTAGAGATTTAGCAAAAGATAATAGAAGAAAAAAGATTCAAAATTAGACATTTGTGCCTTAAAAAAATCTAGTTCAGGAAAATCACATTTTCTAAACCACTTTGACATTAGTAGGTTTTTGGCATTTTGGTGCATGCCTTTTCATTGCTTCCATAAATATTTAGGAGTACAGTCCCCTTGGACTTCTAGATGCCAATTTTCAGACTCTTTTTTTCTGAAAAGTAGAACTTGCACATAAGCTAAGTGTTGCTTGGTGGGATATTTTGTATTTGTAAAATTACTAATGCTTAGTATTTTTGGTCTATGTGTAAACCTTGAGAAATGCAATAGCATTTTTCCCCACAGTGAACTTGCCTGCACAAATCTTGGAATGCTTGCATTTTAGTTTTAACAGTGTTTGGATTTGTGGTTTGACATCTTGACTCCTCTGTTTTTTTCCAAAGCTATGCTTAATTTTTATCTTTTTTTCTGGCTTTCTTCTGCTGCTGTTCTTCAATATTGTTGATATCTACTTAGTTAAACCATTTAGTATAAGTATGTAAACATATAGTTTATTTTCAAAAACTAATTTTCTACTCTAGGGATATCTGAGCATTCTGCACAGTGAATTGAAATGATTAGCATATACAGTATGTTTGGCATAAAAAATACTTCTCCAAAAGATTTCCAGCATTTACAAAGAGGAAAGAGATTGCCTAAATGTATTCTAGATGTCACTTGTAAAAATACTTCAGATTCACTCAGATTAATTATTCAGATTATGTTTAAATATGCATAACCCTGCTTAATTTATGTAGTTCATTAGAATATACACTTTTCTAATTTATGAAGATGTGACACCCAATAAGAAAGCAATATGTTACTTGGAAGAGATGATGACATGAAAGTAGTAGGAGCCAGGTAGAATGGATTTGTAATCTTTCTGTGGCAGGGCAATTATCATCGGGAAAGCCTGCTAAGACATTGCAAACAAGCTTTGATAAACCTGTAATTCCTTTGTATTAGTCTATATTGGTACATGGCATGCTTGAAACTTGCAGTGTTTCTCCTCTAAGATAAATAATAGCTGAGCTATGTATAGCTTCGAACTTGATTTCCAGAACGTGTTTAAGAATGTGCGGGAAAGCAAATATACTAAAATAGAGCCACCCTTTCCTGGGATTTTGCAGCTGGTCTGGTAGTGAGACAGTAGCAACATTCATGCTTTCATGCACTCCAGAGCATCCCTTGGAAGCAGAATCCAAAGTGCTACCCAGAATGATAATAAAAATTAGCTATAGGAAGCTTCAATCAGAAACGAAGAAGGAAGTGACATTTCCTTTTCCCTGTTGATCATTTTTTTCCTCCCAAAATAGAATCTTGACAGTATTACTTTTCTTGTAAAGAAGAAAAAAAGCTGGTGAACAGTACCCTTACAGACCATTTAAATGGGGGAAGATAGATTGAGAAAGATGTTATATTTGCTGCATGTTTTTCTTTCCTGTAGTCCTACTTAAAGCCACCAACAGCTGCTTTTTAAACAAATAAATGCTAAAAGCCCAAAGTATGGTTTAGGTTTAGGTTTATTGGACTTATATGCCGCCCTTCTCCCAAAGGACTCAGGGCTGCGTACAACATAAAAACACATATTACAAAGTTAAAAGAAAGATTAAATAGAATATCCAAAAAACCCAATAGACATTTACAATGAGATTTAGAAATTAGACTAAAATTAACAATTAAAATTAATAATTTATTTTATTCAGGCCAGGCTGGCTTGCTGGAAAAGCCAACTTTTTAGGGCGTGCCAGAAGGACCAGAGGTCGGGAATTATGCGAAGCATCATTCCAAAGGGAAGGCGCTCCCACAGAGAAGGCTCTCCCCCTGGGGGTCGCCAGCCTACACTGCCTGGCCGATGGCACCTTGAGGAGGCCAACTGCGGGATCATACTGGATGGTGGGAGGCTACTGGTGGCAGTAGGTAGTTTCGCAGGTACCCTGGGCCTAAGCCATGGAGCGCTTTAAAGATCATAGTTAACACCTTGAATCGCACCCGGAAAACAACCGGCAAACAGTGCAGGCCGTCTAAAAGGGGTGTAACATGGGAGCACCTATATGCCCCCATGACAACCCGTGCAGCTGCATTCTGGACCAGCTAAAGCCTCTGGGTACTCTTCAAGGGCAGCCCCATGTAGAGAGCGTTAGAGTAGTCCAGGCGAGAAAGGACGAGGGCGTGAGTGACTGTACACAGGGCATCCCGATCCAGGAAGGGGCGCAACTGGCATATCAGGCGAACCTGGTAAAAGGCCCCCCTGGTCACAGCTATCAGGTGTTCTTTTAAACTAGGCCGCGTATCCAGGAGGACTCCCAGATTGCGGGAGTCTCTCTGAGGGGGCTAAGACTTCTCCCCCTATCATCAAAGATGGTACAAGATGCACAAATAGGGATGACGGAAACCACAGACACTCAGTCTTGGAGGGATTGAGCTTGAGCCTGTTCGTCCCCATCCAGATCCGCGACATCACGTCGAGGGCATCGTTTGGGTGGTTTGGGGTAGAGATGAAAAGTTGGGTATCATCAGTGTATTGATGATACCGTACCCCCAAACCATGGATGATCTCGCCCAGCGGTTTCATGTATATGTTGAACAGGAGGGGTGAGAGAACCGACCCCTGGGGCACCCCACAAGTGAGGCACCTTGGGGTCGATCTCTGCCCTCCAGTCAACACAAACTGCAATCGATCCAACAGGTAGGAGGAGAATCACTGCAAAATGGTGCCCCCCCCACTCCCAGTCCTCCGAGTCGTCGCAGTAGGATACCATGGTCGATGGTATCGAAAGCTGCCGAGAGATCTAATAGGACCAGGACAGAGGAGCAACCCCTGTCCCGGGCCCACCAGAGATCATCAACCAACGCGACCAATGCTGTCTCTGGGCCTGAAACCCAACTGAAACGGATCCAGATAGGCAGCTTTGTCCAGGTACTGGGGAAGCTGATGTTCTACCACGCTCTCAACTATCGTCCGGTTGGAGACCGGACGATAGTTGGCTAAAGAGGCTGAGTCCAGGGAAGGCTTCTTAAGGAGGGGCCTCACCACTGCCTTCTTCAAGGCGGTGGGAAAGAACCCCTCTCTCAATGAAGCGTTGGTAATCGCCTGGAGCCAGCCTCGTGTCACCTCCTGGGAAGCCGAAACTAACTAAGAGGGACATGGGTCCCACGAGCGATTTTATCCTGCAGATACTGAACAAATTCCTCAGCCCTACCCTGCAAGGGGTCTTCCCCAGTTCATTGATTAAGTAAGGAGCGGGTCACCCTAAACAGGGCGACTGGGCAGTTATCTGCGTATGCGATAAGAGTGGGAAAATGTTGCCGTTTTGCCGCTTTTATCGCCACTAAGTAGGATTTAATATGAATTCTTACTAGTGTTCGGTCGGATTCAGACCAGCTGGCCCTCCAATCACTCTCTAGGCATCTTTTCCGGCGTTACATCTCCCGGAGCTCCTCGGTAAACCAGGGAGCTACCCGGGATAGGCACTGTGTCAGAGGCCGCAAAGGCACAACACGGTCCAAGGCCCCAGTGACTGCCCTATTCCAGGCTTCCGCTAGGGCTTCGGTCGAACTATGAGCAAGGGATTCAGGAAAAGTCCCAAGCTCCATCAGGAACCTTTCAGGGTCCATCAGGCGCCTGGGGCGGAACCATCTAATCGGTTCTGCCTCCCTGTGGCGAGGGGTAGCAGTATGGAAGTCAAGCCTAAGGAGGAAATGATCAGACCATGACAAGGGTTGGATAGAAATATCCCCTAAATCTAGATCATTCATCACTGTCCAGAGACGAAAATCAGGTCGAGCGTGTGTCCCCTGTTATGAGTGGGATCTTGAATTAACTGAGTTAGGTCCATAGCCGTCATGGAGGCTATGAATTCCCGAGCTGACTCGGATGTCTGGCCAATGGAAGGCAGATTGAAATCCCCCAGGATCATAAGCCTGGGGAAATCAACCGCCAATCTGGCTAACACATCTAGCAGCTCTGGCAGGGCCGATGAAATGTAGCAGGGAGACAGGTACGTAACAAAAAGGCCCACCTGGACTCCAAGGCCCCATTTCACAAAAAGGGATTCACACCCGCCTATCTGAGGCACAGTGACCTCCTGAGGTCCAAGACTTTCCCTAATAACCACCGCCGCCACTACCCCCGCCCCTCCCTTGGGCTCTCAGCTGGTGAAACGCCCGGAAGCCTGGTGGGCATAATTCAATGAGGGGAACACCCCCCTCATGGCCCAACCAGGTCTCCGTAATGCATGCCAGGTCCGCTCTCCCCTCTTGTATAAGGTCATAAATGAGGGGAGCCTTATGCACCAAGGACCTGGCATTAAGCTACACCAGCCAGAGACCCGTGTCCTGTAATCCTGAGCACCCACGGGTGCGAGAGGGGCAATTAGGGTCGGAGTGCGCGATCGCTCTTAAAACAGCAAACCCACGTCCCCCGGACATAATTTGGCCCTAGGCCCCCACCGTATCTGCCCCTCCCACATACAATAGAGATGGCAAACCCCCCAATGGAATGGTTTAATGTCTCCCCCAGAATCCCAACCCTTTCCAGCACTCCCGACCTGCGCCCATTAGTTAGCTCTGGTCTGTGTCCTGCAGACTCCCCCCTAAGCCTGTCTGAGCAATCCGAATGAACCCCCTCTGCCCATCCCTTAAAATTTAATTTTAAAAACCCTGTAAAAAAAACCTAAGAAGCCTCTTCTTCGCATGCCACCTTTTGGGATCCCAAGATTCGTCATTAAGGAAGCGTCTTGATAAACAAGAAGGCCATCCCCGGGAAAGGGGGAATTCCCAAAGAAATTAAAGTTCTGTCACAGTATAACATAGAGGAGAGTGTGGCATCAACCAAAACGGAGTGACATCACAGGGAGATGGAACAGGCAGATGACATATCCACAGGGGCGGGGAGGCAGCTGACAGTGTTCAAGGGGGTAGCGGGAGGCTTATATCCATCATAGCCATGATCGATGTTGAAGACAATATGTAAGGGTAACGGTCAGATATCAAAATCACAGCAGATGATAAATTGTGAGTTGGTGAAGCGGCCAATGATGGTGGCAGTGAGGATAGCGGCAGCGGCGGTGGCTGCTCCAACAACTCCAACATCTGAGCTCCGTCCATGCCAGCCGCACTCATATCCGTCACCGGGGCCGCACTCCGTTAACCCAGTCCATAGTGTCACAAGCCAAATGGCTAAATGGCACAGTACGGTGGCCCAGGCGACGGCGGTGATACTGGTGGGGCCACAACAAAGGACACCCCCCCTCCAACCGCACCCACGCCAACTACCGAAGCCATCTTCCGCTGGCATCAATGCCCATGCCAGCCGCCCCAGCCTCTCCCCGCTAATCCAGTCTATCACGTCCATAAGCATGGGGGAGCAACCGGGATAATACCACGGCGTGGGCAGCAGCAGCGACGGCGGCAGAAACCCCAGGCAGGGAGCTCCGCCGCCGCCGACCACACCCACGCTGGCAGCCAAAAAACGCTCTCAATTCTCCATTCAACGCCAACTGCCCCGTTTCACTCACAATGTTTCAGCTACAGGGCAGGAAATTGCAGCTCAAGTGTACCTCTCGAGGTCCCAGGAAGTTCCCATAGCTGGACCTAGAACCGATAATGGGATAGGGTACCCCTGGCATACCCCGAGAAGGAAATAATCTCCCTGAAGTTCTCCTCAAACGCGACAGGACAGTTGTCAAGCATGCAAGTATGCAATTTGTATAATTGCCGTAGCCGTATTAGGACTATATAAGTACTGTATATAATATCAGATGATCCGTAAACTGCAGCAAAAATTCTCTAAATTCTTTTCCGGTGCTTCCTTGCAAATGTGTTTGACTAGGGAGAACTGGAATGTATAAGCTGTAACCTTCTGTGTGTGAAATTCTGCTTCAATATTTTAATGGCACTTAGTTTAGATTTCAAGGGCCGTGTCACTGAAATTCAGCACATAATTAAAATGTATTTTATATTTAGAAATCTTTTTGTTCTCTGAAGATGTTTAGATTTTGCTTCTCCGTTCATATGCATGAAGTTCACTACAGGTAGTCCTCGATTTACTGCCAAAATTGAGCCCCAAATTTCCATTGCTAAGCAAGATAGAAGTTAAGTGAATTTTGTCTCCTTTTACGACCTTTCTTGCCACAGTTGTTAAGTGAATCAATGCAGTTGTTAAGTTAGTAACACACTTGTTAAGTGAAACTGACTTCTCCATTGACTTTGCTTGTCAGAAGGTCACTAGAGAATCCCAGGACACTGCAACTGTCATAAATACATGCCAGTTGCCAAGCAGCTGAATTTCTATCACATGACCCCCCAGGGATGCTGAAATGGCCGTGTCACTTTTTTCAGTGCCGTTGTAATTTCAACGGTCACTAAATGAATGGTTGCAAGTCAAGGATTACCTGTATTAAATTGTTTTAAAGAAATACTTTTCCAGTTTCATTTTCTTTCTCTAACAGGTTAACATAGATCCCAAATTTTACTTGCGGTACAAATAGTGTTTCTAATTACCTCAATAATATAGATGAACAGGAATAAGCTATACTGAGTTTCAAGTTTATAAACGCCAGCTGTCCTGTATTTCCCCTATAGCAGTGGTCTCCAACATTTTTGTAACCAGGGAATGGTTTTGTGGAGGATAGTTTTTCCATGGACCAGGGGGGATAGTTTTGGTTTTGCTCACTCTCTTGCTGTTCACCTCCACCTGCAGCCTGGTTCCTAACAGGCCACAGACCAGTATCGGTCCTTTGCCAGGGGGGTGGGATCTCTACCTTGTAGTATACCTCTCAGAATATTTTGAAGTGCTGTCCCTATATACAAAGTCTCAGTTGTGCATGGAAGATAGGTTTGATAACTGAATTCTTGATCATATGTAGTCTGTGTGTTCAGGTAGTGACTTTGGCAAGGGATATATTTGAGCTGTGTAGGACTTCATTTGTACCTTTCCCAAGCTAGTGTCATGGGTGATGACCTGGGGCATGGCACAGAGGCAACACAGTCTCACCTGACAGTTCAAACCACCCCTTTATTGCTCCAAATTTTTCCAAACACTCCCAAATTTCTGGCAAGTCCCACAGCTAAGTGATCACACACACACACACACACACACACACACACACACACACACACACAACTGCAGCAGCCTCTAGCTGCAAGTAGTCCAGCACAAAGCTGTGAGCACAATGGCTGCAAAGCAAAAGTCCAGCAGGGCAAGTTAATGAGTCCAGGGGTAAAGGAACAAGGCAATTATTCCAGGAAGCCAGAAAGAAAGCAAGAAATCCAGAAAACTTCAAACTTCGGCAACAGCAATCAATACTCCATGAATTCAGCATTTGTTCTCAACAAATGCCCCTCCCTAAAGCATCTCCTTAAGTCTCAGTCCTCAGGTGTGCCTTGAGAAAAGTCATCGGGTCAGTCTGCGCTGTTCTTGCCTTCTCTCCACTCTCCGTGCTCGAGGATCAGGAGGGCTGGTCTTTGCTCATCGCTTGAGCTCTGTCTCTCAAATTCATTGCTTAGCCTCTCTTGGTCATCCTACCTCTTCCTCCCTGCCTATGAGCCGTCCCAATCCTGAAAGGCCCTGGCCTGGCTCAGCATATTCTTCCCCGCATTCCTCCAATGCCAACAAAGCCGCCCCCTCGATCTCTGTCCTCTCCAGTTCTGGCTCATCTTCCTCCACAAATTCAGGCTCCAATAGGGGCATGACATCATGTAATTCCTATTCCAGTTATGTAGAACAGAACCATAGCTACCATCAGTTACTGATAATTTCTCTTGAAGTTCTACATTATAATGTATATATTACGGTCGCACATTGTAATAGGTTGCTAAATGAACCGGGCTGCAAAAATCCAGCGGACAACTAGATGTCCGCTGTTAGGGTTTATTATTTCTCTGTGCTGCCATCTAGTGATTGACAAGATTTTGGTGACCTAAATATGGTATGTTTATCCCATTCTGAATTTTTAATGCTTGGGCCAGTGGGACTCGCCCTTATTTTTATAACTAACTCAAGTGGCAAACACACACCATACTCTTTCCTCCTATTTTCTCCACAACAACATCCCTGTAAAGTGCATTGGGCTAAGAAAGGGTGAGACTAGAACTCACATCTCCCGGTTTCTGGCCTGATGCCTTAATCACTAGACCAAACTGCCTAATTAAAAATTGCTCATTTTCCAAGTACCAAGTTGAAACACGATGGCCGTATTTACAATTTGTATGCTTAACGGATGGTTTTCTTTTCCACATAATAAGTACCCAGTAGCCTGTCTCTCAGAGCACATTTCCTTTAAATTCATCAACCAAATCCTGCACAGTTCAGCAGCTTTCAGCTGCTCTCCACTTTTTCTTCTGCTTTTGATTTCCAAGCTGAATCACTTTCCAGATCTGTTCCTCATGCTTCATCTACCTGAGTTCTGACTTCTATTGCCTGTTTAAGATTTTCAGGAAAGCGTTCATGAAATCTGGCATGGAGTCCAGATTTCTTAACATTATATGACTACCACCTCCCCAATTTAAGGTTGCTTTTGGAGGGGAAGACTTGCTCTTTTCCTTCTTTTGGCTTCCTTTAGTCATAAACAACTCTTCGATCACATATATTTTCTTTCTAAAGCCTTGGCCAGAACCTTTGACTGATCATATTTCTCATTGGCCTTGTAATTACTAAGGTTAATTCCTTGACCAATCCACATGGTTCCTTTAAGGTACATCTTGAAATTGCCCTTTCCTAGCAATGCAGTTATGGTCTTCTGTCTATAGAAGAACACAATTAGCTCTCTGGCACATTTGGCAATAATATAACCTCACTCCCAAGTGTCTCCCAGAATGGAACGCTTGCAGTATACAGACCAGAATAAATACTGTTTTTCTTCATAATCTCAGACTAAGGTTCATGAGACTATATTACTAATATATATGAATGGAATGTGGCCTGATTCACATAGAATGTTGAATCTTTTTGTGAACTCAGCCTTTATGATTTCTAAACCATGGTTTATGATATTTATAACCTTAATTTTATGTATGAATCTGATTATGCCGCTGACTGCAGTGCAGAGGTCACTTTGCCATTGGCAATATAATACAATCCTTAGAATGTTGCGTGGCTGCATCCAGATGTGGCTCATTCTATAAATCATGGTTAAAACAATTTAGGAAAAGGGCACAATCTGAGATTCAAGTGCTGCATATGTTTCCTGAAAACCTTGGAGACCCTTTCACTGTAACCAAAGGAAGAAATGATCAAACAGGCAATTAGGGATTAATCACATTAATGATGCATAATTTTAATTGCATGTAAACAAAGCAATAGTAGAATCTGAACGGGGATGGCAACAAATAAATGTAATTAATAAGTATGTTTTGTTTTTTATCTGAACTTACTCCTTTTTGGCTTGCTGCCCCTGTATCCAAAAGTATACACGCATGGCTCTAGGACTAAAAAAGATAATTTGCCAGAGAAAGTAGCAGCACAAGTTGACTGAAATCCTCAATTAGTTTAGTTTAGTTTAGTTTATTAGACTTCTAGACCGCCCCCTCTCCCCGAAGGGACTCGGGGCGGTGTACAGGTACCAAATTAAAACCATACAATCGATAATAAATATAATTAAGATCGGATTAAATAGACCCCTGTACAAGTTTATAAAAATTAAAAACATTGACCTTAAAACCAACCGTAAAATTTAAAAATACAAACTGAGGTGGGAAAGCTGGAATTAGGCCAGGCCGGCTAACTGAAACAGGTGGGTTTTGAGCTTCTGGCGGAAGGAGCGGAGGTCTGTGGTCGTTCTAATGTCAGGGGGAAGGTCATTCCAGAGGGTCGGGCCCATCACAGAGAAGGCCCTTCCCCTGGGCGTCGCCCGCTGGCACAGCCTAGTGGACGGCACCCGGAGGAGTCCCTCTCTGTGTGGGCGAATTATTTTTAAACCAATGAGACTGAATTGGTTTAATTCCAAATATTTATTACCACATAGAGGTTTAATTGAAACCAAAATAACACATTTTATGGAAAAGGAAACAATAGATTTAAAAAGGAGATGAAAAGTATAAGTATTGGGGGGAAGAAAATATTAAGTAGCCCTTTAAGATAACAGGACAAGTTATGTTAGGCTTCCTAAATAATTCACTGATGGCAAAATAAAACCCTTGTCTGGGATGTTCTGAAAAGGAGCATATGCAGGGAGTAGCACTTTTCTACAAAAGTCTCCAGTATTGCTAAGACTAAATGCTAATCAGTAAGAAATGTGTCTTTTGTTAACATAGAATTTTAGCAGTTGTTTAATATTTTAGTTTTTTTTCTGTTATCTGAGTATTGCCATCTTTACTTATCTACTAATTTGTTACTGGATTTATCTTTACAGACGTGTTTTCCAAAACCTTTATTCCATGCTATATGAAAAAAAAATGAGAATCTTGTTGCAACTTCTTATCATGAATACATTTTATTTTTATAAGTGACTAGCTGTACCCGGCCACGCGTTGCTGTGGCCCAGTCTGGTTAAATGGAAAAGAAAGAAAAGAGAAAGCGCAAGTCCCACGGCAGAGGCGGCCCCCGCATAGAAGTGAGCCACGGTGGCCGCTGAAAGAGCCACCACGGAGGACGCTCCCACAGGCCCCAGCCTGGCCGAGCTGAGGAGGAAAAGGCGGCCGCTGCCGCTCCCGACCCGGCTTCCCTCAGCAGTGGCGGCGAGAGGAGGTGGCCGGCGTCCCCTGAGGAGCAGGAGGAGGAGGAAGGATCCGCCCCTAGCGACGCGGGCACAAGGCAGCCCCCGCTGGCCGCAGCCCCATCCAAAGATGCCGTCGCCACTGCAGTTGCCGCCTCATGGGGCACCCAGCGGCCGCCCCAGCCCCACTGCGCCTCAGGCTGCCACCGCTGCCACCCTGTTGGAGCCGCCTTGGCGAGGCCGTAGCTGGTCCCTGTGAGGGAGGTGGAGATCGCGCGCAGCCGGCCGGGCTGAGGAGACGCTCCGCCTCCACTTCCTCTGGAGCTCCACTGAGCTGGGCGGGGGGAGGCCTGTCTGCGGTGGGGCGGCTTAAAACGCCGCCCCACCGCAGACAGCAAAGGCCTGGCGGGAGGGGAGGAGAGTGAGGGGAGGGGGAGGCCGAAAGGCTTTGGCTCCCCTTGGTGGAAATGGCGAACCTTGTCAGAGGAGGGGCGGAAAGGGGAAAGGGTGCAGCCGCAGCCCAGCCACACATATAAAGGGACCATCGGGACGAAGCTGGAGAGAGGCCGAACTGTTCCGAATATACTATACTCAAGAAATGAACGCTATGGTATAGCATGTGTTGCTTTTACGTCCAGCAGATGGCGCTGGTTTTTAAAAAAACATGTTTTTACAAAAAAGCATGTTTTTACCTGTCACAGGTGTGACATCTATATAATATATGCATATAAAAACATGCACGTAGTTGAATGCAACGTTGTGTCAAAATTTCAAAGCAATCGGTGAAGAACTTTTAGAGATTTGAGATTTTGAACAAACAAACATTACATTTTTATTTATATAGATTATACCCCAAAACTTCACATGGCTCACCATGTCCCACATATTCAGCAGAGTAATCAGCCCTAGAATCTGCAGTAGTATACTTTACTATTTATCAAATGTTATTCACTGTAAAATAGTATACTGCCTGTAAACATTTAGAAGCTCATGGTCAAGAATAGCAGTATCAGCCACATGGATATTTGCATAAAAGATAACTCTACAACATATTCTAAGGTTTTACAGTTGATCAGAATGTATACTTTGAGGTAGTTTTTTCTACATGTTGTATTGTGTGATAAAAGGACATGTTTGACATTTCAAAGAACACACATCCGTGAACCTACATTTCAAAATCCAAGATACTGTTAATGTCAGATTTGTCACAGCATGATTACTTTTGATATTTGTAACTTGATAACTGGTGTACAGATAAGATTTTTATCTAGGACTATAATCCGATTCCTACAATATGCTGCAGTGATCATTTGTTTTAAAAAAGCGCATAACAGCATTTATCCACTTGCATGAAGCAGAATTTGCCTTCTGAAAAATTCTAGAGAAAACCCACTCTTTTTTTCCCCGTTTCTTATTTCAAATGATGTGATTTCTCCTCCAAATCCTACCATGGAATAGTCCATCTTTTCCACAAAATGTTTTCTTCTCCTCCCTGAGTTGAATATAAGAGTGAGGATATAAAAACCTTTGAAAGCAAAATCTTGGTTTCAAAGGTTTTCTTCACTATTTTTAAAATTAAATAATGATTCACCTTAGGCTTTCATACTCAAACAAATGTTTTATTTCTTCTGGTCTATGAATTATGTTTGAATATGTGCCATCAAGTCATTTTCCATTCCTACTGACTGCATAGATTTTCTCCATGATGATCTGTCCTTCACCTGATCAATATAGACTCAACTCTTTCAACAGTGTACTCCTCAGCACTGTACCTGAGTCCATCCACCTCTTCTCTTTCCTTCCACATTTCTCTGCCTCAGAGCCTTCTCCAGAGAACTAGGTCCTTCCATAATATGTTCAGTAGGATAATTTGAGCCAAGTCCTTTATGCCTCGAGTTGAATAGCAATCTCTTTCTTTGCATTGTGACAGGTTGTCAATGAAGATTTAGAATTGTGGTTTATTTTACAGCTTATCATATATTACATTTATTGTGCACTTTCGGTTATTAGAAGCAGTATTAGACTAAATGCTAATGCAGATAGTCCTCGACTTACAACCTCATAGAGCCCGAAACATTTGTTAAGTGAATTTTGTCCCATTGTATGACCTTCCTTACCACAGTTGTTAACTGAATCACTGCAATTGTTAAGTTAGTGACAGTTGTTAAGTGAATCTGGCTTCCCCATTGACTTTGATCCCAGGATACTGCAACTGTCATAAATATGAGTCAGTTGCGAAGCAATCTGAATTTTGATCACATGGGGATGCTGCAATGGTTGTAAGTGTGAAAAACAGTCATAAGTCACTTTTTTCAGTGCTGTTGTAACTTTAAATGGTCACTAAATGAACTGTCGTAAGTCGAGGATGACCTGTATACATAAAAATATAATTTTAAAGATATTTCCAATAATAGATTAGAACTTGAAACTAGAAGAAAATTACAGTTAGTACATTTTTTTTCATTAAGAGTTTTTTCATTGAGAGCTGTTAGCGCTGTGAAAAATAGAGAGTAAAGTACACTTAGAGATCAGATTTGACAAGCAGATAGCAGATAATCAAAAATAAATTTCAGAAAAACTTTTTTTTCTCTTAAATGTTTGGTTATCAGTTGTGGTAGTTTTGAAAATACAGAGCCATTGTCACTGTTTAAAGAATTGAAATTAACTAGACCTTATTAACTGTTGTGAATGGTGCACGTCTCATTTTCAGGCAAAACAAATAAGGGTTGTTTTATGGGAAAAGATAATTTTTAGCATATTATTTGAGGAGTTGGAATTTAGATCCCAGAAAGCCATTTTAAAAAAGGATTTCAAAACTATAGGTATAGTTTTTATGTTTTTATGTTTGTGTACATTTTCAAGAAATCCCATGATATTCATACAACCCTCAAGGACTATGTTTTCTTGATTTCGCATGGAATTACTTTTTTTTTCTTCAGGAGTAGTTTAAAGAAAGTTCAAAGATAATTTTGATTAATCTAAAATTATACTAAAGATACCGTACAACATTTGTCCAAGGAATTCACTTTCTTTCTATATTGCCTAACTAACTAAATGTAGAATTGGGATATTTAATTAGTTAACAAATGACTACAGTGTATTCAAAGCTAGTACAGTTACTTGATCTCTTTACAAAAGTCAGAAAACATTTTTTGTACAAACCTTTTACTATTTTTAAATTGCTAGATGGTAAAGAAATATACCACCACCACCCCCTTACCATCACATAGCTCTTCATGTCAGAAACTTTTTAGGAGAGAATATTCATCTGATACTTGTTTTACATTTCTAGTTCTGGGACACCTGAGTGAATATATATATATTCAATGCTGGTTTTCATTCCAGATCGTATGTTCTGAATATTATGGCATTTTCTTGTCAAGTTTTGTGGTGGTATCTTACTTGTATTTGACAGTAAAAATTACTGCATGTTAGCATGGAAACATACGTATATCTTATTTCTCATTCATTTAACAACACTTTCTCATTCTATTTTTATTCTTAGGTGAAAAACCATTTCGATGTGATGAATGTGGCATGAGATTCATACAGAAGTATCACATGGAAAGACATAAGAGAACTCATAGTGGAGAGAAGCCTTATCAGTGTGAATATTGCTTCCAGGTAATTAGAGAAAGGCAAAAGAAAGATACAGTGAAGATTGTTAGAAGTGTTTGATTAATATGACTGCATGTAATTCATCTCCATATTGTATATCAGGGAAGTAAATATAAGCAAAATGATGAACTTATACAGGTAGTAGTCCTCGTTTAGTATCCATTCACTGACTGTTCAAAAATTTAATACTGCTGAACAAGGGGTATTTAAAAGGGATTCTTGTAGTAGCAATTACAATATCTGGTGGTCATGTAACATTTGTGACCTTAATTGCCAGCTTTCCACAAGCAAAATCAATGGGGAAGCTGTTGGGAAATTTCAAATGGCAATCATGGGACACTGCAATGGCATGGAACCGCCATTGTAAATAGGCGTGGCTACATGTCAGCACTTCTGAATGTGCTGCTTAGTGACAGAGTTCCCAGTCCCAATTATCATTGGTAAGCAAGGACAAACTGTATTATAGTAGGTGATGTTAACGTGTGTCTTGTAGAAGAGGAGCACATTTATTATTTTGTTATTTGTAAATTTAATTTTTCAAAACCTTTACTTGAATCTGGTTGAATTATCATTCAGCAAGGAAAAACATAAACCCTTAAGGAACCATGTTTTTAGCTGCAGAAAAAACGAGAGCAGAGAAGCTGAGACAAATCAGTATTGTTGAACCGAATTAAAGGGTTGGATTTTGTAATAACTTAAATTGTTTTAACATAAATTCTGAGCCCTATCTTTTGACATGTGGGGTTTCACATTGTAATTTGTCTGTAGTGCCTTTCTGGAATTTTTTAAATTATCAGGTTAGCAAAATGACTTATGAAGACTTCCCCATGTCAAAAAATAAATTGGCTAAAAACTTGTTTCTTTTTTCTTCTCTAATCCAAACGTTTTCCCTGTAGTTCTTCTCAAGGACTGATCGTGTACTGAAACACAAACGCATGTGCCATGAAAACCGTGACAAGAAACCCAATAGAAGTGCCACCAAAGTTGGCCTTTTGGCTCCTGATGATGATCAAGGCTTCCCTATATCTTTGAAAGACTGTTCTTTGCCAAAAAAGAAGAGGCAAAAAACTGAGAAATTGAAATCTTCTGGGATGGATAAAGAAACTGGGACAGACAAGTCTGAACATAAGAAAGATAAGAATGATTTCTTGCCATTGTATGCTGGCAGTACTAAAATAAAGGATGAATATATGGTGGCAGAATATGCAGTTGAGATGCCCCATTCTTCTGTCACTGGAGGGCATTTACAGGAAGCAAATTCCGGAGAAATACACACACCTAAACTAGTGCTCAAAAAAGTTAACAGTAAGAGAACCCTCAAGCAGCCACTAGAGCAGAGTCAGACCATTTCATCCCTAGCTTCTTATGAAGACAGCAAGGTTTCAAAATACGCCTTCGATCTTGTGGATAAACAAGGCTTACTGGATGCTGAAGGCAACACTGATATTGACCAAGTTGATTCTTTACAGGAAGGTCCCAGTAAACCCGTCCACAGCAGCACAAACTATGACGATGCAATGCAGTTTTTAAAGAAGAGGCGGTATCTCCAAGCGGCTAATAGTAACAGCAGAGAATATGCTTTGAATGTTGGCACTATTGCTTCACAGCCATCGGTCACCCAAGCAGCTGTTGCAAGTGTGATAGATGAAGGTAGCACAGCGTCGATATTGGACACATCGGCACTGAATGTGGAGATTAAAGGAAACCATGACAAAAGTGTCATTCCAGATGAGGTACTTCAGACTCTTTTAGACCATTACTCCCATAAAGCCAACGGCCAGCATGAAATTGCTTTCAATGTGGCTGATACTGAAGTGACTTCCAGCATATCCATAAATTCTTCTGAAGTCTCAGAGGTTACGCAAGCGGAAAATGTTGGAACAAGTTCTCAAGGCTCCTCCTCTGATAAAGCCAGTATGTTACAGGAATATTCCAAGTTTTTGCAGCAAGCTTTGGACAGGACGAGTCAAAATGATGCCTATTTGAATAACTCAAGCCTTAATTTTGTGAATGACAACCAGACTCTTACGGGGCAACCAGCATTCTCTGCTATTGACAAACAGGTCTATGCATCTATACCTGTTAACAGTTTCCGATCAGGAATGAACTCTCCCCTGAGAACAACTCCAGACAAGTCTCACTTTGGACTTATAGTTGGTGATTCCCAGCACTCTTTTCCCTTTTCAGGTGATGAGCCCAATCACTCTTCATCCTCCTCCACCCAGGACTTCTTGGAACAAGTGACCTCTCAGAAGAAGGCAGAGGCACAGCCTGTCCATCAAGCGTATCAGATAGGCTCATTTGAGCAACCATTCAGGGCTCAGTATCATGGAACAAGAGCTGGATTATCATCTCAGTTTAATACTGCTAATGGACAAGTGAACCTGCGGGGACCGGGGGCAAGTGCTGATTTCCCAGAATTTCCTTTGGTGAATGTAAATGATGCTCGGGCAGGGATGAACTCATCACCTGATGCAACCACAGGCCAAACATTTGGCTAAGAAAATCTGTAGAAATAACATTGGCACTTTACCACAGGTCTGTTGAGAATGAGTGTCTTCTGTATAAGATGGCTTCTATACAGATTGAAGGCCTTGTGTTATAATGAAAAAATAAGCTGGTACAGCATATTAATAATTACTTTTTAAAAATTAATTTTCATTCTTTTTGAATTGCCTTATAAGTGGGTGCCCACTGAAAAGGCAGGTGTCTGTTTCCTTTTTTTGAGATCAGGAATTTGCTGTGTTGAGATTGATTTTAAAAAATGAAGCAAACCAAAAAAATTAATAATCCAGTTAAGATATCTCTCCCTTAATAAATTCCTAGTTTGGTTAACTTTGATTATTTGCGAGAGAATGATCATTATGATCATTATTCATACTGCATTTCCTAATTAGTCTAGTTATTGCACTTCATCAGGGAATATAAATAAACTGTACAAATCCAAAAGTTTAAATGTCAGGAGATTGTAGCCAAAAGCTACAAAGCATTGGGGGTGGGGGGCTTATTTAAAAAAAAACTCTGTTAAATCCACATAATCACCCTTTTATTGGTTTCCTTTAATACACTTTAATGAAAATAATGATGTTTGTAGACACATTTTCCTATTAAAATGTTTGATTAATTAATTAAAAATTATTTAAAAGCTAAGTCCCTATTATTCATGCATTTAAATTTTAATTAATTTTTACCAGTGATGATAGTTAATGAGGTGGTTAGATTTTAGCTAAATGCTTTGCAGTCTATGTTCCCAGTTTTGTAATGTTATATAAATGATAAAACTCCAAGATTTAAAATTTAACTGTATTTCATCTTACAAATTTGCAATAATTAACATTAGAGCACTTAGATCCTTCCTCATATTTCTTCTTTATTAAAAAAAAATTCAAAAACTATTTCTGAGATTTAGGTTCATTATCCAGCATTATTTTCACCTCACATTGTAGATTTTTTTAAAAAAAAATTAACAGTGAAAATAAAGGGGATGCCTTAATATCCACAAATTAGATTTGCTGACCCAGAAACTCTCGGCACTTCAGCTTGTTAAATACTGTAAACTTTCTCTAAAGCAGTTATCCTTGGCGCACCTTTTAACATGGATGAGCAATTTTACTGAAGTTTTGCCAGTCAGGGCTGGTGAACAGTGTCAGTGACAGAAAGCTATACAGTCCCTATTTTAATATATTTCATACATAATAAAGTGTAAATTTTCTCCCTTTCCCATTTTCACTGTAAAATTGTCCTTAGTTAAACAGTGTGCTGCAACAATTCTATATACACTTTTTAAAATGGCATGGTTTTACTTAACATAAAATATTGGGAGAATGTAAAACTTTTTAAAACTGAAAAGGTGATTTTTTAATTTCAGTCTGTAATAGAAACATATTTTATTCTTTTCATGAATTTTAATCTACGTATCCATTAATAGAAAACTTTAGGTAATATTACTGAAAGGCTGAGTGCATCTCTTTCCCAAATAAAAATAATTCAGATAGGTAAGAAGGGGGCACATATTATTTTAAGATATATTCCTTGCTATTGTCTCTCAAAAAAACCTAAACATTTGGTTAAGAAAAAAAATCCAGAGTAATTGTGATTTTTGATTAAACATAACTTCCTATCCCATACGCAGTTTTCCTCCTCCTATTTCTTCAGTAGAAAATCAAGGCCATCATAGTATTTATCTGAGAGTTCTGGATGGTAAGATAATCTCTTTAAATCTACTTGTGAATCTTTGTAGATTCATAGTCTCAACATTCATCATGCATTTCTTTCAATCACAATTAAGCGAATGCACCCATTTTCCTCTACACAATGCCTACAAATTTAAATACCTTATTAAACAACCCCAATAATGATGCAGTTATACACAAATACTTCTAAAGAATTCATCTTCCTTTTTTCCATTCGCTAGTTGTATCTCTGCCCCAATAACATGTTAATTTTAACTAAGCATTTCCAGCACGATATCTCAGTGTTCCCCTATTTATTTAGTTCACATAATCATAGATTATGTTCCAGTGAAGTAAGCAAGATTGGCAATTAAAACAGTGTAGACATGTTCAGCAGCTGGAATAAAAAGCTAAAAAAGCCATTTGCGGATAGCCAAGAGGAACCCAAGATGTGTGGAGCCAGAGAAAATGTAGGTGTTTACTTCATATGAACATACCCAATATGAATAAATGAATATTGTAAAGGGAGGCAGAGAATGAATTCTAGCAGACATCCGAAGTGCTTCACGTGCATGGCTACAAGCATCAAAGTGCTTGATTATGATGGCTTCTTGAGATGCATTGAGGGAAATTACTCCATAACATCCTTAAATCTGCAGCATTCCCTAATTGGAGAAGGGGTGCTTTAGCAAGAAATGTTTAACCCCAAAATGGCAGAGAAGGATTATGCATGAAATACCTCATGTATGAATAGAAGCGTTAACTTTGGTGTTTGTATAAAAATAATGTAAGATCCCAAATTACTATTTACCTAAAAGCAGCTTTCTAAATTAACTAGGGTGAAGTAATTTCACAGGTCTATTCCATACCCACAGTGCATTGTGAGATAGTACTACTAAAACTATATTTTGCTGGAATAAAGCTTTATTTCATTTGATTTAGGACCTTACAGCTGAGGTCCAAAAATCCTGTTAAATTCAACAGTATATTTACAATAAGGTTGACTATCCTTTGGTGTCAGCTTTTAATGGAAGTATACTGCTTAATTTTAAAAATCCTTATTGTCTCAGTCTTCAATAGATCAGATTTGGATACACGCTGGATCTCAGAGTCTTTCTTTTTTAAAAAAAGGACTTGGTTTTTGATTTAGAGCTGAAATAGCTACTGTATCATTTTGGGGAGGCTCAATGACTCAGGCTGATTAATTTACCAAGAATGATTTATTTAAAGAGAAATGTGATGAGCTGCAGTGCACTGCATGTTTGAAGAACAGTTAGAAATATTTGTTTTTCATTTATGTTAGCTCACCTTTCTTGCATTTTCCGAAATTGGTCTAAAACTTTTAATATAGATTCCAAGGTAAAGCAGGTTGCCACAATATTTCAAGAGAACAAGTAATTTGTTGAAACCTAAAATGTTTTTGTAATTTCTGTGGAATATTGGATAATTCCCAAGCTGGTTTTTCCCTTGTTTCTCTTGAGTGGTGTAAAGTCATGTAGCAGAGCTAAAACTATGACTGTAACTTTAGCCAAGCATATTGCGGAGAATTTGTATAAGTGCTGCAAACAAAGAAACTGTGGACAAAATGAATGAAATACAGTATAATGTCATATGCTTGCTTTTTTTCCTTATTTATTTTGTGATTTTAAAGGGGGAATTCAAATCGATAGTGTGAATTAATACGTTCTAATGATAGCTTTTGGATTTTATTTCCATAGTTTTGGGATTATCTTCAGAAATAGATCCTCTTGGATACATACAACATATGTTCCACGTTTCCTCAGATTATTTTTAATGATGTGTGTAATATGTTTCATGAAAATTTGAAGAAGATCCAGAGTGGATCCAAGATCAGCCTGCTTGAATATTTCAGTATTAACTTGCTTTGTATTTGTAAATTTGCAACCTAAAATTTTGTCGGGTAGAAATTCTTACTCAAGTTGCAGGGAGATATAGATATTAGGATATAGTTCAGAAATTTAGAAAACAGAAATGTGTTTGTGATCTGGGTATTTCATTTGGTAAAACCTCATGTAATTTTTCCAATTGATGAAATTATTAATAAAAACTATGTTTATATTTTTTAAATTCTGCTCAACAGAAGCCTTGCAACTTTTTGAAATGCTTTTCATTTCTGTTCATGCATGTTTTTAGGTATGCAGGACTTTTTAACTATTCTTTTTGCGTGCAGGGAGGATGTCCTGAGGAAGTATTACAATGAATGAAAAACAACATTATGTTAAATTTAGCTTCCATTATTTTTCAATTAATTTGTTTCAGGGAAGTTTTCTAATTGGTTTTGCTATACATATAGAAATCATTGTTTTTCTTTTCAATAATAATTAAAAGAGAGAGAGAGAGTTCTTTTGGTAGTAGACACAAAATGAAGCAAGCAATTTTCTCAGAGTTGTTTCTTGCATTCTTTACCCCAGTACATGGAAAATAGAAATATGTAAATGTTTATTTTATTTTTTTATGCAATATTGTTCTGTAAATATGAGTTATTAAATAAGGATGTACCTATGATTGAATCTTTTGATTCTGCACAGTTAAGAGTTTATATATAAAATATAAATGTGTCTTGACAATCAAGGACTTACTGTCAGTCTTCCTTTATGATGTTTTATTAATGTTATGCATTCCATTTGTTAGACTTGAGTACCAATGTGGGAATTTGTATTGTCTGTAAAGTATGTAATGTTTTTACAGCTTGTTTTTAAACTAAAAAGGAAAAAAAAGAACCTTGTATATAAACAGATCATAGTACTGCTTTATATCAGGAGGCATATGATGTACTGTATGTAAGCAATAATGCCTAACCATGCTAACTGTACAAGTAGCATAAGGATAGTTCCAAAAACTGTTTGGGGAATTCAATAGTTTTGTTTTAAGTTAATGTTTTAATCAATAAATCCGACATTTTGTTCTGTTTGAAGCATAATGTTGTTTACACAGCACAATCGGAGATGCAGGAAGAACAGAGTTTAGATCTGTATTGCACCTGCCACACACATTCATTATGAAACTAATGGCTCAATTGCACTTCTGTAAGAGGATGAAGACTATCCCAATGTCAGTGTCCTGGAAGGAAGAAAAGACTTTTCTCCCACACCATTTCTGTGCCGATTGAAAATATGAATATGCATTTCTGTAAATCAGATTTGTGCAATATAAGGAAATAGTTCTGTTCATATTGTACACTGCAGTTGTGCATTGAGTCATGGTTTATTTTTATAAAATTGCTTTTTGCTATAGGAATTATCAGCTGATGAGATGAGCTTTATTTAATTCAAGTGAAAGAAATCAAAAAGTCAAACAGAAACTAAGTTTGAACTGTGGTTTCAAGCTGTACAAAGTTGAATAACAGCATTATTTGAAAACTTGTTTCAGTGGGGGAAAAGATTTATAAATGTAAATGACCTACATTTTATAGGAGGAAATGTTTTTAAATGCTAGTCATTTATATAATATGTGCTTTGAAGGATTTGCTAGTTCACTTCTGTCACTTTTAGTACACTGGTATCTTTTTATATGTAATGTATGCTTTTTATTATTGTAGCAGATCATTTCAGTAGAAGGAATTTTTGCAACAGTATTTGGGAAAATTTTGTGTTGGAAACTATACTGGATTTTGTTTGTGTAGTTTTGTGTTTATTTTAACAGTGTTGGGAAACGAATCCTGGTATTCAAATAAATCCAACTTTAATTTTAGAGGGCACTCAGTGAACCATGCTGTGTGATCTATAAATGGGTCCAGAAATAGGATAATGTTGGAAGAAAGCATAAAATTTTATTGTACAGCCCATTAAAGAATTCTATGCTCGGACTCAAGGAAAGAACAGAATTCTACTGGAATGCATTTTCTGATACAGTATTTGTTTTCCTGAAATCATATGCATCCTTTAACTTTCAATTCATAAAATCCCCTCTAATATCAATGAGTATCTATTTTAATGTTAACACAGTATTAGCATACAATAACAAATCTGTTTTACTGTTACTTATGATTTCATCAAAACCAATTAAATTCCCAGTGAAAATTTAAAAATATGTATAAATAATACAGACCATTTTGTATAAACCTTGAATCTATAAATTTGTGTAATTATTTTGTATTTGAAATAAATTAGGTGATGCAGGATTCCTGGAATATCAGGAATTTTGTGATGACTGTGTTTCTGTGGTGATTGTGCACATATGGTGGGTTGCTTTATTGGAAAAATGAAGATTGTTATAAGAAAGAAAAGAAATATTAGTGAGCACTCTTGTATAATAATTCAATTTTCCAAAACATAGATTATGCAATTCTTGAAGAAAGTGCCACATTTTCAGGCACTGATAGTTTGCCTGCCTGCCTGCCTGCCTGCCTCCCTCCCTCCCTCCCTCCCTCCCTCTCTCTCTCTCTCTCTCTCTCTCTCTCTCTCTCTCTCTCTCTCTCTCATCACAAAAATCATTTCATTCATGTAATTCACTCCTAATGATGTCATGCTTTCAGTTTATGCTTCATCTATGTTTGCCTTTTCTTTTTTCTTTGTGCTTTAACAAATAAAATAATAAGCATATTTTTAAAAATATGATTCCTTAAATACAGCAACTAAAGAAATCAAAAAGAACTTGTTACTCTTAGAACTGGATAGATATTATATATAGACAAATACTGTTTTGCTCTTTTTTTCCATTAATCTTCCTCTGAGCTCAGATTAAGGTGGTATTACAGCCAAACCTTGTATTGTATTTTCAGTCAATTCCAACCAATAGTAGCAGACTATAATGAACTCTGTAAGTAGAATCCAACAGCAAGTACTTCCTGATAATTTGGCTAGAACTACTATTAGGAATAGAGAGTTAGTATAGAAATATTTTACTCAAAAATCAAAATGTGAAATATTTTTCTTTACAAATATTATTTTTAAAGAACATGCTTAAGGATTCTGAAATGGGGCATTAATGCTTCACTGCCCCATCGTTATGAACATTTTCACTTTTTTTTAAATGTTAGAAATTGTTCTCAGGTACATTGTAATAACTGTAGCTTATGTGAAACTAGGTTATTTGGCATAAGGGATAAAATGGTTTGAATGGAATATATGTGCAGGCAACAGAGTTTAATCATCCTTACTCTCTTACAAGCAGCATTGAAATCATCCAGGTTGCATCTCTCCAAAACAAATACTCATGACAGCCAATATAGTACATTTATACAGGGATATTATTATTATTTTTAAAAGAATTTTATTGGTTTTTAAACATTTATGGGAAAAGGTAAAGGGGTGCATAGAAAATTTTGGCAGCTCCCACGCTAGTGGTAGAAATCCCTCCAAATCTCACAATTTTTACAATATTAAAAACAAGATATAAAAGATAAGCAAAAAACAGAATCTTATTCTACATTATATCAACCATGTGTTCAATCATTTTTCCTTTGTCACTTTCTAGTATATCAACAATTACAAATATTTCAAATACTTTTATTTTTGTGACCTGAGCCTTTTCGATATTGCTCCTTCCTCCCTGTCCCCAGGTGGAGCCACAGCCCCCCCTCATTCATATCTTGTACCTTGCTACCCTTTTCACTACCTTCCCTGTGTTCGTCCTCTAGGAGAGAGAAATGCTTTTTAATGAAGGCTTCAGCCTCCTGCACTGTATTAATTCTAATCCCATTTCCCTCGCAAAAGATCAAAATTCCCCCTGGCAATAACCATCTAAACCAAACTCCTTTATTGTATAATTTCTTCTATAAGGAGGAATACTTCCTCCTTCTTTCTCTTACCTTTTTTGGAATCTGCTTAGGAATGGTGATTTCTTCATCTTTATATTTTAGTGGTCCCTCCCTTTGGGCCCCAAGCACCTCATCCCTTGTGGTCCTCCTGAGAAATTTAACATGTACCTCCCTTGGAACATTATGACTTATAGCATATGCTGAATTAATCCTATAAACCAGGTCCATATCCCACCACAACTGTTCTTTGTCTCTCTTAATATATTCTGCTAAGGTTGTACTCATAATATCCTTAAGATCTTCATTTTCTGTCTCTGGTAGGTTCTGGAATTTGAGAAAAAGGGACATTCTTTCAAATTCTATTTTTGCCATGAAGTTTTCCAATTCTACATTTCCCTTCCGGACTGCTTTAACCTCCTCCCCTAGCCCAGCTGTCCCCTCCTCCACCACCATAATTCTCTGTTTGTTTTCTGAAATATGATGTTGAACACCTCTGAGTTCATCTTTAAGATCTGTCACCTCTTTTTTCAACTCATTTTGACCCCTCATAATTTCTTGAAACATTTGGGTAACAGATAGCTCTTTCGGGCTCTCTCCAGACCCTTCTTGTTGTAACAATGAGGTAATTTTCATTTGCTGCATGCTTGGACTGGAGGTGGCAGACGGAGGAGCCGAAAATGACTTGCCCGTTGGTGGTTTCTTAGGCCCCATTTGTCTAGGTTCAGAGATGTATATAAGTCTTTTACAAAGAAAATGGCGTCGGCGGATTGCGCAGCTGTGCCGGTCCAAGGAGGCAGGCAAATCCGAAAGCGAAGAGTTAATTCTTCACCGTTCCAAGACACCGAGGCACAGCAGAAAGGGGAAAGTCAAATAATCAAAGTCCAGGTAGACCACATAACAGGAGAGGTCCTGGTCTCCCTCAGAGATGGTAATAAAACAATACCAGAGGTTTTTTTTTCCTGAAGGTAGTTTCAAAAGGCAGACTTCATTTGTAAGTGCAAAAACAAAGACGTAAGGGAGCCATCTTAGCTCCTCCTTTCATGGAGAAGAACTGAGGTTTCCATAAGGTTTTTTTTTAAAAAGACAGCTCAGCAATCATCTCTTGCAATTGTTCACATAGTTGAAGTGACAAGTCAGCCTTTGTTCTTTCTCCATTCCAATATAGAGAGAGATAGTTCAAATGCTGCTTAATCTGAGGGGGGGTGTAAAGAGAAGAAACACCCCCCCTCTAATGTTCAGTTTCAAATAAGTTGAACACGAACTTACAATAGTCTGCTGCTTATCCTTTAATGACAATTAAGGAGATCAGGGTGGCTTCCCCACCACCAGCATTCAGCCGCTCTTCCTTGGATAACCTCCTTCCTCCTGGAGCCCATTCGGCGAAAGGGTGGACAGCCCGAAGCTGTCTCAACTCCCCCCTCTGCTCCCTGGCTCCTAGGCGAGGCTGAAAACACCCCCGCCGGCTGCTGCCGATTCTGGGGGGGGTTTCAGCGAGCCGCCCTTCGGCAGGGAACCCTCCAAGGCCCCCTGTGCTCCTTACAGAGCCAACCAAGGAGACGAGCGGCGGACAGCATGTCCGTCGACAGCAGGAACCAGAAGTGATCTATACAGGGATATTATTAAGTCAGAATTTTCTGATAATTTGTGGGAGAAGCTGGAAGCTTCCGCAATTGTTCAATGTCTGTTACATTATTCGAATTCTTGAGGGTTCAAAGCTGAAGACAAATGTTACGCCATGCCAAAGAATGTGTGGGTGAGATCAAGAGGAGGGTGGGATAAAAGCAGTGTCATGCCATAAACCAGCTATTTCTCCAAGGTAATTTAACATCCATTCTACCAACAAAAAAAGAGAGTTAAACGGATATATATTAGCCCCTTGATCATTTACATAAATGACTTGGCAGATTACCTAGCCAATTTGGACTTTCATCCTCCTAAATTGAATGAGAAATTATTATAATGTATACAGATGATGTAATTATATACGCTGCTTCCATGTCGGGAGAACCGAAGCGCTGAAAGGATCAGCCAGTGGCATCACTTTTGGAGGACGTCTAGTTGGGAGTATCTTTCGTTGCTCACTGAGGTAGTGCCCATCTATTTACTTGCAGTCACCCATTTTCAAACTGCTGCATCGCCAGGAGCTGATGGGAGCTGACTCTCGCCCATGGTGGCAACTGGGTCTTCAACGCAGAACTGCCAATTGTCAGTCCATTGTCCTAACTTCACGAGCCACTGTGTACTTATGTGATTATATTATTTAGGACTAATAAAGGTTTCAGTGGCACTACTGTTGCCTGGAGGACACATAGTTGGGAGCATCTTTTATTACCCACTGAGGTGGTACCCATCTACTTGCAGTCGCCCACTTTCAAACTGCTGCATCGCCGGGTTGTCCAGGGGGCTTATTTGCGGGGGAGGGCTTATATTTTTGCCCACCAGAAAAATGTGGCATGGCCTTATTATCAGGACATCGTAATTTCTGGGAAACACGGTATAGGTCTCAGAAGAACATTGAAGGTTCTTACATAATTCTTCAAGAGGATAAATTGAAAATTATCAAAAGATCAAAAACGCGAATTTTTCTAGGAGATCATGTCTAGTGCACAGGCAATTATGTAGGTAAATAATCCTTTACTATCTGGGCATGATTTTCATATTCCTATATTGCCGGAAATGCTCAAAGGAATGCATTTGCCCTTATAGTCTTGTAAACAAAAAAAAAGTTCTATATTATTTATAGCAAAAGCACTGGGACAGATGCTCTATAGTGAACAGTTGGGTTTAGCTAACTGAGCAAATTGAAACTAAATTTTGAATATCAGATCCAGGTGTCTCATCTTAGTCACTGTATAGTAGAGGCTGGACCATAGATATCTATACTAAATGACTGGCAGCTGGCTAAAACTATCATTTCCTCTCTGGGCACAGTTCATCTGTCTTTGGGGGGCAGATTTCAGTCTGTTTGGAAGCGATCCCTGATGTTAAAATCAGGTTTCCTAGATCTCTCTTCCTCCTATCTGCTGTGCTCTCCCTGCTGCGTTGAAATGATAAATACAGACACAGACCACCAGGCTGTTCTGAATTGGCTTTCAAATCTTACCGTTGACTACTGTAGGTGCACAGTAGTACCTGTGGCACATCTTATGCCATTAGAAGTATTCAGATCTAGAAAAGTTACTAAAACTAGAAGCCCTGACTCTTGCTTGGTGTGATATCCTCCCTTCAACTTGATTTATATTTACCAGGCTCTCTAATAACTACAGTATTTGTTGAACCATCCAAATAAATTTAGCTCTAAAATTAGCAAAAAATGCTGCATTATGTGTAAACTTCACCCACAAATGGTTGCTAATAGTTCTTGTTGTTAGGGGATAGTTCTGCATTGTTTTGTTTTATTGAATGTACTTTTGTTGGTCAATGACCAAAATAAAGTTTATGTCTGTCAGTTTAACTGTTTTAGAGGAAAAATAAAACTTTATGCTTCTGGGGACATGGAGGTTCCTGCAATCTGGAGAAGTTAAATTTCCTGAACATGGTTTTCAGTGTTAATTCAGGAGGAAGTATGAAATGCTGCTGTCTCCCCATGCAGCTTAAGCCTCTCTGTTAGACATACAGCATAAGCCTCTCTTTATTAGACATAGAGTATGATCCCATAACAACATACACAGTTGCTATATTTTGCACTGCAGCATGTATATTCTCCAGAAACTGACTTCCAGCAAGAGATGGTTGCTCAGTGGAAATCATGGTGACATAGATGATCTAAATTTTAATCTTTCATTGATATCAATATTCACTGTGTTTATATAAATTAATATTTTGATTCATAGAAAGACTAGAGTTTAAACATTTAGTTAAGGGCGAGTATGGCTAAGCTTTAGATACCTAACTATATTTCACAGCTTAGCTTGCGTCTTTTTCATTGTTATATTAATATTTTTTAAAGTATCTTATTTTGTATGTTTTCTTAGAGGTAATCTTAATAATATTTAACAACATCATGCATTTAATACTAATGTTAATATTTTAGCTCTTTTTACTGTTATATTCTAGGTGATAAAGTTACAAATGATGTTGACCATTCTTTCTTGTACAGTTTTTGAAAAATTGCAAGATAGAATTTCAAAAACTGTATATTTTATGTATGGAAGATTTATCTTTTTCAATCAAATGTTACAAAACAAGGATTGTTTAGGGTAACAGTCGTAAACACAGATGTCCAAAAGGCAATTGAATTTTCTTGAGTTTTTTCTTTCAAAATGTTTCACTTCTCATCCTAGAAGGGTCTTCAGGTCTAACTGACTGTGGAGAATAAGTGATGGACCAATGTGGAAGGAGTGGTGGGTAATCAGTTAGAATAGATGAAGCTTCTTGCATAGGAAATGATATGTTGGTTCATTTTCAAAGAAACAACAAAAAAAAAAGGCCAGTTGCCTTTTGGTATGATGATTGAGTATCTCCACAGTCATCTAAACAGAGCCTTTATAAATATATGCCAATTTGCATATTCAAGCATGAATTACAAATTATAAATTCACTCGGTTGAATTCATTTGGGTCCCACCAAGATGTCATACACAAATTCATTGTTGCTGTGCACTGTGGGATAAACTTCTTTTTTTTAAAAAAAGAAAGATAAATACTATGCTTTTCCCCCTTACAGTCCAATGTTCTAGAATGAAATTTAATGTTTTCTTTATTCATCATATTAACCAAAATTACTCAATCTCATGTTGTAAACATTATAGAACATTTCAATGGTAATTTAGGATTAACAGCAATAAATTAGAAGAAATGTGTCTCACAGGATTTCATAATTGCTATCATGTTTATGTCCTCGTCATATTTTTTCCCCCCTGATAACTCAAATTCATACTAAGTGTTCTATGATAATCATCTGAATCCCTATGGAGATATGGCATTTATTTATACATAACATGGAAATAATGTAGACTTGAACCATATGATGAAGTGGCTGAGTCAGAGGCTACTCAGGTATTTGGGCTCTTTTGCACCATTTCAGTTTCATAGAGAATCTAGACAACATTTTATAATCATGTGTTTTGATCTCTCTGGGAATGCGGTCAATCTGAGCAATAAATAAATAAATCGGAAGTATTAATCTAAGTATGTTTCATAGTGCCTTATTTTTATTGACTTTAGCATCAACACTACAGATTATCCACCATATTCCCCATACCCTCATTAACAAGTCTGAAAGCACATGAATATTTCATCCATCTGCCATGCTATTTTCAGACATCTTGTTTTTAATACTAACAATTAAGAGAGTCTCAAAGTTGTGGAGCTGCAGTTTCAGAAGCAGTTTGGTGTTTTGCACTTTTCACATTTGGAGACATTTATCATTATCAGCACAGACGTTGGCAGTCTATAAGCACTGTATTACATTCTATATTCTGTATTATATTGTACATCATCTGTCATAAACACAAGTTTTCTCGATAAATCAGATTCCTGTGCAGGAGAAGTAGTTAATGCAGTAAAATCCAATTGTGAGTACAATAGGAAGGAGTCTTGTTCCTTTCTACATATACTCTCAAAAATGGGCACGGCGGGGCGGGTGGGGGGGAGGTTCTTCAGTCCTTCAAAGTAGTTTTTGAGATGCCTGATAGGTTGAAGTGACAAGGGAAGAGCTAAGTTTTTATTGCATTAGTAGAGTTTAGCTTGCACAACTGATTGTCATCCTTATTGGCTACTTTATAATATGTCTTTTATATTCAGGATGACCAATGACATTCATTGTTTAAATCAAACGAAATGCTAAATATTTACAAGAAGTTGGTAAGTTGTGGTTCCAGAATTCTAATATTTTTTAAAAAACAAGTGTACAATACATTGAATAAAAATAAGTGGATAATACAGCAGCAGTCATGCTCATGACTATTGTGTTACAAAGGGACAGAACATAAATATTCACTGGAGAGAAGAGAAGTCAATCTGGGCAAAACAAGTATGTACAATTCTACATGCATTTTATTGTCCTCATGCATTCCAACTGCAATTTTACCAAGTATTCATGGTTGTAGTATTTTCTATTAGATCAGAGATAAATAACTTTTTGATGGCTGTAGCTATGTGTCATAATGAGTGACAAATATTTTCTTCTATCAGCACATGCCACTATTTAAGAAAAAATGTCAGAATGTGCAGTGTGACTATTGTGCGACAACCTAGGAGCAAAATACAGTAAACAGAGGATTGTCTTTCAAATAATGGTTTATATACCAGGAATATATACATACATGTACTAGGCAAATCAGGCAATCAATCATCAACTATAGCATGGAAGCACATATGGAGAGAGAGAGATGCACCCTCACAGGGCGTCTCTTATATTACAGCCTCTTAAAGTGGTAGCAGTCAAATAACTCTGCTGACTCATTGCTACCATTGTATCATTGTTACTGTATACAACATTACAGACAATTGAGCTGCAGTTAGTAGGATGAGAACAACAAGTGGCCCAGGCCACAGCACACATTCAACTGGAATGTACCATTTTCTCCATCAGGAATGAGGGGGGGGGTTTACAGGTTTATATGAATTAAGCCTACTTTAAGGCTTACACCAGGGGATCCCCGACCTCCAGGACCTGGCTCACTACCAGTCCATGGCCTGTTCGGAACTGGGACACATAAGCGGCAGGTGAGTGTGCACATGCAGCTCTATTTGTGTAAGTAGCAGGCAGTCACACAAAGCTCTATTTGTATGAGCAGTGGGCACTCTCACGCACATCTGCCTCTCACACAGAGGACTATCCCCTTTCCGCCCTCCCACTAGTCCACCAAGCCAGAAAGGCTGGGGAAGCACTACAGCTTTTGTTTCTTTTCGGCCTCAAAATGACAGGAAACTGTGTGGCTCATTCTGTGCCTAAAAATAGAGAAGTATGATTTGAAGTAGCTATAGGGGCCACAACTTTAGAACTGTCAGCCTTAATCATAAGCCATTGGGATGAAGGACCTGTCATAGCCATCCTTTTCAAACAGCCATGTGCCTAAATGATACCATATAAAGCAGGGGTGTCCAAACTTGGCAACTTTAAGACTTGTGGACTTCAACTCCCAGAATTCCCCAGCCAGCTGCTGGCTGGGGAATTCTGGGAGTTGAAGTCCACAAGTCTTAAAGTTGCCAAGTTTGGACACCCCTGATATAAAGTATACAGCAACAAAACGGTGGTAGGCTAACATTCTTTGACCAAATAGTATCATAGTAGAAGTACTGTCTTTGGATTTGTATCTTATACCACCAGAAGAGACTGAAACAATGCTTTCCACTGCAGTGGTTTTAAAAGATGGTCTATGAAACCAAATGCAAGAATTCAACTATGCTATTTCCCGGGATTTGATTGGGTAGATGTTTTATAGCGGGTTGAATGGAAGAGAGAGAGGCAGATCTGATGCAACGCTCTTTTATTAGCAACAAGTAAAACCCAGCAATGAGCCTATCTGACAATTTGACTTTTATAACGAGCTGTCAACCGGCTTAGCCAATCAGAATGAACTATTTTTCCCACCTGAGTGGACCTGAGTGAAGCCTTTATTCACCGGCTTCACTCCTTATTCAGAATACTTAACAGTAGATGTTACATGACATAGAATGGTAGCTATAAACTGTTGGTATCATTTAATAATTATTTCAGAATCTTCATGAAATATTTATATTGATTATTTCTACTAATGCAAGTCCATTATTATTATTTTCTTCTCTCTCTAAGGAATAGGACTGTCTGGAACAAGTCTGGTGATATCCAATGCAGCATGCTAACTTCATTTCCTATTTTTTTCTTTCTCCTCAAGCCCTCGGGAATATATTTTAAGGGCACAGAATGTGTAGTAGAAAGTGGGTAACCTCTTTTGTCAATTGTCTCCAGCAGACGGAGTCAATTGGATTTCACTGACTTTTATTTTAGTACAAATGCTGTACATTTGTTCCAAACTGAAGAAGCTTCTTGGATGAGAAGGGAAATGTTTTCAAAGAAAACACCAAGAAGATCCAGTTGCCTTTTGATAAAAAAGAGGACCTTTGGGACATCTTTGTTTGTTGATTTCCCACCTATGAAATCTGGACTCTGATAGCATCTTTTCTGACTAACAATTTTGTTAAAAAGATTAGCTTCTGCGATCTGCAGCTCATGTCACACATTAGATGACTTTATTAACTGTTGTAATGAGTTAAAACCCATTGTATTTGTTGAGCTCTCCTGAGATTGCCTGAACATTTAAAGTGTCTTTGTATTCAACAGTTTCTCACTTGATGATGCTGTTAAAGTTCCCATTTTTATAAAACAGTCACTATGGAGTTTCCTGAGAGGTTGGAATGCTTTGACATTACCTTATCTGATTTTGATGCTAACCTCGTGTCATTATTTCTTTTGCACAAAATTTCTCCTGTCTATCCTAAGTAGATTCCAGAGGAGCAAATCTTATTGGAGGAGAAACACTTCTAATCTTATAGGCTTGTTGGGGCCTGTGATGGTGCTGTTGTTGTAGATGTGGAGACAAAGGAAATGTCTGGGATTTGTTGCAGAGTCTGGTTCCCATGATTGGCATTTTGTCCTGTTGCTTCTTGTGTTTGTGAGAATCTGCTTCAAGTTGAGTGCAAGTTTGGGCCCACCACCCAATGTCTGAGACAGTGTAGTGTCATTGTCCAGTATGTTCTATATCCTATTAATAATTGTATTTGAGTGACTTATGCTGTGAGATATGAATGACTGCTCATGGTCTTCGGTTGTTTAGTTCCTGTGTTTTACACACACACACACACACACACACACACACACAATATGCCCTCCCTAGTTATTGATCTGGCTCTCTTCATTTGTCTATTGATATTGTTGGGGGTCAGTCAGTTTCCTGACTGTCTGGTTTTAATGTCTGATGGAATTATCCTTCACAAATGAGTCTGCATGTACTGCTGTTTTATCCATGATCACATGCATTTCTTTAGCTGAAAGCAAACCCTTTCAGAATTAAGTTTGTAATTAAAAAAAAATCCTTGAGCAGAAGCCCTGTTTTTCAAAAATTCGGAAGGGTAAGTTAGGCTTGGAAAACATGGTCAACCACAAAACTTATTTAAAAAATACACAGGCAACAGGAAGTAAAATGGTGATGCCCTTGCAGATTGTGACCTTTTTGGTTTTGCACATCATAGAAACATAGCCACAGCTTGCTCATAGGCAAGGAAGAGTTTGTAAGTCATGTTGTGTCTGGTATCCTTCAAGCCCTTCCATGTGCTGGCTGTGCTTCTTTTCTTAAACTGCTCTTTATTTTGTGAGTTTTTCAGTTCCAGGATATGTTCTTGGCAGGTTTCTAGAGAAACAAAGAATATTTTTAATGGAACCTATTTATGCTCCAATACTTCCATATTCCAATCTCATCTATGTTGTTGACCAGATGTTGGAATCCAGGGGCCATCAACATTCCTGCCATTCATCTTGCTGACTGCTTATCTGCATTCTTCAGGTTTGCAGGCAATAAGAAGGAACACAGCCTCCAATTGCCTTAATCTCTTTTGTCTCAACTTTCATCTGAGCACTGATGTGAACTGACTCTAGAGAAAGAGTGGCAGGAGAAGGGAACAAACTGCCTTGATAAGGGCAAGAAGATGAACTCATTTGGAGGAAAAGAATCCTCTTGAGCAGACCTAGGCATTTTACTGCCCTCAGGCCACATCCAACCCTTTGGCTCTCCCTGTTGAGCCCACATGAGGTAAATCCGAAATTAGAAATCAAAAGTAAATAAGCACACCACAGGTGGCAAAAAAAGGCAAGTCAGGTCCAGCTTTGCATAGTCACCCTGGGCTCCTTTAGTTGGCTGGTGGCTGGATGAGGGTGAAGAGAGAAAGCACTTCCCCTTTCCCTGGAGCAGCCTGAGGAGTTGAGATGATGGAGTTTGAGGACATCAAATCAGGTTACATTGGTTCGGCCCTCCTCAATAATCCCAGTTTGTTATGTGGCCCAGTGGTGGGATTACTTTTTTTTTACTACCGGTTCTGTGGATATGCCTTGGTGGGTGTGGCTTGATGGGCATGGCAGGGGAAAGTTACTGCAAAATCCACATTCCTTCCTGGTCAGCTGGGACTCGGGAGGCAGAGAATAGATGGGAGTGGTGCCAGTCAGAGGTGGTATTTACCAGTTCTCTGAACTACTCAAAATTTCCACTACCGGTTTTCCAGAAATGGTCAGAACCTGCTGATGTGGCCCCTTGGGAAAATTAATTTCCCACCCCTGCTCTTCAGCCTCCTAAATTCTCCCTTGAATTCCTGCAATGTTTCGACTCCTATCGCTGATGAATATGTACAGTTTTACTTCTTTATTCACATCTACACATCTCTCCCAAGGAAGCATCTCACGGCTATAGATATTGCAGTGTTAAACTGTATTACTCACTGCTGCTCTGTCCAGTTGTGCCCCAACATTCTAGAGCAGGGGTGTCAAACTCATGTTTTCATGGCGGCATCACATAATGTATTGGGGCTTTTCCTTTGCTAAACCAGGCATGGGCGTGGCCAGTATGTGACACATCTGGCCCACGGGCCGGGAGTTTGACACGGGCCCTGTTCTAGAGTCATCAGGCCCTGTTCTAGAGTCATTACTATTTATTTCCTTTTAGAAATTATATATTCAAAGCAGAATATAGGCAAATGTAGTAGCTGTCTATTAATCTCTTATACTAAAAAAAAAATCAACTGTCCCTGGATAGTCTATCTCCAGCAAGCTTGCATATTTCTCTTCCTCTCAACACGGTCCACCTGGCAAGATGGGCAGCATACAAGTTTAATAAATAAAATACATAAAAATCACTTGCCTGCTGTAGGAGATCTTCTAGTGAGCCAGTGACTTTACTAGAAAGAGTGGGGCCAAATACTCAGGCCATTTTTAAATTGATTTTTTTGGATCCGGAGTAGGAACAAGAACAATTAACTTCCCCAGAGATATATACTCCCATTCCTACTTTTACTTTGCTGTTTTTGAACTAAAAGTTACATCACTGAGAAATGGCCATTTCCCCAGTAAAATCTGGCAGCACAATCTAAGAATGCTTTGGAAGCTACAAATGGATGACTACAAGGGCAAAGGGGATATACATAGGTACCAAAGAACCTACCTATATAAAATACAGAATTACTGGAAAACAATACTTTCAGATGTCTTTCAGAACTATTCTTATCCTCAGGTGACTCTTTCGTCAAAGTCTATTCATAACAAAACCAAATCAATCCAAAATCTGAATTATTTGAAATCTAAGAAGCAATGGTCTCTATTGGGTTTTTTAAAACAACAACAACAACAACTTGTTCCTTTTGCATATTGTAGAAATTGAAGTCATTTCGATACCATCAGTAGTTATCTTGAAGTAGAGGTGAAATTTTTAAAAAAAAAACATTCTAGTCACATTACCCAGGGGGCTTTGGGAGGTGGAAATGAATCCAGCACAGGATGTCATCGCGGCCTAAAACAGTTGATGCCATTCCCCTCCTCCTTTGTGTCTTTTTTGACACCTGTTCTTTCTTGTTTGTTCCCCTTTCTTAATTGTTTCCTTTTCTGTATCTCATTCTTTTTCAGATGCCATGTTGTATCTCCCAAGCTGCAGACTGGGAGAGGGAAGGGACAGATAGCTTTGGCCAAAGGACGGATCTAATTGCTTCCAATGGACTTTTGAAAATGAGCCAAGAATGGCATATGGCCTTAGACCACACGTTTCTCGTTCCTAAAAATAAAGGTTGATAGTTGTAAACTGACCAGATATAATGTATCTATTATACAAAAGTTTCAACGTAGTCTTCTCTAGATGCACTGAACACAAATCTCATCACCTATGCATTGCTAGTTAAGGGCCATTTTGTCTATAGACAATGGAAGTTGTAGCTCAGCACTTCTAGAGAGCACCAAGTTGGAGATGGTCTTTATAAAGTAAACTAAAAATCATGGACTTTCCTTGGATCACCATTTTCTCTTGGAACTATATTTTTTCTATTTATCATAATTGCTATTTTCTATTTATTATAATTGCTCTTTCTATGCTAATAATTGTTTGGAACAGCTTTCCATCTCTTTTTTTTTTTGTTTTGTTATTTAACATTTGCAAGGTTTTGACTCCCTCCCCCCCTTCCATGCCTCCCATTTACCAGATTCTAGGATCCTGTGGGATGCCTACTTTACTGTGAAACTTCTCACTAATTTGGCAAGAAAGATGGGCTGTTGCTGTAGCAACTTGCTGCCCTAAAAATACTGCATTCTGTTAGGGAGTTTCACTGCAACATTTTGTAGCCACGTTTTCTATTCCCTTTTGTCTGCTTGGTACTGTTCAGTTCAGTATCTTACTGTTCAATTCAACCACCATTTTTCTTTGGGCAAGAGCTAGTTTTCAGGACATCCAATTTTTGGACATCAGCTATTCATGATAGGAAGTGAAAATTTCACCTTGGTTATCATAACTTCCGTATGTGAAATTAAGCAGTTTTGAACCCTGGTCGCTGTGCTTTGTCTTCACAGTATGAAACTGACTTGGGGGAAGACTACTCCAGATATTATAATAGTATACTCATGTTATTAATAGGTGCCTCAGCTGTGGCAGTATTTGAACTCTTTTGTCCAGGCTCAGAAGAAGTGTAAGCCCTATTTAATGCTCAGATAGGAGAGTCCTGGGGAATGTCATGGGTTGCCCTCAACTTTCAACCATTCTTTTAGTAACTGTTCAAAGTTAAAACAGGTTTGAAAAAAATGGCTTATGATTGGTCCTCACATTTACAATAATTGCAGCACTCCCATGGTTACATGATCGAAATTTGGCTGCTTGGCAAACTGGAATGTATTTTTGACAGTTGCAGCATCCTGAGGTCATGTGGTCACCATTTACGATCTTACTAGGCAGCTTTTGACCAGGAAAATCAATGGGGAAATATGGATTTGCTTAAGAACTGTATAATTCACTTAACAATTACAATTATTACTTTAACAACCATGACAAAAAAAGGTGGTAAACCCAGCCAAGACTCACTTGAGAACCACCTTGCTTAGCAATGAAAATTCTGCTTCTAACTGTGGTTGTTAACAAGGACTCCTTGTATAGGTTAGAACGAAAAGCTGAAATCTGGAGGAAGGCAAAACTACCATTTCCTTAAAGTTGCCAGGAAAACAGCATAAATATATTCATATAGTCACCAACAATAGAACTTTATTAATTATACACACACACATATACACTTGCTGCAGGTTTCATGTACTTTAACTCAGAATTAAGCCTTTTCTCTGGCTATTGTGAGTTTGTGAAAATTGAGGGGATTGAACTATTTGCTGACTTTATAAAAGGCCCTAAACATTCACATTTAACATTTCTAATCCTTTGTTATTTTGTTTTGATGTTAATACATCCGGTTCTAACAAAAAGAAATTCTGTTTTGACCTGTAAATGACTGAGAGACCTTAGTAGTTGGTTGGTTAACAAGATTAATTAACAGACAAAGTATCTGCGATTTGTAATGTTTTTCCTCCAGAATGTAAATTGCAGTGCCAGAAGTTCCAAATCTTGCCCGCTGCTTTATTTTGAAACATAGTTCAAGGTGCTGCAGGTTACTTTAAGGCATGGCTGTCAAACTCCTGGCCCGTGGGCTGGATGCATCACGCTTTGGCCACACCCACACATTTAGCGAAGGGGGAGGAAAGTCCTGATACATCACGCGACAGCGCCGTGATGACCTGAGTTTGACACCCCTGCCTTAAGGGAATGAGCCAATGGAACCCTTCAGTTAATTAAGATCTATCACTAATGAAATTAGATCTTTCTAATAGTTGTCTACCCTTTCTTGGTTGCTGGAAGAGACAGGAAAGTCACAAGGAAACTATGAGTTAAAAGGAGCAAGGTGTGTTAAGAGAAAATGGCTGGTGGCAGAAAATAACAAGGTTTTCTCTTGACCTTTGCAGTTACAGAATTCCCTCTCCAAGAAACCTCATTCACCCTGATTTTTTCCCCAGAAGGGGATGATATTTTCACTTGCCAGAAGTTTTTATGTTTTCTGATGAATTCTTTTACCATTTTAATGCTTTGAAGCTGGTGTGTGTTGTCTTTCTAGTTACCGCTATTTTGTCATGATTAGAAATACTTGGCAACATGCTCTGAAAATCTGGACTGTAGAGGGGGATATAGGAAAACTGTAATAAATAATGAACACAATATAATTCTATGCCATCTGGATATCACTATTGTCAAATATTCTGCCATCTAAGTTTCAGATCAACATGAACTATCACTTAGAACTGTGAATTGCACTCTTCACGATTCTAAAAAAAAATTCAGTGGGTGTGGCTTATGTTGTCTGTGGTTAGACACAGATTGTGGTATTTATTTTTTTCCTACTGCAAACCATCTTAGTATTTCCACAGTTCCTGTTAGACCCTTAAAATGCCTTGGAAGCATTCTTTGGTCCAGGAGACAATTTACATGAGATCAGGATGTGCTTAAATCAGTTTCCTGTATGCAATAGGGGGGAAAGATTGGACACTCTGTTAGCGCATATGCTAAACAAACTGCAAAGCTGTTTGAAGAACAAGTAAACTAATTTCCTCAGCAAGATAGCTAATATTTTGTAAAGAGACAAAAAAGAACTATTAATGGCCTGGTAGATGTATTTTGTCCCAAAGGCTTCTAATATAATGGCAAAACACTGTTTTTCTACTTCATTATAGCAAAACAAAGTATTCATTAACAGCATTTGGAAAATATTATTTTAGGAAATATTTGACCAACCATATCTCTTTCAGATAATATTTGGCAACAGTCTGGATAAATTCATTAAGGGCAAGTTACCAATTCTCCTTTTTCTGTGCCACAAATGAACTATTCTAAAAATTAATGTGAAAATTAAGAATAAAATATAGTGAATTTGCCTCTATCTTTTCAGGATTCAGAAATTTCAAGAGTCACAGCTAGTTCACAGCAACAAAAAAGGAATCAGTTGATTAATTAATCAATAAAGTTCTTAAAAGTTTATCACAATAGCCAAGAAAGTGTCAAAGAACAATCCCTTTCTCTATGTTGGTTTTCCGGTGTTTTTTTGGTTACCTATAATTGAAATGTAAAATCCAATTTCTATTAAGTGATTTACTAAAAGAAATCTACATAACGGCATATTTTATCTGCTTTGGCCTCCCTTGTCTCCTTTCTTTCCATACACAGCCAGAACTATGTAAATATCCCCATATGTACCCTTGAAAACAAAACTAAATTACAGAATCAGATTTGAAAATATTCAATATTCAGTGCCCTTGCTCAGTTATTAATAATACATCAATGAACATTATTTACCACAAAATGTTTAATAACAGGATTTATTTATTTAAAACAAATTAAAGCAGATTTCCAGGATGTTTGCTCTTATTTTGTCTCACTTTCATTTTTTTCTTTCTCTTTCCTTCCTTCCTTCCTTAAGTATAAAAAGCATCACACATTCTAAAGAACTGTGTTCAAGGGTATCTGTTTGAAATTGGCCTTTTGCACATACAGGTAGTGCTCAACTTACAACCATTTATTTGGTGACCAAAGTTACAACAGCACTGAAAAAAGTGACTTATGGCTGTTTTTCACAGTTAGGAGTGTTGCAGCATCACCATGGACATGTGATCAAAATTTGGGCACTTAGCAACTGGCATGATAGTTGCTGTCAAGCCGACCTCCCTCAGCAACCAAGAAAGAAACCACTTAACTCCATTTTGCAGAATTTAGAGTACTTTTACTGGTTATGAAAAGATAGCAGCTAAGCAAAGCAAGATCTGAGGCAAAAGTGCGCGAAATCATACATATCAATACATGACCAACCCCCTACCCCTGGCAATCCTCATCCCACTGTCCAATCTGCAAATCCCTTAGGTGTCATGTGAGTTTCATCTTCAAGGAGCATCATCAGGTTGGCCTTGACCAACACCAAGCACTAGTCTCCATCATGCGCAGTAGATGGTGAGACCAAAACTCCCTTTTTACAATCTCTCCTGTACTTAAACTTCCCCTCCCAAATACCAGGCCCCCCTCCCCGTTTCAATGGCAGCCGAAAGCAAATAGCGAAACAGAGGCTGACAGTTGCACTGTCCAGGGTCATGTGATTATCTCTGACAAGCAGTGATTCACTTAATAATTGCTGCAAGAAAGGTCATAAAATGGAGCAAAATTCAAGATGGAAGGCGTCTTGGAGATCTTCTAGTCCAACCCCCTCTCCCCATTTCAGACAAATGATTGTCCAATCTCTTTTTGAAAGCCGCCCATGAACCACAACTTCTGAAAGCAAACAATTCCATTGGTTGATTGCTCTCACCATTAGGAAATTTTTCCTTAACTTTAGGTTGCTCCTCTCATTGGTTAGCTTCAGTGGTGGGATTCATTTTTTTTACTATCGGTTCTGTGGGCATGGCTTGGTGGGCATGGCATGGCTTGGTGGGCGTGGCAGGAAAAGGATACTGCAAAATCCCCATTTTCTCCTGATCAGCTGGGACTCAGGAGGCAGAGAATAGATTGGGGGGGGGGGGGGCAGTCAGAGGTGGTATTTAACGGTTTTCCAAATTACTCAAAATTTCTGCTACCGGTTCTCCAGAACTGGTCAGAACCTGCTGAATACCACTTCTGGTTAGCTTCCATCCATTGTTTATCATCTTTCCTTCTGATGCTGTGGAAAATAGTTTGACCTCCTCCTCCTCTTTGTGGGACACTGCTATCAAGTCAGCCCTAGTCTTTCTTTTCCTCGGCAACTCCAGGAGGTTTGAATATTTCTCCTGGGAAAGAAGGAAAGAAGAGAGGGAGAAGCAGAAAGAAAGAAAGAAAGAAAGAAAGAAAGAAAGAAAGAAAGAAAGAAAGAAAGAAAGAAAGAAAGAAAGAGAGAGAGAGAGAGAGAAAGACAGAAAGTGAAAGAGAGAGAAGAAAGAAAGAAAGAAAGAAAGAAAGAAAGAAAGAAAGAAAGAAAGAAAGAAAGAAAGAAAGAAAGAAAGAAAGAAAGAGGAGGGCCAAAATAAGAGCAAACATCCTGGAAATCGCCCTTCCTGCCCCATAAAGAGCCACCCACAGGTCAACCCACGTGGCAGCCAGGAGGGAGGCAATCCAGACTGCCCAGCAAATGACGCGAGGAGGCTGCCTCGGTTTTTTCTGCACCCGGCGCAGAAGACAGGTGAGCGCTGGGAACCCCTGATTAGGATGGTTCGGGTGCCGCGATTGCAGGTGGGAGCGGGTCAAGCAAAGGGAAAGCCGCCTTTCGCGCCCATCTGAAGTGGGTGAGAAGCCAAGGTCTAAAGGGGGCAAGAGCGGGAAAGACTCATGCAAAGCTTCAGAAGGGGCGGGAGGCGGGTTTACCTCATTTCGGAAAAGGTTCCGAATGGGTCCGTCTGAAACTGGAGGGGAGGGAAGCTGGGCAACCGGGACAGGTGGCTCCCGGATCCAGGAAACCACCGCCGACGTCGTAGCGTGGGTTGGGTCTCTTTCTTGGCAGGCTGCCTCGTCACGGTCGGTAGGAGCCAAGCCCTCCCAAAGTGGCTTCCACCTCACACTGGAAAGGCTATGCTCTCCGCGTCTGCAGCGCGCGGGAGCAAGTTGACTGCGCGGATGAGGACGGGTCGTGCGAACCCCTCGCCCGCCTCTTCCCAGCCCGCAGTTTAAAAGTCTCCCCTTCAAACGCCCACTTCGAAAATTAGCCGGTATTTTGTTACACTGGAAGCCAGTGTTTCTCAATCTCGGCAGCTTGAAGATGTGTGGACTTCAACTCCCATAATTTGCCAGCACAGCACAGCTAGCTTGGGGGATTCTGGGAGTTGAAGTCCACACATCTTCAAGTGGCCAAGGTTAAGAAATAGTGCAGTCTAAGCAGTTGAATGGTGCAGTAACCATGTCTCTGGAAGATTTTATTACAGGTTTTATTATTTAAGTGCCTTAAAATGAACAAGGCTGCAGGCAGCCCTGTAAACTGGGAATTTAAGAGATCTGTAGAATTTTTTGGGGGGAGGGTGTATTGTGAATGTAGTGAGTAGAACATGATTGCCTTTTGTGCACACATTGTATCTCTAACAGAGGTGACCGTTCATCTATGTGAATGCTTTTGCCTATGATCACATACTACAAGCAAATACAACACATAAGACTTAGGAATTTTTGTTTTTACCCATGTTAACTTCTTCATTATTTTGGCAACTTTATTGGATAGGGTCCCTAGGTTCTATAACTGGGTTCTATAACCCAAGCTCTGATCTGTACAAGTACTGATCTGTCAGGCTTAGTATTGCCTATGCGGATCATCTCTCCAGATGTTCTTAAAGTTTGACTTCTTTCTATTCCCTTGTGCTTGCATTATTAGTTGAATTCCCATATCGCATGGTCACTCCCTCCCAAGGTTTCTGTAATTTCAACCCCTTCTGTAATTTTATTTCTGTTACTGATCATTTTGTTAGCGATAAGTTCAGTATGGCTAATCCTCTCGTTGCCTTCTCTGTATTTTGGGAGACAAAGTTGTCTGCTAGGTTTGTCAGGAATCTGTTTGATCTTCTACTAGGCTCAGAGTTTGTTTCCCAGTTGATGTCAAGGTAGTTAAAGTCCCCCATTATTATTATGGCGTGCTTTGCAAAGGCATCGTGGAGCTCAAATCAGAAAAGCCACCGATTATTGTATCTTGTTTCTAAGGCCATTCTCTTTTATCACTATATGGATGTGAAACCATTTTCACATTGGAGATTAACCAGTTTTTGTATTAATTAATTTAATTCAGCTTTTATATTACCTGAACTTTTTACTGCACAAGTAGTCTCTAAAATACATGTTTCTAGAATTGCAAATTTTGGATCCAGTTACTTGTTTAATATAAATTAAATATTGACAACCTGACTATCTGAAACAGCTATCCTATTCAGACTGTGCAAAAAATCCCTAAGACCATTAGATAGCAGAAGAGAGATACATCTTTCAGGTCAGGTGATACTCCTAGCATCAGGTAATAAACAGGCATAGTATTTTTGGTCATGCCTAAACAATAGATAATGGACGTGGTAGCTTAGTGTCTAAGACGCTGAGCTTGTCAATCAGAAAAGTTGGCAGTTCAGTGGTTCGAATCCCTAGTGCTGTGTAACGGAGTGAGCTCCCGTTACTTGTCCCAGCTTCTGCCAACCTAGCAGTTCAAAAGCATGTAAAAATGCAAGTAGAAAAATAGGGACCACCTTTGGTGGGAAGGTAACAGCATTCCAGGCGCCTTTGCAGTTTAGTTATGCCGGCCACATGACCACAGAGACATCTTCAGACAGCGCTGACTCTTCGGCTTTGAAATAGAAATGAGCACTGCCCCCTAGAGTCGGGAACAGCTAGCACATATGTGCGAGGGGAACCTTTACCTTTAAACATTAGATCTAATAACTATATAGACCATATAGATAAAGTGGCCTATCAAGATTATGCTTGCTTTTAAGCAGTAGAGAAACAGTAGAGAAACCAAGACAGACCTAATCTCACTAGGCTACCACTTTGTAAATAGGACAGAGAAATTAATATAAAGTCCATTGTGGACCAGGTCCTTGAATGGAGTCTTAAAGAGCACATTTTATCAGCGCTTGGAGAGTAATGCAACAATTAACAAGCGACTGCAAGGATTTTGCATAAACAGTCATGCCATGTTAACCTTATCTTCATTTCTGATTGACATATTATTTTATTAGATTGGGGAAAGTGCTGTGGACAAAGCATATCTTGATCCCATCAAAGCATTTGACATTAATAAAATGGTAGAATATGGTGCCAATGATAGAACTGTAACGGATTCATAATTGGCTGAATGATTGCACCCAGAAATAGTCACAAATGGCTTGACATTGGAAAGTTCTACTGTGCTGAATGCAACAGGACTCAGCCCTGGGCTCTGTGCTATTCAATGATTTATTAATAACCTGGTGGAAGCGGTTGAGTAAATGATTACCAAATATGCAGCTGATATAAAACTAGAAGTGGCCGATGCTTTAGAAGAGAAGGAGAAGATTTCAAAAATTCTAGACAGGTTTGAACAGTGGGCTGAAGCAAACAGGATTAAATTTAACACAGATAAATATAAAATCTTGGATGTGATGAGAAAAAAATAAAGGTACAAGTACAGATGGGGGGGGGAGAAGATCTGGTTTGACAGCAATGAATAGAATCTGGGTGTTCTAGGAGATCACATGGTAGGCGTGAACCGCCAGTGTGATGCACTTGCTTTTTTAGGAGGCATTAATAGAAACAGAATTCAGATCACAAGAAATAATTATGCCACTGTGCTTTGGCTTGATCAGTCCCTTGTGTTCAGTTCTGTGCATTGTAGTTCAAAAGGGACAGTGACAAACGGGTGAGTTCGGAGGAGGGATGCAAGATGGTGAGAGGATCAGAAACCAAGTTATTTGAAAAAGAGAGAGGTATGTTTAAGCTGTATTCGCAGGAATTGCTTTGACATCCTGAATCTCTTTGATAGACAAACAGAGAAGCTATGGAACAAACTTTAAAAAATTATTAAGGATGAAAATGAAAAGAGACTGCCAAAAATGAAAGTCTGGCCTCTCATACTCCATCAGTTGTTCAGAGCAATCTGGTCTTTACCAGCTAGTAGTTTTGCTCTGGGACTTTAGAGGAGTATTATAATAAAGCTAAATGCAGATGTGCGTATTTTTTTATTTGTATATATGAATGGGACAGCAATGGTAAATTATCACACACACACACACACATACATGCACATAAAATTGGGGAAAATCCCCTACAAATAAAAATGTCAGCAACATTTCCAAATTGGTGGCTGAACCCACATAAAAGATAAACTAAATAATACAAGATTGAAGCTGTTTGAAAACAGAAAACAAGTTTTAATACAGCTGTGTAAAACTATTGTCTGATGAAGTCCTGAGAAAAAAGGAACCTTCTGTGAAAAGAGAACATTTGTAAAAATATCAGCAGTTCAATGAGAGCTCCACAGATGTTTTGAAAGATTTCCAAAAGTTTATTGATAATAAGTAAACACGGTCAAATTCAGTTGAATACACACTTATTTCAGAGGAAGGCTCACTGCATATCACAGTAATCCCTACTGTTTCAGTATAGCAGAACCAGCCATTTATAACTTATTTGTAAGCCATTATTAGCTATAACTCCTTTATTTATATGTTTTATAGAACCACCCATCTCACACAAGTGATTCAGGGTAGTTTACAAAACACAGAAAATCCACCACACAGTATAGCTTAATCTAGTATGCGAACCATCTCTGAGTTTTATAGGATTTTTACATAATATATGGAGTTGGGCAGCTAATTTTTCTGAAAAAATCCTGTTTCAGACTAAATTCATATGGATTTCATGTGCATATCCTGTTAAAGAAAGGCTCGGCATCAGAAGACTCTGCCTCACAGACAGTTCTTGCTCCAGGATCAAAAGCCCTTGGCAAGCAATCATGTTACACCTTTAATAACTATCTTATCTGTTCCCTGGCAGCTAGGAACAGTTGGGAGAGAAAGAGAGAAAGAAGTCAGATATTAAAGTGAATGTTAAAGGAGAATTAGTTGCATCGGTCACTTTGGGCTTCTCAGCCATCCTTTGAAAATTGGTATCAGTTTTTCATATTTTTCAGAATACTAGAATAACTGCTTTCTGTACATGCATTTCTCTTCATGTGTTACTAGACTTCTTTTTCTGAATGCCACATCATTACAAATCCCTTGGGAACATAAAGCATTCCAATGGACGTGCCTAGAAATATTCAATTTCGTTTTGCTTTTTCTTGGAAGCATTTCACCATGCAAAATGAATGTTGGAAAATAACGGTGAAGCTTTTGCAAAATAAAATTTCTACTTGCAGCTTTCTGTTGGATTCTTTTTAAAAGCAGCCTGACATTTTACTTTCCTTACTGATTTGCATAATTTTTTTCCTTTATGTTGTAAGTTCATCATTCCCTGCTGCTCTCTTCCCTGTGTGAAGCCACAGTAACACTGAAAAAACAGCAAGGGTGGTGGTGGTGGCTGGCAAAGATTCTTTCTTTCCACTGGAGGGGAATAAGCACTGGAAAATCAATGAACCTTAACTGCTTCAATTTGGCTTCATGGGAAGTTTGCACAGAGTGCAGGAATACCTTTAACAATATGTGAGAAGAGCCTGAACTCAGCCAATATGATTTGTGAGCCCAGTTACCCAACACAGTTTAGTGCACTAGATATACTCAGTGGGAAATATGTAGGAAAGCAGCTATAAGACAGAAAGGATAAGGAAAAATATTGCCCCAATGAGAAGGCAAGGTGGCAAGATTTGAGCTTCAAGTTGATGAGCAGATTGTTCCTGAAGTGGAGCAATGGATCAACTCCAGATAGCCTGGAGAGGGATACTGGCAGTTCTAGTTAATATCTGGAAATCATAAGCTCCTTTTCCAGGTGTAAAAAAAGAGTAAATGAAAACATTGCTGTTCTACTACAACTATATGCTTAACAAAGTCTGTCTATCTGCTTTCCTAAAATTAAGAATGTTCTATTTTACATTCCTTTTATCTGCTAACTGATGGGCAGTGTTTTTCTTTAACACACTCTTGGGTGTCTCCACACGTAGCAGCTCTTAGCTGACTTTATGTGGGGTTGGAAGCTAAGTTGGGCTAGACCTGGTTAATTTTTGCATAGATCAATTCCCTGGTCTCCCTTAGGCAATTCAGAGCTATTGACAAGTCTGGGAAGTTGAAAAACATCCTGGAAAAAGTGCATATAGCAAACCCACACTGATGCCAAGAATGCTTAATGACTATCAAGCTTGACTTGAAGATCTATTTATTTTTCATGCTGGTGCATTGCAAGGCATTAGGGAAGTAAGTCAGCGCAGCGGGGAGAAGTAAAACCAGATCTAGCATTCAGATACTGTGGGTGCATAAGCCTTAATATTAATGTCTTCTTCAGGCTATCATATAGCACCAACAATTTATATTATGCTATTTTTATTCCAGTTTTATTCCTCCACTTCAGTGAAACCTGGTTGTGTCAACATGTGTTGAGGTGACATTAACCTGTGTTTCTGCCAGGCCTGGCTGCCATAAAGCCATGAAATATCTGCTGGGCACATCTTACTCCTACAGGGATTCATCTGGGCATGATAGTTGACCTCGAACGCTCCCTGCAGTGGCTTGTCTTTGTCATGGCAGAACCATCCAATGCGAAAAGTAGAACATTTCTGCCCCAAGTCAGGACCAGCATGAGAAGTGATGGGCATGTGCAAGAACTTTTTCTTGAAGAAGCCAAACAGGTATGTTAAGAAGGCTTATCTTTTATTTATCAACCGAGTTCTGCCTTCTGAGACCTTGCAGGACGAAGGGCATAATGGATTACAGCTAGACCTCGCCATACGACTATAAGAGAGCCTGCTGCTTATGGTCTTTTGCATAAAATGTGTCGGTCACATGATTGGCTTGATTTTCCAATGGTTGTTAAGTGAACGCTATGGTTGTTGAGGGAACATCACAGTCGTAAGTGCAAATCCATTGTTCACTAAGAGCACTCGGTTTGCTGTCAACCAGAACTGGCAAAACTGTTTTTTTCGGCAAAACCATTGCAAAATGCAATTGTGACTGCAGGATGCTGCAAACAGCCATGAATGTGTTTCTGTTGCCAACTTTCTGACTGTGTCAGCACTTCAGCTATGAGTCACTAAGTCCCCTTTTTCAAATGGGTTGTAACTTTGTTTGCTAAACAACTAGCTGTTAAGTCAAGGACTAACTATAAATACTTTCTCACATCATGTCATATCAATTTTTTGTATACACTATGAAATTGTATCATACTAATTTCTAGCTTTTTACAAAATAATTAGATCATCAATGTAAGGATATTTGTAAAAAATAGGTTGTCATCAATCACACCCAAGGGATTAATTATGCAATATTTTATTTTCCTTGTTTAAGGCCAAGAGAGTATTCTGCTCACTCGTAGTGTGACAAGTGCAAATGCTGAGCAAGATGACCTTTTGGTCAGCTTGTGTTTGTGACAGAATTCCAGTGCAATAACCATCCATAGAAACTTCCAATATCATTAATCCAGAATTTTTCTTGAAATAGAGTGGATTCACAATGCAATGCCCTCTACATGGGGCTTCCCCTGGGATGCGCCCGAAGACTACAGCTAGTTCAGAATGCAGCCGCGCGGGCCATCACGGGGAGTACCAGGTACTCCCACATAACACCTCTCCTGCGCGAGCTGCACTGGCTGCCTGTGGTTTTTCGGGTGCGTTTCAAGGTGTTGATCACCATCTTTAAAGCGCTCCATGGCACAGGACCTAGCTACCTGCGGGATCGCATCCTACCGCACACATCCCTGCGACCAATTCGCTCTCACAGGGAGGGACTCCTCCGGGTGCCGTCCACCAAGCAATGCCAACGGGCGGCGCCTAGGAGTAGAGCCTTCTCTGTGATGGGCCCAACCCTCTGGAATGACCTCCCCCCCGACATCAGAACTACCACCGACTTCCGCTCCTTCCGACAAAAACTAAAGACTCACCTGTTTCGATTAGCCGGCCTGGCCCACCCATAGTTTTATCTTACCTCCTGGCAGATATTTTAATTGGGAATTTCATGGGTAATGGGGTATTTCTAGGGGTTGTTTTTACATACTGTTCTTAATGCTTTACTTGATGGTACAGTTCTATATAGCCTCCTCCATTTATGTATTTATATATTTATGTATTTATTGATATGCATCCCATTTGTGTTTTAGCCTGACTGTACACCGCCCCGAGTCCCTTTTGGGAGAGGGGGCGGTCTAGAAATACGAAATAAAGTAAAGTAAAGTAAAGGTGGTACTAAACAGCAGACAGCCCTTGACTTCTGATTGGTTGCTCAGTAATTGAAGTTAAGAAGGGCCTACTTGGGGGTACTTCCAATGGTTGTCCTCCACCCATGGTCACGTGACCACAGTTCAGTGTTTTTGGCAACCAGGCTATATTGTAGCTGTTTGTAGAATCCCACAGTGACATTACTGCATTTTATAATGGTTTGGTCCCAACAGTAGCATTTACTCCTGGTTTTTGACCAACCCTATTTACAACCATCACAAATGGCTATCATGATGGGCAGGCTCCAATATGGTCATAACTTGAGGACTACCTGCACAATGGTTACATCTAGTACATATTTTGTGACTGAAAGCTGTGCAAAACATTTGTTTGTTTGTTCGTTTGTTTGGATTTATAGGCCGCCCTTCTCCAAAAGGACTCAGGGCGGCATACAACATTAAAAAACATACATCCCAAAAGTTTAAAAAAAATAAAATTTGTATGAATTGTTTCACAAAACATGTGAAAACCATGTAAAAACCAGAGCGGCTTAATGCTTCAAAAAGAGAATGTTCCTCTGTGATTCCATGTATTGCAAATGTCTTATTCAAAGGCTTTGCGTAGACCAGGAGTGTCCAAACTTGGGAACTTTAAGACTTGTGGACTTCAACTCCCAGAATTCCCCAGCCAGCTGGGGAATTCTGGGAGTTGAAGTCCACAAGTCTTAAAGTTCTCAAGTTTGGACACCCCTGGCGTAGACCTAGTGTATCTCCAGTCACTATTGGGTGTTCAATAAGCTATGATTAAGTCCTAGCTTATGTGCAAACTTAGATATAAAAAGCTTTGATGTGCATTTCTGGTACAAGGTATTTGGCGTGTATGGATTTTTCTACTTCTTTGCTGCCACAACTAGGAAGCTGATAAACTAAAAGTAACTTGCAAGGTTTTTTTTTTTTTCTCCTCAGAGTTATCAGACGCCTAACAAACCTTGGTGGAAAATACAACTTTTTGTTTGGGAACCAGTGCTTTTTGGAACATGGGATGGTGTCTTTACTTCCTGTATGATTAACATCTTTGGAGTAGTTCTCTTTCTACGGACAGGCTGGCTGGTTGTAAGTATATGGGATTAAGCAATAATTCATAGTGGTTCTTGCGCTGTGCGGTTTCATTTTTGCTGATCTTTGAAAAACACTGCGTGCACTTGTCCTTGACTTACCATCATTCATTAGCAAGCATTACAAAACACTGAAAGCAAGCAGTTCTTGCACTTATAACTGTTGCAGTAACCCCATAATCACGTGATTAAAATTCAGATGCTTGGAAATTGGTATGCATTTATGCTGGTTGCAGCAACCCATGGTTACATGATCACCATTTGCAACCTTCCTAACTGGCTTCTAACAAGCGAAGCCAATGGGAATAGCCATATTTGCTTAATGACCACATGATTTGCTTAACAACTGCAGTGATTCACTTAAAAAAAACACAGCCCAAAAAAATATCATAAAATTGTGCGCCCCCTGGCTTGGGGGGGGGGGGTGGAAATTCTGAAGTTAATTGTGGTCGTGAAAGGGGAGGAGTACTTCTATAAAAATTGCTTCCCTTAAAAAAAAATAAAAAAGCAAATTCCAGAACAAGGGGTGTCTTTTCAAGTAAAGGGTTTTTCTCAGACTTTTTTTTTTTAAAAAAGCATCAAATGCATATTGCTCTGCAGAACTATTACCAGCTGCTCCATCTGCAGTTATTGTTAGCTTTTTAAACAGCTTGTTAACCAATGCATAATGAAGAGGAGAGATATATCATTAGAATACTGACAAACACCTCATCCTACAACCAAATTAAGAATGCAATGGGGAGAAGACTGCTAAAGCAATGAGCTGTGTGATTAACATTTTCTCTTACTGCTTTTGCCTGTAGAATTAGATAATTGTAGATCAGTGTGCTGTGAGCATCAAGGTTATACCCTGGAGGCAAATAGGATTGTGTCCCGTCCCCACAAGAATCCCAGACATAATTTGTGCTCTACGTGGCTTTTATTTCATTTACTTAATCTTTGGTTGGACTATACTGTGACATAATGTGAATGTCAAGGATTTATATGTTGAAATAAGTGGAGGAACAATCCCGCTTGTCAATAAGATGCAAGGAATAGATACCCTTTTGATATATCTCCCATGTAATGAATTGTGCTCATTGTGTTAAAACCTGACTTAACTACAACAGCATTTCAGCTATTGAAAATGGCAAAACTCTATTGTCCCTGAACACCCCATGCATGATATTACCAAATGTTGACTTCGTTTGGTTAGTAACAACTTGCTAAATTCTCAATATTTAGTAGCAACAAGGGTGATACTTCAGCAGAATATATTTCTACCACTGATACAGCTATAACAGTTGTGGGAAACAAAATGGCTTTTGCCTGGTGTGTCGGAAAATAATTCTTAATGCTACCATTCGAACAACCAACCAACAAGAGAACCGGTCAGCTGCTAGGAATTTAAATATAGCTCCAAACGAACAACCAGCCACATGACCAACTGACCAAACTGGTACACAAGACATTTATAAGTTAAGGAGAATAGAACAAGAAAATCCTGCTGCTGATGTTACCTAGTCTGGTAACCAAAAGTTCAGAAACTAAATCAAAACATGATTGGAGAGCAAACAACTGCCAAGATCAGTAAACAGAGTATGGTATGGTATCCAGGTCAGTAAACAGTGTATTTTCAATAACCCAGTTTGTCTCACCTGGTCTGCATCATCTTATAAAATCATCAGACTTTGCTACAACGTCCATCCCTAGCCTTCTTTTAGTTCTTTACCAGGTTTTCTTAAAAAAATCAATCTTGCTGCAATAATTCAAAACTAGTTCAGAATAAGCTGCATAATATTGTGGCTGCAATATTCATTTACAAAACTTTATAGATAAAAGTGAAATGTCCATTTCTCTCAACAATTAAACACTCACAATTAAAATATGATAGAGTTTTTAGAGCTGTGTTAATATTTTGTTTTCTTCTCTGTTTTTCTATGAATGTAAAAATAGCAATAAAGTGTCTTGAATTAGTTGTAATGAAGCTGATTAAAAATAACTGTTCAGGTGAAACATGTTGCCATAGTGATATATTCTCCCAAACATTAAGGAATTTGGTATCATCTCAGGTAACAGCTGTAAAACAGTAATCCTATTCATTTTTTTAAAAATAAAAATCTAATATCTTTCTTTTGCAACATTTCCCCTGATTTTATTAAATATGTTGCCAGAATTATTGGGACGCATGGGTCACATTCAAAAGTTGAAACATTCATATGAGTTTGATACAGGGGTGAAATTCAAATTTTTTCCCCTACCGGTTATGTGGGCATGGCTTGGTGGTGGTGGTGGTGGTTTCTGTGACTGAGTGGGCATGGCTAACTCAATGTCACTTACGGCCATGCTCACTCAGTTACATGACCCCCCCTCCCCAAGCCATGCCCGCAGAACCCAGTAGGAAAAAATATTTGTATGAGAGCAAGAAGGGCTCATAGTGAATGCTGTGGCAGACAGAAGCCAAACTTTTCTCCCTTTATTCACAGCGGAGCTGCTGATCCCTTTATGTGTCCCCCCTGGCCTCCTCCCTCCCAGGGGTCAAAGTACCTTAGAGGGACAGGCTGCAGCAGCTCCGCTGTGAAAGGAGGGAGAAACGTTCGGATTGGGTGGGTGGGTCAAGCGGCTGGAAGGGCTGAGCGAGTGGCTGGAAGAGGTGAGCGGCGACTGGTCGACAGAGTGGGTGATCAGACAGGCATGGGCGGGGCCAATCAGGGGTGATTTTTACCAGTTTGGCGAACTGATTCAAATCATCCCTACTGGTTCGTCTCAACTGGTCTGATACGGTCAAATTTCACCCCTGGTTTGATAGGTAGGGTTTGTGTTAATAGAGCACTGTTGTTGATGGTGGAAATTGAATTTCCAAAATTCTACTAATAATTGGCTGCTATGCAAAATAAATTTAAAGAAATAGATAAACTCATATAAGATTCCTATTTCCAAGAACACGTGAGTTTATACATTGGACTCTATGAAAAGATCACACATTTTTCACTGCAAGTGGCAGAAGCTGAGATGGCGTAGACTCATCCTTAATTGAAATATTTCCAGCTTGGATGGTTTTACTATTTTTTCTACCTATGGCTTCTGTGTTTTCTAAATCCAACTAATTGTGGTTTTTCCCATGATCCATTGTTAAGCAACCATCACTTAGCAAATGCATGGGCCCAATTATATTCTTTCATTATAAAAGTCATTTTTCTGATTTTCTGATAAGCCTCCACTCAACGTTATTACTTATTCTGTTGCTGAATCCCATCTTATTTTTCTGTATCTTTTTTGCCAACCAATATCTACCCAGAATGCAGCTGCATTCATGAAATTCTATTTAAATTTCTTGCCCTGCTGTGTTCGATGACAGCTGTAGAAGATCAAGGAGAACTGGAGCCAGGACTCAGCATGTTCACATCTGCTGGTATCTAGTCCTTTTATACTCCCTCCCTAAAGGGCTATTTTTGAAAAGGAATGCATTGTTGCAGCTTGCATCATGTTTTTTTTTTAATTTATGTGTACTAGATATATATTTCAAATGGGCAATGAACCTAGAGTGCTACTTAAATATGTTGATGGTATAAGTATAGCCTAATATACACTGCACAAAGCAACAATTAGCCAAAAAGCTTAAAATCACTTCCCCTTCTGGAGAGCTGCTACAGGAAGGAACACCACGCCTGCTGGATAAGAGCAACACAGAGAGTGCTTTGAAGAAGAGCTAAAGGAAGCAAAAGGCTCGGATTTGTTCACAATAAGGATCTCTAAAGCTCAGAGGAAAAGTTTAAAAGATCACTTTGTTATTTACATCTACATGCTGGCAATACTTGGAAGTCCCTCTGAGGATACAAATGTGGAAATATAAGAACACAGGAAGATCACGATGTAGAACTCTATCTCTGCCGTGCCGAATTTTATAAGTAGATGCCTGTGAAAAAATGTACATGCAGGGAGAGTCTTGTCGTACCTGATTATTTCTGAAAAACTAGGCATATGTTTTGTTCATGAGAATGGTTTTCAGGAAAATTAAATGTTGCATGTTAGAAACCCTTCATGCTTAACCTTTCTTCCTTTGCTCAAGAAAGCTAATTTTTATGGATAGTTGCGGCAAAGGACATGTTTTTCAATTAGTCTTAAAAGAATCCCTGCCACTTTGGATATCCTGATTCATTATGAAAGTACAATTCAGTACAGGGAGAAGTGGTATGGGATCAGTGCGCAAGCTAATCTTGGGTATTAATTCATTGATAACAAACAGTAGTCTTTCTGTTTGAAGTAACTTCAGTGAGTTCACTTATGGATTATATATCAGCCATCTTCTCCCAATGGTTTGCTCCTAGTGTTCTGTAGTTATTAATTTATACATCATATTCTTTTTTTGCTTCAACCCTCCACTTCCATTTCAGGGAAACACTGGAATTATAATGGGCATGTTTTTGGTGTCCTTTGTCATCATGGTCGCCTTAGTAACCGTCTTGTCTGGCATTGGAGTTTGCGAACGATGTAGCATTGGAAATGGAGGAGTCTATTCAATGATTTCCACTGTCCTTGGAGGTCAGGTTGGAGGGACTATTGGCCTACTTTATATTTTTGGTCAGGTAAGAATGCTATTTTCTGAATATATGTATATGTGAATACACTACCAGTCATTAGCTAGCTTCATCTGAGTGCTCGGTCAAGCTAGGACATAGTCTCACTAGTATGCCTTTTGGTAAATTTTTAATGTTGTAACATCATGGCAGCCTTTTTGAGGATAAGCAATCCTTACATGGTAGCCACTGCCATAGCATACTATTAATTTCCCCCCATTAATTTTTCCCTTCAGGGCAATAATATCCAAACTTTGTTGTGTTAATTGAAAAGATACCTATTCCAAGAGAGAGCGAGAGCGAGAGCGAGAGCGAGAGCGAGAGCGAGAGCGAGAGAGAGAGAGAGAGAGAGAGAGAGTGAGTGAGTTCTGGTTTGAAAACTCTGGGGTGTGATGAAAGTTAATCTTGCTTAATTGTGACTTTCTAAAATACAGTTTTTCTTTATTGGAAAACTTGATGCAGTATGAATCAAATGCTACCTTCTCTTTGAAAGCCTGGAAAGTAAAGTGGGGATTTGCATATGATTCTATGCATGGGATGCCTTTTAATTTAAGATTATTCTTACTCCAAGCCTTGGATACCAGGTATTGTTCGAAGAAATGTCCCGAAAGAACATTTGAAAAACTGTAAAGAATATTACATTATTTGCTAAATCCCAAAGCTTTCACAAAATGAAATTTAAGTAAATGTAAACATTAAAACTCAAATGAAATGAAGCACATCCAAATTACCATGTTTAACAATTACACTGTATCCCCATAACTTGTAATTTTTCTCCTGAGAATTTTAATTGTTGGTGATCTGCTAAAAAACGGAATCTATTTAGTCAACATTTTTATTTAGTACACTGTTATTTAATATATAATATATTGTTTGTGGACATTTTCATTGGCACTTCCTTCAGTCTAATTTTTATTTACCTGAATGCCTCACTTACATCCATTTTTTAAAAAAATTAAAAACAGTGAGCAGGTATAATTTAATATTCATTGGTAATGTACTGTATATCCAGGGCTTAAAGGAATAATCTGTGGCAGCCCCAAAATCAGGTTCCCAGCAAGATTCTTAAGAAGCTACTGAGTATGATGATGAATTCCATGTCAGCCCAATTCAGAAGAAGCTCCAAATTTCTACACTGACTCACCTGATGTGCATGTTTCTCAGATGTCAGATAGAGCCACGGACTCTTTAGCAAGCAAAGGATGACCCTTCCAGCCTTCTAATCCTTCAGTTACACTTTGGGAATGTATGGAACAACTGCTTTCACCTAGCTTTTAACTTCCTGCAGTGAGCTCTCCAGGGTCCTGGCCATGCTTTGTTGTTCTTAAAGCTTGTTGATGTCCTTTCTCTGTGAATACACTACCAGTCATTAACTAGCTTCATCTGAGTGCTCGGTCAAGCTAGGACATAGTCTCACTAGTATGCCTTTTGGTAAATCATGGCAGCCTTTTTGAGGATAAGCAATCCTTATATGGTAGCCATTGCCATAGCATACTGTTAAAACTCCAAATGTAACCACCCACTCAAAAAATTGTGGTAGTCTAATACTTCATCTTTCTTCTATCAAAAAACCTAGATGAGGATACATTTTTACTCTGGTTTCCCATTCATACCACAGATGAAACCCATACTTGTTTAGTTTCAGCCGTCTTAGTCTATTTATTCTAATTTATTCTGAGGCCTTAATTACGTTCAGCACCGAGCATGAAATTAATACTCATCATAATATTTAAATGCAGAAACAGTTCTTATTAGTGCCACCCATTGCTTACTATATGACTAACAATTTTAAAAAATGACAAAAGTTTATGCAAGATGTGACTCTTTACTAGAATATTGTTCACATGTATGCTGCTGTATTTATCTTTAAAAATGCCATTGGCGTAACTTGGGAAGTAGATTTATAGAGTTTAAGAATTTTAGGAAAATATTTTAGTGCCATAATTTAAATGTACTGCAGTAACCAAGAGGAAGAGTTGTCCATAGCATCATAATATTTTATGCATAGATATAATTAAAATATTCTGAAAACCATTCTACTTTATTAATTGGTACTTCCTAGTTTTGCAAGTGAATCAACCTGAGTCATCAACATCTGTCAAATATTACTACACCTAGGAAGTTATCAAGGAATGGGTTTTTCAGATTTTTGTTTAAAATAAGTTTTTGATTAGCCTTGGGTAGTTCATCCCCACTAGATGCCTTTGTATCATGACATATTGCGACATTTTTTTGCCTTTGTGGAACTGGAGTGGGTGTGACCTGTGTGTGTGTGATGCATCCGGCCCCTGGGCTGCCAGTTTGACATCCCTGGTTTACAACATTCAATGTTGTGAGTGATATTCAGTGAGAGAAATATTTTCTCAGTTTGTTTCAGTGCTTAGCCAGAGTCAACTTTCAGACTATATATACTATGTTCTCCAAGAGTATTGCTTTAAAAAAAAACCTTCTATATACCAAATGATTATTATTAAAAACTATCTATCTACTTACTGTTTGCTTCCTCTTCTTCCTACTGTACAAACAATATTTTGGATATTCCATTTGGGGATGAGGGTAAGAAGTCCATTTGACCATGGGTTGTATAAGTTGATAGAGGGATATACAATAGTTGAGTCAGAATCTGGAATTAATTTTTGTAGTTGTTATTAATGGCCAAGGCACACATCTCTTTCCTAAAGGGAAAAAATACAGATTTAGTTGACTTGTCTTGTTAACATTCTAGTTTTTATCCTTTCTCGGTGTTGTTATTAATAGAACCCACATTAGACCTTTGACCTCCCTGAGAATCTTGTATCCTCTTCTGAGTTTTCTCTTCCTAATGAAGTCTGAGTGGCAGAGCTTCCAAATAATATTTTTTTAGATAAAAAAATAAATAACATATTCATTATCCTCCAGTTCAAACAGTTTAGACTCTTCACAGATAAAAATGTTCTTCAGTGTGTTGCAGGTGCGATGTATATTACTGGATTTGCTGAATCCATCTCTGGCCTCCTGAACTTCACTAACATTTGGGCAATCAGAGGCATCTCCCTTGTAGTTCTACTGGCCTTGCTTGGAATTAACCTGGCTGGGGTGAAATGGATAATACGACTTCAGCTGCTACTTCTCTTTCTCCTGGCTGTTTCCACACTGGATTTTGTCATTGGATCTTTCACACACCTCAGTCCAGGTAACATTTTTCTGACTCTTCCAAATCAAGATAACCATCTTAATGGATGAATAAGTTTTTATCTACTTATCTGTTGATTAAATATGCTAATATGAAAAAGTATTTCTAAACCACAGTCTGCCTTTCTTTATGTTTACACAAGACATATCTTTTTATGGTCTCTCTCTCACACACACACAGAGGGAGGGAGGGAAGGAGAAAAAAAAAAAGAGAGAGAGATTGATTGATTTGCTTATGGTCTCCCTCTCACAATCACAAAGGAACACCTTTACAATAGACATTTTCCTATGCATTAGGTACATATGTTTATTATTTATTAAGTAATAATAAATAGCTTATTAGGCAAATATGTTTACCATCTTCAGGTTTTTTAAAATAACTGATTTTTTTAAATGTGCTGGGCAATTAATAAATATATTTTTGTAATCTTTAAAGTATTTTACAATTCAGTCTGACGTATTACTATATAGAAAGGAACCAAAATCAATTCACTTGAATTGAAGTGGCCATGCAATTAAGTAATGGAAGAAAATAACCAATTGAAGACTTCCTCCCTCCTAGCAATTTTGGATGAAATGATTATGTCTAAATACTCATAGTAAATTATTATGAGTTTCATTGGGTGTTTGAGAAATTTAGAGCTGAAGAAAATTATAAAACAGAATGACTCAGAAGGTTATTTAAACAGATACACCCATCCACAGCTGTTTTGGCCTAATAAAACTCAGGGCTGGATCTATCCAGACACTTCATCTGGTGACTTGCAAATTGTACCTATTCCATATTGCAACCTGTCTTCTTGGCTCTATTTTCTCCCCAAAAGTCACTTCACAATTGTTTTTTTCCTCATAACCTTTCCAAGCATTGTTGAGCACTGTATGTTTCAGAATCATAGTGTTCTAAGTTCTACTTATGAAAAACTAAAGGAAGCTGCATAGTACTTTTGTTGGCTGGGAATATGAGGCTGAGGAATTTTGTATAAGAAAAATAAGGTTGACAGAGTAAATGTGATTGTTTGATAAGATCAAGTCCACAAGTATTGGAGAAGGATATGTGGCTTCTAAAAGATCACAGAATAGTAATTGATTGCAAATTGAATATGAGGTAGCAATATGTGACTGTAAAGAATGGAAATATGATTTGGAAATGCATCAACTAAAGTGTAGATAGTTCTCGCTTAATGATGGTAATTGGACCAACACATGTTTTCAGTTTATAAACACACCATTTAAAAGAGACAATAAAAAACTAAAAAGGAAACAAAATGACTTGAACACTTGCTCTCCAGCATCCTACACCCAAATAAACAGGGATTAACATCAGATAAATAATCAAGCAGAAAACAATAATCAAAGAACTACATTCGCCAAGAAAACAACACTGCCAGGGCAAGTTACAATATATAGACAGCAAGCAAATCTTACACTCATTAGCATTGATGATGTTACCTAGTCAGATAGTGCAAGCAATCAAACCAGATTCACGGGGTACTGAGGATTCTAAAGTTTAATCCTGAGTCCACATATTATCTTTTATTGGAATGTAAAATATATCACTTTTGATGCAATATACCAGATCTAGACTGACATTGTTTCTAGTCTCAACTTAGGCTGTTCTGGGAGCATTTGACTTAGTAAATTTAAAGCTGGCTATTCCTCACTATCCAAAAAGCGGAGCATTATTTTTCAGCCTTTAGTTAAGCTGCTGCAAATTAGGTTATCATACATGGCAGTGTTTACCAACTTGAAAATCGTCCAGATTCAGAGAACTTCTTTCTAGGTAAATCCCCAACAATAGGATTTAATCCTCAGTAAATGTATATAGGCCATGAAAGACTGATTGCTTTAGTATCAGATTCACTGCTACAAATCTGTTTATACTTATGTGGCAATTTATTATTTATTCTAATCATACCAGTTCCATTTATGCAATTGGAATTTATTCCTCATCATGGTCAAGCAAAATGAAGAGGGACCATTTGTATATTTAAAGAGGCATATTCTGTAAAACATATCACAACTATATATACAGTTTTTAATTATTAAATTCAAACATGTAAAAGTAAATGTAGTTACACAACTAAACAGAAGGTGTCACTTTATCTTCAAATTCTTTTACCTCAGCTTTTTAAGGGTGAAATGTTCTTTCTTTCTTGGCTTTGCATTCATGTATTATCTACACCGATATAAAAATCTAAAAACTAGGACAGGAAGATGAGTCACTTGCAAATATTCTAATCTCTTTATCTGGAGAGACTTTTTAACAATGCATATGTTGTGATTCAACTCAGGAGAAAATCTCAATGGCATCATAGCCTGGAACACGTAGTTTAGAATTACCTAACACTTGTTTACAGTTTGTAAAAGGCAGCTGAGGTATTTGCTTCGTTGGGTAGTAACCTTAAGCATTTTTAATGAATAAGGCCCACTGAGCACAGTTAGACTTATTTTTGGATAAATAAAGATTATGTTCTCCTATGAGAGCATAACTGAAATCTCTTTGCCAATGTAAGGTCACTTAATATTGACTACATATATCCTTAAGATCATTTATTGCTCAATTTACCAAATTTAAATTCAGAATACATATCTGCAACTAATTTTCATCCTAGAACTTTTGAAAGTAGCTCTGAGACCAAAATGCTGCAGTGTATTCCCACAGGATCCATTTCCTTTTTGCTTGCTTGCTTTTTGTCTTCTTGTTAAATACATTTGGTTATTTCTTGTGCTTCTCAACTGCAGTTAGAATTTTTAATAAGTCTTGATTATCATTATGCTCTGCACAGGATTTAGTCCTAAATGGTAGATTGCAGAAAGGATGTCCAGAGGACTGCACCAAGTTCTTTTTAAGTTGGTACAGAACCCCTCCAGCGAGTATGATGTACCTGGAATGTACATAAGTTATAAGTTCAAGGAGTTTGAGCCTCAGTTTTATTTGGCTGAAGAATGGAAAATTATGAAAAAAGGGCTGATTTCTTCTACTGCTGCAACTATTACAGCTATGATTTGGCTATGTTAGTTAAAAGCATTCTCTTAAAAAAATAATTCTGAAAAGCATCCTTAAACCAGAAACTAAGAATGCCACGTGCATTGTAAGCTGAAACTAAGCCAAAGAATAAGTAGGTAATACAATAGAACAAAGCAACATTATGCAACATTTCCTTATGCAACATTTACATTTTTGAAAACTGGCAATATAGCACCACCAAAAGTGACAGTCTCTGTGTTAAACATTTCTAGTGTGTTAAGCCACTGTAAACAAGAAGATGCTTATGATGCTTTCCACATAATTTCATGGACTAAATAGCCTTTTAATTTGCCTTTGATCAGGATGTAGGCAGTGATTATTGGCTGATTGTCTAAAATTTCATTTTTTAAAACATGAGATTCTATTGTAATTCATAGATCCTTTCTTCCTCCCATTCAAAGTATTCTTTCTCTACTGTTCCTAAACTATGATTCGGGAAGTCCTGAAATACCACAAACATCCTCTATGTGGTATCTAGATATTGATTTTCAGATACCTCATATAAAATACTCTTCATGGGTATTTGAAAACATTCTTAAGAAATTGGAGTTACGTACATATTAATGAAAGGGTGACCTTACCTTTTCTCTCTCTGTCATTTGAATGTCAAAGGTATTAAACATATATAGACTTTTTAGAAAAAGATCTTGATCAAATGTGCAAGAAATGTTAAAAAAATATCAGAAACCAATGCAAGAGAAAAGTTTGTGATATACAGTTTGAGTGATTGCTATAAAGCAGTAAAATTTTGTCCTCTCTCCCCATGTTGTTATTCTTGGGCTTTTAATTCTTTGCAGTAGAGGAAAATTTCTTCTAAGAACCTTGAATATGTAATTAGGCATATTACATATGAATGTAATTGATCAATAATGCTTGTTTTAAGAAAAAATTGCATTGTGGCTTATGTGGTAATACTAATAAAAAGTATTAAGGGAGGAAGATGGGTGGTTAGGAAGTGTTATATATAAATAAATAAATAAATAAATTGCAGTGTTCTTTAGAAAGATAAAACCCTCTGTAGCTGTACCTGATAATCAGGTTATATCTAAGGCACAAAGAAATGTGGTAGATTAAAATTATTCACCCTAAAACAATCATGTTGTAGTATTGCCTTTAATCTTCATATGTCAAAAAGCACACAAACTTGTACACATCCTCTTTATAGAACTCAAATGAAATTCGCTACGTGATTAGGCTTGGGTGGAGTTTCCTAGCTGTATCACTCCCATTTCCCCAAACACAACACACACACAGACACACACACATCAGTATTATCCCAGATTCAGTCACTTCCTTCCCTTTGCTGATTTTTATTTTTAGAAGTTGAAGTCAAGCACATATTTTTTCATTGTAGGATTATTCTCTGATGGGTTCTCCCTGGCTCCCTATAAAAGTTCCTCAGTCTCAAAACCTTTGTAGCTTTAGAGATCTAGAATTAAATGATTCTCGTTGTAAGGCATGTTAGAGTAAATACAGATCTCCACACAGCTACCTTCTTGGTCCATTTCAAAACAAAACATCTACTGAGTTGGCTTTAATGTTCATTTAGCATGATAGGTGAACCCAATAGTTGTGGATTGTAAGCCATGATTTGCTGTTTAGTGATAGGTCTGACTCGGACTGCTATATCTTGAAACGATGGCATGGCTATTCCATAGAATAAATAGGAAAGAATTGAGATCATGTCTTGGGATATGTACATTTTTCAATACATTGTGTGGGGAACGTACTGGTGATTCTTCCAGATCTTGTTGGATAACATTTTGCAGGAGGACGACTTTGTGTCCCAGGCTTTAAATGTTAACATTTTTCGCTCATTGTTACTTCTTTTTTCAGTGGGTTCAGATTTGGAGGAGCATAAGAACACAAGTCCACCCCGGTTCGTAACCCTGAATGAGTGGTGCAACAACCCTTAGGAGACAGTTCTTTATTATCTTCCTGCAGACCTTTTATACATAATACATAACTTTATGATCCTTACTTTCAATATGTTATAAGCCTCTCTGAAACATTTAGTCATCAAAAGTTCATCCTTGGTGCATTGGGTAGTTGTGAAGTGCTCACAAGAGACTTTGTTGGTTTTGCTGTTTATATTTTGTGTCAGCTGCTGTGATTGCTAGAGTGACTATGTTTAGGTGCAGACTCTGTTATTGGATGCTGCACACTTTAACAACTTTCCTCGTGTTTTTAGCTGTAAGGTAGTCTGGTTTTGGAAAAGCAGCAACTAGAAGTGGGACAAAAATAAAAATAAATGGAAGAATTTAGATATTCTCCTGAATAAGGGTTGGACCTGGGAAAGCAAATTTTGAAAGCTCCAGGGCTTTCTTTTCCAGCAGTGGTTATGACCTTGTAATAGTTACCAGCAGCAGCAAAAATCAAGCCCATTCCCCAGATTAAGTGAATTTCTGGAGAATATTGAATTTGTGCAAACAGCAAGTGTAGGATATTTGTTTCAACAGTACTTCAGTTAAGCTGTTTGAAGGTTACGCTTGAAAAGGAAGACAGAGAAAAAATAGAAAAGTTTCTGCAGAAAACAGCATGGTGAATTTGAGCCATGTTCCTTATAAAGATAGGCTCATACACTGCTTAAAAAAAAAGAAATTTCTTTTAAGTCATAGAGATAAAGCAAAGTTTAAATTCTTCTGCCTAAAAGAAGGAGTTTTCTATAAAAGGAACAACATTCTTCACAAATAGATGCAATTTCTCTTCTACATAACTTGGCGTAGCTTTATATACGTATTTGATCATCCTAAGCCAGGGGTGTCAAACGTGGTCCGTGGGCCAGATGCCTCACACACTGATCACCCTACCCTCATTTTAGTGAAGGGGGGGAAAGTCACGATACGTCACGTGACGGTGCGAGTTTGACACCCCTGTCTTAAGCAAACTGTTTCATATTTATACTTAAAAGAACACGAGACTTTTTAAAATTAAGGCTCATTCTATCATTCTTGGAAACCGTTTTATATGCCTTGTTCTTCTCATGATGTTCACATAATTTGACACTATTTGACTTCTTCACAAAGATAGGGTAGCTCACATCTACTCACAAATCACCTACATGGGGCTCCCCTTGAGATGCACCCGAAGACTACAGCTAGTTCAGAATGCGGTCGCGCGGGCTATCATGGGAGGAACAAGATACTCCCATATAACACCACTCCTGCGCGAGCTGCACTGGCTACCTGTGGTTTTTCGGGTGCGTTTCAAGGTGTTGGTTACTATCTTTAAAGCGCTCCATGGCATGGGGCCTAGTTACCTGCGGGATCGCATCTCACCCCACACATCTCTACGACCTATCCGCTCTCACAGGGAGGGACTCCTCCAGGTGCCATCCGCCAAGCAGTGCCAACGGGTGGCGCCTAGGAGTAGAGCCTTCTCTGTTATGGGCCCAACCCTCTGAAATGACCTCCCCTCCGATATTAGAACTATTAACGACCTCCACTCCTTCCGACAGAAGCTTAAGACCCACCTGTTCCAATTAGCTGGCTTAGCCGATTTATAGCTCCATCTTTCACCTCCTGGCAAACATTTTATCGTGGAATTTTTAAGGGAATTTTAATCTTATTTGTATTTTAATTAAATATGGTACAGTATATTTTCTACCTCCTCCGTCTACGTCTATGTCTATGTTTATGTATATGTATTCTATTTTGATATGTATATGGTTTTTAATAATGACTGTACACCGCCCCGAGTCCTGTTTAGGAGAGGGCGCGGTTTAGAAATAAAAGCTTGATTGATTGATTGATTGACCTGTGTAGCTCTGATCCCAAACTGGCCTCTAGGTCATGGGTGTCAAACCCGTGGCGTCACGTTGCTGTCACATGACATTTCATTATGTTTTTCCCCTTCATGGAGCTGGGGTGGACGTGTCTTGTATGTAACGCATCTCACCTGCAGGCTGCCAGTTTGACACTCCTGCAGAGTCTAGCTTAAGCCCCAAGTTAACCAGAACTATCAAATGGTTTATTCCCCACTGGCTAATATCAATGGAGAGGCAACAAACCCAGAAGAATTCACCTTACAGTTTCTTGTCCTGCATTAAAACTACTGTTACTGTGGCAGAAAAGAGATCGATAATCAGGGCCACAAATTTTATTCCAGCATATTTTTGTATTGTTTTAAGGATTAGTAGATTGCATGTTAACTCACCCACCTGGATGTATCCAGCAGTTCATAACTGGAGCTACATTAATATCTCCTTCTTGGTCTAAATGTTATCTGGTTTACCATTACGAGAATCCATACTACGATTGCTTATTTGTGTCTCAGTACATTGGGTGAAAATTAAATATTCCGAATGGTCACTTGGAAAGTATGATTAACTTATATAAAGTCAGCTAATTGTAATGTATTCAGTTAACTGCAATAAAAATCACAGACATAGTGTGACCTGTGAATCCAGTCACTGGCCAAGTGATTGGAAGGACATTTTTGGAACTCTGGGTAATAATTGGCTGAATGTCCTTGTGTCTGAAAGTGGCATGTTGAACTGACCCCCCAAAGGTTTAAATATTGTCCTGGGAATCAACACATAAAAGTTAAGTTCTAGTGGTAAGAAGAAGAAAAGGAGAGCTGGTATAACGAGTGTTCTACAGCAATGAGGAAAATAACATTAAGAGATGGGAATAAGTTTTGGAAAGTTCATGGTTATAAAGAAAGCCATCTACGGATACAAATCAAGAAATGAGACTGTTTTATGTTTGCATAGGTCAATTTGAAATAATCAGGAGACTCTTTCATTCTAAACTTATTATGAGGTTTTCTAAAAGCTGATAATTATTTGTCATAATGACCAGCTGTCTGCAAGGAGTGTAAATCCTTCCATTCCCCACCATCCAGTCAGAGCTGAAGAAGCTTCTTGGATGAGAAGCGAAACTTCTTCAAAGAAAAGCGAGAATATCCAGTTGCCTCTTTAAAAAGCACCTTTGGGACAACCATGACCTGGATAGACAGCTATGGGGCAAAATACGCTAACATTGTAAACTGCTCAGAGAATGCTGTAAACTACTATTGAGCAACATATAAGTCTAAGTGCTATTGCTATTCTGCTTAAATGCATCTGGAAATGGGTGCTACAAAATTATCGACTCCAACCAGCAGCAGAATTTCCACCCAACGACTGTATAAAGTAGACACTATGGGTGAACAGATCAGGAGATTGCTAATGTGATCTTTTATTTATGAAAACCCACCCTGCTTGCTTCCACCCACATTTTTCCAATTATAGTGCATTGAATTGATGTGACATCACTCTTGACCATAGGCCAGTCTATTCAACAGTCTGGCTAAGAAATTTGTTAACTGGTTACCTGCCAATAAGTCTGGAGTCCGATTTGTAATGCAGACTATTTTTTTTAAAATGATAACATTGTTGGGGGGGCTTACAACAACGGGACTAGGAAAACCTGCAGAATGTCTGGAGTAGAAAGTTCAAAGAAAGATTGAAAAAAACCCTGATTACCTATTTATGAGGTAGCAGGGATGAAAGTGGAGAATTAATGAGTGTAATTTACCAGCATCATACTGTAACATATGTTTGGCTGGCCAAAATATTAAAATGTGACGTATCGTTCTCATTACTACTACTAATTAGCCTTGTCTATCATTTTGCTTTTTGATCTTGTTACAGTAGCTGTAATCAAAAGCAAAAATGGGAATTGCAGCGTCTGTGAAATTTCATGGGCTGCATAATTGGAAATCAAGGCAAATCATAATTCACAAAACTTGCTGGATTAAACTGGTGCTGCTAAGTGAACTTCTACTGGTTAAGTTGAATGTATAATAGACCTTTAAATTATCTATGGTTACCCAAAGCTTGTGCAAATGGCCATAATGTTTTTCTGATTGGCAGCTGTGGAGTGCTATTATCCAGTGAGTGCTGGAGCCAGCAGAAAATGAACTAGAAGCAAAGTTGCTGTCTGCACAAGAAGAGAGGTGGGGATGGAGAAGAGGAGGAGGGGATCCCTCTTCACATGTTGCTCGATTCTATACGTATACATTCTTTCATTCAGAATGAAAGAAACTTCACAGTGATTGATTGATTGATTGTGTTGAACAAAAGGATCGTGCCAAGATAGCAGCTGGGACAGGTAGTGGAAACGGGTAACCATAGTCTTTAAATGCTAGTATCAAAAACTTAAATTGGGCTCTGGACTTAATAGGGAGCCAGGTTAAATTCTTTCCGAAGTAAGGAAAATAAGGGACGTCCAGAGAAACGTATACTGCAAAGTACCAGACCAAGGTAAGATGGACAAGGGATGGCATGCTTCTTTCCCTGTCTCTAGTTTTCTTAGCACCAATAGGTTAGGTAAGAGAACTAATGACTTTGGGAGAGACTGACTCGCTCACCCACAAAATGGTCCTGAAAATCAAGAGGCCACTAACAGGAAAGAGGAATGTCTGCCTACCTGCAGCAATGTCAGGTGCCCAATAGAGCAGGTTGAGCCCCATGTGTACCTTCACCTTTATATGATGTACTTTAGACTGACAAGTTGGTATAGCTTGTGCTGGAAGATGTTGGAAAACTGGATCAGAAAAGGACAGCTAGTGAGTAAGACAACATTATGTTGTCCATGTCTTCTGAATTCATTTCCTGAAGTCTCACCAATTCAATGGTTAGCTGGTCTCTGGAAACAACAGACTTGTTTCTGTTTTTGTTGGATTTTGCTTTTACTTTTGTATGATTTTTGGGGTTTGTATTATTTTTGTGAGCTGTCAAAGAGTTATGGCTCAAGGATGGGAGGACATACAAGTCTTTTAAATGAATCAAGAAATAATGTACCTGTAACTTCCCTATCTTCCCTTGGGACCAGGTTCAGAGGATTCTGCTTTTGATCAATCATAGTTTATTATATCACCCAGTCACAGATCTGTGGTTAATCTTGAACATACAGTATTCCACAATGCTGTGCCTTTGGGCCCAGGGAGTGCTCTGATTTCAAATATGCTTATGAAGTTATTTCGAAGGGAACACTTCAGAGTGATGTTGTCATATGCCAAGGGACATCCTGAAAAAAAGATGCCAAAAGTGTGGACCAAAGCTCACTGAGAAGACGATGAAATAGCAAAGAAGAATGTTCAAGGGTCGGGATGAGTCTTAGTAAAAGTTTGTGTGGCCTACAAAGTGTCCCTATAGTTTGAACTCTGTAGAAAGAATTGAACCAGGGCCTGCTGGATCTGCCCAAGGAGATGGTAAAAGAGATGACACTACAGTAATCTCCTTTTCTGGAAAGGGAATACGGGAATGGGAACATAAATGAAGGGCAGTAGACTATCGTGCAGTGTGTAGAGGTTCCCCTGGAGGAATTACTAAATCAGATTAGGATACAACAGATGAATCCCATTGCTGCATCATTCTTTAGTACAAAGCTTGTGTAATTACTATATAAATATATGAGAAATATATGTATAATAGCTTGCCATATCTCCTCATTTGAAAGATGTGTCTATGTATCACATCATTGACTCAGTGCAATATGTTTAAATTTCTGTTTCCCTTTTGTAAATCATACTGAAGAAATACATTTCATGTAGAAATGGGATTTGACTTGATGGAAAGGTGGGAACTCAATGTCCTCTCTTATAGAAGAATTTGGGAGGTTCAAAGGATGTGGAATGAGATAGCTAAGTCTATTAGGGAAAAAAAGACTTTGGTCATAGGATGGGAGTTGTCCAGTTAACTAAGCTGGGCAAACAATATCTTTAAAGCTCCTTATCGTTCTCAAGCTATGACCTTCTACATCACACTGATCAAATAGCTGGCATTTAAGTCTTCTTTCATTTGTTTTGATTAAACTTTTATCTCTTTCTGTATTTGTGAAATTTTCCATCTGTACTGCCCTGTGATTAGACTTTTAAAAGTTTTGTTCCTTTCCGGTTTTACTTCTTTGTACTTTTTTATTACTACATTTCCCCATCCAACTTTTCCCCTCCTCCAAATTCAGTACTACAAACTCCACATTCTTTTTCAATGCAATGTGGACTGTTCCTTTCCCTCCCTTTGCAATTTCACAAAAAGAAACACAAAATCTGTGTAATAGCATGCTATTCTAGAATCCATCGAGTAGCTACATTTGATTCCAAATGTAATAAAGCTTCCCTTGACTCAGTCAAGGAAATATGTGGACAAATCTATAGGCATGAAATCTTATTTCATAATTGTGCTAGGGGTTCAATTCTCTTTGCGGTATGATACTGGTTGTGGTGGGCTCATGCTTCCTGCCATGGGAATAGCAAACCAGTTGGCAAATGCAGTGTTCTGTGCAACAAAATTGTGAATGGATTTCTCTAATTTCTCTAAACAGTACAATCTAGTAGCAATGTGGAAACGTTTAGTTCCTTAACTCCTGTCCATCATCCCTAGGTGTATGTGCTATTGACTCCATGCTTCCACCATATTTACAACTCAAAGTAATACTACTGCCCACCCTTCTGTGTGTCTAATAGTTCTTTATACATAGCAACAGCAGGAAGGCAGGGTAGTTTCAGGGGTCTACAGATAATGTAGGAAAGGCGGAACAGTCCAGAGCATGTGGATCATGATTAGATTTGCCCACAAACTGTCTTCAGCTTTTCTAAAAGCTTTATTATCCTGGAAACCTATGGCATAATGCACAGATATTGTCATAGCTTAGTGATAGCAACAACAGATATGCCTTCAAACAAAACTCAACTCCCAGGATCCATCCCTCTTTATAGTTTCATCTGTCTCTTAATTGATGATTACTTTGCATGGAACATAGTAATTGCCTCCTCTTGTCTTCTCAATACTTTAAATTTCTTTGCTGCTCATCTCACCATTCAAAGCAACTCAATAACGGAAAGATTGCCTCTTTCACTCTATCGATGGTGTTTTCATCTATCTTTCCCCTTTACAAGTAACTGCAATGATATGAACTGAGGGTTGGAAAACTGTTGAATGAAAGGACTTATTACATATTAAAAAAGAAATGAATCATAGAAGAGAAATGTAGCCTTGCTAGCAGCCATACTTTTTATGTAATATTTAGTTGGATAAGCCAATTAAAATAAATGAAATATTCTTAATTTGCTGATACCAAATTAGAACTGTGGAAATACTGAATTCTGTAACTCATAACATGTATAATCACATCCATTCTACTCCAGCCAAACATAAGTTGGATTCACACATGCTACCTTGTAATGTGGCTTGGTTGCTTTTGGTTTAGTATGAATTGTGGTTTGTAAAGTCCGTTTGATGACTTAAAACAATATATTGAACAGTAACTGAGTTGTTGCAAAGAAACAAGATTGTGACCCCAATCTCCATCAACTGTCAGTAGCTCTTGAGAACTTAGATGTCTTTCCTGCCTTGCCTGAAGACATATGCATAGGATTTAGCTTGGGTGCTTTTGCAGGTAAGCACATGCTCTCTCAATGAAAGATGTCCTTTCTCCTAAGGGTTAACTTTGCTTTCTTTTAATGGAAACCATAATTGGAACTCTATCCTTGTCTGCCTAAAGTGAATATAGGATTGCAGTCTGATATTATTGGGATGCTTTCGTTCTGTGCTCAGCCTAGTTTTTGTGCTTGTGAAAAACAGTCATTAACAAGTAGAGGGCACATCCACAACATTGCCTGTACTAAATTAAGATGCAGCAACATTGTGTTTCATTTTTACTCCATTGGGATTGTGTACAGTACAGAGATTGTTTTCCCTTTGAACTGCAAGCCGTAGTTGGAGCTGAGATGCTCCTGGAAAAGGCTGCAAATAATTGCCTCTCTGGATATAAATAATGCAGGAACAACCTCCAAAGCCAACTGTATCCCATTTTCTCTGACACTGGCAGAAACTGAGATGGCCATGAAGTACCTTCCCCCTGAAATGCAGCTTTAGCTACTCTGGGGGTGTATTTTTTGCTGGGGGTGGGGAGGTTGGCTTTAAATGGGAAGACTTGGGAAATCCAGTCACAATCAGCAAACAGTAACTTGGAAGGAAAAAATAGTCAGTACTTCAGAAGGGTGGAGATTTCCTTTTGGGTAAACACATCATTCATCTGAGGGAGCACATTCTTTTTCATCAATAGATAAGGCGGCTGAATTGCTATTCTCACGGCTCGGCCTTGTTAGATTGTTATAAGCCATTTTAGCAAAACTGCGCGTTTTCTTTTGCTCGGCTTGGCCTCTGGAATTCAGAACCAATACTGTACTAATTGAATAATTCACTGGGTTGAATACTGTACCGAAGTGAACAATAAGAGAAGCCTTCACTCTGCACTCTCTTTCAAAATTCTGCCTCTTACGACAAATAAATTACAGTGCTGTATCTGTGCACAGAACTGGCAATCTTGCATTCTTGTTAATGGGGGTTTTGTATTTAATGTGCCATGTTGTAATAATCATTTTCTGCTTATAAGCACCCCCAGAAACATCTGGTTGAAGATGTAGAACAGGAAAAAAAGTATAAGATGAGCCTTGGTTTGATCTATTGATTGTGCTTTTATGTACAGTATCATCTTTTGTATCATCTTTTCCCTGGAGATTTGTCCAAAACCATAAAAGTAGCACTTTGGGGTTGCTTTGTAAAGAGTTGAAATTATACTGCTGAATAGCATAAAATAAATCCACTATGATGCATACTGAATGCCAGCTTTAATTGAAATCCCTTCATCTTGGCATCTGAAAACATTTAAAGTTTGAGCCAGGTATTTCTCCTTCAGTCTCTGGAATTTTGATTTAAGCTCCTATTTTTACAGCCCCCCTTTTTGTTTTAACATTTTCCCACCCCACAAGCTCCCATTATAAGAACAGCTTGGCATGGTGATAATCCTTTCAGAATATTTTCAGTGTTGTGTTATTAGGTTTCGCACTATGGCCCCAGTGCCAAGATTTGCAAAGCTTTAACTTTTGAACTGGCTTTATCTTGAATTCAACCCAAAACTTGAGTAATCTGTGATGAAGTCCAGCTTTCACAGAACTTACCGTGGTGGATATCTTTGTTCCAGTTACATAACAGCTCTCCCCATATAACCATTGCTCATTGGCAGTGATTTCACCTCTTGAGTAATTTTCCAAGTTCTCAAATCAGTAGACAGAAATCTCATACTTTCCCAAAGTTTGGAGATCTGACCTATTCTGCAAAATGCTAAACCTTTCTAAAATTTTAAAACACAACATTTCCCCCCCTCCCTCACATACGGGTTCTTAAATATGTGCAAAAACAAATCTTACCTCCAGTAAGATTTAGAGAACGAATAGGAAGTTCCTCTATTTATTTAAGAAAGCTAGTGGGGATTATGGATGTTTATTTCTCATTGCTTGTGTTCTTTTTAATGAAACCCATCATGCTCTTGATTTGGGATGTGATGACTTCTGTGGGATAAAATATGGTTGTTCTGCATATTTTATCAAGAGGAGGTATGATCATAATAATTTTGCCCAGGGAGCTAAAAATAAAGTTTTACTGTGTTTGCCTTCTTCAAGCTTCACAAATGAATAATAGTCACTATGCCTCAGGTTCCATGACTCAGTAATCATTATTCAAGACAATAGGAACAATTTTGTTTTTTGTTTTTGCAATGTCTAACAATGGAGATAGAAATGATCCCTGTGATTCTCTTGACCTCTGCCAGATATCAACAGGCCCAGACAACTGAGGCCAACTTTACTTGGATAGGAAAGTAATGGTATCGCCCAAACATCTTCGCCATTAGAAGAACTTTCCCTAAGGTGATAAAGATTGGAAATTCTATTTCAGCAGTATCTGAACTCCAGAATCTCCACTTCCCTTTTCTAAATATATAATTTTACTGCTATGTTTCATTTAAAATGTTGTGTTAAATATCTCTGGCATAGTACATGTGGGTTTCTTTCCAACCCTTTCATCTAATCACACAGTTCAAAAAGATTTAAGCATCATTTGGTCCAACCCTCTGCTCAATGTAGAATCTGCTAAAGCATTTGGGGCAGATAAATATCCAGCCTGTATTTGAGGTTTTCCAGTGAATATATCATTTCAAGGAACAATCTATTCCTCTAGTTCAGTGTTTCTCAAACTTGGCGACTTTAAGTCCTGTGGACTTCAATTCCCAGAATTCCCCAGCCAGCATAGCTGGCTGGGGGATTCTGGGAGTTGAAGTCCACAGGACTTAAAGTCGCCAAGTTTGAGAAACACTGCTCTAGTTGATACAGTAGCTCCTGTCGTTTGTAAATTGCTCCTAATATCTAACCTGACTCTATTTCCCTGCAGTTTCAACAGAGAACTGTTGATCATACCTTCCAGAACAAGGGAGAACAAATCCGCTCACCTCCCTATGTGACAATCCTTTAGCTTTCTGAAGACTATTAATAATTATTCCATCAATCTCTTCTTTTGCAAGCAAAACATTGATTAACTATGTATTTTCAAGTCATTTTCAACCCCTAGCAACCAAATAGATCCCCCCCAAAAGCTAAACATATCAGTTTCTTTCATTGTTCCCCAAAATACCCTGGCTTCTGGTCCTCTCACCAATTCGGTATACCTCCTCTCAGCTCATTCCAGTTTATTGATGCTGTTTTTAGGCTACAGAACTGAACTGATGTAACTGATGTAATAGAACTGATGTAATATTCCCAATAAAGGCAGAACTGAATGGAACAAGAATTTCTGCTGATGTGGAGTCTATGGCCTTGCTAGTACATGCCAAATTGTGTTTGCCTGCTTAAGAGTCGCATTGCACTCTTGCCTCATGTTTAACTTGTGATCAACTAGAACTGGGGTTTGAAACTTTCAACCAGGAAATGTAACCAGATCTTTTGATTAGTAGGAGTGGGGTTTTGAACATCAGCTGACAAGCTTTATCCTTTCCATTGTATCGTAGGTTTTAAATTAGAAAGGTTAGAAACTTTTCAAGGGATTAGGGGAGGAGAAAAAACTTCTACACAGGATTTCTCTCCCCCCCTCCCCCATTCTTATTCCCTTGCAATAAGGTTGTTTTTGGTCCCCATAACTCTGCGGAAACTATTCCAGTCCTTGAGGAACCCAGCTGAAGGAACCCTACACTAGAACAATCACACTATACCACAACATACCCCATCCCCGCACCATTCAATAAATGTACCTTTCCTTCCCCTACTCCCAAATGTGGGACTTGACATTTCTCCCAGTTAAATTTCATCCTGTTTTTTTCAGCCCATCATTCAAGCCTGTTTAGAACGTATTGAATCTTCTCATTCTTTTCTGAAGAACCTGTCCTATTCCTCCTCGTTTCTTGGCAGCTGCAGGTTGGATAAATATTCCCTCAGTCTTTTCATACAGGTCACTAACAAAAAAGTTAAATAGCATATCTCTGTGACATCAGAGCTATTTTCCAAGGCAATGGGGAGCTATTTGTTAATAACCACTGGAGGTGTTTGTTCAGCCAATTAGACAGTTTTCCTATTACTCTAAAACATTGTGTTCCAGAAGCCTGATAGATGTCCTATAATTCAGTGTAAGACCTAATGTTCTTTGAAGATTAGGAATGATGCTGTTGACTTCAAGTGAGCTTATGGGAAATGGGCCATTTTCAAAGACGTGTAAAGACTAAAAATAAGAACAGGCATAGGGAATGAAGAGAGTAGAGATAAAAACTGCAATGTGCATCTCTTTTATGCTGAACAAGCTAGACTTTATATATCTTCACACTGTGTTATACAATTAAAAAACCTTCATCTAAACCAGGTTATTTAACAATAACATGCAGCAAGAAATGTATGTACAATCTGAATTTCTAAACAGTTCACCAAGTTTTCAAGTTATAGAAAAGTGAATTCTTTGGAGTGTTTTATATATAGGTAGTCCTTAATCTAAGTCCACAGTTGGGACCAGCATTTCTATTTATAAGCAAGGTGGTTGTTAAGTGACTCTTGACAAATTTTACAATTTTTTTGCCATGATAGTTAAACAAATCATTACTGTTGTTAAGTGTAACAAATGGTCATTAAGAGAATCCAACTTTCCCAATGACTTCGCTTGTTGGAAGTGGCTGGGAAAGTCATAAAGGATGATCATGTGACCCCAGAACATGACAACCATTGTAAATACATGGTGGTTGCCAACCACCCAAACTTTGATCAAGCGATGGTGGAGATGCTGTGATGGTCATAAGTATGAGGACCAATAATAAGTCACCCTTTTTATTGTTGTTTTAACTTTAAACAGTTGGTAAATGAGTGATTATAAATTGACAGAAAAGGTTATCTTTCAGTGAACTCTTAATCACTTTTTTTCAATCTTCTAAGTGCAGAATATCCTATTAATTTCCAAACTACTAGTCTATGACAATAATTTCCTTTTGAATGTGCTTTTAGGGGAATTAAAACATTAGAACAGCTTGTGATGCTAATGTTGTGCTTGCCTCCATTTTTATACCCACAGAATATGGATTCATTGGCTATTCAGAGGAGCTTCTATTGAACAACACACTGCCAGACTACAATCCAGGGGAATCTTTCTTCACTGTCTTTGGTGTCTTCTTCCCAGCTGCCACAGGTACCATGGAATTTGATGGGAGTTTTAGAGGATGTACTGCAAAATTTTGAAAGAACCCGAACTTGGCCATCTAGTTTAGCATTCATTATCCTACACTGAGCAAAGAATGCATTTAGGAAATTCTCAAAGGTGCTGAGAAGAATAACTGTGTTTGTACAATACCTACTTCTCCAAGAACAGAATATTCTGGAGAAAGCTGAAATGTTCTGCCCTTCATTTGGACTGCAACAGTCCACGTTGTCCAACTATTCCAGAGGTGGTCCAGCAGCTAAGAGAGAATAAGTAGTAGACTAAATCCACAATCTTCTTTTCTACTTTCTGGGGCCGGAATAATTGAAACTCTTCCCACAAACTCGAAACAGATAATCCCACTACAACCTACATCGATTCTGCAATAACATCTTACCTAATTTGAGGCAGATATGAACATAAAATGTTTCTACCACATTTATTCAATAGGTGTATATTTAGTGTGTACTTTAATTGGGGTTTGGTTGTACTTTCCTCAAGATTTACTACACATGTATTGTAACCATTTGATTCAATGCCCAGATTCATCAGCAAACAGTGGGCATTACAGGCTTCCCATAACCACAGAGGGCTCTTGGAAATTCTAGAATTTGTGCTACTTGCCATATGCTAAACAAACTTGCCAAATGCTAAATTTGCCATATGCTAAACAAACAAAGTGCTCCTTCTTATCTTACGGTTTGGCAAGTGCCTCAATAGATTTGGAATGCATTAAATCTGGAAAATCTCCCAGAGTATTCAAGAATGCCTTAGATCCATGATGGCAAACCTATGGCATGCATGCCAGAAGTGGCATGCAGAGTCCTCTCTGTGGGCACGCGCACCATCATCAGCTGCTCTTCTGGTTTACGGCGCACATTTTAGTTGGTCTTCGTGGGCACTGGAGCACCCAGAAACGCCCCAAAAATAGGCATGTGCATGCCGGCCAGCTGGACTTCGGGTTTCCGGTACTCCAGTGTGCGCAAATGGACATACATGCACACATGTTCTGGTTTGGGTACTCAGTGCTGAAAAGGTTCGCCATCACTGCCTTAGATGCTGTAAGTCTCAAACCAATCCTTTCATCCTTGCAGAATAGATCAGCCTTGGCCCTTCTCAGGAAATGGGATTGTATATCTTCTCAAATTAACAAGAGATGGGAAATGCAGTGTTCCCACCTTTTTATCAGCTGATACATGAGATGCCAGTGTATGCTAACAGTTCAGCCTTAAATGATATCAGACAAGTTGCTAGCAGGATTCATATAGTACACCAAACATTAGTTTACTTAGCTGTGATTTGTTAAACAAATTGAATGCGGTTGGATTTGCCAAATATGCTAGATTAAAACCAAATAAGCAATAATTAAACCTTGATGCAATACCTAAACCCTCTCACTTTTTTCTACAATAGGCATTTTATTGGCTTACAGACTTTTAGAGGGCTGCTTTGGTACTTCTTGAAACAAAGCATCCTTTGTAGTTGCTTCATGGAACAGCACAGCTCCCTGCTTCTAAAGAATGACATGAAAGTGCTTTGTGGTTTTGTCTCATGTTGTTCTCCTTAAACATATTTTTATTTTGTTCAAAACAAGATTAAAAAACAAAATACAGAACTTAAAAAAATATCCAAAAGAAAAAAAAGACAAAAAACACAAAACAATTTTAAAAATTCATCAAACCACCCACCCCCAACACATACAAACATAATATCCCCCAATCAGCTGAATACTGATCAATAGATTACTAAAACATTAGTTCCCACCCCTTACAAAACAGGCACTCCCAAAATTTTTAATCTACTAAATCTATTTACAAATGGTTGGCCTGTCTTCTATAAGTTTCATGTTGCTCCCACGGCCTTCTCCAGAAAATCCAGGAGCCAGAAGAGACGTTCAGTGTGAAATGGTGTAAGAATATTCTAAAGCATGTGTGGAGAAACTGCTGTTTACTGGACATTCAGAGGAGGCTTTACCATCATGCAGAATGCTTCAGATGTAGGCCTACTGCCATTAAAGCAAGCTCACTTTACAAGGTTGCCAGAAAGATTTACTCAGGGAAAATATTTTGTGTTCAAACACTGTGATACATGAATATGCAGCTTCCTAAGCATGAATTCCCATTCTGAACCACACTGAAAAATGGTAATGGAAGATTTCTACCCTCTGGTTTGTGTGTTTAGTACCCATAGGTTCCGTTCGTTTTCCCCTTTGTTTTTTAATATCAGCATGAATCAGTGAATGATCTGGAGGCTGAGGGCCAGACTAGAAGCAGTCTTCACACATGCTTCTAGGCATCCGTACTAGCCACAATGACCCAAAAAAGTGTCAACATTTGAAAAATAAATTTGTAACCCCAATTACTCAGCGGATTGAACATCTCATATTTCTTGCAACTTATAAACAAGTTGTTTACAGACATAGAGTGAGGTTGTGTGGTGGTCACTTCGTTTTTAGAAGTAGACACAAAAAGGATCAGTTACTTTAAAAAAAGTAGCATGGCAGGAATGTTTCCCATGGATCTCTTGAAAGCTTTGTGCAAGCCTCATGTGTTGCTCAGAAGTCTTTTTTTTCCTACATATTATTTATCCTCTTTTAAATTTGCAAGCAGAAAATTTTCTCCAGTTGTTTAAACTAGAGGGGAGAAAGCATGTACTGTTTCTCTAGGTATGGAAGATAACAATTTGCCAAATGCAGGTTAAACCTTTGCTCTCTGGAGGCTGAACAAGAATATTAAAAACTCTTAGGTCTGTCCAAGCATCACAGTGTCAATCAGATGAGAGCTAAGAAAGTGCCTTTTTCCAAGGGACTAGTATCAGTTTCATGGAATGCTCTCTTCTCAGTGCTGTTCATAGATGTATTATTTTGCCATACTCTTTTCAGGTGTTCAGATTGTGTCTTGTAAGCAGCTCCCTTTGGGCAAAGTTCCTGAACACTGAGCCTCACATATATGTATGTAATATTCCATCATAGTACAGTCGGCCCTTGTTTAGCAATCAGAATTGGGACTGATGATTGATTGTTAAACGAAGTGGTCATTAAGTGAACCTGTGACTGTCTTTACAATCCTATCTCAGCTTTCCTTTGCTTTGCAAAGGAATGACCTGTAAAGGTCATAAACACAAGGACTGGGTGTAGAGTTACTTTGTCATCACTAATACAACTCCAAACAGTCACTGTCTGGTTGTCACTAAATGAGGACTACCTGTATTTAACTTAATATGCTTTAAACTGCCTCTCATTCATTCATTATATGCAGGTTGAACCCATGAAGCTTTTTTAAAAAAACAACTTCCTGTTGAGTCTCTGTGATGCGGCATGTAGGAGAAAAATTTCTAGAAGAGATAGGAGTGTTAACAACACCATTAAATTGATTATAAACTGATATTCTATAAGAATCCAGGCTCTGGATACTTCTGTATTCTGTGGAAAACTGGGGAAATAATGAAAGTTAAAAATGAAGCAGTCAAATAAAATGATCTTACATGAACTTCTCAGCTTAAGCCTCACTTAACGAACAAAAGCCTTAACCCTCCAAGCCTTGTGACGCTCTTATTTATAATCCCAAACAAGCATCAGAAACAAAGTTATCCAGTCTAATACAAAAGGATTCTTGCATTCCCTTCTCATACACATAATGTTGGTTTCCATCTGGCTTCTTTTTGATTAATAAGAAAACAAAAAGAAGCTTGCTAAATCAGACCACATCTAGTCTAGCATTCTGTGTCATGGAAGGGACAACTAAAGGAATTTGATAAATTTGCAAATCTAGATTTGTACTATTGTTTCTCTGCAATTAATACTTAAGACAGGCAGGCAGCTTAAGATTCAGCATCTAGGCATACCCAGCACTTCTATAAAATTATCCAATGTCCTTTTAAAAGTATCCAAATTACCTTTTATTACTTTGACTGCTGACTGAAACGCCGCAACTTAATCTTGAACTACGTGAGAATTTTTTTTTCTAACTCTTTAATCTCCTGTGTGTAGTTCTCCACCAAGTTCTTTCCTTCTCTTAGATTCCTGTTCCTATTCTAGATCCAGCATATTCTTTTGGACTGTTAGTAGAAAGTCAGTTTCCTCCTCTAAGTGTTTGTCCTATCTTTTGTTGTATACAGATTGTCTCTGTGTATTGATTTTGGCACCTGTAACCATGCTAGAATTGCAGGCCCATTCTGGTAGAGAGATGTTCCCTAAGGATAAGCTCTGGAACAAGTCTAAATGCTTGGAAGACTAAACCCCTGGTCCTTGCCACGCTTATGGAGCATGTAAAACATGTTCTGATTTATCCTCTTACCTTATTTTTTCTCTAGAATATTTTTTTTTCTAGCTGCTTTTGAGATAAATGATTCATGGCTTTCTTGCACCATTGAGAAAATATTTCAGACATATGGCCTTGTGAGTTTTTCTTACAGGATTATCTTAAAAAAACTGAGTGCAAAATAAAATAGTTGGCTTATCCCCAATGCACATTACAATGCATTTTAATAGATATCAAGGTAGGCGTTTATGCAGTGGTTAAAGTCAGAAGACACTGAAAACTGATTAGAAATGTTAGAAGAATCAATTTGGCTATAAACTGGGAGACCATGAGTTCTAGCTTTGCCTTTGGCACAAATCCAGCTGAGTCACCTTGGGCCAGTCTGTTTCTCTCAGCTCCAGGAAAGAGGAGACAAGGACAAACCACTTTTAAAACTTTAGGGACTTGTTCAGGCAGTCGCCAGGAATAAATACTGACTCAAAGGTACAATAATGATAATAGGAGGAAGTAAGGCTGGGGTTATCAGAATCTACTAAAGAATATGCAGTGGCCAAAGAGAGAGCAAATGTTTTAATTTCTGCATCCACCAGATAACTGGTAGTCAGCAAATTATTCCATTTTTTAAAAAGCTCTATAACGAATTTAAAAGATGCAAGAGATGAAAGTTACTTTGTGTTCATATGCACAGGGAGAAAACATGTGTGTGTGTGTATGCATGTATGTAGGTATGTATTTGTGTTACAACGCCTGGTATGCCCAAATATGGGAGGGAGCTCACTACTCCCCCTTTCTGTCCTTTGGCTCATTACAGAGGACCATCCAGGCAGAAAACCATATTTTTATTTTTAATGTTGCCTTTTTATATTTGTGTTGTTGTCAGCATTTGACTCAGTCCCTAGGGGTTTGTTGTGGTCAAAACTGCTTAAAAGTTCTATTGACAGACGTTCTTAATCTTGCTGTTCTTAATTAGGTCCTTGTATAATCAGACCTCCAGCCAGGTCAGGTGTGGTCTGCAGGGAGAACTTTCTAATCCTATCCCGATTAAGAATGGAGTAAGGCAGGGATGTGTTCTGGCTCCTCTCCTGTTTAATATATTTTTATCTGACCTGGCTGGTTACATCAGACATATTGAGTCACACGCCCCGAAGCTGACAACTACAAAGATCCCGCTTCTTCTTTACGCTGATGATGCGGTTCTCCTTTCATTGTCAAGGCCAGGACTGAAAAGATTACTTTCTGCATTTGGGTCTTACTGTGCTGAAAACCATTTGGCTATTAACTATGATAAATCAAAAGTAGTAGTGTTTACTAGAGCACAGAAATTGTATAACTGGGATATCAGTGGCAATGCTGTTAAGCAGGTTTTCCATTTTAAGTATCTAGGTATTCAATTTCAGAACACTGGTGCCTGGACTAGACATCGAACCCAGGTGCTGAACTCGGCCTCCTGTAGTCACCAGCAGATTTTAAGATTCTTTTATACCCAGGGTGGCCAGTTCATTCCTTCTGCCTTACATATTTACAAAGCCAAAACGCTGGCCCAAACTCTTTACGGCATTCCCATATGGATACGGGGCTTCAAGGATTGCATTGAAAGAACCCAGGCTGCTTTTCTTAGAAAACTTCTGGGTCTTCCCCCTTGCGTTGGTTTTGCCTCGATGTACCTGGAACTGGGCATTCAATCGGTGGAATGTATGGCCTGGATAAACACCTTTAAATGGTGGTTTCGGGTGCTCTTTCTGGCAGTTCCTGGCAGCTACCTCTCCCTGGTGTTCACAGACTCCCATATTCTCGCTGGGAGAAAGAGCTGCTGAAGAAACTTCATTTGCTAGGTTTCACGGAGGATGCCTTGGGGAACTACGACCTCAAGGATGCCCAATTTAGGATAGTCCAACGGCTTGTGGACATTGATTTACAATATCTACAAGCCAGAGCCAATAAAACTTGCTCCCCCCTGACTCTCAACCAAGTTAATAACTATGGACTGAGGATGGGCTTTCTATTTTTATAGCCTAACCATTCCCAAGTACAGAAGAGCTTTTTCCCTAGCTCGCTTCAATGTCTTGCCCTCAGCACTTCTGGATGGTCGTTTCAAGAGGCTCCCGATTAACGAGCGGCTGTGCCCTTGTGACAGAGCCGAGGTTGAGACAGCGGAGCATGTCCTTCTATTTTGCCCTATGTATAGCGCGGACAGATCTAGGTTACTGTCTCTTCCTGAAATCGTCCCTTCTGGACTTGATGGCTGTGATTTGTTTGTGCATTGCCTTGGGGATGTCTCCTTGTACATCACCTCTCAGGTTTCAAGGTTTTTCTTGAGAGCTGTGACCATTAGAGGAAAAAGCTGTAACCTCCCTTAGTTGAGCTTTTGGTGACTGGCTGCTGTGTCTCTTTTGTAGTGGTCGTGTTTTTGTCTGTGACTGTAAATAAAGTATTATTATTATTTCAATATTTGTGTTATATTTGTGCTGATAAATAAATAAAGGGAGACTAGTATAGATCTATTTCAAGTTATTTAGCTCTCATACCCTTACTAGGATTTGAACCTGGGCTGTATTACATATTAGGCAGAAGTCTTAGCCACTAAGCCACAGGCTCTCCTCCTTATCAGCTGAGCCAGGGAAATAGGTATGTATTTGTGTTACAACCCCTGGTATGCCCAAATATGGGAGGGAGCTCACTATTTCCCCTTTCTGTCCTTGGGCTCATTATAGAGGACCATCCAGGCAGAAAACCATATTTTTATTTTTAATGTTGCCTTTTTGTATTTGTGTTGTATTTGTGCTGATAAATATTTGTGCTGATTGTATTTGTGCTGATTGATAAATATTTGTGCTGATTGTATTTGTGCTGATAAATAAAGGACAGAAAGGGGGAATAGTGAGTAGTGAGCTCCCTCCCATATTTGGGCATACCAGGGGTTGTAACACAAGTACATAAAGTCTCCCTTTATTTATTTATCAGCACAAATACAACACACACACACACATACACACACACACATATATATCAGCATCAGGAGCTACAACTGCATTGGTATTATTTTTAGCACCACCTTCTGCTAACACAGTTCTATAAATCCGTGCTTGCTGATCAGCAAAAGTTTTTTGGGGGTGAGGATTCTGTTCCTGTAGTTTGCTGCCTGCTTCATCGCTTTTCATTTTAGAAAAAAAAAGGAAACTTAAATGTGCTCTTATGCTCTGGGAGGGAGAATACAGCAGGAGTAATGTAGGCAAGAGAGCCACCCTATAAAAGTGGATGAAAACTTAACTAAATTAGGTGGTGTGACATTTGATCTCTGGCTGCACAGGCCAAGCTCTCTCTAGCCCTCATTGCACCATACCAGAATTCATGATTTGGTCTCATTGATGCTAATCCATAGTGCTGAACTAAGTTACTCCTTGCTCCAGTGGTGTTAAACTAGGCTTGGAATTTCCTTGACGGGAAATAATTGGACTATTATGAATTGAAGTGTTTGTGTTATTTTTTTCCTGAATACCTCTGTACTTTGTTTGTATGTTTGCTTGCCATGTGTCCCAGTGATACAAGGATAATGATTTAATGTTATTATATAGTTATATAAGCAAGACCATCACACAAAACAGCTCATTTCTTAGAAATTGGTACTTGGTACTTAAAGCATTTCAAAGGAAACCTCTGGCTTTCTTCCCAAATACTTTGTCATGTGATAAATTAAGTACTGACTTTTAAAAAAAAACCAAACTGTTGAATCAGTTGTATGTAAACTTGTAGGTCTGGGATATGTTGATTTTTCAGTTAGATCAGTCACAACCATAGGTGATTAAGCTGTTTTGGATGTATACAAATATTTACCATGTACTTATTCAATGAACTGGAATAATGTTCTTCTGTCTGATGATTTTTGACTGACGTATTTTGCTTGTGTAACAATCCTTAGCTTAATTATTCAGAAATAAGGCCTAATGAATTCAGTGATCTGTATAAATATGATTAGTACCGTGAAGGCTTATCTATTAATAAGAAGACTCATAAACTTATAGTTGAGAGTCATTATTCCAGGGGTGGGCTGCTGGGGGTTCACAAGGGCTCAGGCTATCCTCTAGCTAGGATTCTGCCCAGTTTGGCGAACCCCCAAATGCCACCCCTGGCTGGCCCTGCCTGCTCCTCCCCTCCCACCTCATCCTGCCCCTCCCAGGAGTCTTCACACTTCATGCCAGATAAGTGCAGGGCCTTTGTGGAGTCTTGGGGAGGGTGAAAAACAGGCCTACCAGAAGTTCTGGAAGTCTAGAAACAGTCCAATTTCCAGCCTCTGGAGGTGCTCCGGAGCACGGGGGAAGCAGTTTTCGCACTGTCAGAGACTCGAGGAAAGCCTCTGGAGCCCGGGGAGGGTGAAAAATGCCCCCCCCCTGTGGTGCAGAAGGCAACTAGGCCACGCCCACCCAGCAACGGGGCAGCGAACCCGTTGCTGCAATTTTTGAAGCCCACCCCTGCATTATTCCTATGGAGGTCTTAATCGCTTCAACAGAGAGTGAATGTAGACAGCATCAAACTATATTTAATATGTCAAACATTGTGGGTTATCTCCTGGTTGGAGCTAGTTTGAATTAAAACAAAGGAAAAGCACTATTTGAGCAAAGGCATATCTAACTGATTGATGGCTGTTAAGTAGATGGTGGATATTGATCCTATTAATTGACTTTGGGCTGCAAGTATGGTTCAATAGTCTTTTAACTGAAAGATATAATTGTATTAAGAGTTGCTGAATAGTTATTTCCGTTTCCTATTAAATGTGTGAGTATGACTTCACAAATACGGGTAGTCCTCAACTTACAACAGTTCATTTCGTGACCGTTCAAAGTTACAACGGCACAGAAAAAAGTGACGCGACCGTTTTTCACATGGCCATTGTAGCATCCCCGTCGTCACCTGATCAAAATTCATATGCTTAACAACTGACTCATATTTATGACAGTTGCAGTCCCCCCTGGGTCATGTGACCCACATTTTGGGACCTTCTGAGAAGCAGAGTCAATGGGGAAGCCAGATTCACTTAACAACCATGTGACTAACTTAATAACTGCAGTGATTCACTTAGCAACTGTGGCAAGAAAAGTCGAAAATGGGGCAAAATTCAATTAACTGCCTCACTTAGCAACAGACAATTTGAGTTCCATTGTGGTCGTAAGCTGAAGACTACTCAATTCAATTTAATCCTTTTTAAACATTTAGTTATTTGCAAAAAGAGCCACTTGATCCAAAAGGTAAGGCGTGGGCAACAGTCCTCAGACATTAACAATCTGAAGGCTTATTGTTTTTTTTTAAAACAAAAACAGGGAACAAAAGTTTCCTGTGAAAGTGTCAGAATCTGTCACGTATATGGAGATAACCACTCATGTAATGGGGAGCAGAGCTGAAAGGTTTGCCAAGTTCAGTGTTAGCAGGCATTTGGAAAGGGACTGTTTTCAAGTGATAGTTTTCAGATAAGCTGTTTTTGTCTAAATCCGTGCCTTCTAGTACATTGTCCAATTTAGAACAAAGAATCTCTTTGTGGGTATGTGGTTAGCATCCTGTTGCCAGTGGATACCTAGTTGCTTAATCATGAAGCTGTATACATGGCACCCGATATCAGTATGTGCACCGGGGTTGGGATTTTTTTTCCCCCTAAAGAAAAAGGTCATCGTCTTACAGACCACTAACTCTGTTGTGTTTATTTTTGTGCTCAAATTGCAGGAGTGATGGCTGGGTTTAATATGAGTGGAGATCTTAGGAAACCCGCAACGAATATCCCTCTAGGATCTTTATCTGCCATTGGCATTTCGTAAGTCCTTATAAATAAAGAGGAACACCTCCTTGGGGGGAAAAATGTTTCTGCTCGGACTAACTTTCTGCCCATCTCTGTTCTGCAGTCAATCCATTTCCTATTATAATAACTTTTCCTCTTTCTCTCTCTCTTTTGTATCAAAGTTGGCAGGGATTCGGCTGTTTGTCCCTGATCACTTTCTGTCCCGGACACATTACGAAGAGATAAATGAGTTAATATCCTTCCATCTTTTTCACTTTTCCAAATTTAGTGAACATAAACCTTTTCAGAATAATTATAGGACTGATAAATAAATAACAAATAAATAATTAGCTCTCCTTCCTAGTAGGAAATATCCCATGAGCAACATTAAGGTATGAACTGCCTTTCCTTATGCTCCCTACAAATTCCTAGATACGTTTTACAGCACACTGATTTTTAGGAAGAATTTAGGAAGAATTCTTAAATAAAGCAGGCCCATTACCTGTGGCTTCATTATTAACTCATTAAAACAATTTTGCTACCAATCTCGCCACAAAGTAAATTGGATACCTTGATATTTATATGATATTGTCTCATTTTCATTTGCAGGTGAATGATTTCAGTCATAGTCAGAGAATGTGGGACAGGACTTAAAGATTTGATTATATGCCTTGCTGGATAGCTACTTCCTAACACAGTAATTAAACATTAGGAGCTAATATTTTGTAGGCTTAGAGAAATTAGATCCAACTGCTGAATGGTATGCTATGTGTGAGCATGGGAAGAAGATTATCAGCCTTAATCATATTATATTTGTAAGGCAGAGTATGGTTTCAGGAAGAAAAAGGAAAACAAACTCGTAGGAAACTCCCCCGCCTCATTATATGGCGTCACCTCACTCCTTTAAACTACTTTTTAGCTATTCACATTTTTAAATAAAGATTTGACTCTTTATCAACATTTACAGTTCTTGCAAACTGTGTAATATTAGCCTAAATACATTCTAATAAAGAAGAATATTTGTAGCACCTTCTTACTGTTTTCTCATTCGTGTTCTTTTTCCCTTCCTCATTTTTTTATAAGTATTGTTTTCAATTCTCCAGCTTTTATATTGCATCTTTGAGTGGGCATATCCTGTCTTTTTGTTTAGGCTGCTCAATTCAGCTTCTGGTACATGCATGATGGCAATGATTTATCTCTTTCACAATAATCGGAATAAAATATAAATACAAATAGCTTCCTTAGCTTTCTGACACTGATTTAATTGTTTTGAGGAATATCGTTGTTTTGAAAAATCCATTTAATTTGAATTCAGTTCCTAGGCATCATTTTTGTTATAGTAATGAAAAAACTATAATAAACCTAATTCATAAAATTATGAAATGTTTTAGCAATGTATCCTTAGTCCTAAGCAAATAGATCCAGACTGATAAATTGAGGATCTATTCTAGGAGTTAGATTTGGATAGCAGAGGAACAATTGATATTCTTACATCTGCCCATTAAAAGGTAGATTGGGCTCTTTTCCTCAATGGAACTACATTGTACAAGTGGTACCTCTGTACTCATCATTAATTGGTTCTGGGAGGAGCAACAAGTACTAAAAATGACAAGGGCCAAATAAATCATGTGACTTACCACATGACCCTTTGTTTGAGCCAGAAAGGACTTCCTGTCTGTTCCTTTTTTATGTCAGCAACCTTCCCAACATGGCCAATTTCCTATCTGCCCTCTGTGGCCATCCCCCACTTTCTTTTGCAGCAAACTTCCCAGCATAGGCAACTTCCTGTCTGTTCTCTGGACACCACCTCTTTCCTATTGCAGCAAATAGCAAACAAACAAGTACCAGGACAATATTTTCACGTCAAAATCCATTGAGAACCAAATTCGACATGCTATAAAATAGTCAAATACCAATGTACCACTGTAGAATTTCCAACTTTGGATCTGCTATTTCATAGTTGGACCCTCCCTTTCCATTCTTGCAGAGTGAGATTGAAATGATGTTCCTCTAGCATTTGCATTCAAATTTACATCTATTTCAGTTGCATCCACAACACGTAGTGTTTCTCAACCTTGGCCACTTTAAGATGTTTAGATTTCAATTCCCAGAATTCCCCAGTCAGCCCAGCTGCCTGGTGAATTATGGGAGTTGAAGTCCACACATCTTAAGGCAACTAAGGATGAGAAACACTATGTACCTTAAATGATTAAAATATTTTCGGAGCAAAGGAAAACTACTGCTTACTGAACTAGCTTATGCTATTAAGGACATTATTTTTTTAAAAAAAAGCTGTGATTTTTTTTTATTTCTTTGCAGGTGGTTTTTATACATTGTTTTTGTTTTTTTACTGGGAGCTATTTGTACCCGGGACTCACTCCGCTCTAATTTTATGATAGCAGAAAAGGTAACTTTGAATACATAAGGCAAATCTTTTAATACTGAATTAAATTATGTGGTTTCTTGATAGTATAGTCTTTATTGTCACTGTACAAAATAAATACAACAAAATTGGTTATGATGAAGAACAATGATGTTTACCTATTGGCCAAATTGTTTCTCAGAATCAACTGTAAGTCCTCTCTCCTATAGCCCCTTGGAAATGCTCCAAATTTGTTCCCATGGTTAGGGGAGAACCTCTAGCAGTGGTGGGTTTCAAAAATTTTTGGAACCTACTCTGTGGGTGTGGCCTCCTTTGTGGGAGTGGCTTGCCAGCCATGTGACCTGGTGGGAGTGGCTTGCCGGCCATGTGACCGGGTGGGAGTGGCTTGCTGGCCATGTGACCGGGTGGGAGTGGCTTGGCAGTCATGTGACCGAATGGGAGTGGCCAAGACAATGTCACTGAATTTTTTGCCCCAATGAATGATCTACAAAAAGAAGATATCAAAAAGGAAATTTATTATTTTGTGCACTTACTACTTAAATAAGATTAAAATAAGTACACAAAACAATAAAAGAGATACTTACAGAAGGTAAGTAGCTTACTACTTACTACTTGCATTTCAAAGGAAATAAATACATATTTAATTTTACACATGTTAACAGCTGTTGGAATTGTGTTTGCACAACAGTAGAAAAAACAAAGATATGAAAATGAATAAATATTAGAATGTGCAAGAATGAATAAATTGACAATTAAAACCAAGAAGGCTTTGAATACTTTTTCACGTGGAATTTGTTTTATCAATTGCTAACTAACAGAAACAGCAATTAGAAATCTAAAAGTATGAAAGAAAACACCAATTATGAAAGGAAAGGTCATTAAAATGTATAAGGAAATATTATTAGTACTTGATCATTATTAATGTGTAGATAACTGCAGGACATTACATACCCACAAACACAAACTATGACAGTGCCAGGAAAACACACACACACACACACAAAAAAAAAAACAATTTCCCCCCAAAAGACTGCAGATGAAACCAGTTTTTTTCCCTAACCCTAAGAACAGGAAAGACAAAGCCACAGGAATAAAAACCATCAAGGCATTGTGGGAAATTATAAAGGACAGTGCCAGGAAGCTCACAGAACCAGCAACCACCTCACAATTACCTAAACAACCAGGTATCACACAGAAACACACAAAATCTGGCAAAGCTGCCTTGCACCAACCTGGCCTGCCCATAGAAAAGAAGCCACCTTGAGACACATACCATACACCAACCTGTACACTTAAAAGCAACATATTGCATCACAAATAAAACATTTGCAAAAAGGAATAACATTTCTTGTAATAAACATTCTATAAACAATAAATAAATAAAAATTCCCTAAAAATAATTAAAAACCACCAGGTTCAGAGAACACCAAAGGACCCCACAGTCCTCTCCCTCCTTATCTTTTTCCTTTTTGTCCTTCGACTTCTCCTCCTCCTCCTTTCCCCACAACCCCATCTAGCACTGATGATGTTACCTAGTTTGGTAGTGAAATGTCTGTAAAAAAAACCCACCAAGCTCAGAAAGCAGCAAGGATCCCACTTTCCCCCACCTCCTCCCTCTTTCTCCTTTTTGTTCCCCCCCCCCCAAAGACTGCAAATGAAACCAGTGTTTTCCCCCCCCCTAACCCTAAGGACAGGAAAGACAAAGCCACTGGAATAAAAACCATCAAGACATTGTGGGAAATTATAAAGGACAGTGCCAGGAAGCTCACAGAACCAGCAACCACCTCACAATTACCTAAACAACCAGGGTGAAACACATTAAATGTGGCAAAGCTGCCTTGCACCAACCTGGCCTGCCCATAGAAAAGCACCCACTTTGAGATATATAAACCTGGTCTGAACACTTTTAAGCAACATATTGCACCACAAAGAAAACATTTGCAAAAAGGAATAACATTTCTTGTAGTAAATATATTTTATAACAATTAAAACATAAAAATTCCCAAACAATAATTTAAAAAAGATATTCTATAAATAAAAAAAATCCTTAAAAACCAATGTTAAGTATTCCACCAGCAATAATTTATACTATAACTATTTTAAGGTATTGTACCAACTGTAACCATTATTCCACCAGCAATAATTTATACTGTAACCATTTCAAACTATTCCACACACAATAATTTAAAATGAAACCATTAAAAACATTCAATACACAATAAATTACAATAAAACAATATAAAACAATTCTATACACAATACATTTTAAAGTATTGAGTATAGAATATTTTAAAATGGTTTATTTTAATTTATTTTGGATATAATCTTTTTTAAAATAGTCTGAGACAATTTTAAAAAAGAATCCATACACAATAAATTGAAGTAAACCATTTTAAAATATTCTATACTCAATACTTTTAAGTAAAATTATTTAAAAAAATTCTATGCACAATAAATAAAATATTATTTTAAAATACATTAAAAAAATAAAAGAAAAAAAAACCAGGTTACCTACCAGCAGGCAGAATCAGCAGCTCTCCGATGCTGCAACAGGCAGCAGACAGGCAGAGAGGCAGGAGGACAGGTAAGACTGTTTAAGACTGCTTAGGGCTTAGCCAGCCAGGCGAGGCTGGAGAGGGGAGGGTGGGGGGCTTTTGGCCTAGCCTCGCGGAGGCTTGCCGCCCACGCCAGCCCGGTGCTTCATCGAGGAAAGGCCCAGGGGCCTTTCCTCGGCGAAGCTAGCTTCCCGGCGGCCGCGCGTTCCATGCGACGACGACGCTTCGTCCTGGAAAGGCCCAGGGGCCTTTCCCGGATGAAGCTAGCTTCCCGGCGGCCGCGCGTTCCATGCGACGCCGGCGCTTTGTCCCGGAAAGGCCCAGGGGCCTTTCCCCGGCGAAGCTAGCTTCCCGGCGGCCGCGCGTTCCATGCGACGCCGGCGCTTCGTCCTGGAAAGGCCCAGGGGCCTTTCCCGGACGAAGCTAGCTTCCCGGCGGCCACGCGTTCCACGTGACGCCGGCGCTTTGTCCCGGAAAGGCCCAGGGGCCTTTCCCCGGCGAAGCTAGCTTCCCGGCGGCCGCGCGTTCCATGCGACGCCGGCGCTTCGTCCTGGAAAGGCCCAGGGGCCTTTCCCTGGCGAAGCTAGCTTCCCGGCGGCCGCGCGTTCCATGCGACGCCGGCGCTTCGTCCTGGAAAGGCCCAGGGGCCTTTCCCGGACGAAGCTAGCTTCCCGGCGGCCGTGTTCCACGCGACGCCGGCGCTTCGTCCCGGAAAGGCCCAGGGGCCTTTCCCGGGCGAAGCTAGCTTCCCGGCGGCCGAGCATTCCACGCGACCCCGGCGCTTCGTCCCGGAAAGGCCCAGAGGCCTTTCCTGGGTGAAGCTAGCTGCCCACCGCCCGCACGGCCCACGCCAGCCCGCCGCTTCAGCGAGGGAAGGCCTAGAGGACTTTCCTCGCCAAAGCTAGCCTCCCGCCCCCCCCTCGCGCTTAGTTGCTTACCTGAGGGAAGCAGCAAGCTCCTGGAAGGCGAAGAGAAGGGAGTTTTGAAATGGAGGACCCGCTTTTAAACGGGTCGCCTCCAGCCCGCTCACTGATTGGCTGGACTCCAGCCAATCAGTGAGCGGCTGGCTGGGCTAGCTAGTTTAGTGCGGATGGGCAGGGGAGCGAGCGAGCTGCATTGGGACGGCAAGGGCGATTGAGCGACAGGACCGGTGCCGGTTCCCAGAAGTTACTTCCGGGTTCGGTCGCCAACCGGTTCGCGCGATCCGGTGCGAACCGGTAGGAACCCACCACTGACCTCTAGGGTATATTTTGTGACTAAAAGAGCCAAAAAGAGAGAAGGAAACAAAAAGAACCAGTTACAGAATACAACACTGAATTTCACTCTGAGTCTGGAGCATATCATCATGATTTTATTCTATAGTTTGTGAATACATTTTCCCTGCTTTTGGTCTCTTTCCACACCTTAGTTTTCTTTAAGCAAACAATAATCTTTGCTGCCTTACAATGTATAATAACAAAATTCCATGACTTTTTTCAAATGTTTGTCCATCAATCCCTGGTGTTTTATCTAAACGTAGAGTCAGAAACTAAAAGACCTTAGTTGCCAAAGCTAAACAAAACGTCTCGTAATAAAGTCCACTGGGTAGGTGGGAAGTATTTTAAAAGCATTTACTACTTGGAGAGATGCTCCAAAATAATGTTCAACATAACTGGCAAGCACCTTGAGTGACAGCCTGCTACAGAATTGATTGTGTGCATTCCAGGACATTTTCTGCTTGTATCACAATAGTGGGTGAAGAGATTATTCTTACCACCTAAGAATCAACCTTTGTTCTTTCCCAAAATGAAATTTCTTTACTCTTTCTTTTAAAGAACATAGGTATACTCTCAGTTGTCTTAATATGCATATGTGTATATAGCATGAATTCCTAAGTTGGCAGAAGCTGGGACAAGTAACAGGAGCTCACTCCATTACGCGGCGCTAAGGATTCAAACTGCTGAACTGCCAAAAAATAGGGACCACCTTTTGTGGGAAGGTGACAGCATCCGGTGCGCCTTCGGCATTTAGTCATGCCGACCATATGACTATGGAGACTTCTTTGGACAGCGTCAGTTCTTCGGCTTTGAAACGGAGATGAGCACCGCCCCCTAGAGTCGGGAATGACTAGCACATATGTGTGAGGGGAACCTTAGCTTTATATGACATGAGGCCTTTTTACTTTCTTACTACTGTATTAACTGAGCTTTGCACCTTATTTTTCACTGTAGCCTTAAATAAGATTTTATAACATTAAACTGGAGCACAGAGAAACAGGTTGCTTGATATGAAACATTCTTTCTCATACAGATAACAACTAAAAATTAATTTCAAACCATAGGTTATTAATCTGTGGCCCACGAACTCTATAACAGCCTGCCAAATTCTCAAATACACATTTGAGACGATCAGATTGTGCCCTGCGCATCTGCATGTAGCTGATAGGCTTTTAAAAATCTTTTGGTTCAAAGATTCATCCCCTCAGCCATTGCCATGAGCTGCAAACCTGCCTTTCTTGCCAGTATTTCGGAACAAGAAGAGTGGAGTTGTTTCATTTTTGTCTTAACAATTCTGTAAAACAAATTAAGCTGACAAAAAATGACTGACTCACCCAATAAATTGCATACCTAACCAGGACACATCACATTGTGTGCTTAGGTAGTCCTGCATTCAGTTTATAGGCAGAAGCTACTCTTGATGGATTTCTATTGCTTTATATGGAGAGAATATGTTCTCTGCCCTAGTTCAGAATTTAGCACCTATTATACTGTGTGTTAGCTAATCTTGTTGTAAGAATGTATATTTAACCAATATAATAAGAAGACATATGTATAGATGTTACTTCAAATAAATAAACAGAGGGAATACAGACAACCTGGAAGGTCAGTCTACACTCTTCTTTTGGAGAAAGCAAATATTTAACAATTTCTTTTCAATAGAATTCTTGCATCCATCTTTATGCATCATGAAACAAAATGAGAAACAGGAGTTTTATTTCCATTTTGTGCAGAAGAAACTGCTTTAATGTGACAAGAGGATTAAACTAAAATTTGCTTCCGGCAGAATTAGATTTCACCATGCGTAGGAGAATTTCAATTTTTACACATCGATAGGATATGTATGTCATTATTTTTAGGGAGCGTTTTATTTTCAAATGCAATGTGGATATTTATTTATTTATATTTCTTTATTAATCCCATTTCTACCCCACTACAATTGGCAATTTACAGGCAGTATAAAACCAGATAAAATCAATACAATTATAAACAGTGAAACAACCTCCCCCCAAAAAACAAAAATTATAGCCCATAAAAAAGAGAATATAAATAGCTTAACAAAACCAGGAGAAAGCTGTCCACAATAACTTGGTCTTTAATTTTTTTTTGAAATATCAAGGGGAAGCAAGCCTGATCTTAATGAGGAAACTGTTCTACAGAATAGAAAACCAGCACCTCTCCAGATATCTCCAAAATATGGGATCAGTAGTAGCTTCCCTTTACTTGGTCAAATTAGTCAAGTAAAGTACTGATAGCAATACTATAGGAAGAAAAACAAAACAAGATAGCTTTTAAAATTGTACTTGAAAAACCAATTGACAGCCAATACAGAAAAGCAGTGCTATTTGCTCCCAACAGTGATAGCCAGGAGTTTGTGGCTTGCTGCATTTTGGACCAACTGTAGTTTTCTAATTGTCTTTAATGATAGAGCCAAGAACTTTATTATAGTACAATAGTCCAACCAGATAGTGTTAAATAATTACTATAGCGCTCCAGGTAGGTTTTAACTGATGCACCAAGAATAGCTGGTGATAGGGTCCTCTGGCCAAGTTTTTACCTGGTGAGCCAGCAAGAGCCATAAATCTAGAAGGACCCCTCCTCTTCATGAACCTACCCCTTGATGGACTTATTGGTCAGGGGAAAACTCGGTTGGCAGCATAAGTATCCACACCAACTCAGTTTCAGGGTTTACCTTCAGCCTGATCCAGAGAAAAAAAAGTAATAGGATTAAGCTGCAACAGTGAAGAATTTGTCAGTAACATATGTTAGGAGTTGCACCTGCAAATATACTTTTGACTGTCTCGATGCAAAAGCCATTTTCCCCAATAAGTGTGAGTGGAATGTCATGACACTTTGAATAAGGCCATTTCAGTTATGTACAAAGCATAATCTGGTCATAGTATTTTTGAGTGCACCAAAAAAGTACCATTATTACTCAACAATGCCATTTTCAAATTACTTTTATTTGATTATTTTCCATATATTCCCCACCAATTGCCACATCTTCTCTGTACTTTGTATGAGTTAGTAACACACTTTTTATTTTTAAAAAAAATAAAGTTGGCTTGGTTTGGTGGGACTTGATGAATTCTGACCTCTTAAATGAGTTCCAGTACTCCTCCCTTGCGTTGTAGACTGCTGCCCTAATCACAAACAAAATTTAGCTATAATACTTACCAGCTAAGTCCTGTAGAGCACTGTGATAATTACCTCTGAGTAAAGCTTCAGAGGATGTGTTATAATATATCCCACAATTTTCAGTTACTGTTTGGCATTCCTAATTGTGGTTGTTGTAATTATTTGCAGTACAGATTTGTAGCTAGAGACTGAAGGCAAATTTATCATTCCTGGAAAATAGGGCAAATATGATTGGAGTTAGCTATTTTGAACTAACAGACATTCCATTTAACCTACTTTCCTTTGCATCAGGATTCATGGCTTTACTGTCTAGGAGGAAAAATTAAACATGCGGAATAGGATGCCAAGGTGAAGCCTTCAATTATGAACTGAAAAAAGAGAATAGGAGGAGAAAGAGGGAATAGTGTATTAGGCTTTATTTGCTAACATGCACAAATTACCTAGAGAGATTATAATCAAAGGTTTCAACAATTGGAAACAATATCTTGATAACACTTCAAACCTGTGCACTTACTTAGCATTAACACCCAATGAATTCAATATGACTTACAACCAGTTAAAAGTATAGGACTGTAAAATCTTGTAGATTTAAATTAGGAAAGTAAGGGCAAAAATTCAATTATTCAATTTGCATGCCCCACTAAAGTAACCCAGAAGTAACTGCCTCTTTAGATTGCCGTCCAAAATTATTTGCTGGAAGATCTCATTTGAAACATGTCATAGAAAAAACCATGTTATTTAATTAAAGTATTGTTACATACTAGCTTCAACTATAGTGGTTTCCACCAAGATCCTCTGTTCCGGTGGGAACAGAGGTTTAATCTCATTGGTCGAAGGGTCTGACAGCTCCCTATAAAAGGGCTGCTGTCAGACTCAATCTTCGCTGGATTGTTCTGACTTGACGCATTTAATAAAAAGCTGTTGTTACTGTTATCCTGTGTGTGCCTATCCATTACCTGATCTAACATTGGTGACGAAGATGGGATTGGAAGGCAACTAGACAAACCAAAAAGAGCGTAGCAATCGAGCAAGTACATCCAGCCCGGAGCTCAGCGGCAAACTCAAAATGCCCTCAGGACACAAAATGGCCATGCACGCCCCACCAACTCTGTATGACCCAGTCACCGAGCACTGGGACTCGTATATGCTGTGGTTTGACTGCTTCCTCGAGGCCAATGACCTCATGGGCCTTTCTGAAGGCCACAAGAAGTATATGTTCCTTGGTTACTGTGGACGGGAAGTCTTCGAAACTGCCAAAGACCTGTCAGAACCAATGCCACTACAATTGGTCGCTTGGTTCGTGCTCCATCAGACGCTGAGGACCCACTACGCTCCCAAGCCATCTAAGCACATTTACCGGCATGAATTTAACATTTGCAACCAGCGGGAAGGTGAATCAATCAATGAGTACATTGCGGCACTACAAAAGGCTGCATCGTACTGCAAGTTCCGAAACCTAGACGAACTCATTCTTGACTGCATAATTTGCGGTGTGCGGGGCATTAATTTTCAGAGGAGGTTATTTGCCAAGCCTAACCTCACTCTACCAATTGCCTTGGACGAGGCCAGGGCGTCAGAATTGGCCATCAAGTCCACAGAGACACTCCACGTCAAAACACTCCATAAGACGCGTGGAAGAATACACGCATTCACCGCGAGGCTGCACAGGCTGAGAGCTCTGAAGGCAAAGAAGATGACACCTGCTGCATGCGCAGTAGCCGCACCAAGCCAGCGCGCAAATTCGAACAACGCCTTGCACTATCTGTAGAGGAGACCATGCCCAATCGGCTTGCCGTTTCCGTGACGCTACCTGCCAGCGCTGTGAGCGAAAGGGGCACATCGCCAAGGTGTATAGAAACGAGCACCCCATGACGACCTGGCAACCAAGAAGCTGAACTAACTGCCAACAGAGGCCCAACCAAGGGGCATGGCAGAAGCCACCACAGTGCTCAGAGGGTGACGTCAGAGTCACCTACCACACCTCAAACAGCCAACTCCACACTAGGCGGCCAAAAAAGCTGAAGGTCACAGTCCTCATCGATGGCTTTCCATGCGAGATAGAGATCGACATGGGGTCATCACTGACTACCATGCCATGGTCTACGCTCAAGCCTGAGGAAGCAGCATCTACGCGCCCCTGACATCTGCCTTCGCGATTACCAGGGGAACCAAGTCCCCATCATGAGCCAGGGCACCTTCTGGGTGCAATTCAAGAAATACAGCAGCCAACTCCCAGTGACGGTGGACCTGCAGAGCATCCTGGGGCTTGACTGGTTCGAAGCCCTGGGCCTAGAAGTGACCGGTATCAATGCCTTGAAAGGCGAAAGCGCTGAAGCAATTTTTAAGGACTTCGAGGACGTCTTTGGCACTGGTCTGGGTAAGTATGTGGGGACTCCAATCTCCTTTAATTTGGACCCCAACATAACCCCCATAAAGCTAAAGCCCAGGAGAGTACCTTTTGCTCGCCGCCCCAAAATAGATCTTTAAATTGACAAGCTCGTAGGCCAGGGAATCCTAGAGCCGGTTGATCATGCTTGCTGGGGGGCCCCTATAGTGACACTTATCAAATCTGATGGGTCTGTCCACATCTGCGCGGACTACAAATGCATAAAGTGTTACAACAAAGCACTTACCCTGTACCAATTGTACAGCACCTATTACATTCATTAGGCCCCGGCAAAGTATTCGCTAAATTGGACATGGCGCAGGCATATCAACAATTGCCTCTAGGTGGCACTATGGCAGAGGCCCAAACCATTGTGATATACAGGGGTGCATTCAAATGTCACCGCCTGCAATTTGGTGTTAGCATCGCCCCTGGACTGTTCCAAAGCGTCATGGAATGGCTTTTGCAGGGGATTCCAGGAGTCATCCCCTATTTCGACGACATCTTGGTATCAGCTGCAAATGAGGCGCAATTATTCAAACGTTTACGAACTGTTTTGGCTTGAATTAGAGACAAAGGCCTCCGTCACAAGAAAGAAAAATGCCAAATTAATGTGCCAAGGGTTGAATTCCTAGGATACCTAATCGACTGCTCTGGGATTCACCTGACCTCGAAAAAAATTAAAGCAATCCAGGATGCACCTACACCTCACAATCAAACCGAGCTACAGGCTCAGTTCCTTAATTTCTACAGCGTTTTTCTTAAACAGAAAGCCACTGTTGCTGAGCCCTTACATTGTCTCCTGGCTAAGAACGCAAAGTGGTCCTGAGGCAGAGCCGAAGCCACCGCATTTGCCACCATAAAAAGATTTCTCTTGGCAGACACTTTCCTGGTGCAGTATAGCCAGACCCTGCCACTGGTGTTGACCTCTGATGCTTCACCGTTCGGCATCGGAGCCGTCCTAAGCAACCACATGCCCAATGGAACCGAGCCTCCAATAGCCTTTTACTCTAGGACCTTGTCCGCTGCCGAGCAGAACTACAGCCAGCTGGACTGTGAGGCTATGGCTGCAGTAAGGTTCCATGAGTACCTATATGGCCATGATTTCAAACTCATTACGGACCACAAACTGCTACTGGGCTTACTGGCTGGGGACCGACCTACCCCTGTGTCATTATCACCACAGATTTTGAATTTGAATTTTATTGAATTTATAGACCGCCCCCTCTCCCCGAAGGGACTCGGGGCGGTGTACAGACAGCAGCTAAAAAACCATATACACAATAGAAAATATTAAATACCCCTTAAAAGCAGATTAAATATAAAGCCGTACAATGATAAAAATTAAAAAGCAGCCTAAAAAGTCTACCCCCGAAAATTTAAAATACCGGCCAGAAGGATTAAAGATTAAAGCTATGGTTAGGCCAGGCCAGCTAAGTGGAACAGGTGGGTCTTAAGTTTCTTGCGGAAGGAGCGGAGATCGGTGGTTGTTCTGATGTCGGGGGGAAGGTCATTCCAGAGGGTCGGGCCCATCACAGAGAAGGCCCTACTCCTGGGCGCCGCCCACTGGCATTGCCTAGTGGACGGCACCCAGAGGAGTCCCTCTCTGTGAGAGCGAATTGGTCGCAGGGATGTGTGGGGTAGGATGCGATCCCGCAGATAGCTAGGTCCTGTGCCATGGAGCACTTTAAAGATGATAGTCAACACCTTGAAACGCACCCGAAAAGCCACAGGTAGCCAGTGCAGCCCGCACAGGAGAGGTGTTATATGGGAGTACCTGGTACTTCCCATGATTGCCTGCACGGCCGCATTCTGGACCAGCTGCAGCCTTCGGGTGCATCTCAAGGGGAGCCCCATGTAGAGAGCATTGCAATAGTCCAGTCGGGACGTCACTAGCGCATGGGTGACTGTGTGAAGGGCGTCCCGGTCCAATAGGGGGCGCAATTGGCGCACCAGGCGAACCTGGTGGAACGCCCCCCTTGCCACGGCTGTCACATGGTCATCCATCGACAGCCGGGCATCCAGGAGGACGCCCAAATTGTGTGCCTGCTCCACGGGGGCCAGTTGTTCGCCCCCGATGGCCAGTGATGGAACCCACTGGTTGAACCGGGGCGCCGGTAACCACAGCCACTCTGTCTTGGAGGGGTTGAGCTTGAGTCTGTTACTTCCCACCCAGACCCATACGGCCTCCAGGCACCGGGACATCACTTCGACGGCATCGTTGGGGTGGTTCGGGGTGGAGTTGTACAGCTGAGTATCATCAGCGTACAGATGATACTCGACCCCAAAACCACGAATGATCTCACCCAGCGGCTTCATATACGTGTTGAACAGGAGAGGTGAGAGGACCGACCCCTGTGGCACCCCACAAGTGAGTGGCCTCAGGGTCAACCTCTGCTCCCCTGCCAGCACGCATTGCGTCCAGCCGGAGAGGTAGGAGGAGAACCACCGCAAGACGGTGCCCCTCACCCCCAACCCCTCCAGACGACGCAATAGGATACCATGGTCGATGGTATCGAAAGCAGCTGAGAGGTCTAATAGGACCAGGATGGAGGAGCAACCCCCATCTCTGACCCTCCAGAGATCATCCACCAACGTGACCAAGGCCGTCTCCGTGCTGTTTCCGGGCCGGAAACCGGACTGGCGCGGGTCTAGATAATCAATTTCCTCCAAGTGGCGTGGGAACTGTTGTGCCACCACACTCTCTACAACCTTTGACAGAAAGCAAAGGTTGGAGACAGGACGATAGTTAGTTAACATAGCTGGATCCAGGGAAGGCTTCTTGAGTAGGGGCCTCACCACCGCCTCTTTCAAGGCGGCCGGCAAGGACCCCTCTCTCAAGGAAGCGTTGACTAACTCCTGGAGCCAGCCTCATGTGACCTCCCAGGATGCCAGTATAAGCCAGGAGGGACACGGGTCCAGTAAACATGTAGTGGCTCGCAGTCGCCCACGCAACCTGTCCATATCATCGGCAGCAACAGAGTCAAACTCCTCCCAGAATGGTCCCTCAAGACTCGCCTCCGATGTCCCTTCTAGACTACTGAAGGGAACCCACTCGCTACAGATTTGAGCGATTTTGTCCGGCAGATATTCCCCAAATTCCTCTGCTCTACCCTGCAGGGGGGCTTCCCGCGGCCTCTGTGAAAGGAGGGAGCGGGTCACCCGAAACAGGGCGGCAGGGCGGTTATCTGCGGACGCAATAAGAGCGGCACAGTATTGACGCTTGGCCACTTTTAATGCCACAAGGTAGGTCCGTAAATAGGCTCTTACCTGTGTTCGGTCAGATTCAGAGCATGAAGATCTCCATCTGCTCTCTAGGCGTCTCTTGTGGTGCTTCATCACCCTTAGCTCCTCGGTGAACCAAGGGGCCAGGGTGGCTCGCTGCCGCAGGAGAGGCCGCAAAGGCGCAACCCGGTCCAACCCGGTCCAACCCGGAGAAGTGAGTGATCTGACCATGACAGGGGTGTAATAACTAATTCCCCTATTCCCAGATCACTCTTCCACTGGCCAGAGACAAAAATAAGGTCCAGCGTGTGGCCTCCCTCGTGTGTGGGGCCCTGAATTATTTGGGTCAGGTCCATGGCTGTCATGGAAGCCATGAACTCCCGAGCCGCCTCAGATGATTTTCCTATCGACGGCAGGTTGAAATTCCCCATAACCAGTAGCTTGGGGGTCTCAACCGCCATCTCTGCGATCATCTCAAGAAGCTCTGGCAGGGCCGCTGATGCATAGCGAGGAGCCAAGTATACAATCAGCAAGCCCAACTGTTTCCCTGGGCCCCACTTCACGCATAGAGACTCACACCCGGATATCTGTGGCACAGTGAACTCTATCGGCTCCAGATGACCAGATGGACCATCTTCCTTGCTGCCTACTCCTACTGTCTCATCCACCGACCAGGCTCCACTTTGGGGCATGCCGACTCCTTGAGCCACTGCCCGCTGACAGAACTTCTTGCTGACCCTACCCATGAAACGCCAGTCCTTCTCATTGACTGCCTAGAGACTGGTCCTGTCTCATCCAGTGACGTTGCCCGTCACTCTGCAAAGGACTCCACCATCAAACAAATTTTGAACTGGGTGTGGAGGGGGTGGCCCAAGGGGCCTGTTGGATCTGAATTCAAAATGTACCATTGTAAATGTGAAGAGTTATCTGTTGTGAACGGCTGTTTGCTGTGGGGGGACCGGGTCATTGTTCCACCCAAACTGCACATTGCAGTATTAGAGGCTTTACACGTAGGGCATCCTGGAATTGTCAGGATGAAGTCTTTGGCTAGGAGTTACGTGTGGTGGCCTAACATGGACAGGGAGATCGAAGAATGGGTGGCTAACTGCACACCATGCCAGGAGTCCAGACCAGCTCCCCCAGAGGCACCTGCTAAGGAGTGGCAGTGCCCTCAAGCACCGTGGTCTAGGGTGCACATTGATTTTGCTGGCCCAGTTCATGGCCAGACATTCCTCGTAGTTGTGGACGCCTACTCGAAATGCCTAGAGGTAGCCCTGATGACCTCCACTATGGCAGAAGCGATCATCAAGGTACTATGGAGACTTTTCTCCACGCACGTCCTGCTCGATGTCATCCTGGAATTGTCAGGATGAAGTCTTTGGCTAGGAGTTACGTGTGGTGGCCTAACATGGACAGGGAGATCGAAGAATGGGTGGCTACCTGCACACCATGCCAGGAGTCCAGACCAGCTCCCCCAGAGGTACCCGCTAAGGAGTGGCAGTGCCCTCAAGCACCGTGGTCTAGGGTGCACATTGATTTTGCTGGCCCAGTTCATGGCCAGACATTCCTCGTAGTTGTGGACGCCTACTCGAAATGCCTAGAGGTAGCCCTGATGACCTTCACTATGGCAGAGGCAATCATCAAGATACTATGGAGACTTTTCTCCACGCACGTCCTGCTCGATGTGTTGGTCTCTGACAATGGGCCCCAATTCACAGCCATGCAATTTGAGACCTTCTTAGCAGCACAGCAAATCAGACATGCCCTGGTTGCGCCATTTCATCCGGCCTCCAATGGTCAGGCGGAGAGAATGGTGAGATCTGCAAAAGAGGCCCTCTCTAGGCTGAGCCCGGGAGATTGGCAAACACAGGTTGACCATTATCTCCTAATCCAACATATCACACCCAGTGCCACTACAGGGAGAAGCCCCTCTGAGCTTCTCATGGGTCTCCAGCTAAGGTCCCACTTAGCCTGCTACACCCAAACTATTCTGCTGCATCACCCACTGACTTCACAAGCAAAATTCGGAACTTTAGTGTAGGGGATTCAGTTTATACCCACAACTACGCCGGGGGAAATCTGTGGATTCCTGCCACAATGATAGGCATCACCGGGCCTCAATCTTATCTCGTAGAGCTCGAGGACAGTTGAAATTGGGGAAGGCACATTGACCAGCTCCATGGCTGCCTCACCAACTCCATGCTTAGACAACCAGAGGTAACTCCTGCACGGGTTAGCCAAAGCCCTACCCAAAGGGAGTAATATGCCACTCCTTCCACAGGCAGCTGAAGCCCGGGTGTACCGGGGAACCTATCTGATTGTGTTGCAGGTCCGCAGTGAGCTCCGAGCGAACCAGCTCTAGAAGCCTCAGCCACGGCCTGTGAAAGGTTCCAGGAGCTTCCACCAAGCAAAGCTGCGGAGCAAACAGATCCGTCTGACCTGCTTAAAGAACACCCTCCGACTGAACTGCACAGGTCAGGCAGAGCTACCCAAAAGCCCGCCTACCTGCATGACTACGTGACCAGTAGGATTGTTCCATCTAAGAGGGGAGGGGTGTTACATACTAGCTTCAACTATAGTGGTTTCCACCAAGGTCCTCTATTCCGGCAGGAACAGAGGTTTAATATCATTGGTCAAAGGGTCTGACAGCTCCCTATAAAAGGGCTGCTGTCAGACTCAACCTTCATTGGATTGTTCTCACTTGTTGCATTTAATAAAGAGCTGTTGTTACCATTAGCCTGTGTGTGCCTATCCATTACCCGATCTAACAAGTATATTATCTGAATTTAGTCTGTTAAATTACATAAATACATTTTCCTGGACTGCAACTCTGTTCTAGTATGTAAATGGTATAAAATATCTGTTACTCCCTTCATTTTCTGTAAGATATGCATGCTTCTTCTGAAATTGCTGCTAAATTAAGCTTTTCCCATTGGATTGCTTTACTCTGGGCAAAGCAAACCGAAGTATATTCTTTTGTGCTGTTAGTTAGGGATAGAATACCAACAGAATGCCAATCTTATAGCAAAGTGCTTTTCACTGGTTTGTGGCTGGTTAGGACATTTTTTAAACACAGTTTTGTACATGCATTATCTTAAAAAATTTTATGCCAGCATTGTAAAATATGCTGTCACTCCCCTATTTCTGATGGGGAATGAGACTGAGATAAATCTACTAAGGAAAGGGCTCTAGTTCATTGTTCATGCATTTGGACTATAAAAATATATGAAGCTCAAGGCTGAACTGAGGAGTCCTTGAAGTTGTCTGAGCCCGGTTGTTTGCTCACAGATGTTTCATTACCCAATTAGGTAACATCATCAATGCTAGTGAGTATGAGGTTTGCTTCCTGTTCAGACTATCTCATTATCTCCAGATAGGACTGGGAATACATTCAGACTAAAACTCTAGGAAATCAACCAATCATCAATGTAGACAGTACTGTATTAAACTAGATGGACTGATGGTTTAATTTGATATACTGTAAGAATATTATGCTTCTACTAATGGCTGATGAGATATGGGCACTAGATTATCTTATTCATGTTCTTTGTATTATATCCAATTGTATATTGTATCATTGTAGTATATCAATAGTCCATTAAGCCACAGTGATTTTTTATCAAATGTGCCTTCCAAATATTAATCAATAAAAAATGTTTTGCTCTCTCTCTCTCTCTTTTTTCTTAGGTATCCTTGGTGGGCTTCTTATTCTTACTTGGTTTGTACATTTCATCCTTAGCATCTTGCATGGGAGGTCTCTATGGAGCACCCCGAATCCTTCAATGCATTGCTCAAGAGAAAGTGATACCTCTTCTTGCATTTCTTGGGCATGGGGTTAGTAAACAAGGAAGGCATTTTCTGTTTATTTTCCGTGTATAGATATTCTGTCATCCATGATAGATTTCCCTAGGCAGCTGTCTGATAAGCATTATTTAGACCTTTGGCCGTTCTGAATAAGAAAGGCTGTGATATTATACTGAAAAACACTTCCAAATCATGAAGTTTATTTAGAATGGACTTTCATTCCACACTGCTAATACCATTCAACATATCTCTGTTTAATTTTTAAAACAAACAAGTTATTGTAATGCCATACACTGTCCTCTTTGTGTAATATTTTCCCAGGGTCTTTTACTGAATGTCATTGCTTTGCTTTTCTTCTCTCTAGAACTTTTGGTCTTCAAATATAAGTTAAAGACATTGTTTAAAGTGTATGGTATCAATACACATTATTAATACCTTACATAAAAACATGTTTAATGTGCCTCAGTTTAGTTCATGCTGTAAATGACAACTATAGTTTCCCATTAACAGAAGTAGATATAATGACTCTTGGACTTGCAAGCACTCCTCTCTCATCTCCTTTTCACACTAAGTTTTCTAACAATCCTGCCCGATTTCAGGTGACCAATAAACTTCAGACTATTAATTTTGAGCCATTGACTGAGATGAATGGCTACAGAAATTGAATGGATGGATGAACGGATGGATGAACAAACAAATATGAATAAATATTCAAATAAGGTTGAATCATCAAATTATTCACCATTGATTTGGCACAACAGAAATGTTCAAGAAACAATCCAGAATTCATTATATTCTGGTGAAGTAAAAGTAGGAAGTTAAAAGGATATAGTAAAAAGTTATGATCAAAGCAATTGTAAAGGTCACTTGTGCAGAAAATTTTTACCAAATTTATGTTCATGGCTCAGTGGATACAAGATGAGCTTGTTGCTGATATTGTTCAACAGTCTGCAAAGACTGTACAGAGAGCTCTTAGTTTTCTTCTAAAACCAACAGTACTAATTATCCTGAAACAAAATGCAGGCTAATAAATATTGTAATCTGGATCCAAAGAGTCAAAGGTAGTGACAGTCACTGCTACTGTTAGTTCTATTCAGTACATGGATCTTCAGGATGTCAATCCGCAAGCTTATTTTGTTGTTCTTCCTTAGATGACGATTCATCTGAGGATGCCCCAGTCCAGTAGATTTATATATGATTTAAATATTATCCAGAAATATTTTATGACAGATTATTTTCCATATGTAACATATGTGATTAGCCCTTTGTTCTTAATGCAGAAAGGACCAAACAAAACTCCAGTGGCTGCCATCTGCTTAACAAGCCTCATCACCATGGCTTTCATTTTCATTGGCCAAGTGAATGTTCTTGCTCCAATAGTTACAATCAACTTCATGCTTACATATATTGTTGTGGATTATTCCTATTTCTCAGTCTCCATGAGCTACAATCTTAAGCAGAACTCCAAAAGGATACGGCAAGAGGATGCCAGGACTGGGCTAAGTTGCTCTCGACCTTTAATGCTCAGCAAATCGACTTGTTATGGATCAAATGGAACAGATCAGTGTAGGTCAGATGGAACTTTGCTGGAATTCACAAAAGATATGAGCCATCTTTTTAAGCCTGTCAGTCAAGATCCAGGAATTGATCTTGAACTAAAAGAAAATAATGGGGATGCCGTTCAAGTGATCAAGCAGAGAAAGCAAAAGAAGGCAGCCAAGCAAACATTAGAAGAAAGCTTTTGTTTGGCTCCTGAGAACAACATTGCTCATATTCAGGAGCCTTGCAATGATTCCCTAAGATCCGGTGTTGAAAATGTGCAACGTTTTTCACAGCCAAATTGTCAAGACGTGGATGGAAACGATGCATCTCCATCTGTTACTAGAAAAAACAATCAGAAGGAAGAAGATGAAGACCAACATTTGGATGAAATGCGAAAAGCCTCCAGTCCACAGATGGAGGGTAAGAAGATTTGGAGCGCATTAAATTATTATGCATTTGAAAATGAAGAATGCTCATTTGCTTTTCTAAGTAAGGGAAGTGATCATTTATATGTGTTCAGGCTGTTATCCCTTGTGACAAATTGTTGGGTTTTTTTTACAACTGAGCACAGAGACTGTTCTAATTTAATTTGCCAATGGAAAAGTGGCCCAGAGTTAATTCACTACGAGATAATTTATTGCTTACTGTCTCTTTTCCAGTGCTCTACAGATGCATCTCTCATCCATACAGCAATGTGAGATGCATTTATTTTTATCTTTACATGGGTGGCAATACATTCCAAATGTTAAAACTCGGAACATTAATTCAAAGTGTGTAACAACAAATGGCTGTAGTATTCTACACCAAAGAGTTCTGTGTTAAAAATGGAATTTATTATATTGAATAGCTGGATATTTTTATTACATATTTGAAATGTGGATAGAATTGTATAAAAAGAATCTGAGGCATGCGGCATTCTCCGGGTGAAATCCAGTTAGGGTATTTCCATTGCTAGAATTTTTTTAATTAGTAGAGCTAGTAGAGGTCCCTTATATCCCTTCAAAATATGCTCCAAATTTCCTTCCCTGTCTGAAGTTGATTATCAGGGGGGATGGAAAGAGACGAAATACTCCATAGGCAGAAGTTTGCTTGCAGAACACAAAATTCCATCTGGTAACTATGTTAAAGTGAAATATCTCCTAATCTCCTAACACCGAGCTAGAAGAGTTCTGCAAGGAAGAGTGGGAATAAATTCTAAACGCAAGAACAGAGAAACTCATAGCTGACTACAGGAAATATTTGGAAATATTTCCGAAGGGAGGATTGCAAAGTAATATGCATCTCAATAGGCAGAAAGATGTCACATTTAATTTCATATTAAGCCATGAGCCATGGTGGTGCAGCAGTTAGAGTGCAGTACTGCAGGCTACTTCTACTGACTGCTGGTTGCCTGCAATTTGGCAGTTGAAATCTCACCAGGCTCCACGTTGACTCAGCCTTCCATCCTTCCAAGGTGGGTAAAATGAGGACCCAGATTGTTGGGAGCAATAGGCTGACTCTGTCAACCGCTTAGAGAGGGCTGTAAAGCACTGTGAAGCGGTATATAAATCTAAGTGCTATTGCTATATTGTGGAATGTTGTATATCTTTGTTTACCAAGGAAACAAATTTGACCAGGAGTGCCTAAATGTTTGCTTGCAGCTATAGAATACTACTCTGCAAAGCCACCTCCCTAAATCTTCATGAGCCCTGTTTTTTTTTTTTAAAGCAGAATACATGACACACAGATTTTTTCCGATTAGAAAAGGGAGAAAGTCAGATCTGCAGGATTTTCTGAAAGAGATAAGAGGGTTGGGTGACTTGGGACTAGGAGTCTTAGGACTTCAACTCTTAATTTTTGAAAGGGAATTGAAGGTAAAATTGTGCCGAATTACAAGTAGAATGGATTTTTGTTGTTGTTGATTCAGGCAAATTATTCAGCCCATAATGGATTTTGATTTGTTTTAGAAGAATACAAATTATGCTTTTGAATGTATCCATCTCATATTTTTTTGAAAGCTTTCTTTTCCCCTCTTGTTCTGCAGATTTAAATGTAAAACAACAAAATCAAGAATTAGAAATTCAGAAAATACCAGTTTCTTTCTATTCCAAGCTTTGTGATCATCGGGTTTCCTTTTTTGGTGTGAGTCACTTTCAAATATTTCAAACCTCTTTGTAACACGGTAGGCAAGAAGTGATAAATATGACTATTCATCCAGTAGTAGACTTCAAATCAGTATACATCGAATACTAGAACTTTGCAGCTCTTTGGATTCAAAGACAAAAGGATGCTTCAGAGCAATTTTTCAAACCAAACCAAAACGAAGACATATTTTCTGAGGACTGTGTAACAACTATAGAGAGAGCCATGTGATTACAATAATCTTCTTTAGGGACTTACAGACAGGTGCTAAATATGCAATCCAACATGCTCCAAAACATATTTTTGCCTCTGAATCCAAAGTATAATAATAATAATAATAATAATAATAATAATAATAATAATAATAATAATAATAATAATAATAATAATAATAATAATAATAATAATTCCAAAAGCACTGGAATTACATTTAAAACAGTTAAAACTTGACAAAATCACCATCAGTCAAATACAAAAAGCTGCTCTGCTTGGATCCGCACGTATATTACGAAAATATGTTACGACGTCCTAGGCCCCTGGGTGGGGCCCGACTAGTAATCAATGCCAAATCAGGCAAAACAACTGATCAGGAAGCTGATGTAAACTAGATGGTTAATTTAAATAGAAAATTACCATAAATTTCCTGTTCTAGATCTCTCTAATTTTATGTTGCCTGTGTATGTGGGACTGCAACATTCATAATTCCAGATAGTAGGGCTAACTAAGCATATCATGATCAGAAGTCTATCCATTGATTGGATGATTGAGTGTGAAAGTCAAGATGAAAAGGTTCATACGAATAACCACAGATTGTGGGTAACTTGATTAATTTTCTTGGCATTGACTATGGATATCACTTGAGATATCTTAACATTTAAAATGCTAACACTTAAAATGATTCTTGTACTGTGTGTAGATAATGGGGGGCTCTTTCAATAGCATTTAACTTTTAAAACTACCTAGACATTTCATTTTTAGAAACATTCTGAATTTAAATATCAATTGCTAGGAGGGACAGCTAATATCTTCATACCTGGCTGGATAAGTTTCCTAGAAGCATCTGTTGGTCAGTTCTGGAATCAGATGGATTAAATGCACCCTTAATCTGTTGCAACATTGTTGGCTTCATGTCTTTACATTCCTGTCCACTAAACAAAACAGATTAAATTTGAGAGCTGATTCTGCCTTTTCCATATGGTTCAACTTTGGAAATTCAAACAGTCTAATAACAAGTTCAAATTCACAGGAATTGGTTCTAAAAGTTATATAGTCTTTGATGTTAAAGATTTCATGACTCCAAGGCTTACTCACCCAATCACTTAAATAATTTTTAAATTAGTTTACTTGTACCAAAAATTCTTTGAAACCTTGCTAATAATGAGGCAAGAAGTAGAAGATGCTAAAACATCTTATCTGCAATTGAATGTAAAGTTCTTACCTTTTCCCCCACAGAAATTATCATTCTAATAAGAAAAACAGCAAAATTTAATTGATCACAGCTTAATCATAAATATCATCTTTCTACAGGCAATTGTTTCATTAGTCTTTATGTTCGTTATTCAGTGGATTTATACCCTTGTTAATTTGGGACTAGCAATTATTTTGTATTTCTACATTGGCAAAGTGAGTCCAGGACTACCACCCGGTAAATATATTTTCTCTCCCCCACTCCTTCCTCTTCTTCCTAAGGGAGATACAAAGTTATGGCTTTTGCCTCTCCATCTTCTTCTGGGTCTACCTCATGTTCTTTGACCTTCTCCTCATCTCACTTGCTAGATAAATTTAAGTCCTTTAAAGTATTTACTTCCACTTATAAATTAGTTTTATTCTGAATTATTGAAAATGGTAAAAATTAAAGCTACAATACTCAATGAATGTGGAATAAAGTTTGAGCATGTGAAAATGAAGTTGCCTACTCTTAATTGTCAACTTGGTTTTAGGACAATAACCTATTTTTAAAAATGATGTGATTGTTAAAACCTGAGATAGAAAGTAAAGAGAATTAAACATTTCTAGAACACTTTTTATATTACTGGAAATTAATCATTGCACTGCAGATTAGAAAAAGTACCAAGAATTCAAAATATAAGAACAGTGGGTTGGAATATCACATTTGACCTGAAAAGATTGTGGATCTTTTCCAGTTATAACCTCAGTGGCTGCCTTTTATAAAAACTGACATCAGTCCTGAAGAATCACAGAACTAAAGCTATCAGTCTTAATTTGGTCCTCCCTGAATTACAAGCGCAGTGATGTGAACAGAAATGTTGACAATGCTTCCATTTTTCAGCTTCAGGTAGCTTGCAAATAATATTTGACAGCAGAATCTTTAAAGGCTTTAAAAAAATATTTGGGAACAACTAATTTATTTTTTGCTGCTTTCTATGCAGGTATAATGAATTACACTAAACATTTATTCCAGCTGTTGAACATTGCAGATTAAAATAAAGGTTAAGCTTTTCTCAACTTTAGGAACATAGCATTGCATCATGGAGAAAAAGTTAGAAAGTCTCCCAATATAGGTAATACTTAGAGCCTGCATTGCTTAATTAAATTTAGTTTAAGAAGAAAATTGGAGAACTAGATTTCTATTATGGTTACATGTTTAAACTTGCTCAAACTAACTTTAATTGTTAAGGCTTAAGAAAGGACTCTTAAGGACTCTTTTTGTAACTCTTCCCCTCAGAGACTTCCCTTTGGACAAAACAGGTGTTCAAATTCTCTAAAATTTACAGCTGTTTTAATACTTTGAAGAGAGAAACTTCCCTTGTGCTAACATGTTTTGCCTAGCACCATTCTTTAATGTTTTGCCCAGTTGTAACCATCTGCATTTGTTTCTTGTTCCTACAGGTGTGGCAGCTAATTTCAGCCTTTTCAAGTGGATTAAACTCCTTTTGCTTAATGCCTGCAGGTTGGTCTGGTGACTAAGAAAAACTGAGAAACAACTGATGTTGAGTCTAATGGAATTTAGGATCGGTTACTGATAATCATGATTTTAAATAGCCATAAATGATTTTGTCATGAAATATAAAATCTTTGTAGTTTAAAGTCCTTGTGTAAAAATACCCCATTTAATGCATTACAGGACTCACTTTCAATTATGAAATAATAATTTTGAGCTAAAAGTTTTGGAACATTACTAAATAAGAAGCCAAAATTAAATGTGTGATTTGATTATGGTACAAAACCCTATTACTAAGCACTACTAAAATATTGAACACTGAATATTAACTGTTCCTAGCTATAAAAATCCCTTAAAGGAATTAGAAAAAAAATCATAAGACTTCTTCAAAACGGCAGTGCCTTCAGAGTCATTCTGGCATTGGAGCAGGGCTTCAGCTGTTCATGTCAAAAGAGAAATGAAGTAATATTAGGAAAAGCTGGTTTCTCAACAGCTCAGCCATATATGATTTAGGCAGGGGTAGGAAACCGACAGCCCCTTGACTGTTCCCGGACCATCTCACTGAAATTCGGCTTTTTCTCTTGCTTTCTGGACCCATTAAGTGAAGCCTCACTTAACAGTGAAAGCCATTTCTGAACTAACTAAATACATGCTAATACCTATCGGAAGCACCTTGCCCCTATTGAGAATCTCCACAACTCCATTTCTTTTCTCTGTGAATTTTGTAAATTTTAATCTTAAAAAAAACCAATAACTTGTGGCTCCTGGTTTAAAGGACTGAACATTACATAGAGCTCAGAAGTCTAGTGCAAGACAGTACTTGTTGCAGGTAGTTCTCAACTTATGACCACAATTGAGCCCAAAAATTTCCATAACAGCAAGACAGTTGTTAAGTGAATTTTGCCCATTTAAAGACCTTCCTTGCCACAGTTGTTAAGTGAATCACTGCAATTGTTAAACTAGTAACACAGTTATTAAGTCAATCTGACTTCTCCAGTGACTTTGCTTGTCAGAAGCCCACAAAAGATGATTATATCATCCCAGGACAGGGCAATTGTCATAAATACAGGCCAGTAGCCAAGCATCTACATTTTTATCATGTGACCATGGGGATGCTGCATCAGTTGTAAGTGTGAAAAACAGTCACACTTTTTTTCAGTGCTGTTCTAACTTTGAATGGTCACTAAATGGAATGGTTGTATGTTGAGGACTACCAGTAGTGCAATACAATACAATACAATAGCAGAGTTGGAAGGGACCTTGGAGGTCTTCTAGTCCAACCCCCTGTCTAGGCAGGAAACCCTATACCGTTTCAGACAAATAGCTATCCAACATCTTCTTAAAGACTTCCAGTGTTGGGGCATTCACAACTTCTGGAGGCAAGCTGTTCCACTGATTAATTGTTCTAACTGTCAGGAAATTTCTCCTCAGTTCTAAGTTGCTTCTCTCCTTGATAGGTTTCCACCCATTGCTTCTTGTTCTACCCTCAGGTGCACGGAGAATACTTTGACTCCCTCTTCTTTGTGGCAACCCCTGAAATATTGGAACACTACTATCATGTCTCCCCTAGTCCTTCTTTCTCTTAAGCTAAACATACCCAGTTCCTGCAACTGTTCTTCATATGTTTTAGTCTCCAGTCCCCTAATCATTTTTGTTACTCTTCACTGCACTCTTTCTCCACATCTTTTCTACATCGTGGTGACCAAAACTGAATGCAGGATTCCAAGTGTGGCCTTACCAAGGCATTATAAACTTCACATGATCTTGATTCTATCCCTCTGTTTATGCTGCCTAGAACTGTGTTGGCTTTTTTGGCAGCTGCTGCACACTGCTGGCTCATATTTAAATGGTTGTCCACTAGGACTCCAAGATCCCTCTCACAGTTACTACTATTGAGCAAGGTGCCACCTATAGTGTACCTAGTGGTTCCAATAGTGGTGCTCATGTTCTGATTGCTGTGATCCTACCAAATAATCAGACTGCCATATCATTTGAAGTTCCAAATCATTTTTAAAGACAATTCCACACTAGAATAGTCTGGTCTGGGTTATAGAAATGGAGGATAACTGAACCAAAGTTAAAAAGCACTCTAAGCTTCTGGTACCCCTTGAGAGCTGTCCATTAACCCTAGAATTCCAAAGAACTCTTAAACTGTGTACTTATTTTGTAGGTCAATGTAAGCCAACTCTGAGCAGTTACAAAGTTCCATCATTATTCCTTCTCATGCAGCACAGACTTTATTTCACGGGAAAGTTGTGCGGTTTCCCAAGGCAAGTAAATGTAAAAGGACAGAGAGATCATCCGTATATGGATAACCATTTGGCTAAGAGCTTTATATTATTTCTTCTAGTAGCTTTATAGAGATATTTAAAAAGTTTTTGACACGTCTGCCAATTCACTCATCTCCTCACATGTTAAATACTTTATTCTCTAGTGCCTCTAATCATCCTACTAATTTTGTGTTTCTATGTATGTCCTGAAGCTATATTTTAAGGCATTTGTAATAATAATAATAATAATAATAATAATAATAATAATAATAATAATAATAATAATAATAACAACAACAACAACAACTTTTATTTCTAGACCGCACCCTTTCCTAGGCAGGACTCGGGGCGGTGTACAGTCATGTTAAAACCATATAACAAATACATAGACATGAACATAGACATAGACATAGACGTGGACGTAGACAGAGGAGGTAAAAAATATACTGTACAATTCTTAGTTAAAATACAAATATTAAAATTCCCTTAAAAATTCCCCAATAAAATGTTTGCCAGGAGGTGGAAGATGGAACTGTCAATCAGCTAAGCCAGCTAGTCGGAACAGGTGAGTCTTGAGCTTCTGTCGGAAGGAGCGGAGGTCATTGGTAATTCTAATATCGGGAGGGAGGTCATTCCAGAGGGTTGGGCCCATCACAGAGAAGGCTCTACTCCTAGGCGTCACCCGCTGGCACTGCTTGGCGGATGGCACCTGGAGGAGTCCCTCCCTGTGAGAGCGGATAGGTCGTAGGGATGTATGAGGTGAGATGCGGTCCCGCAGGTAACTAGGTCCCATGCCATGGAGCGCTTTGAAGATAGTAACCAACACCTTGAAACGCACCCGAAAAACCACAGGCAGCCAGTGCAGCTCGCGCAGGAATGGTGTTATGTGGGAGTATCTTGATCCTCCCATGATAACCCGCGCGGCCGCATTCTGAACTAGCTGCAGTCTTCGGGTGCATCTCAAGGGGAGCCCCATGTAGAGAGCATTGCAGTAGTCCAGGCGAGACGTCACCAGTGCATGAGTGACTGTGCGTAGGGCGTCCCGATCCAATAGGGGGCGCAATTGACGCACCAGGCGAACCTGGTGGAACGCCCCCCTCGCCACGGCTGTCAGATGGTCATCCATCGACAGCCGGGCATCAAGGAGGACTCCCAGATTGCGCGCCCGTTCCACAGGGGGCAATAATTCGCCCCCTATGGCCAGTGATGGCGTCAACTGGTTAAATCGGGGCGCCGGTAGCCACAGCCACTCAGTCTTGGAAGGGTTGAGTTTAATCAGTAATTGTTTACAAAGAATGAATAAGAAGTTTCTTATTAATTACCCGAGAGTCACGAGAAATTGAACCAATACATACATAAAAATCTAGATAGCTCCCCATTCAGAAATTGTATCTATGTGGGAGGTAGCAATAGAATTTAGACTTATATACTGATTCTTAGTGCTTTACAACCCTCTCCAAGCAGTTTACAGAGTCAGCATATTGCCCTCAACAATCTGGGTACTCATTAGATTGTAATGTGGCTATAAAAATATAGTTCTTAGCTATAGAGCAGCTGAAAATGTTTCCTGGACAATCATTGCCTGAATATGAATCCAGGACATTGATAACAGACAACTTAACCTACCTTACTAACCCCCAATTTCACCCATATGTGCTTGCATTGGATCAGGGTCTATTTATTTACTTACTTATAAAATGTGTGTACAAATTTCTATTAAAAAAGAAAACAAAATGGAAGCACCTTACCACTGAACGTTAACTCAAAGCAACTGTAAAAAAGATGCTGGTTAATTTGGTTTCCATAGTTAGTTTTCAGACATCCCATTGAGTTTTTAGCTGGAATGCTTTGTTCACTCAAGATGGAGCCATGAGTGACCATGGCTGGTGATCTGGGAACACCCAGGAATACATTACTATCTTGCTACATCTATCTTGCTATGACACTACTTGGGGAAAATGGCAAGTGAAAGAAGCTCTCAAGGAGCTGTGTTTGTTCAAAATTATTAAAGCAAATTGTCTAAGGACCACATATGAATGTATGTCATTTTAAACTTTTGAAGTAGACCTTCATGGCTAATTACAGCTCTTTTTTTTACACTCTATCGAGTGATATATAGTAAGGTAAAATCTGTTTTACTGTCAGACATATGTGAATGTAACTGAACATTATGCTAAGGTTCTTTTTTTCAAATTTTTTTTAGTTTAATATGGAATTAACAAAACACTATTTTAAAAGAACAGAAAAGTTAAACAAAAGACCAACCTATTAAGGAGCAAAACAGTCAAATTAAAAACAATATAGGCTTTGAAAATTAAAGAGAAATATGAAAGTCTAAATATGAATATTCAACATTTCTATTCAAAAGAGGATTTGTATTACAGTAGATGGAGGATATTGTGTGGATTGTACGCAATAAGTTTTCTAAGCATTTTCCTCCTCCCACTTTTTTCTCAGTGGTTAACAGTTGCCTGCTAACAAGGAATGTTTGGAAGCGGCAGGCATCATGTTAAGAGGTTGGTCCTTTGCCATAAAGCGTACATTGTAACAGGAACAAACCTCCATCTTCTAATTGCATGGATCAGAGCAGCTAAAGTACTTGGGGAAAAAATAAGAAGAAGCAAAATATGTGTGGAAAAAAAAAAGTTTTGACTTGCATTTTTTTTTAGAATAGCTGTTACATAAGAAAGAATTCCAGCCAAATGCTAGAGCCACAAGAAAAAGCTGGCATTGCTTTCTGGAATGAAGTTTTGGGGTGCTTTGCAGAATGCATTCTTCTTCTTTCTTTGTTTTATTTACATAGTTCAGAGTGCAGCTGCAGATCTATTGGGAAACAATGGGGCATCTGAAGGTTTTTGTGTTCTTTTGTTTTGTAGGGGAAGGCCATCCCCGGAGGAGCGATTTGTTGTGACACCGACCTTTGCAACAGTTGGCATGGAGACCACTCAACTCACTGAAGAGAATACAGATTTTGCTTCCCGAGATCGTTACCATCATTCCTCTCTTATCACCCGAGAAGAGTTGGTCCATCAGTTCCAATGAGAGAGTTATGTGCCATTCACTTTACCAGCCAATTAAAGACTGACTACAGACATACCACCTGATTAAAAGGCTTGCCCTTTTCACAACTGATCTTAATGAATGCTGAAACTTCCAATTAAGGGTAGTCAGGGAGAAGGAGTGGCAGGCAAGTTCAAAACCTGCTTTAAAAAAAAAGAGGATTTGGGTTTTCATTCCAGGGCATCGGATATTTTTGTGCAATAACTATCAATCTAAAATAGAACATGGTTTTGTAGCACTTACCTGTATTTTTTAGAGAACAAATCCAATTCCACAGGCAGGTACTTCTGAAATCTAGAATTACCCCAAGCTTCTCCAAAGTGGTTGGTATTGACCCCCAAAAATCAATTACCCATTGGTTTTGTTGTTAATATTATTATTTGTAGTGCTGTTAATTAGTGTTTATTAAATTATTTTCATATAATAAATGTTTGGGGGTTGATGAGCAATCTGAAACTTAATGAAGAGGTCAATGAACAGAAGAAGAATTTAGGGACCTCCTGAGTTATAGGATATAAAGAGAGAAAAGATGTTACAGACAATCAATGCAAGTATGGGTGGAACAGATAAGTTTTTTAATACCTTTTCTGGGATTGGAACAAACTTTTCTGAATCTTGCAGTTGTCCTGAATACATTAAACTCATACTGACTCTTCCTTATTTTTATATTTCAAAAGTTAGGCACAAATAATTAACTGTGACATAGAACTTAAATTGCACTTTAGTTTTCAGGCTTCCATGCCTTCTAGGTCTTGCCCAGGATGCCGTAGAGGTAGTCACAATCATAATTGAGCCCAATGGATGAGAAGCGAAAAGTCTTCTTCCTCAGGGGAAAAAAAAATCAGCCCAGTTGCCTTTTGAAAAAGCACCTTTGGGACAAGAATTTATGGGCTTGGTAAAGCGACTTGGAATCTGATGCCAGTAAGGTAACATTGCCAAACTGGATTTCTAAGTAGTTAGAAACACTATGGAAACGTGTTCTGTCCTGTAGTAAGAGTCCTCAGGGTTAATAAATTGTCGTATTTATACAAAGATTAAAAGCTACTTATTCATTTCTTTCGCTTACAATTTGAGAGTCTGTGATAAAGTCAATAATTCTAATGTTAAGTATAATATATCTAAGAGTTTTACATAAAAGTTTTTCAAAAATTATCATTATCTATTTCCTCCTTTTTGTTTTGGTTGTCTTGATCTTTTTCCATTATTTTCCTCATTTATTTTATTTGATGAATAATAAGTGTTGTTGCTAAAACAAATAAAAAATGGTACTTCTTATTTGACTGCACAGTGCAGCATAAGAGAACTGTGCTTTAGTTTTATGTTCTATGAAAAAAGAGATGTACTGCTAATCCTTTTCAAATTTTTAACATAAGTGAAATAAATCCGCTTTTACTTTACGCTGGAAAAATACAAAACCTTGCCAATTTAATTTTTAAAAAAGGCTGCAAATATTTCTACAATTTGTTCTACAGTTAAAGTTCAGGTTTTAATTTCTTAAATTTCATTTTCTAAATGTTACATTTTATTTACTGAATTAATTTCTTAAGAAGTTTTTTTTAAAAAAAATCATATTAAATAAATTAATCATTGGGTTAATCCATTATATGTGAGGACTTCAGATTAGAATGTGTCTACCGCAGAAAAAAGTGGGCTACTGATTGTAATGGTGCTTATTATGCCAATGAAAAATCAGGAAAAAAATAGCTTATAACGTTTACATACTAATGCTTAAAGTGTGCAAAACAAACAAGCCTAACTACTTCTCAGCAATAAAAATCAGTGTGGAATGGAAGTGGAATCAATTACTTTCAGAAGTATATTCCACTTCTCTAGATGTGATCCTTGTGAGGAGTGCCTAATTTAGATTTGTACAGCAAACAGGGTTGAGCGGGATGGTCTAAATAGTTCCTTTGAACTGCTTGGTTTGATGATCTGTTATTTCATATTTGGATAAATGGGTAATTGTATAATTAAAATAATTTGAACCTTGTTAATCACCAAAACTAGGTTATGCATGTTTCTGTGACCGAGAAAGAAGAAATATGTGATTTTGATTTACATTTAAGGTTTCTCAAAACGGCAAGATCATTATGTCTGGGTTTTTGTTTGTTTGCTTGTGTGTGAGTGATAGAATGAAAGAATGGAAGAGTGTTAAAATAATTTTCCTTCCTCTTAGATCCTAAAGAAAGTTAATGCTGCTTTTTCACAGTATGTGAGGCACAGAAATAAAATGTTTATGACAGAAGGAAGGAATGTAATACATAAACCTTATGTCGGAATTACCCAGCTAATTCAAGTGTGATGACTACATGCTTTGGAATATTAGATTTAAGGCATTCAGTTTATCCTACTTGTGCAAAGAACTGAAAGAAATGAGAGCATCAAATATAGGACAAGATATCAAAAGGAAAGAAAAAAATGCAGAAAAGTCAAAGCACTTTATTCATTGCTGGCTCCTTCATATCCTTTCATTGAAAATGTTATTGCTTGTGTCAGATTCTATCTGTGAAAAATAAACTTAAGAACAGTTGATTTTATTCCATAACTGGGATCTTGGATTTGACAAGCTACACGGTCCATAATACATAGCCAACATCATGATGTGGTGAGCCTGGGAGACAATTGATTATCCAGTCTTGAAAGCTGTCTTATATCTCAGTACAGGTAGTCCTTGACTTACAACAATTCCTTTAGTGACCATTCGAAGTTACAACAGCTCTGAAAAAAGTGACACAATCGTTTTTCATACTTATGACCATTGCAGCATCCCCATGGTCACGTGATTTACATCGGATGATTGGCAACTGGGGTGTCTTGGATCATTTGCAACGTTCTGACAAGCAGTCATTTGGGAAGCCAGATTCATGTGTTAGCCATTTTAATAACTGCAGTGATTCACTTAACAAATGTGGCAAGAAAAGTTGTAAAATGTGGCAAAACTCACAACAAATTTCTCACTTAGCAACACAAGTTCTGGGCTCAATTGAGGACTACCTGTATATATCTCACTGTAAAAGTCCATCATAAGGATAAAATTAAGGGAAATAAAATTCTGGAGGTAAAAGAAGAGGGATGGAAATGGTGTAAGCCAACAGTAGCACAACTGAACACAATTGTTACTGTTAGTGTGGAATTGTATTAAATTCATGCAGAAATTACAACTGCATAAGGAATCACAGATAATTCTTATACTGCAAATGTTGATGGTTTATATTTTATACAGATGTAATGCATGAATAAATAAATCTCTTTAAAGCTGGAAAAATAAGGATATACATGATAATTTCTGTAGCAGTAAGGAGAATAATAGCGGAAAAAATAAAAAAAAAATATCCCAGCCTCCTAACTATCCACAAACAAAGAACATTTTCAGTAGTAAATATTACAGTGTAATATTTTGAGGATAATGCAATGGTACTTTATCTTCTCCGAAAAACTGCAAATAGCAATCATTTATGCCTGTGGGTTTTTTTTTCTTTGCAAGTGATTATCTTTAATGTTATATCAGACCGCTGTTGCAATGAGTTTAAATTCATGATTCAGCAGCACATCAATGCTTCTAAGTAAGAATTCACATTGCAAGGATGGAAGATGGATGTGATAAATGGGAAGCAAATGGAAGGTGAAGGTTTTGGCTATCTTCTGCAACGTAATTTTAATTTTGAGAAAATATATATTAATGTAGATTGCTTTATCTTAATGTGGCATCAATCAATTCTGATCTAGAGGCGTCATTATACAATCTTACACAATAATCCTAGTGCTGAATCATTGGTAATTTCCATTCAAGAATCTTGCAAGATATGAGTGTTTTTCATCGCACGAGATTCCAGATTTATTCTCATCCTACTTTTATTACGTTGAATATCATTTTAAGGGTCATGGATTCATGAGTGCTTGCAGGTATTATTTTGCTGACCACTTAGGAGAAACTTCAAGGTACTCATAAAATTAAAAATGAAGCCAGTGCTACTTCTCTGGCTTTCTTGACAATCCTCCCACTTCTACCTTCAAACCAAGCTGATATCCAGGTTTCTAATGATCTATTACTTTTCATTAAAGGTGGAAAAATAAGATATTACACAGCTGCAATATCTACATATTAGTAGAAAATAGCAGTGACCTGCAATAGTGACTACTATTATAGACAATATAATATAATATAATTAATATAAAAATATAATATAATATAATAAATACAATACTGCAATTATATTATCATTAGATGATCATATTCTAAACAGTATAGACTCATAGGGGTAATATTGTAATTTCAATAAATAAATGCTTTCTATCTCTTTGTTGCTAATTTTTATTTTTGTTCCGTGACATTTGAAAAAATAGGAACTCCATCCATTTAATGCTAACATTTTTTTCATATTTAATTGGCTTGTTCCAATTCACAGGTTCATTTTCCAAATCATTGATTTTCATTAATTTTCACCACTGATTGATCATTGGTTTTCTTTTTTTGCTAAAATGGTTATCTTGCAGTTTACTTTTTAAAAATTATTTTCTGCATTAATTTATTCATAATTAATACATCCACTCCCTTACTCCTTTCTTCCCTTGCTCCTGGCATGAATACCACACACTGTTTTATTCCCTCTGTTTTCTCTGCTTAAATCTTTAAGTCACAGTTTTGTGAACATTAGGCAGACAATAGAACAATGTTGAAGTATAGTTTAGATAAAAGCAGACAATAAATAACTGTTCAGAGAAATAAATACGATTTATTATTCCTGGATTAAGGGGTGCAGATTTGATGAAGATCAGACCAATATTTAAAAACTTTTTCAAAAACTCTAACTTGCTTTTATGCAAGTGCTGCAGTTTGTAAATGCATTGATTTTTTTGTTTTGTTTCTGGGATTTTGAATATCATACTAGATAGTCATTACATCTCTGAAAAAAATGTGTTTGTTCAGCTAGAAATACTTTTGAGGTTTTTGTTACAGGATAGTCAGTTACCTCAATAAAAACCATCAAAATGCCTTTTTTATGATTTTCATATCACTTATAGTACTTTCACCATTGCTTGAAAATAAATTGCATGAAACATACTTTTGAATTACAGAGGCAGGAAATGAAAAAAATGCATTGATAAGCTTGAAAATATCCAAAGAGATGTGTGTAGGTATGCAAGAGTGTGTCTGGAAGTCCACTTCAGGACATCCACATTTCTGACAGCTCCACTCTTCACATTTTGAGCCAAATTCTCTGCTCTGATTTAAGAATCTCCACAGCCCACAAGTCACAGTTTGGCTGCCCCCCACCCCCCCTCTATGTATAGGAGATAAGGGAAAGAACAAAAATCCATTGGTGGGCATTAGCTCATCGGAATGAAGCAAAATACCACCAGGTTTGTAGTCCTCAAGGAGTCTTCTTCAGATGAGATCCGCGATGTGGGAATGAGTGCATACATACGCGCGCGCGCGCGCACACATACACACGCATACAGACAGACACTTTTCTGGCTTTCTGAGTCGGCCAGCAAACTTCACGCTTGACTTCTTCCCTCCGGGCCTTTCAAACCGGCGCGTCGAGGCCTCCCTCGTGCTTCGTGTCTCCATTCGCGCCTTTGGGGCTTCTCGTACGCGGCTCTCATACACCCCCCCTTCTCTACCCGACGGCCCGTTCCCAGCCCCTCCCTAGACAGGACCGGGTCCCGACTGGGGGATGCCCCGAGGAGCAGCCTGCAGGGGCGGAGGGGAGCGGGACGGCCGCTTGAGGGGAAAGAGAGCACCCTCGGCAGGGTGTGATGTCAGCGGCCGCGAGGAGGAGCCTGCCCTTGCGGGCGCTTTTACTTTCAGGCTCCGCGCCTCCGCGAGCGGCCACTGCCGGAGCTGCGTCCGCCCCGCTCGACCATGCCGTCCCGGGGGCCGGCCGCCAACGCCGCCGCCTCGCCGCTGACCCGGGGAACTTTGGGCGCGCCCGCGGCTCTGCTCCTCTGAAGCGCCCGCTCCCTCCCCTCCTGCCGGGCATGGCGCTGCCTGCGACTGCTTCGCGATGATGATGGTGGTGGTGGTGGTGATGTTTGGGGTGGTTGTTATGATTACTGCTCTGCATCAACGCCGGGCATGTGAAATCCCAAGCACCATGCCAGCAACGCGCCTGTTTCTGCTGCGTCCCTTCAACCTCCTGCTGCTGCTGCTGCTGCTGGGGCCGCATCTCTTTGTGGGATCTTTCTCCCTGGGCTCTGCCTCCTCTCCCTCGCCCGCCGAGCGTCCCTCCGTCGCTACGGCGGGGCCTCGGGCAGCGGCGACCATCCCGGGGGGGTCCGCTTTTCTTGCGGCTTCCTCCTCGCTACTTCCGAGGGAGAAAGGAAGCCCGCAGCCTTTCGCGGCATCTGTCAGCGTTTGGGATCGGACGGCAGATCGAGACGGCGGCAGCGACAGCCCCGGTGAGTGAAAGGGTAGGAAAGGGGAAAGGGCGGGGAGGAGGGAAACTCTTGTGTTTGTGTCGGTGCTTGTGTGTGTGTGTGTGTGCGCGCGTGTAGAGTGGACAGACAACAGCAGCTGCTGGAGAATGTTCTGCTTCATCCTCTTCCATCCATCCGTCCACCGGTGCAGCATATTTTATCCCATTTTGGACTGGGAATTCCTTGCAGGTTGTCAAAAGGAACGGCTATAGAGCTCTCCTTTTCTCCGTCAGTTTCCCCACGATAGAAAGTCTCTCCTTCTCCCTCTCCTTCTCTCCCTCCCTCTCTTCCTCTCTCTCCTTCCCTCCCTCTCTCTGCCCCTGTCCCTCCCAGTTTCCCCACAATAGAAAGTCTCTCTCCCCTCCCTCTCTCCCTTTCTCTCTCTCCCTCCCTTTCCCAGTTTCCCCACAATAGAAGGTCTCTCTCTCCCCTCCCTCTCTCCCTTTCTCCCCCTCCTTCCCTTTCCCAGTTTCCCCACAATAGAAAGTCTCTCTCCCCTCCCTCTCTCCCTTTCTCTCTCTCCCTCCCTTTCCCAGTTTCCCCACAATAGAAGGTCTCCCTCTCCCCTCCCTCTCTCCCTTTCTCCCCCTCCTTCCCTTTCCCAGTTTCCCCACAATAGAAACTCTCTCTCCCCTCCCTCTCTCCCTTTCTCTCTCTCCCTCCCTTTCCCAGTTTCCCCACAATAGAAGGTCTCTCTCTCCCCTCCCTCTCTCCCTTTCTCCCCCTCCTTCCCTTTCCCAGTTTCCCCACAATAGAAAGTCTCTCTCCCCTCCCTCTCTCCCTTTCTCTCTCTCCCTCCCTTTCCCAGTTTCCCCACAATAGAAGGTCTCTCTCTCCCCTCCCTCTCTCCCTTTCTCCCCCTCCTTCCCTTTCCCAGTTTCCCCACAATAGAAAGTCTCTCTCCCCTCCCTCCCCTCCTTCTCTCCGTCCCTCTCCCTCCATCCCCCCCAACCCTTAAGACTGCCCAGTACTGCCTTGTGCTTAGAAGAAAGCTGACAACATTAAGCACATCTCTACTGACTGTATATATATATATATATATATATATATATATATATATATATATATATATATATATATATATATATATATATATATATATATATATATATATATATATATATATATATATATATATATATATATATATATATATATATATATGCACACCCACACACACCCACACACACCAAATATGTATATATAGTTTATCACACACATCATTTGAAATATTAAATCCCCCTCTCCAGTAGGTTTTAGGAAAGAAGCCAATGTAAAGGGATTTTCCCCTAAGAGATTACTGGGAATATGTCATTTTCTTAGCATCAATTGTCCTCTGCAAAGTATTAAGAGAGGAACATAGGGGAGATAGGATGAGGGAGGGCAACTAACTCCAGATTAGTGCCATTATGCACTTGGCAAAATGATTTGAGGGGATTTGTTTACAGGACCTGAAGAGTCAGTCCACCAGCAGATTCCCAGTAGAAACTGATTTTAGTTTGGTTAATAAGTTTTGGTTAATTAGGATCAAGTGCCCAAACAAGCTGGCTTGTTCATGTCACTATTAAATCAAACAAATCATTTTGTTTCCAGTAAAACAGTCACTTTCCATATGGCTTACAAAGGAAAAGTGGTGTTTGTTGACTTTCTAGATGTGTTCTTGATAGAAGATTAGATAATATTCAATGTATGAACATTCTTGGGGAGAATATGTCCAACTATATTGCTAATGTGAAATCTGAAGAACTAAATCTACTCATACAGCAACCTGCTCAAGTTTACTTGTACCTTTCACTTGGAGAAAATGCCACAGTCCTTGGTAAAACTTTGCTTCTGAGTAAATCTACCTAAAATTTTGTAGGAATCGTTTTTTCCATCACTGAATTAGACTACATTTCTCTCTCTTCTTCTCCCTCTCTCTCTCTCTCTCCCTCTCCTTTCCTCCCTCCCTCCTTCTCCTTCTCCCTCCTCCCCTCTCTCATTAATACCTCTGCAATTAAGTGAATGGAAATTGATGCTGGCAATGGAATGAAAACAATTTTGTTACATATTTTGCATGCCAAAACGACAATTTTTAAACTGTTGGAACAGCTTTATTCATTATTGTTCCAATTTTTATATCTTTACAATAACCAAAGTATTTTCAACAAAAGTGATTTTTAAGCATTTGTGATATACAAATATACCAAAATATGGCAAGCAAATAGACATTTCATTTCCAGATTCTTGCTCTGTCCTTAGATACAGCCAAACTAGAGGATGGATCATGAAAAACAAAAACTAAGGTCAATGCCCATTTTGGCAGAGCAAGCTAACATCTACCCATCATGGAATACTTGGGTTTCTAGTTTGAACTTCTGGGCTTCTACTACAGTCCTATATTGGCTGAACTCAGATAATATTCTTTTCAATTACAATAGATGAATCATATCTGGTAGGCATCAATACATTTGACTGAGGGAGCCAAATCCAATCAATTAAGTGAGACTTATTTATGACTAATTCTTTGGGTTCCAAGCTGAAATTAGCAGACAAGTGTGGACTAGATGAAGGCTATGAAATCAATTCATTTTTATTTTCTTTAATTTGCCAAGATTATGGCTCTGAAAGAATGATTTCTATGTATGTAGTAAATGATCTCTAACTCAGTACCAAAAATTACCTAAATGTAGAAAGAACAGAAGGGTAGAATGTGATTTCGCTAGAAAAGGATATTGCATGTGTCTGTGGTGCAGGATGGGACCCGTGGATAGAATCAGGACACTTAATTTGAATTTTGCTCGAATTTGCATTCCATCGATTTGAATAACAGTAACTAAAAAGAAAATTTATAAGTTTGCAGCACAAGCTTTCTCCACTCACAGCCTTTTCTACTCACTTTTGGGTATCAGAATGTAGAAAGTGGCAACAAACTCCATAGGAGGACTAGAGGTCTTCTGAGTGGAACAATATTAAATTAGAACTAGTGCAGGACTCCTTATGAAACGTTGGTCCTTAGGTTTCCATTAAAATAATGAACAAGACCATCCAGGTAATGTTCTTGCTTTGAAAAAGTTATATTGGAAAAGCAGCAGCCAACAAAAAGACAAAGGAAAAAAATAACTGATTACCAAATGTAAGTTTTAAAGATAGTGTTCAACCTTCACCACTTAAAATAATATTGGTCAATATTTCCATTATGTCAAAAACAATTTATAAGCAGAGAGCAAAAAGACAGGATCAATCAGAGACTCTTAAAATGAGGATGGCGCCATCTTTCCATCACAACACAATGATCTTTTGTTACCCCTGGACCATGCTTAATAAATCCACCTTCTTCACACAGTAATTCATTACATTTTTAATGTACAGTATTGTTCAACATATTTAACTCAATTTCTCCAAACTTTATTAAGAAGTGTATGGATATCATAACAGAATGGGACAACGATGGGAAAAACCTTTCCAGTGTAATTCATCTGATCCTGGAGACTTAAGTTCATTTAAAATGACATTTCCTTGTCTCTTCTAAGATGCAGTTCCTTCTTTTCCAGTGATATTATAATAAACAGCTAGTGCTCCATTACAAACTTCTTAAATTAAGAAGTTCTCTTCTCATTATAATCTACTATCCACTCACCATCAGCCATCATTCATTAATCTTACCTCACCATGGGCCTTCACCTTCTTTGATTTTCTTTTTTTGTTCCCAGTGTATCCTCAAAAATAGGTTTTTCTTTTGTTATTTTTATTTTATTTTCAAGCCATAGCATTAGCCTTTCTGTCCCAGTTTCCACAGTTTCTGAGCATAACCTTGTATTTTTCTTTGATTTTGTTTCCCCCATTTTATTTCCTATACCTGTTTGGCTTCCCCCCCCCCCCCTTCAGCTTGTTAGAAAGCCCTTTGTGTGTCCATGTTTTCCTTTTAAACTTCATCATTCCTTACTGTAAGATTTGCTTGCAATTATGCCATCAGTATCTCAAAGGATTCCTGAATCCTCATGGATACTTTCCTCCTTAAGCATTTGAAACTACTGCGTCCAATCTACTTTCCCTTAGAATTCATCAAAATCTTCTGAAGTCCAGTATGCAGATCTTCTCAGTTCTTCCTTCAGTGGATATCACAAAATCAAGAACAGCATGAACACTATCCACCAAGGTTTCAATCACCTTCACTTCTTCAATTAATTCCATCCTATTGGTTAGGATTGGGGCCAGGATAGCATATTCTTTGTTTTTCTTCTGCCTGCTGACACATGGAGTTATCACCAAGAGAACAGAAAACTATTCTGCCAATAGTTTTGACAGATGTCACGAAATGAATTTCTCTCATTGTTACTGTTGCATGCGACTTTCAAAGATTAGTTATTTAACACAGAAAGTTTTATCTGCATCTTCTGCCTGCCAAGTGTCAGCAATAAACTCCCATGGTATTACTTACCCAGATTCTTTCAACAGGATTTCCATGCCTGATTCCCGAATTCCTGATTATTTTTTATACACTATAAATCTCATCCTTTCTGTTGAGTCTGTTTCTTCTGAATAAGATATAACCTTCCAGTGCTATGTATCATCCCTCTATTTGGATGATTATATCATGAAAGTTTTTAATGTAAACAAGTGTCAAAACTAGAAAGCTATTGTAACCTTTTTCTTTCTAATTTGTCTTATGGCGTTTAATGCTGGAAATACAATTTTGACTAAAATGCGAAATAACTTACTGCCAAAATATTGAAAGGATCATATAATAGTTTTTGAATTTAAACACTTGAATTCCATAAAGAAATAATAGTAAAACTACAATTAAGCTGAAAATCAGGAGAATTAAATTCCCCATCGCCATATGAAAAATGTAGCTTAGATATATAACTTCTGGGACTTAGATCATTTCATAAAAACCTTCTTAATAATTTATCAATATCTTTAAAACACATTAAAATATTCATATAGGAATCCATATCAGTACTAATATTTCGCCAATACTAATATTCATATTTTATTCATTTTTCTTCATATAAGAAAATCAGTATTTTTCTTTGTTTTTTAATATCAGTATGACAAGCAATTTGAAATACTAACATCCACAAATGAAGATATACTTAAATGCATTCAAACTTTTCATTTTTGAAAATATCCCTAAGCATATTATAGTCCACAGAAAGTATATGAAAATATGATTAATTGAATAACCTGGGAATCTACAAAGTATTATACTATATCATTAAATGGTAATTTACTGATCTAAACATCCATAATGATCAAGAAGTCATATTTCATTTGTCAGCACATAAAAATAATTTGTTTCTAACATTATTTCTTAAGCACATTTAGTAGATATGTTCCATTGAACATTAAAATTATTCCTTTGTGCCCTAACATATTACAAATTGCATACATCAAGTACACAACCAGCTCTTAACTATTTCTAAGATTCACAGAACATTTCTGTGTGACGATCAGGATGGAACTGGACGTTGGCTGCAACTGTTTTAGGAATATTTGAAGCTTATTGGAATACTTGATTGTGAGTCAATCAATGTCAGTCATTTGGTAGGTGACCATTATTAATACTTTTCATATTAAATGACTGAATTGACCAAAAACTTACAATGCCTGATAAAACAAGTCATGATTGAATGAAGAATCAAACAGGATGCAGTGACTCAGAGCTTGTCGATCAGAAGGTCGGCAGTTCGGCAGTTGGAATCCCTAGTGCCGCATAACGGAGTGAGCTCCGGTTACTTGTCCCAGCTTCTGCCAACCTAGCAGTTCGAAAGCACATAAAAAATGCAAGTAGAAAAATAGGAGCCATCTTTGGTGGGAAGGTAACAGCTTTCTATGTGCCTTCAGCATTTAGTCACGCCAGCCACATGACCATGGAGATGTCTTTGGACAGTGCTGGCATTTTGGCTTTGAAACGGAAATGAGCACCGCCCCCTAGAGTTGGGAACCACTAGAACATATGTGCGAGGGGAACCTTTACCTTTAAATGGCTTTCCCACACACTGTTTCTATTTATAAGTATGGTTCATTCACTTTGATCAACATGTGTTAGTCTCCATGCATAAAGGATGGAAACAATGTTTAACAGAAATTGTAATAAAGTGTGACTTACTGAATATGCATCCCAGTTCAAAGTTGAAAGAAAGTAGGTCCCAACATTAAGACATGATAGTGGACCAAATGCTCTTACCCTCTACGTGCCACCTGTTTCAAGATTAAATATAATGAATTAAATAAAAAAGAACAAAACATGGTTATATTACTAGCAACTGTTCTATTGATCAGCAAGGATTCTGTAGATCCAGTTTAGTCTCAAACTTTAGCAGACTCTTCCAGCTTCTGTACTTTGAGATTCAGAAATGAATGAATGAATTTAATATATATGTTAGCATTGCTCTTTCAATAAGAAGGAAAAACAAACTACCTGTAATATTCTTCAAGACATATATAAGCCACGGTACGAGTAATCATTTTAGTTTCATGAGAAGGAAAATCTTTATGCAATATTATGCATGTGTAATATCCATCAGGAGATGAGCTGTTTGGGCAAAAACTCTGCAGGGAAAGATTTATCTTCTTCCTTCAACAGGAAAAGTCACACTGCACATGGACTTGGTAAATCAACCAAGGTTTAGGGTGTTGTGAACCTGACTACAGGTAATCCTCAACTTACATTCACAATTCAGTCCAAAATTTCTGTTGTTAAGAGAGAGATTTGTTAAGTGAATTTTGCCCTACTGTACAGTTTCATGCCATAGTTGTTAAGTGAATCACTTCAGTTGTTCAGTTAGTAACTACATGGTTGTTAAATTAATCTGGCTTCCTCATTGACTTTGCTAGTCAGAAGGTCACAAAAAGTGATCATATGACCTGGGACACTACAATTGTCATAAATACAGGGAAGTTGCCAAGCGTCCAAATTTTGATCATGGGGATGCTGCAGCAGTCATTAGAAGTCTTTTTTTTTTCAAAACCATTGTAACTTTGAATGGTCACTAAACAAACTGTTGTAAGTAGAGGACTACCTGTATTATAGTTTGTTTGGCAAATAAAGGATGAAATAGCAATAGCACTTAGACTTATATACTGCTTCATAGTGCTTTTACAACCCTCTCTAAGTGGTTTACAGAGTCAGTATATGGGTCCTCATTTTATCCACCTCGGAAGGATGGAAGGCTGAGTCAACCTTGAGCCTGGTGAGATTCGATCTGCCAAAGTGCAGCTAGCAGTCAGCTGAAGTAGCCTGCAGTACTGCACTCCAACCACTGCACCACCTCTTATAAAAATATGGAACACTTCACGAATTTGTGTGTCATCCTTGCACAGGGACCATGCTAATCTTCTCTGTATCATTCCAATTTTAGTATATGTGCTGCTGAAGCGAGCACAATATGTGAGGCTAGCAGAGTTTGAAGAATTCCTGGTTAGAATGTGAAATTTTACTCTGTCCCTCAAAAACACTAGGATTGAACTGAGAATACCAATAGGATGAATTGGTACTTTTCATCTGCCCAAATCTCTGCTTTCTCACCTGTTGTGTCTCTCTGTTCCACATGAGAGAGACATAGCAGAAGGAACAGGAGCCAAGGCATGTTGGTCAGGAGTGGCCTTCTCGATGGGGAACAGCTGACCCCACCCAGGCTCAACTAATTGTGTTTAATTTTTATGGAGTAATGTTGCATTAGCAGAATAAAAAATTAAGAATCTGGTTTCTGATGCCCATAAGGCTGGTGATGTTTCATTGAAGTATGTTAGGTAATTCATTTATTATTTTTTAGTAACAATTTGTGGTTTCTCCCTGGGTTTATACATTCTTTATTTGTATTGAATCTTATCATCCAGAATGATGCCAGTACTTTCCATAAGCTTTACCCTTCCTTCCTTTGGAAAATTTTACTTTGGATGTTTGTGTGATATAGTATAATACATGTGATTTGTTTTATTATTTGCATACTTGATACCTCTTCTTGAAGAAAGGATATGAGCATTAAATGCAGCAGAGCTTTCTGCCCATAACTTTCTAAACAGAATAGAGCAAAAGTTAGAGAATTCTGGAGTTGTGACCCATGTAAAATCTCGTTTACAACCACGGGTTGTGAATGGGGCAGATCCTCAGGCAAAGGTCTGTGGATAGACAAATTGTGAAAATGCATACAAAACGACCCTGCATGTATGATTACAACTTTAATGCTGTATCACTGTGTCCTCTTATTTGACACAACTCCTAGCTAGCTAGTGTCTTGTTGGAAGCTGTTCAGGCTGAATTTAGAATTAGAGTCCCTTAACAAGGAGAAAAACTTTCCCACCCAAAAGGGAAATGGGAGGCTGTAGTCTTGAGGCAGTCAGCCCAAGAAATAATATAATCCTAGAAGAATGCATCTCCCGTGAGGAAGTACTCAAGCTGTAGCATTCCACTTCGACATTAAAATAGCTGTTGCTTGTTTGGCTGCCATCTGTCTTCAGATCCAGGCTTTTGAAATGTCATGGGGCTTGCTTGCTCAGTATTAAAACAGAAAACAAAGCCTTGTTGTAAACTTCCAAGTCCAAGTTTTGTCAGGTGAGGGTGTAAGAATCTTTCACATCCTGCAGTTTATAATTGGAATTTGTTTCATGATTTTAAGGTGGATTCTCACATGTCCCAAACATCATTAGAGCCACGTAAGCCTAGCTCCAATTTTTCTGAGGCACCTCGGCTAAGGAAAAGGACAGATCTCAGTCCTTTAGCTACCTGAATCATAGGGGTTTTTGATTGTCATTTTGATCAGTTCAGTTGTTAAAAACCTGGCCATGATATTGCTCCAAAAGCAGCAAGCAGAAGTAACAGCGCTTGAAGCAACTGTTCAAGCAAGCAGAAGTAACTGCGAAGCCCTTCTCCTCAATGTCATAGTGCATCATCTGTGAGTTATTTTGCCATTGGGGCAGAAAATCCCAGAAACACTTTTTTCTGCACAAGAGTCATAATGCATGGATGTTTTAATTTGGTGCTTTAATTAGTGGGCTTGATTTTACAGCATTTTTTTGTGGTAGTTGTGAAGGGGATTACCCCAGTTGAGCAAATCTGTGGTTGCTTAGTAAATACCAGTGGTTTAAACCCACTCTTCTAAGTGTGTGCTTTTGGCTGGAAATTCTTTGACAAAACAGATGCAAATACTGTTCAAGTGACTGTGAGATGCTGCAACCAGTAAATAAGGCGAACCAATTGCCAATATCTCAAACATGGTCACATAACCATGGGGCATCACAACATTTTAAGATGATTATAAAGTACCCGTTCTGGGCTTGTCATAATTTTGAGCGACTGGTCTTTAAGCAACTGGCCATAAGTCAAGGACTACCTGTATGACCTATCAAGCCATTGATGATTCTTAGAGACAACATACTGTATAATTATTCTCCATGATCTAATGGTTCAAGTCTTTCAAGAGTGTGCTTATCACCACTGTAACTAAATCCATGCACATTGCTGATAGTTGTCGTCGTCTTCTTCTCTTTCATTCCATCTTTCCCAGCATTAGAGTCTTCTCTAAATGTTTGTATATTGTGTCCACAGTAGTATAATTTGAGCCTGGTCATTTGTGTCTTGAATTAAAACTCTAGGTTGATTTTATTTATCTACTTGGGCTTACATAGAGCTAATTCCTGATGGCTCTAGACAGCTTATAGAATGCCAAACAAAAGGTTCAAAATATCATACCATCATACTATGACAGCTCTATCCCTGGTTAGGTTAAATTTACACATCCCAAAAAGACTCACTGAGGAGCCTTCTTGGATTGGAGGTGGGGAGGGGAACCAAAATATCTGGGGATTTCCATAGATAACCGCCCAAACTTGACCCTTCAGAAGCACTGTTAGAATACATCTATTGGAATTTTGGGCCTCTGTGAATATTGTGAGTGGTACCATTCACCTCACGGGCTGAAAGTTATACTTTGAATACAGATGAAATAAAATTAAAATAACAACCATGTGGGGAAAAAAACAGTCAAGCCTGGAATAGTGAAGAGAAGAGATATCTGAGGGTTTTCCTATTGGAATGTTGCCCATAGTTATCCAAAGGGGATTTCCAGAAGTCCAGGGCCTAAAATTATATAATTGTCCATTTAGAGATAGAACTAAATTTCAAAACAAGAGCTAGACTCATATGCCACACTGAACTGTAGTCAGGTTGATTCTAGCTTAGCATGGTGTATAATTCCAACCATTACAGTTTGTAAATCATCATGAAAGGCTCAACTGTTTATATGAATTAGATAGTTGTGGCTAACTAAAATTATTAAAATTAAGAAAACCATAGATTAGAGCCACATCTGAATTCAGTAGCCGAAATGATATGACCGAATAAAGACTTTTAGCTGAGAGTTTCCTGAGGAAATAAACACATTTCTCAGGAAAAAGAGGGTTGAGAGACCTCAATGCTGGGATTGCAAACATAACAGAGAGGTTTTTAGAATGGCATGGAATACAGTGGAGTGGAGTGGAAGTTGGATAGGATAGGATAGGTTAGGATAGGATAAGATAGGATTCTTTACTGGCCAAGTATGGTTGGATACACAAAGAATTTGTTTCCGTTGCACAAGTTCTCAGTCGTACAAACAACTAACAAGTGATAAGCCATGATCATAATCATAAAATACAATCATCGTAAATCATAAGATACAACAGTCAACAGGATACTAAATAAGCAATCAACATACATCATAATGGAATTCTAATAAAAGCAATCTACATAATTCATAAGATACAGAAAACAGAGTTATAGTCATAAGAAACTAGGAAATAAGTAATAGGAAAGATGAGAAGGATAATAGTAATACAGCCCTACTAGATGGTTTGACAACCCAGGGCATGACAGTGTTGTGGGAATTAGTTGTTTAGCAGAGTGATGGCATTGGAGAAAATATTGTCCTTGTGTCTAGTTGTTTTGGCATGCAATGCCCTATAGCATCATTACAAGTTGATTGGTTTACAGAGCAATTTGAGACTTTAAAGGTGATAGCCAGCACCTTGAATTTCACTAGGAAGCTGACTGATAACTAGTGTAGTCTGCACTGCATTATATTAAATTTATATCAGTATAATAGAATGCAACACTCCTAACACTATGTTACTGCTTTCTGGACCAGCTGTAGTGTCCATAGGATCTTTAAGGATAGTTGCATGTAAAGCACATTGTGGTATTTCAACAGTGAAGAGACCAGGGCATATATGATTGTTGAAGAGTCTCCCAGTCCAGGAAATAGTGTAAGTGGCACAGTACACTTACCTGTGCACAGGTTCTCCTGCCCTCCTAAAGCAGGATTTCAAGAGGGCCCCCAGATCGAGATTGTTTACCAATCTCCAACAGGGAAGTACAATCTCACTGAGAGTTAATGATGCACCATTTTGTGGTGGTTTTCCTTTCTCTGTGGACACTTTCAATCTGTTATAATGGAACCAGGTGGACCAAATAAGCACAACCATTTGGTCCTGTCAGGACAGAGACTGAGTCTCTTCTTGCCCATTCAGACCTGCATAGTTCCAGTCCCTAGGCTAGGATATTGGCATTGTTGGTTGACCAGCCCAAGGGTTGAGATGTATATATGTATATATATACTAATCAGCATACTAATAATATATGTCTGATATCTGAGGTAAACTAGACTAGGAATTCAAAATGATGCAGGCTAATACAATATTATTTTTATTATAAGATTATAGTAACAATATCTGAAAAGTCTGAATATGCTTCCCTGGTCTCTATCTTTGTTAAAACTAGGAACTTGTCTGAGATGTTTTCTTGGGTTATAATTCTGTTCTGGATTCAGGTTTCTTTCATTTGGCCATTGCCTTGGTAGCCATTCTTCCTTCTGACTTTCCAGATCATTTCTTAACATACCCATTAAAATATGTGACCCCAAACTGATAGATGACCTCACCCAATGGTTCATGTAGATGTTAAACAGAAGGGAAAGAGCATCAAATCCCTCCAAAGTAAGGAGCTAGGATTATGATATCTCCACACTTGTCAACATTGATTGAAACTACTCATAGGGAAAATCCAACCACACAAAATGGTACATCCCATCTCCAAAACTTAATGCCAGTCCTAAGGCATATAATGGTGTTAAAAAGTGTTAAAAGCCGCATATATGTAGGAGCACCAAGGTGGATGCACCGCTCCTATCCAGGCTATGCCACAAATCATCAACAAACATGCTCAATGATGTCTCTGTACTAAACCCTGGCCTGAAACCTGATCGAAACAGGTCCAGATAATCTTCTTTCTTCAGGTTCTGTAGAGCTGAAGCCCAACTGTCTTCTTCGTTGCCTTCCCTTAGCTTCCTTCAATGCCCAAGGAATCACCGCCTTACTCTAGGAAGGTGATGCCACTACACGGCCCAGCCACGGGTCACTGTGTCCAAGGCCACCAAGGATCTAATAGCCTGCCTTTCCTCTGTCTATCATCCTGTTTCCAGCTTGACCTCTCATCTGCCCACATCCCTCTTTGATCCCTTCCAGGCCAACAGGTTCTTTCACCCCACTCATCCACCAATTACCCAAGAAATACATTTATCAGAAACAACACAGACATGCAACCATACACACAAGACCTTACCACAGGTTCGCACAGCAACCCCCCCCCTTGCCCTAGGCTGCACCTGTGCTCAGGCACTTGCCAGCTCAAAGGTGAACGACAGGCTATTGTTGACAGCTTCATCACTCACCCTGCCAACCCCCCCCCCCACCACCACCAACCTGCTCAGTAGAATGAGAACCAGATTATAAGGTGCCTTTTAAATTTCATCGTTTTTTGTTCCCAGCTTAAATGGCTAAATTCTGGTCCTTGGTGATACAATCTCTTCATTTATCCAGTGTGGGATGTGATATGGAGCTAAATTGGCAGATAACAAAGGGTCTTTTCAGCCACTGATTTGAAAAGCAGCAACATGATCTCAGCTTGGAATAGCTGTGAAGAAAAATGGGAAATGTAAACTAGTAAAGCGGTGAATGATTAGAAGCTGCTCTTTTTTTTTTTTAATTGTACATTTTTCCCAGTGGAATGTAGCAGCTGAAACGGATACTTTTTCATAGTTATTGACTTCCATTTAGTTATGCATCAAAGCTGATATTCATGATCTCTGAGATTTTTTTTCAGTAATTAAATAAAAATCTTTATTACAGTCACAGACCAGCTTGGAAGTAATTAAAATGAATATCCATGGGTTAGTAATATGACTTCTGTAAAAGCTAGAAATTAGCCACTTTGCACATCTGGATGAGTAAGCAGAATGGGTCTGTTGATTGGGGTTAGGTCCCTGTTTTTCAATCTTGACAACTTCTTGATGTAGAGATGCCACTTCCCCAAATTCCTTAACTGGGAATTCTGGGAGCCAAGCTTCATATATCTCAGCCCAACTCCCTTCAGAGGATGGTTGTTGTGGAGAAAATAGGAGGAGGAAGGCGTGAATGGGTTATTTGTAAAAAACAACAAAGGCAGTGCTAAGTCCTCGAGGCTACGACGCCATTGACTATCATTGCCGGCCCCTGATTGGTTGAGATGCGAGCAGCCAGCTGGCGGGAGAATGCAGCCATTCTATTGGTTCAGCGTCTGACAGCTGTAGTATAAAAAGGGCCGTCAGCTGTCAAATGCTGCTGTGTTATACTGTTAATAAAGGTTGTGTTAGCTTCAACCTGCCTTGCCTCAGTTCCTGCCTGCCTCGTTCTCTCTATAGAACAGGCAGGATACAAATAAAAATAAAACAAACTAAAAAAAAGAGAAGTAGTGGAAAATACTGGTTTAGAAGACCCCCCCACGACACAATCGATTGAATCTGTGACCATACTGGGCCTGTTTAAGGCTAAATTTAAAATTACATAGGTTAGTTGACTCACACCTACCCAGTCAAAATTGTGTGAATAGGTCCTGTGCTTGTTGATATCAACAAAACATCAAATTATTTACCTCGAGGTACATATTATGTATAAACAAAGAGTTGTTGGTGGAAAGAATCAGGGGAGCTTATTGTTCTGCTTAACAAGTCTGATAAATGTGCACATTATAAATAAACCACCAATCAGTGACAGTGCAAGAGTGATCCTGATGATGTTGAGAAGAGGTGAGCAGCTTGTGGTTCCCAGAAGCTTCTGGGATTGTATTACCAAGTCAGAGGTGGGTTGCTCCCAGTTTGGCCTGGATTGGGTGAACCAGTAGTGGCGGTGGTGGGAGGCTCCACCCACCTGCCTGGACGCTTCTGCTCATGCACAGAAGCCTCTGCAAGCATGAGCAAACCAGTAGCGCCAGAATTTGCAACCCACCTCTGTACCAAGTGTACTGTATTAGAGAGCCAGCTTGATGGAGTGATGGAGGCATCAGGCTAGAAACTTGTAGACCAATTGTTGCCTTAGGAATAAAACCAGCTGGGTGATCCTGAGCCAGTCACTTTCCCTCAGCCCCAGGAAGAAGACAGTGGCAAACTAATTCCAACATCTTGCCTATAAAACTACAGGAATTTGCCCAGTCAGTTGCCAGGAGTAAAAAAAAACTGACTCAGGAAAAAAAAAACCATTAGTGACATAACTTTCCATTGTTTTGGAGAGAAAATATCAAACAAGTGTTGGATGGCTCTCTTGGCTTGAAAATCTTAAAATCCATGTTCCCAACACATCTGGAGTATGCCTGGGTGTGGACAGCTGCCTTAATTTTTGTTTTTAAGCTTCTGTTCATTGTAATGGTAGATTTGCTTTGTTATTTTTCCGGGCTGTCTTATTGATATATTATTAACTAGTCTGGATATCAGTTCATGGGAGAAAAGCAGTACCATAAAATAAATATACAAGCTTTTAAAATGAATGTAAGAAGAAACAGAACACAAGCGCAGATCCACAATCTTTGGAGGAAATGGTTATCTTCAAAGCAGACGAGGACCAATAATGACGCACATGGGGGAAAGGTGGCGCTTGGCAGGAGGACAGCATCTCGGGAACTAATTAATGAGAGAAACAACCTTGAACTAAAGAGAAATTTCCTGACAGAACAATTAATCAGTGGAATGACTTGCCTACAGAAGTTGTGGGGTGCTCCATCACTGGAGGTTGTGAAGAAGCATCTGAACAGCCATTAGTCCAGAATTCTATAGGGTCTCCTACTTGAGCAGAAGATTGGAGTAGAACAGGCATCCCCAACCTCCAGGTCTGGCTCACTACCAGGCCGTGGCCTATTCACAACTGGGTGGCAGGCATGTGGGCTGGTACATACACTTGCACGCAGTTCAATTTGCAAAAATCACTCATCCGCCATTCACACACCCAGTTCCCCTCTCCTCCCCATCTGGCCACCAAGCTGCAAATATTGGGGATCTCTAGACTAGAAGACCTCCAAGGTCCCTTCTGTTAAGTTGGCACAAAAGGCGAGCGGAGTCGTGAGGAGAATTAACAAGGCTTTATTGAAACAACAGACTCAACGTATATACAGGAGAGAAGCAAGCAGGGTTCGTCTGACAGCTATTTATATGAAGCTGTCAGATGAACCAGCCAATCCACAAGCCAGAGTTTCCCCGCTCTCAGCCAGGTCGCGTCTTAGCCAATCAGACGCGACCTGGCTGTTGCTAGTGCAGATGCCGGTTGTCAGGGGGAATTCCCTGACGTCATCTGCATGGACACAATACTCCTTCCCCCCCAGTGAGTGCGCATGTGTAGATGACGCACATACGTACTCACGCAAATAGGCTGGGCGGCGCCAGACCCGCCCAGAACGCCTCAGTTCGACAGGAGGCGCCGGAGGAGAAGGTGGTGCTCGTCGAAGCTCCTCCCGCAAGGGAGTGGAGCTCCGGGCGCCATCTTGGAGGCCCACCTCGGAAGGAGAACTACAAGGATCAGGTAGGCAAGGCCGAGGGGGCGCGGTCGAAGGCTGGCTTGAGTAGGGAACATCAGGGTAGGCATGGCCTGACTCGGGGAAGGCCAATGGAAAACCGGGAGGAAGTCGCCTAACGGGCGGCACACCCCCAACTATGGACGGCCAGGAGGCGGCGTCCGAGGCCGGAACGGCCCAGGGCAGCAGGACTGGGTGAACAGTGACTGGTGGAAGGGCACCAGGAATCGATGTGTTGGTGGGCTCAGGTGGAGCGACGTCAACGGTCGACCCTGCAGGGTTGTTGTCGCTGTTGAACGGTAGGCGGCGCCTCAATTGATCCAGGTGCCGCCGCCATTCGGTCCCATCATGTAGCTGGACCCTGTAAGAACAGGGGCCGGTTATGGCGGTGATGGTGGCAGGCACCCACCTAACCGCCCCTGAGAAGGCCTGAGCCCACACGGAATCGCCCACTACGAAGGAACGGGGAGGGGGCCCCAGGTTGCCAGGCTGTTCACTAGAATAGAGCGGGTGCAACCTATCCAAGGTGGTCCGCAGGCGCCGGCCAATCAGCAGCTCGGCTGGAGACTTCCCGGACAGGGGGCAAGGAGTGGCATGCTGTACCAAAAGGTAAGCAGCCACCCTTGATGGCCAGTCTGCCCCATCCATCCTGCTTAACGCCTCCTTGGCCGAGCGGACCGCCCGTTCCGCCCGGCCATTACTAGCTGGATGGTATGGGGCGACCGGGGCATGGCGGATGCCCTGAGAGGCCAGGAACAACTGGAAAGCGGTGGACGCAAACTGAGGCCCGTTATCAGAGACAATGACGTCCGGCAAGCCATGGGTGGCGAAAAGCCTAGTCAGTTCTCTGATCGTGGCCTCGGCTGTGCTGGACCTCATGAGAATGAGTTCCACCCAGCGCGAATATGCATCCACCACCACCATGAAGACCTGGCCTCTGAAGGGGCCCGCGAAATCCACGTGAAGGCGGGACCAAGGCCCACGGGGCAATTCCCATTCCCTCGGAGCGGCCGCCGGTGGCGCCGGTCGGGAAAGTTGGCAGGGGGAGCAGCCGGCCACCCAAGCGGCTATCTCGTCGTCAATGCGAGGCCACCAGACATAGCTGCGCGCCAGGCCTTTCATGCGCACTATGCCAGGATGGCCTTCATGAAGGCGAGATAGCACCTGGTGGCGCAGGCTGAGTGGAATGACCACCCTGTCACCCCACAGGAGGCACCCACTGTGAAGTGACAGCTCCAACTGCCTGGCCTTGAAGGGGCGAAGGTGCTCTGGCACCGGTCCCTCAGGCCAGCCCCTTTGGACCCAAAGCATGACCTGGGACAGGTCAGGGTCAGCCCTAGATTTTGAGGCCACCTCTCCGGAAGAAAGGAGCAGAGCCAAATCCGCTATGGCCAAAACCGACAGGCAAGGCACTGTCGGGGGGTCCGAAACGGGAAGGGGGCAGCGGCTTAGGGCATCAGCGTGCCCTATGTGCTTGCCCAGACGGTAGAGCAGAGTGTAGCTGTAAGCAGCTAGGAACTCTGTCCACCTAGTCATGCGAGGTGATAGGATGGGAGGGGTCGGCTTGTTACCCGCCAAAAGCCCAAGGAGTGGCTTATGGTTGGTGAACAACGTAAAGTGCCGGCCATAGAGGTAATCGTGAAACCTCTTAATCCCTGACACTGCAGCCAGAGCCTCCTTGTCAATCTGGCTGTAGTTGCGTTCCGCAGAAGTCAGTGTCCGGGAATAAAAGGCTATGGGGGCCTCCGAGCCATTGGGCAGCACATGGCTCAGGACCACCCCCAAACCCACGGGGGAGGCGTCACAAGCAAGAGTCAAAGGTAGCTTGTCCGAATATTGGATGAGGACTGCCTCTGATGTCAGCATGTCTTTGACAGCCGCGAACGCATGCGCTTCGCGGCTGCCCCAGCGCCAGGCTGCCGATCGGTCGAGTAACCGATGCAGCGGCTCGGCTAGTGACGCCTTATGCGGCAAAAATGGCGCGTAAAAGTTTAGCAAGCCAAGGAACGCCTGCAGCTCCGTCTTGGAGGCAGGCGTGGGGGCGTTCCTGATGGCTGCTACCTTGGAAGGGGTGGGGTGAATTCCCTGGGCATCAATTGTGAAGCCCAGGAAATCTACCCGGGACACAGCAAACGAGCATTTGCTGCGTTTCAGTTTTAATCCCGCGCCCCTGAAACGCTCGAGGACCTTCACTAGTACTTCGATGAGGCCTGATCGGCTGCTGTCGGCGATCAGGACGTCATCGAAGTACGGAACCACACCAGGGAGACCATGGAGCATCCGCTCCATAAGGCTCTGGAAGATCCCCGGGGCTACGGAAACGCCGAATTGCAAGCGGCGGCAACGGAAAGCTCCACGGTGGGTGACGATGGTCTGCGCGGCCGCCGCCTCGTCATCCACCGGGAGCTGCTGGTAGGCCTGCGCCATATCCAGTTTCGCAAAGATGCAGCCTTGCCCCAAAGAGTGGAGCAAGTGCTGCACTACCGGAACTGGATAGGGGTTCGCCTGGAGGGCAAGGTTAATGGTGGATTTAAAGTCAGCGCAGAGGCGAATGGAGCCATCCGCCTTAACTGGGATGACCAAAGGGGTCTCCCACTTGGAGTAATCCACAGGCTCCAAGACTCCCTGCGCGACGAGCTTGTCCAGCTCCGCATCAACCTTTGCCCTCAAGGCGAAAGGCACCCTATGGGCCTTCAGCCTAATGGGGGCAACCTGGGGATCTAGGTTCAAGGAAATGGGAGTTCCCTTATACGCCCCCAGCTGCCCATCAAACACATCGGAGAACCTAGCAAGTACGTCGGCCACATCAGGAGGCGTGGACATCACTTGCCTTACCCCGTGCACTGACAGGCCAAGTGCCGGGAACCAGTCAAGGCCCAGAAGGGCTGGCAAAGGCTTTTCGACTACCAAAAGAGGAAGGCACCCCGAAAAGTCCCCATACTCCACCCGCACCAGGTGACAACCCAGGGTAGGAATTAGAGTCCCCTGGTAGTCCCGTAGGGTTGCGTCTGGGGAGGAGAGCTGGGTCTTGGAGATGCCTGGACAGAGGCGGGAGAACTCTGCCCACGACAGGAGGGATCGGGAAGACCCCGAGTCCACCTCCATGGTGCAGGGGGAGCCTTCAATGAGTAGCGATGCCTTGATGCGCTCCGCACCTGCACCCGTGTGGAAGGCCAACTCTGCGGGGTTGGCGTGTTGATCAGCGTCCACGGCGTAGCAGCCTCCGCGCGAAGGCTGCTGCTGCTGCTGCTGCTGCTGTCGTCCAGGACGGCTCCCGGGTCGCGGCTTGACGGCGGCTGCGGTCGAGACGTCATCTGGGCGCTGTGGCAAGGGGAACTGCGCTCTGCAGACCTGGGCCAAATGTCCTTTCTTAAGGCAGCGGCGGCATACCGCGGCCTTAAAGGGGCAACCAGAGCGGTCATGGTTGCCTCCACAGCCCAGGCAAGCGGTCACGGCTTCTTGGGCTCTCTGAGGGGCGCGTCTTCTGGAGGACTGGCCTATGCGAGCCACCGCTCCCTCCTCAGGGTAGTCAATTGGCAGAGGGACCAGCTCGTCCACCAGGCAAGTACGGCCTGGCGGAGGCGGCAGGTTGAACATCTCCGCCATTGACTCGTCGGAGAGTTCAGCCGCCCTTGCCTGCTCAATGGCCCCGGTGAGCGTGATGTCCGCTTGGGACAGAAGCCGCCGGCGAAGGCGCAAGTCTTTTACGCCGCTGACGAACTGTTCTGTGAGGTTGCGGTCGAGATCGGCAAACTCGCACCTCATCGCCGCTGTGCGAAGCGACTGGAGGAACTGGCTCACCGATTCCTCCGGCTTCTGCACGCAGCGTCTGAAGGCGTAATGCCTCGCCACCCAGGATGGTGTAGGGGCATAGTGGCGCTGAAGACGCTCCGTTAAGGTGGCCCAGTCCAGTGAGTGGACTGGCTGAGGAGCTGCTAGTGAGCGAGCGGCGCTGAACATTGGCGTGCCGCAACAGCTCAGGAAGAAGCTGCACTTCTCGTCGTCCGGCACATCGCGTTGGCGATCAGGTAGCACTCGAAGCGCTCCAGGAACGCTTCCCATGTCTCGCCGTCGCAGCCAAAGGGGACGAAAGTTGGCATCGCCGACATGGTCTCCTCAGAGTTCAAGCTAGGCAGGAACGGAACTGGTCGCCAGGACAATTGTGCCGAGGTGGAACGTTCGGTGGGTTAGCGGCAGCTGGATCCCACCTTCGTCGCCAGTGTTAAGTTGGCACAAAAGGCGAGCGGAGTCGTGAGGAGAATTAACAAGGCTTTATTGAAACAACAGACTCAATGTATATACAGGAGAGAAGCAAGCAGGGTTCGTCTGACAGCTATTTATATGAAGCTGTCAGACGAACCAGCCAATCCACAAGCCAGAGTTTCCCCGCTCTCAGCCAGGTCGCGTCTTAGCCAATCAGACGCAACCTGGCTGTTGCTAGTGCAGATGCCGGCTGTCAGGGGGAATTCCCTGACGTCATCTGCATGGACACAATACCTTCCAACTCTGCTATTCTTAAACCACAGGGGAAATTTAGCCCTCTGTTATCTACTGACTGCTAGCCCTGTCATGCTTGCATTCAGGATTGAAACAGAAGACTTGGGGTTTTGATTAGCATGGGAAGAACCTGCCCTAAATGTAACTCTCTTTTCCCTTGCCATTTGTGCCAGGTGGCAGGAAGGTTCATGTCAAGGAAGAGAGGTGAAAATAATACAATGCTGACTATCAAATGCATCTCCAGCTGAAGCAGCTGTATCCCTTGGAGATGGTGCGCTGGGAAGATGGGGGTGATGATGGCATGCGATCTTCCTTAGAGGTGATCTTTGAAATTGATTTGACAGAAACTTGCAGGCAAGTTTTCCAGCTGTGTTGTGAAATATGTCAATTGCTGACAATGCTTACTTGGAAGAAAAGTTGTAGTAAAAATGGTACTGGGAAACACAGCCTTCTAAATGCCAGGAGAAGGAAGGTGAAAATATTAGTAGTTATATTGTGCAGATGGAATAATGTGCAATGCAAGGACAGTCCAAAAAAGTATGAAGCTCCTGAAAAGTGATAAGCAATCAAAGAGAATTGCACTTTGCGAGAACAGAGCAATGCGTGAATACAGTCTGAGCAATTCTTCTTACCTGAGTATCTTAACAGCAATAGCACTTAGACTTGTATGTTGCTTCACAGTGCTTTACAGCCCTTTCTAAGCGGTTTACAGAGTCAGCATATTGCCCTAAGGAGGAGAACCAAAGGAAGACAATAGAAGAGATTAAAAGGTGATATTCTGTCTTGTGCTTTAGAGTTTGATGGCTTTTCAAGTACCTAATAAGAGGAGTAAGGGCACTATTGAGGTTTAGACTGCAGGACTGGGATCTAAAGAGTGCTTTTTGCGCTGCTTTTGACTTTCTGGCTAAAATCACCTCTTGTAAAGTCAGCAAAAACCTGTTGGCCATCAACTTCTCTGTGGCTAAACTTAACAACCGCTGGATTTCAAACTGGGGAAATAAGATATTGGAAACATTATTGAAGTTGTGCATATTTTAATAGAGCAAATGTAATCAGTGTGAATCCAATTTATTCCTTGCTCCTACCGTAATTATATTAAATTACAATTCGCATAAGTCCTGCTCAGCATGGCCAATAATATCTGGAGTGCATTAAATTGGGAAAACTGCATTGTTTTAGATCTTCCTCAGTAGAAACCAGATCTTACTGGAAAGCAGCCTCAAAGACTGGGTGACTTGCCATATTTTGTGACAAAGCCACAAAAGGGGAGGAGGAGAAGACAGGTGAGGTGAGGTTCCCTTGTGATGGACTCCAGCAGGCGCCCAAAGGCTCGGTAGACTAAACCTTTGGTCCCAGTGAGAGACTCAGATTGGATCCTGCAAAACATGTTCTTTTTAGATTATAAGAAATGGAAATCATTGTAAAATCCCTTTCGGTATTGCCATTGACTCTGAACTTCTGAGATAATTACCAAGTTCTTCAACTTGCTTCTGAGTTCCATAACAAGTGAAAGAAAAAGAATTAAAATACAAACCGAATAACCGGGCGCTTTACATGTGCAGGCCTTCCTGTAGCAGAGAAGTAAAATAAATAAAAAAAACAACCTAGAATGCCTGCCCATTTCCTCCTTGCTAGGATGGCTCCTTTGACAAGCCATAATTCTCCTTGCAGGCTCTGTTGTGGCAGCCAAGGCTGAAGAGTCTGTTGGCAGAGTGAAACAAGGGTTCCTTCCAATGGGGAAACCAATTGCCCACAAAGTCTACTGTGGTCCATCACTGGAGAAAGATGATGAGTTCAGAGAGAGAGATAAGCAAGCAGAGGTGGTATCCAGCAGGTTCTGAGCAGTTCTGGAGAACCGGTAGCAGAAATTTTGAGTAGTTTGGAGAACTGGTAAATACCACCTCTGACTGGCCCTGTCCCCATCTATTCTCTGCCTCCTGAGTCCCAGTTGATTGGGAGGGAATGGGGATTTTACAGTATCCTTCCCCTGCCATGCCTACCAAGCCATGCCCACCAAGCCACGCCATGCCCACCAAGCCACGTCATGCCCACCAAGCCAGGCCTACAGAACCAGTAGTAAAAACTTTAGAATCCCACCTCTGAAGCAGATGCTTTTGAACTTCTGCACAGGCCTCCTTGGACCTCCTTGATAATGACGAAATTCTTCCACTTGCCTCCCAGTTCCATAACAAGAAAAAGAAACAAATCAACTTTGTTACCGTATTGTCACTGAGTGGAGACATTTATTTCCCCAGTGTTTGAAGTGTGTTTGTATGCTTTTTAATCTGCATTTCATTTTTCTTATTGTAAAACTCTCTTGAAGGGATAAGATAGAGAATAAGGCTGGGATGAGAAAGAAAACGAAGTATTCTGGACAATGGTATGATTTCCTAGGACCCTGAATAGGAGTTTGCTCAATTCCGATCTAAATAAGGACCACACTGTCACAAAGTATGGTAACACAGAGATCTCTGATCAAAATTATGAACCTCTCATCATGCCAAATGCGAGTGCTGAAACACCCAATTTTGGAATACCTTGCCATGCCATCTGGTTGATCCTGGAGCCCCTCGGCAGAGTTTGCTCCCTGTTATTGTTCAGATCTGTTCCTGTTTAATGACAGTCTTCCTGCCAATCACAGATTATGAGAATGTAGACATTTCCTGAGCAGACTCTCAGGCTCAGCGTAGTATGATATGATTGGAATTTGGATGACAGTGAAAATCTTCATCTGTGGAAAATCATCTAACAGCCCTTAGGCTTCCTTGCATGCCTCCAAAATGCATCTTCTCATGGCGAAGAACACGTTAAGACAGATGTGTACAGGTAGTCCTTGACTTACAATCACAACTGAGCCCAGAATTTATGTTGCTACTGGTAAGTGAGAAATCAGTTAAGTGAGCTTTGCCCCATTTTGCGACTTTTCTTGCCGCATTTGTTAAGAGAATCAATGCAGTTATTAAATTACTAACCCAGTTGTTAAGTGAAGCCGTCTTCCCCATTGACTTTGCTTGTCAGAAGGTCACAAAAGGTGATCACAGGACCCTGGGACACTGTAACCGTCACAAACATGAGCCCGTTGCCAAGCATCGGGGTGTAAATCACGTGACCATGGGGCTGCTGCAATGGTCATAAGGGTAAAAAATGGTCCTAGGTCACTTTTTTTCAGTGCTGTTGTAACTTTGAATGTTCACTAAATGAACTGTTGTAAGTTGTGGGCTACCTGTATTCCTTTATTGTTATCCCAGTCAGACAGGGTGCAAATTAGCCTTGCAAGATCACTTGTAAGGATAATTTGTACCCTGTCAATGTTCTAGTGTCACTCAGGCATGAAGGTATTCTCATTCCAGTCAACTTGTTCCCTGCACATCCAGGGAACTATATTGATTTTTAACTCAGAATAGAGCTAGAAGGGACCTTGGAGGTCTTCTAGTCCAACCCCCCCCCCCCCCGCTTAAGTGGGAGACCCTATAAAAGTGATGGCTAACCTTTTCCGGACCGAGTGGCCAAAGCTCGTCGAACCCCCAAAATGCAATGCGTATGTGGCCCCCATGCATGCACTCCACCCCCTGTGAATGCATGTGGCCCCACATGTCCCCCGTCCTCCACACATGCGCAGACACCCCCTGCACACACACACACACGTGCATGCACACACGCCCACACACACCACACATGCATGTGTTGCAGAGGCCCGAAGACCAGGTGGCCAGTGGGAGGTGTGTGTGAATGTGCGGTGGAGCTGAACCGGGGGGGGGGGACGCCGCAATGGGTGCTGCGTGACTCCTCTGGCACACATGCCATAGCTTCGCCATCCCAGCCCTATACCATTTCGGACAAGTGACTGTCCCATCTCTTCTTAAACACCTCCAGTGTTGAAGCACCCATCAAAGCACCAACCTATCTGCACACATGCAGATATACATGCATACACATACACAGTTATAATTTCGGCTGGTCTGTGTTGCAGCCAGGATGCGGGTTTTTTTTCCTTGCCTTTTTATTGTTCCAGTGACCTATCAACTCTGCACCGGTGGAATCTGACTTCCTTTCCAAGCCGTCTGACAGTCTCCAACCAGGCTGCCATCAGGAGAGAGCAGGAATTGAGGCTGGGACAAAATAGAGTCTCTCCCTTTCAAGAGCCATTTCCACCCAGCCACACCCATATCAGCCCTGGGTCTTTTTTTCTTTTAGCCCAAATTACCAGTTTTCCTTTTTTTTTCCCCCAGGAAGGAAAAGATTTACAGAAAACTTCCAAAAAAGGGTAATAAATCAGTGGGTAAGACTTCAAACAAATGTGAAACTATATTTACCAACATGAGTATTTTTCCCCCCTGTTTGTTTTCAGATAGCCTTCACCACTAACTGTTCAGATATGATATACAGCATAAGGACTTGCAACTCCCATTCTCAAGGTTCCCAGGCAAACTGGGAATTGGGAGAGATCAGAGAATTCCTGATCAAATTATCTTGAAAGCACTAGTTTGAAAAATGCTACTTGCATCACCCACTCAGTATTCATCCCTTACGTCTTACCTCGTATTATATATTTAATGCTGCAGTGTCTAGATAATTGTTGAAATGGGATTTCTGAGAGCAAAGCAAGAAAGTTGGAACTCATGTTTCTCTTTGCAGGGACAGCAGATGTGTGGAGGAAGATTTCAGTAGGGACCATGAGGAGGGGCAAAATCAAGCCCTTTCCCCAGGTTGCAGGAAAAGTTGACGCTTTTTCACTCTTTAGGGAGGGCAGACAATTTTTATGTAGGCTTTCTCCTCCAGGACACAAACCCGTCTACCACATATGCAGTGGCAAAATTCTGTGTTGCTGCAATGTCCATAAGAAAAAAAATGGTTACAGAATTATAGTTGTCATCTTGCACCAATTATTTGATCATATCTCTAACAATTTCTAGACCATTGTATTTACTCCCATACTTATTGGCTTTTCATCCACGTAAACCAGGGAGTGACCCGAACAGTTTGAGAACATGTATTGGTATTATCCACCAATCACATTTTACAGCAGTACTTAGAGAAACAGTACTACCATCCTGGTTTATATATTGCTAACCCAACTGTTAGCTTACATTCCTTACAATGTCAATACTTTTTAAATATATTTTAATGCCAGTACTTTTTAAATATATTGTAAAAAGTAATGTGTGTTGCTGGTCTTTGACTGTAATAAAGATTTATACCCTATCACTCTTTAATTATTTTAAAAAAGAGTCAAAAGCACAACTAAATTCATAACTGGCTTGGATGATTTTGTGAGATGGGTGTGGAACAAAGAAGGAAGGTATTGATTCAGGTGAGAGCATAATACCTCTCTGTCCTTTTAAAATCAAATGAAAGCTGCAAAGAAGCAGTGAAAGATTGACTACCATGGCAGTTTTTAATGTATTCAGTTGGGGGAATATTCAAAGTCACTAGATAAAGCAACAAAATATTGTGATCTGCAAATTAAGGTGGAAAGATTGTAGAGGGGGGGAAATCCGTTGTTACAGTATATCCATCGTAATTTGAATTCTTGATGCAATACCAAAAGGATTCACCAAATATTTAGAAATGTTAAATTTCCTGGATTCATCACTACTAATTTTTGCAAAAGATTTCTTTTCTTGGAACAACATACATTTTGCGATAGTGCCTTCATGACTTTTAGGTCCTTGGACAAGGCACAAGGCACCGGTGTCAACGTCCAGTTTATGACACAGTATTCATTTATGTGGCAATGGCAATAGCATTACCTTGAGCTTTAGCCTAGATTGGCAACTACTACAAAATAACTATGCTGTGTTTATAAGTGTGCAAGCCAGATAGGAGACCACATTGGGAAGCTTCCATACACATAAAAATACTTGTATATAGCCTATCTATCTTCTAATTAGGTTTTGCCCAGGTAAAAATGTTGCCGATTTGGCAAAAAAAAGGGATTAATTCTATTTTCTGGTTTCTAATGAATACAATGGATTATAAGCCACATGTTAACAGTCCTATAGAATTGCTTTTCTGCTCTGAGGGGTTTCCCTCCCCCCTTCTCAGAGCTGCTCTTTTGCAGGGAAAGAACAAGGAAGGAAACTGAAGCAGTCCAGATTTAGGACTGAAGTTTTGTTCGGATAAACTCCCTTGGCTCCCAAACAGCCTCCACCCATAATCATTACATCCGCAACAATGTTTGAAAAACACAGCTCAGAAACGCTTCCCTAGTAGCTGATAAAGGAGCCGGCTGACTATGCCCTCTCCATGAGGCAGGATAGGCTAAGCCTTTTTGTTATTCTTCTTTCTCAGCCTCAATCTTACTCCTAAAGACTTCCTGAACAGACTCAGGAATGAGGGAGTTGAGATTTCCCTCTAGGACTGGGTCTCTCAGGGGCTGAACACTGGAGCTGATTTTCCAGATTGCAAATGCTCTGGGCAGCATAAGGTTTTCATTGTTTTTCCTCTTGAGATTTTATCTTCTTCATCCCAGATTGGAGCAAAGCTTTTCATCGAACCAGATTTATTTTAGTGACTCAAATGTTTGTTCTAAAGCAGGGGTGTCAAAGTCGATTTAATTGAGGACCACATCAGAGTTATGTTTGACCTGGGGGGGGACGGGACTGGGTGGACGTGGCCTGGGTGAGTGTGGCCAGGTCAATGTCACTCATTGAGGCTCCGTTTCAGATCATGACAGCCTCCTGCAGCTCTCTGCCTGTGAAAACAGAGGGCTTTTCACTGGCAGAGGGCTGCAGGAGGCAGTCGTGGCCAGAAATGGAGCCCAAGATGCATGTGTGTGACCCTCCTGAGTTCCGTTTTCACTGGCAGAGGGCTGCAGAAGGCGGTCGTGGTCAGAAATGGAGCCCAGGACATATGTGTGTGGCCCCCCTGAGCTCCGTTTTCACTGGCAGAGAGGTGCAGGAAGCCGATGTGGTCAGAAATGGGGCCCAGGATGCATGCGTGTGGCCCTCCCAAGCTCCAATTTCACTGGCAGAAGCATCATGGGCCGATCCTTCACTGTTTCCAGGGTGGACCCACGGGCCAGATCCAAGCACCCTGTGGGCCGGATGTGGCCTGCAGGCCTTGAGTTTGATATCCTTGTTCTCTTATCTGTTTACTGAGAAAGTATTTATTTATTAAATTTGTTTGCTGCCCATCTCAATGCGAGGAGACTCTGGGCGGCTTACAACATTAAAAGGATTCTTTTCAAAGGATCCGATTGAAAGATGCAGGCAGCAATTTTACAGCATTGCAGCAACTGCATTAAACCCTACACACCCTCTTTTTTTAGAATCTAGAAGGGTAAAGAAGTCTGTTCAATGGGGAAGGTGGAAACTGACTTCTCCAAGCCCTCCTCCCTTCCTGCTCTACCCTCCCCACCTCCCCAGGAGTCTCCTCTTCTAAAGATGGGGAGAGCACTTAAAGGGTATTTGCATTGATCACATGGTGCTGAGAAGGTAGGTGGGGTGGCAGAGGAAATGCCTGTAAATAATAGCTAAATTTGATAATGTGGTTAGGCTTCCTGGTTTTATTTTTGGTCATTGTACAGATTTTATTTAAGACTAACAAGAACTTTGCTACTGTTCTATTGTAATTTATGCTCCTCTGGGAGAAACCGTGGGATAGAAATGGAATGGATTTTTAAAAAAGAAAGAACAACTGCAACAGCCCTGAATGTGTTCGAACAGAGAACAGAAAACCATCTATCTTGCCTGGAACACATTAATTTGGATTCTTGCAGTGAAAAAAATGCCAGCTTGAGCGGGCAAATAGCTCTTTACAATTCAGTGATTCTCTGACAGGTTGAGTAATGTGCCTTCTCATTACTTAAATGTATCTTCCTGTTGGAAATGAGGTGTCAATATTTCTTAATTCTTATCTAACATGGCAATTCTTTTGATAGATATTTTTAAGGCCTAGGAATTTCAGACTCAGCTATAGTCAGTAGTGGGATTCAGCCAGTTTGCGCCACTTTGGGAGACCCGGTTGTTAACTTTCTGAGCAGTTTGGTGAACTGGTTGTTGGAAAAAATCATTAGGGTAGAGAACCGGTTGCTAAATTATTTGAATCCCACCACTGGCTGTAGTGTAGTGCATGCTTTTTCAGGTTCCAGGTCATGAAGCAGTTGCCAGTCTAAATATATATTACATATTAAAAATTAAATATGGATCTTTTTACCACAAAATGTGAAGATCCGTTTGGATTTTAGAAAGGTTGTACCATTTCTGAGTTTCTTGAGGACTATACAGGGGTAAAATCCAGCAGGTTCTGACAGGTTCTGGAGAACCGGTAGCGGAAATTTTCAGTAGTTCAGAGAACTGGCAAATACCACCTCTGGCTGGTCTCAGAGAGGGATGGGAATAGAGATTTTGCAATATACTTCCCCCTGGAGTGGGGAGGGAATGGGGATTTTGCAGTATCCTTCCTCCAGGAGTGGGGAGGTAATGGGGATTTTGCAGTATCTGTCCCCTGCCACGCCCACCAAGCCACACAGACAGAACCGGTAGTAAAAAAAATGGAATGGCACCGCTGGGGCTATAGATATAACATCAGCTTGTGTGGATATCTTGTATGGATCCAGATGATAGAACGGGCCATTCTAAAGGCATCTCCCACACAACTAGATGTCTTAATGGCAAACATAACACCCATCTATAAAATACACCCCACACTGCTTTTCTTTCTTCTTACGTTCTGTCATTTTGTGATCCAATAGTGGACATCTGCGTGGTAATTTAAGTGAGAAATTGTCTACATAAAAGGATTCAGATAAATCATTTTGTATTGTAAAGGCAAAACGTCACATAGGTTTTCTTCATTCTCAGTACCAAGACTCGCACCAACCATGTCCCAGCTAATACTATTCAGTAGACATTTGCAGTTGTCTTCCACTGATACCAAAATGCAAAAATAGAGAGCAATTAGGAAGGTTGGTTCAAGTTTTTCCCTTTTATGGAAACGATCATATATTCATGAACGGCTCTTCCGAAGACCTCTGTTAACAGTTCTCTCTTCTGTAGATTTTCTCAGAATTCCTAATCTTCTAGGAACATGTTCTGATTTTTGCCTATTTTTTTGGCTGAAGTTAAGCTTGTGAAAATGGTTGTTCTAGCTTGGGTTCTTTTGTTTATTTCATATGAATTTGATCTCTTAAGACGCATTTAAAAATATTTTTAAAATAAAAATATTGTAAAATATTTTAAATGCATCTTGTACTTTCAATGGAACAGACATCTAGATAAGCAAATAAGTCTGCTGAAATTGTGTTATCCTTGTGTTAATGCAATTCCATAAAATAATAGATGGGTGGGAGGTTGGTGCTTTGTTCTTTGACCCTATAATTCTGCCTTTTCGCCAAATGAATTGCTACATGCAAAAGTGTATAATGGTATCATAATAGTTTTGCTTTTATTTTATTTTTTCTAGAATGGAAAGTAGTTATGAAAGGACAGGGATGTGGAAAGGGTTCTTGCTATTTCCCCAGCCATAAGCCCTCCTATACCTTTAAAAAAAAAAAAAAAACCTGATAAGGAATGTGCTCAATTTGGATTCTATTTTGTCCTTAAATGCTTACCTGGGAAGTTCATTGTTAATGGATAGGTGCTGAAGATAATTAGCATATACAAACTTTAAAGATTGTGACTATATATGCAGTTATTTGTTTTAGCTAAAATCGCATGGGTTGTCTTTCCTAATACCTTGTTCCATATTGAATTTCATATTTTAGTCTAATAAAAAATTGTTTCATGTTTTGGTCTTTGTAACAAATGTTTTTTTTTTAAAAAAAAGACAATATTCTAACAGTAATAGAAACACTTTATGTAACACATTTATTATTTATCTTCAAAAACTCTAGGGCAACTCAGCAGTCTACACGAGCAAAGCAAAAACAAAAACAGAGAATCTCAGCAATTTTATCATATATCAGAAAGCAACACGCAAGAAACTTCGCAGCAGGGATGATCTGTAAATAGGAGTAATAAATAAAAATAAAAAGAATAAGAAAATATTTTATGGTTTGCACAAAAGGCAGGCAGGTGATAGGTCCACAGAGGCCAGAAAGGAGTTTGAAAATAATGCTGCTAGGTTTGCAAAACTAAAGAGCAGTTTACTCATAACGAGATACTTGCATCTCTGCGGTTAAAAAATAACAATAAGCCACCTTTAAAGTGGGATTGAACGTTCTTCAAATATTTGTGATGTTTCTGTTTTAACAACTGCTGCATTCCATTGCCTCCATTCAGTAATCCCACTCTGGGGAATGTTGCTTATTAAAGTTAATTTGACTTTTTCCAACAGATTAACAAGGAACGAGATCCAGAATGCGAGTCCATTTATTTCTCTATGAGGGTTAAGTAGTGGATCAGGCTTGAACAGTTTTTGTAGCTGAAATAATGTTGAAGAATTTTATGTCCTGATTTGGAATTAAGCCTGATATCACGAGTGGGTTTTTCTTCTCTTAGAGAAAGATATTTTTTGGGTGGATATCTACTTTGCTAGCATGCCAGTGGAGGAGAAGAAATTTTGTTTTGCAGAGTTGTTGGTGGCATACTCAGGGAAGGGGTTTGGAAGCCCGCAGAGTAGCAATTTCTTCTTCTTTGACTTTAAATAATCCCTATGTTTTATTGTTAAAATATTGATGTACGAAGAAAGTAAGAAAAAGCAAGATAAAGCAAAAAATGAAAAAACCCAACTACATTTACGTTTTTAAAAGCACAAAATAAGAAAAAATAAATTGCATTCTAAGGATATGTCCTCCCTTTCATTTGTATTCCTAACCACTAGCCACAGTTTAAACATTTCAACTTACTGCATCAAACAGTAATTGTTGTTGGTGTCTATTTAAATCCTAAAGACCATATTCCAGATGTCTAAATCTGACCTGCTCTGTGATAATTGTATACAACGGGAGCCCTTCCTGCTTGAATTTGGTTAAACTTCTAGAGTATGTATTTTCAATTTTGCCACTGCAGCACATTCTCCAGTTTCAGCTTCCTGATCTGATATGGTGGGCCACGTATCTCTTTTCCGATCAAAGTGGCACCATCAGGAAGGAAATGTAACCTGTGAGTTGAGCATCCCTGAATTAAGACTAAAATTTCCCAGCACTAACCTCAGTGTATGCATCATTGAACTCATGTGGAATTTGCTTTCGCAAAATGCAAAATAATTGGCCCACACTGAATCTTACAACTCTTCCATTGGCTTAGCTGCATACATAAAAGTCAGTAATCCCAAGATAGGAAAAACGAATGCTAATAAAATGGAGTTGTATAGGTTACAGTTCTTATGCTTGGAAAGAGAGAGACGCACATAAAACATGGATATATATAAATCTGAAATACATTTGCAAACCAAATTGGACTATGCAGCAACATACTGCCCTATGGAATGCTTCTGTTCAGGATTCTTGTCAATCAGCCATGCCTCTTTTTTAAGGACAGTCCATTTCATATCCTTTTTTAAAATTCCCTACTGTTCTTTCACAACATTTAGTCAGCATTATGTGGCTATTGAGCACATACCATCTTCCCTGGGTAGTGGCGGTTGTGATGGTGGTTGGGACTTCCTTTCTGTTGACATCTTCTACCCTAGGTTGTTTTTATACTTCTGAAAAAACGGGGACTTCCTCAGCTACCTTTAAAGGTAAAGGTTCCCCCTCACATGTGTGCTAGTTGTTTCTAGGGGCGTTGCTGATCTCTGTTTCTAAGCTAAAGAGCCAGCGCTATCCGAAGACATATCCATGATCATGTAGCCGGTATGACTAAACACCGAAGGCACAGGGAGTGCTGTTACCTTCCCACCAAACTGGTCCCTATTTTTCTATTTGCATTTTTCACATGCTTTCAAACTGCTAGGTTGGCAGAAGCTGGGACAACTAATGGAAGCTCACTCCATTATGTGGCACTAGGGATTCAAACCGCTGAACTACTGACCTTCTGATCGACAAGTTCAGCCTCTTAGCCACTGACCCACTGCATTCCAGCTACCTTTACCCTTCTCTTTTTTGTGAAATATAAGGTTTTACACTACAAAATAATCTAGTGATAGATATGTAGATTTGCTGGTGTATATAATATCATTAGCATTCTGGAGCCTTGCCAAAATACTGAATTAGATGTACCCTCCCCTAGAACTGCATAACAATCACTTATATGGGTGTAATTGATGAAATGAAATGAATGAAACCATACTATTAAGACTTGATGGAACAAGGCATTCTGGATGTTGCCAGTAGGCAGACTGAGATCAAGGTTCTTTCTCAAAATGAAGGGAGATGGGTCAGTGGTGAAATTCATTTTTTTAAATACCAGTTCTGCGGGCATGGCTTGGTGGGCGTGGCAGGGAAGGATACTGCAAAATCTCCATTCCCACTCCACTCTGGGAAAGGATACTGCAAAATCCCCATTCCCTCCCAATCAGCTGGGACTTAGAAGGCAGAGAATAGATGGGGGCGGCACCAGCCAGAAGTGGTATTTACCAGTTCTCCGAACTACTCAAAATTTCTGCTACCGGTTCTCCAGAACCTGTCAGAACCTGCTGAATTTCACCCCTGAGAAGGGTGTGTATGTTTTGCCTTTGCATGTGCCCATATAGCCACTTGATTCTGCTTGAGTGCAGATAGGACATGGGGTTTTCTCTGCACATCAGATACTGAGCTCCAGATTCAGGTATGAGGCAAATTGCTGAATGTTCAAGATGGGCCCAACTAGTGTTTGTTAAGTGGGGACATGTTTTATTTTTCAATTATTTATTTAATAATACTTATGACACCCAAATCCTGATGGATTCTGGGTTGAGTAAAGGAGAATATTTGTTCTCAGGGTTGAAATGAGGCTTCCTTGTTGCTCTCTCTGAGCTTGGTTGTTTTCTTGAAGAGATTTTGTGACCCCAACTAGGTAACATCATCAGTGCTAGTAGTACTAGGATTCTGGGTTAGCTATATTAAAGACAAAGAACTCCAAGAAAAAAAAATTATCACACCATTGATAATATGTCAGGTGCTTTTAAAACTAAACTCATTTAATCTAAGGACCAAGCATGCAGTGGAATAAAACTATTTTGGCATTTTTGCAGAATGTTGACTTAGAGGAGCAAGGAGATCATTTTTGTGTGTCCCTCTCCTTCTGAAAGGAGGATGAAAATCCATAACATCAAGTTGGCCAGATGGAAAACTGCCTTGACTTCAAACACCGAGGCAGGAAGACACATATTCAAGCAACATATTCCCAGAGTGGCACATTTGTGAATCTGAGAATATGTTGCTTGGATGTACATCTTCCTGCCTCTGTGTTTGAAGTCAAGGCAGTTTTCCATACAGATAACCTTTAATTCTCAGTATTGCCAAAGCATGCCCATTTCTGGTGACTGCCCTTAAGTGGTCTTTAACCACCCTTCTGTAGGGATGGGAAAATATTTAAAGATTAAATGTGTGTGTGTGTGTGTGTATGAGAGAGAGAGAGAGAGAGAGACAGAGAGACAGAGACAGAGATTAGAAAACCAAGATAAATTCCAAAGTCCTGTCATTCATGAATTGTTAGGGTTCTCACAGAAGAGGGAAGATACAAAAACAAAGGATCTGGTGATGTTAGGGTATGTGTTTATTTGGGTGGAAAAAACATGCTGGTATGTTATGAAAAAAACAACTTAATTAAAGCCCAGTATTGTTCTGCTTGTTTAATCCAAAGGATGTTCTAGAAATGAGAAATATGAAATAAACAGGAACTTACAATCATTTATATTGTTCATATAATCTGGTTTAAGGGGCTTAGTAGGTCAGGCAGCACTCAGCTGCAAAAGAACCAGAACATGGAGAAAAATGGGGCAATAAGAAGGCACTTGAGCATAACCAAAGTCAAGATTTAGGAGATCATAGTGACAGGAGCAGAGCCAGAAAAAGAAAGCCCAAGAAACTCTACAAATATCAATCTATTACCTAAGTGAGCTTTAGAAACTCTTTTCATAAATGGGAGACTTTTGTAGACTGAACTTCACACTCAAAGGGCTAAGGAAGGGAAGGCATAAGATGGGACTTAGTAGATCCTATGCCACCAACATGCATATAGCCAACATGGATCTTATATTTTTTTAGCATTCATGAGCATATATGCAAACTATTATCCAAACTTAGCCCTTTATACACAGGCGTACAGCTACACTTATATCAATTGGAATGGAGCTGGAAGGGATCTTAGAGGTCTTTTAGTCCAATCCCCTGCTCAAGCAGGAGACCCTATACCGTTTCAGACAAGTAACTTTCCAGTCTTTTCTTAAAAACTTAGAGTGATGAAGCACCTACAACTTCTGAAGTTAAACTATTGTCCTCACTGTCAGGAAGTTTCTCCTTAATTACAGGTTACTTCTTTCCTTGATTAGTTTCCATCCATCCTTGATAAGTCTCCATCCAGGTTTTTCCGTCAAACTTCCTTTGGCGCAGTCATATATTAGGCTTCAAATGCAGATGTGCTCAATATCTACCATCCATCAATAAACATAGACTTGCTTAGAGTCATTAGATTTCACCTCAGCCTTGTTTCTGTTCTCTTTTTCTTCATTTTATCTTCAGATGTTATGACTAGACAAAAGAATGTAGAAAGTCCAAACACTGAAGCAAAGATTTCCACTTCCTATATACGGAATCTAGATGCAACCAGTACATCTGGAAATAATAAAGTAAGGACGTTGTGGACCAACTTAGCTTCAGCATCTGTAGCTGCAACAGGAAGTACCACATCTTACACCAAAATAATCAGATCTGTGTCACCACAGTTATCTCAAATAATACAAACCAAACGAGCAGGTGCCTCACGAAATATGGCAGATATTGCCGAATCTGAATCAGTGACTTCGAGGAAACATTTTTCCAAGACAGCAAATTCTCCATTTTTGGAGAAAAAAAATTCAGGTGAGTTGGGGGAAAGACACTGAAACAATATAATGTATTACATGATTAGGCAACCATACAGAGCAGATGAGAGTTTTGAAAATGTGTTTGTGGATATTTTCATAATATCAATACCATAACTGCACACACTTTTTTAAAAATAAAATGGCTACTTATGAAGCATAGCAGGACACAAAATGATTTAGTTATTTATTTGTATGCCATGATGCCAGAAGGTACATGGTACTGAATGTTCCAATATCTCAGGGGTTGCCACAAAGAAGAGGGAGCCAAACTATTTTCCAAGGCACCTGAGGGTAGAACAAGAACCAATGGGTGGAAACTAATCAAGGAGAGAAGCAACTTAGAACCGAGGAGAAACTTCCTGACAGTTAGAACAATTAATCAGTGGAACAGCTTGCCTCCAGAAGTTGTGAATGCTCCAACACTGGAAGTCTTTAAGAAGATGTTGGATAGCCATTTGTCTGGAATGGTATAGGGTTTCCTGTCTAGGCAGGGGGTTGGATTAGATGACCTCCAAGGTCCCTTCCAACTCTACTATTGTATTGTATTGAATTATCAGAATCTCGCTCCCCCCCCCAAAGAAAGATCCACCCCCAAAATAAATCAAATACAAAATATAAACAAATCAGTCAAAAATATTTGTGTACCAAATTCAGATTTCCAGTTCCAACATGTTCCCCTCCTTGCATTTAACATAATCAGGATTTAAATGTTCTCCTGAATCCCAAATGGGAAGAAACAGTCCAGATCGCCATCCTTGTATGCATGTGTTTAGACTCTTATACTCTAGGCCAGGTGTCTCAAAACTTGGCAACTTTTAAGACTTGTGGGCTTCAACTCCCAGAATTCTTCAGTCATCAATTCTGGGAACCAAAGTCCACAAATCTTAAAGTTGTGAAGCTTGGATACCCTTGCTCTAGGCATTGGCATGGATAAAAACTTTTAAAATGTTGCTTCATTCAGAAAACTGATTTTGATGACATAATCATAAGATAGAGGCTTCATTTATGAGTGGAGACATGATAGTGAGAAGCAAAGAATTAAGTAACACTATCCTTTGTATTCTTTTTTTTTTTTTTTTTTGCTTATAATCTTCTACTCAAACAATGGCAAGGTATTTACCCAGGATTAAAGTTTATTAATATTTTTCCATTTAATGTTTTTCATTAAAAAACAACAAGTAAAATAGAAAGTTCATATGCTGTTACTGTACTACTATTATATTTACATTTAAGAGATTTTCTTTCCTTGGAATAACTGTCTTTTATTACAGATTTCAATGCATTCATGCATCATTTCAAAAATTATTATTTATGTATTTAAATTTATTGGCCATCAAATTCCAGTAGACTCTTGAGTGGCACACAAAAGTAGTTAACTGATAAGTGGCCAGCTCTAGAAATTTAAATCATAAACCAATGAAGAAGGACATAATGAAACAGCCCTGTTTCTTATTTCAGCTATTGGGAGCAACTACCATACAGCTAATAACTGGGATGAAGACAGCACAACGTCCAGTTTCCATATTCCAGACATGGACAGTTCAGCAACACTCAGTCAGAGTTCAGAAAGGACTTCCCGCTTTCGTAGAGAGAACTTCACTGGAAAAGGGCCAGCTACTCAAAAACAACTTGCTACATCTTCTGATCAGATCCAATGGTCATCTCATGTAACATTTCCAATACCCCAAAGTAGGACATCAAATGCCAAACAGCCTGATTCTTTAACAAGGATTGTGCTTACTCGGTCTTATACTTCTCCACAAACTAGTATGTATTTTTTCCATATTTTCTATTCCTTACTGTCAGAAAAAGCAGGTGATGTTATAGAGCAGGGTGGGCAAACTTTTGGTGGCCTTGAGTTTACATTTTATATTTCATGGCAATCTTGGATTGCAAGAATAGCAACATGGATGCAAATGGATGGAGGTGCAACACCTATTTTGGGGCAAGAATTTTTCTCCCCCCTCTTTTCTTTAACTATTTTTCTATAATTCATATAAAGGTTTCTTTGGGTTATCTGCCTTAAAACAATGATAGACTACCACCTATAATTGACAGCATGGTTAAAAATAGGCTACAAAGAATAGGGCTGGGTACTTATCAAAATTCTGCTCTAGAATGTAACTCTAATTTGGTACAGGTAGTCCTTGAGTTATGACCACAATTGAGCCCAAAATTTATGTTGTTAAGTGAAACATTTGTTAAGTGAGTTTTGCCCCATTTAACAACCTTTCTCGCCACAGTTAGTGGCAGGTGAATCATTGCAATTAATAAGTTAGTAACCTGGTTGTTAAGTGAATCTGGCTTCCCCATTGACTTTGCTTGTCAAAAGATTGCAAAAGGGGATCACATGGCCTTGGGACACAGCAACGGTCATAAGTGTGAACCAGTTGCCAAGTATCTGAATTTTGATCACATGCTATAAAAGTTGTAGCTGCGAAAAATGGTCATGCCACTTTTTCAGTGCCGTTGTAGCTTTGAATGGTCGCTAAATGGACTGTTGTAAATCGAGGACTATCTGTAATGGATTGGATGAAAGTAAACAGGATGACATTAAATCTGGACAAGACAAATGTGTTGTTGTTCAGTAGGCAATCAGAGATTCAATATGTGCTAGTTAGGTCTGCATTTCCTCTTCAAGAGTAAACCCACAGTTTAAAATGTTCCTTAATCCTCCATGTTGCAATTGGTGTTGTGAAACACTTCACTATTGTCTTTACTGTGCCAGTTGCTGTCATTCCTGGGTTGGTGAACTAAGGTCATACTTACCTATGTCAAAAATAGTTTGCCATAATCTTCTTGATGCAGACTTACGTCTTTAAGACAGTCCTCCTGAACTTCAATTGATATATAATGGAATGGGTAGGATGGAATATAGTAAACTAAACTATAATTATCAGGTAGACTTTGTCTCAATCTTTGTCTCAATAATTGCTGGAGAATATTAAACTTTCTCAATCTAGATGTCAAATTGAAATACATTTAAAGTGCAGAACTTTAACCTTTTTTCATATGTGGATAGGTTAATGTTTTGCCTTTTGTTTTGTTGATTTAAGACACAGGTGTCAAACTTGAAATGTCACGTTGTTGTCACGTGATGTATCGCGACTTCCCCACCCCCCTTTACTAAACCAGGGGGGTCTAAATCAGCCTATGACACATCCAGCCTGCGGGCCGCGAGTTTGACACCCCTGATTTTGGGTGTAAGGTCCCAGATCTGGAAATCTTCACAGGGAATAATAATAATAATAACAACAACAACATTTAATATATATACCTCAGATCTGCTCCCTTTCCTTAGCTCTTCTTTTATTCTTTTATTCTTTTCAAAATGGAGCATGAAATTATCAGGTATAAGTCTGCCAAGTAACACAGTTTGGCAAGTATCGTATCTTTTTAAATTTGTGTTTCTACAGCTGCTCTTTTCTCTGGAATAGTTGCTTTTTCTTTTATCTGTTTTCCACTGTTTGTGTGAGAGAAATTCTGTCAGGACTTGAAGAGGCCTTCAACAAAGTATTTTGAAGGTTTTTCTGCTAGCAGTTGCTCCACACAGTTGTCAAATAATTCAAATCCATCTCTCTCGCATTTTTAGAGTTGTAGCTTGGCAACCTTCACTGTCAAAGTCTGAATGCGCAGCTTGCTGAATCCAGAGAAATAGTTTCTTTTGACATACATGAAGTCCACAAACAAGCAAATGATTTCTGCTAGGGCATTGCATCCCATTAAATGAGATCATTAAGACAATGCAGAACGTATTAGTCTTGCACTGACTCGATTTTACAACTTAAAATGGATAACGTTATAATAACAATGCCAGCTTTGTTCATGCGAATGTTTTTGCCAGCACTGCTTGGCACAAATCTGACATGGGGCAGAGCTAATCCGAAGGTGTGTTGCTCTGGGTTTATTAATTTCTACCAGCTTTCTTTAAGTTGATTTGTTGAATATTTCAATTTCTGCATTTAAAAGAAAAAACGCAAGTAATATAAAAAGTCATACTGGAGTCTGCAACATAATGTCCCCTCCACCCCAACACTGGCTGGATGTCTGTTTCAATGAGAGATCATTGAAATCATTTGATATTTGAAGATTTGGGTTGGGCATTTGGGCCCTTGAGTGATCACATAGAATTGTTCCAGAAAAGCTTACTGAGAATTACCCTAAGACACGTGTGTCAAATTGGCTGCATTACGTGACATTTTCTCCATTCGTGGAGCTGGGGTGGGCGTGGCCTGTGCGTGATGCATCAAGCTCATGGACTGCCAGTTTGACACCCCTGCCCTAAAATATAGAAAGAAAAACCACTATGATTTTATTCTTAGGGTGATGTTACACATCACACTGAACCAGAACAAATATGATGTGTGAAGCAGACTGTGGATCTTATTCTGCCTGATATCCTGATTTTAACTTAATTTATGTCTGGTTTGTACTCATCTCGTAGATTATGTGAAACTTTAATTCAGCAAAAAATCCTAAAATGTGTAGCATGCAGGAGTTTACTCAGACCTTAATCTCAGTTGTGTTTGATGCATCAATTTGTTGAAGCAGAGCAATAAGAATGTTCTGACATTAATTACAATATGGACAAGGGACAATGTGTTTGGGTCTTCCTCTCATTCCTTCTGCATTCCTATGCTACTACATTTGGGATATTTCATAGCAATGTTTTACTTGCACCTGTTTCAAGGTTAAAGTTTTCTATTAACACTCTGAACCATTGCTTCTTTCCCAGATGTTTCTAATTCTTGTCAGATCAGAGGCCTGGGAAATTAACTAGCCTCTATTATATTTGCAGAAATATAATTACTATATTAATGAACGTTGACAGATTCTGCCCAATATGTAGGTTGCATATCTAATTTCGTTTTGCTATGTTTCATTTATGAAAGATACTCATCAGTTAAGCAGAAACTCCAACACAGAAAAAATAATTTCCAATTCTGATATGGAGTATATGACAATTCTGAACATATCCAACAGAAGCGAGGAGAAGATACTTCAAACTATAAGAGACTTCAGCTCTCAACGTTCACATTCTACATCTGCAAACTCTAACCTTGAAATGTCCACCAATGGGGGGAAGATAGTACGAACTCTCAGAGACATCAACAGTTCTCAAGATCCACATTCCACATCTGCTGTCTCAAACCTTGAAATATCCACCAATGGGGAGAAGATACTACGAACTCCCAGAGACATCAGCCGTTCTCAAGATCTACATTATACATCTGCTGTCTCAAACCTTGAAATGTCCACCAATGGGGAGAAGATACTACGAACTCCCAGAGACATCATCCGTTCTCAAGGTCCACATTCCACATCTGCTATCTCAAACCTTGAAATGTCCACCAATGGGGAGAAGATGCTACGAACTCCCAGAGACATCAGCCGTTCTCAAGGTCCACATTCTACATCTGCTGTCTCAAATCTTGAAATATCCACCAATGGGGAGAAGATACTACGAACTCCCAGAGACATCAGCCGTTCTCAAGATCTACATTATACATCTGCTGTCTCAAACCTTGAAATGTCCACCAATGGGGAGAAGATACTACAAACTCCCAGAGACATCAGCCGTTCTCAAGGTCCACATTCCACATCTGCTATCTCAAACCTTGAAATGTCCACCAATGGGGAGAAGATGCTACGAACTCCCAGAGACATCAGCCGTTCTCAAGGTCCACATTCTACATCTGCTGTCTCAAATCTTGAAATATCCACCAATGGGGAGAAGATACTACAAACTCCCAGAGACATCAGCCGTTCTCAAGATCTACATTCTACATCTGCTGTCTCAAACCTTGAAATGTCCACCAATGGGGAGAAGATACTACGAACTCCCAGAGACATCAGCCGTTCTCAAGATCTACATTCTACATCTGCTGTCTCAAACCTTGAAATGTCCACCAATGGGGAGAAGATACTACGAACTCCCAGAGACATCAGCCATTCTCAAGATCTACATTCTACATCTGCTGTCTCAAACCTTGAAATCTCCACCAATGGGGAGAAGATACTACGAACTCCCAGAGACATCAGCCGTTCTCAAGATCTACATTCTACATCTGCTGTCTCAAACCTTGAAATGTCCACCAATGGGGAGAAGATACTACGAACTCTTAGAGACATCAGCCGTTCTCAAGATCTACATTCTACATCTGCTGTCCCAAATCTTGAAATGTCCACCAATGGGGAGAAGATACTACAAACTCCCAGAGACATCAGCCTTTCTCAAGGTCCACATTCTACATCAGCTGTCTCATATCTTGAAATATCCACCAATGGGGAGAAGATACTACGAACTCCCAGAGACATCAGCCGTTCTCAAGATCTACATTCTACATCTGCTGTCTCAAACCTTGAAATGTCCACCAATGGGGAGAAGATACTACGAACTCCCAGAGACATCAGCTGTTCTCAAGATCTACATTCTACATCTGCTGTCTCAAACCTTGAAATGTCCACTAATGGAGGGAAGATACTAGGAATCACGGACATCAGCCGTTCTCAAGGTCTACATTCCACATCTGCTGTCTCAAACCTTGAAATGTCCACCAATGGGGAGAAGATACTACGAACTCCTAGAGATATCAGCCGTTCTCAAGATCTACATTCTACATCTGCTGTACCAAATCTTGAAATGTCCACCAATGGGGAGAAGATACTACAAACTCTTAGAGACATCAGCCGTTCTCAAGATCCACATTCCACATCTGCTGTCTCAAATCTTGAAATGTCCACCAATGGGGAGAAGATACTACGAACTCTCAGAGACATCAGCCATTCTCAAGATCCACATTCCACATCTGCTGTCTCAAACCTTGAAATATCCACCAATGGAGAGAAGATACTACGAACTCCCAGAGACATCAGCCGTTCTCAAGATCTACATTATACATCTGCTGTCTCAAACCTTGAAATGTCCACCAATGGGGAGAAGATACTACGAACTCTCAGAGACATCAGCCGTTTTCAACGTCCACATTCTACATCTTCAGTCTCTAATCCTGAAATGTACACCAATGGGGAGAAGGTGCTACGAACTGTCAGAGAGAGCAGTTCTCAAAATTCACCTTCTGTATCCACAATCTCTAGCCTTGAAATGCCTGGCACTTCAGACCCCAGTGCTTCTTCTTATGTGATAGTGCCTGCAGATTCCCAACAAATGGATCTGTCATCCCAAGACACTGATGAAACTAAAGCAACAGATAGACATTCTCAGTCACCTTCAGCAACTACAGGTAAAGGAGAAGGCTCTCACATTTGATCAAGATTTACGAGTAGTTTTTTATTCATGTCGGGATAAAGCCAGGTGTTCTTGGTGAATACAAAAAAAAAAGTCAAGAGAAAAGGGAAAAGAAGTTATCCGTAGGGAAACAAGTTATTTTGGAAAAAAAGCAGCAGAATTTATATATGACTGTTTTAATTAAATCTTCATTTTAAACACTGAGGAAGGGTAAAAATGTTGCAGAAGGTTGCATCTTTATTGAGTGATGTTACCACTAAAGATAATTTGGATGCCAAAATTATCTTCCTTTTATCCTATTGGATTTAAATAAATCATATTAATATTAGGTGGAATCACTTAAGAAAATTAGATATGTCCAACACTGGCTTTATCTTAATGCAGGGAAGGTAATACAGAGAAATTATAAGAACTACATTCCAAAATAAAATAGAAATAAAAGGAATGATGATCATGTTCATAATTACGACAATCTGTTTCATTTGTATGGCACCCTTTCTCATGATGAAGTCTAGAGTCTAAATAATGAACAGATCTACAACATTGCTGTAAACAGCACATTTAAAAAGTATAAGAAATCTCTTCAGAGACCTGGTACAAGTGAACTCCATGCAAGCAGTTGCTGATGTTTCCTTATTAACATTATTATACAAAATATATAGCAGATGTCCCAAACAATTTAAAAACAATTTTCTTTCATTTAACTATGCTTACGATTTTTATTTTCCATGCAATTAAGACTAAAAGGAATAGTTATTAGCAACTCTCCATGGGTTATGTATTTTCTTTTTAATCTTAAAGAAATATTTACATTTCTAATCCTTGAAATATATTTCGAATCTTTGGTCAAGTTGAATATATCCTTTACAATAACTGTTAAGTTCATTGTTTATAATATAATCTATTGAAAAACAATTTGTTGAAATTAGCAAGGTTCAAACTTTAGAACGAAATTCACATGAACTAATCAAGAAACTAAGGCTATGAATAGCTTTGTAGAAAAAGCACTTTTTCATTAAAATGGATACTAAAAATGTTTTCAGATTTTAACTGTACATTGAAGTACAGAGAGCTGCTAGTATGCAGGAAAGAGTTAGCTTTTTCTAGACCACATTACCATCATCTAGTGGTTTCTGGATGTTTGCAGTTAAGATACGGAAGATCTATACTGCATTATGTTGAATAAAATAACTAAGTGTCAGAGTCCAGGTTGTGAGAAATGGTACTGTCAAAAGTGTATGAAATGAAAGAAGTTGCATACATTCTGTATTCTCACCCTTTCTCAGTGACCAATCAGATGTCCACGGAAAGCCCACATACTAGAGAGAAGTGCAAAACACCTTTCTGCTCATGTTCTCAAGCAACTGAGATAGACAGGCATCCCAAGTCTTATGCCAGAGGTAATACATAGCATTCATGATGGGGAGCCATCAATAGATTGACTGGCCCTGAATTCTCACTACTCTTTTAAAGGCATCCAAATTACGGTAATGGCCAACGCCACATCACAATACTGAATTCTGTGTTCTGTCGTTTAATTATGATCATAAAGTGGTATACTAGGTTTCAATTTTAGCTTGACCTTACAGGTAGTCCTCAATTTATGACCATAATTGAGTCCAAAATTTCTGTTGTTAAGTGAGATTTTGTTAAGTGAGTTTGGGTCTATTTTGCGACCTTCCTTGCCACAATTGTGAAGTGAATCACTGCAGTTGTTGAATTAGTAACACGGTTGTTAAGTGAAGCTGGCTTCCCCATTGACTTTGTTTGCAAGAAGATTGCAAAAGGTGATCACATGACCCCAGGACACTGCAACCGTCATAATTATGAGTCAGTTGCCAAGAATTTAGTCACTTGACCACAGGGATGCTGCAACGGTTGTAACCATGAAAAACAATCAAAAGTCTTTTTTTTTAGTTGAACTGTTACTAAATGAACTGTTATAAGTTGAGGACTACCTGTATTGATTTGCATAAACTCAGCTGATGTGATTTACTAAACGAACCTTTATGGGTATTATTGAACCCAACCTGGCTTATTCAACAAATGATTAAGCAATTGATTTAGCACTAAGTATGTAAGCCAGACCTGTGTGCTATGCATATACTATATGTTGAATCTCACTATTTTATCTACCTTAGCTAATTTTAAATTCCAATATGATCAAAAATAGAAGAAACTCCCCCCCCCCACTTTAATTTAAGGAATGTTAATATTCATCAGAGATAAGTTGAGTTGGTCTATGTGATAAAAATTGATTATATCAGATAATAAACACAAGCAAAATCTCCAAACATTAAATGACGTATTAAAATCTGGAATAACTTTTATTGAAAAGACATGTATGTTCCATTTAATGTGGGGAAAAACCACAAGAGATTTAAATGCAAATAAATATTTTGGTAAGTTGTGACAATAGCTTGGCATAGAATTGGATTGGTTTCTTTATGTATGTAAATTCCTCATCTTTTTGTTTCTATATTTTTCACAGATTTATATGCTGCTCCAATAATCAATCGATTCTGAAAAGCTTATGTAGAGGAAAATTTAATTGTCATCATTATAACTTTTACATCTAAGTTCTCATTGATCTTTTATATAACAATAAAACTCCTATTCCCAACAGAACTAATGTTTTCTACTAAATATATATGAATATCCATTAGGGAAAAAGCATGATGTTAATTCAGCCTGGAGGGGATTCATCTCATCTTTTCATTGATATATTTCAGCCATGGAAGGCACTAAACACATGAACAGCAGATCAAACACAGAGAGCAAAATATCCAGTTCTCACTTGGACAGTGTAACTGTTTCAAGAGAATTTGTCAGAGATGAAGAGAAGTCCAAGAATGTAACACAAACATTCACCACTGCTAACACTTCCAACTTTTCAAGGCTTTCATCCAGACCAGAAAAGACTGAACAAATGGATTTGTTGCGCGGGGATTTTGTTGTCACTAAAGAAGCATTTACAATTTCTCAGGCTCCTACAGGTAAATAAGGAAAATCCTCTTGTTTCTTCTGGATTTCAAGCCTTGCTAAGCCTATCTGGGATAAAGATAAAATGAAAATATTTGAGGTGGCTATTAAACAGAAAAACAAGATAAAAAACAAGCAATTTATTTAGAAAGATGCAATAAACGGAAGTCACAAAGATGAATGAAATAATTGCATCTTCTTTAATGGGTCAATAAAATCTTCTTTGAAATTGGCTCTAGTCCAGAATAATATGTATGACAAAGTTTAAAGCACTGGGACAGACTGAATTATTATCCTGTAAAACATTAAAGAAAATACTAATGCATACATTAGATTTTCTATTACAAGTTTTAATTAGAAAGTGGCATTGATTATTTAGAAAACTTCTGAAAAACTGTGGATAAAACCTGTACTAAATGACAGTAGGAAAACAAAGTCCTATTTATAAGGTTAGAGAAAAACATTTCACCTGTAATAAAAGATCAGAGTGCTGTACTAATAATATTGATAGTTGTTTGTAAGAAAATTATCCATTCACTAATTCTTCTCAAATATGTTTATAGGTAAATCATGAAAGAAGTTTTTAATCTTAAATTGGCTTAAAAGATACATGTTTTTACCTTGTCAAATTCTCCTGTAACATTGATTATTAAAATAGCAGCGTTCACGAAAAAATAGCTATTCTGGGGGAAAAAGAGAGACTGTATAATGTAAATGTTACACTTTAACTGTTGCTAGTACTGTTGATATAGTGAAATTAAGATCAAAACAATTGGCAATAATTTACCATACCCAATAGTAATTATTTTCAGATTAGAACCTTGTTCTATTTTTTAATACATATTTTTTTAAAATATTGATAGGTTTTCTAAGCTATTCTATTCTATTCTCTAGTTTGGCAACCATGCAATCTTACATGCATTTGAACAAGATAAACGTGATCATTCTGATAGCCACTCTTTAAAGTATGATGGATATCTCACTTCCACCAATCATAAAACAGCATATTGCATTTTCATGAAAGCACACAATTTAGATATATTTACCAGACCCAGTGCATTAGAGACAGATACCAAAGAACTTACAAGAGGTTGGCAGTAAGATGAACCATTGAGTAGGTAATATTTGTACGAGAAGGTATTCTATTCCTTTTTGGTTTTGTTATATATCATATAACTATGGTACCTTTAAGATCTTAAATTGTTTCTTTATGTGGATTTTAATGAGTGGCATTATTGTGAGCTATCCAAAACGTAAATTAAAAATTTCTTGCAACTGTATGGGTTAATTTTCTATTGTTGCATTTCAGAACAGAACAGTCAGCCACTGAGCAGCTCAGATATCAAGAGCATTGCTTCTCATTTTTACATAGAGAACAGATCTGACAGAAGTGGGAAGAGGATAATACAAACTCTGGAGTACACCAGTAGTTCTTACCATCCAGAGTCAATATCCACAGCTTCTGAGAGTGAAATACCCAGCAGTTCAACTCTTACTGATTCTTCTTCTGTGTTGACTCCACTTCAAACCAGACAAAAGAATTTATCACCTGGGTTCACCAATGTCATAGGAGCAGAAAGTACACATCCTTGGGATTCCTCACAAGCAACAGGTAAAGAATTTTTTTTTCCTGAGCTTCAGAACCTTGTCTGGTATCAAGATAAAAGCAAAACGTCACGATTAAACATTAAATGAGAATAAAGGGTTGGGATGGGTAAACGGAAAAAACAAACTTCTAAGACATTTGAAGGTGAAGTTTATTAAAAAATAGGCTGGTTTCATATTATTATTGTTTGCAGTTTCAATTTATTTGGCCACCCATCTCAAATTCATTATTCTGAGCAGCCAACAAGAGTTAAAAACACCATAAAGCATATCACAGTAATAAAAGCATACATGTAATTAGTAGCTGAGGTTAAAAAAAAATTAAAACGCCCATCATTAACAGATGGCATTCCTTAATGAAGGGGATCCAGAGCAGTCCTCTCCTGACAGTCCAAATGGAATGGGTAGACATCTTCGGGAAGAGGAAGTTCCTTAAATAACCTGGCCTCATGCGACGAAGGAATGTAAAGCTCACTCCCAGCCTCTTGAATTTATTTTTATTTATTATTGATTTTTTGTGACTCTAGGTGGCAACACATTGTTCGGCAAAACATTTAAAACCAAGAAAAATCATAAAAACAAATAGCTATGAATATAAACAAAGATGCAGGAAAGTGCATTCAAAATCCTACATACCAGTGGTGGGTTACAGCCGGTATGCCCCGGTACAGACGTACCGGTGTCTGCTGGGAGCACCAGGTACCGGTATAGTGCTTCGGAGGGCCAGCCTGCCCGCCGGCCTTCCTTACCTGTATTTGACCCAACTGGATCATTTGCGCATGCACATGGAGTGCATGGTGCCTGCGCTTTGCTCTGCTGAACAGCTGGAGCATCGCAGGTGGTAAGTACGCATGCGCATACAGTGTGAGTGCACATGGTGGACGCCCGGCCCTGTTGCAGCATACCGGTTGTGACAGCATCCGGAACCCACCACTGCTACATACCATACAACCAGTTGAATCTGGAAGCATACAGGCACCCAATACAGTTCACAGAGCAGAGGTGTAATATGTTCTGATGGTGAGGCATACATGACTGCTTGCAGCACTGCATTCTGTACCAGCTGCAGCTTCCAGATGCTTTTCAAGGGCAGCTCCATGTAAACTGCACTGCAGTAGTCCAATAGTCCATCTGTCTGATTCCCAAATGACTATAGGATACATAGAGAAACCCATACATGTACGTTATCGCTATATCTATCTATCTATCTATCTATCTATCTATCTATCTATCTATCTATCTATCTATCTATCTACCTACCTACCTACCTACCTACCTACCTACCTACCTACCTACCTACCAACCATAGACCTGTAGATAAATAACTAGGAGAGATGAGAGAAAACATATATCCCAAATAGATTTCATTGTATCTGAAATAATTTTAATTCAGACTGGGAGATCTAGATGATTGCCATTTTCCTTCTATGATGCTGTAATGTATCTTCTGTGTACCATATTCTATACTTCACTGAATCCAGTTCTTGTGAGGAATCATAGAATCATAGGACTGGAAACTAATGTGGGTTAAAGGAATCAGGGAAATCTCTGGAGACCAGAGATCTCTAGCATGATCCACAGCTAGATTTAACTCTATCTGTTGCAGAAAATTAGGATCAAGCACACTTGTAATTCAATGGATCATGCTGTTTTTCCTGACATTCTAGCATTGGAATGTTCTTATCTTATACTCTATTTTAACTGGATGGAATTTCACTGTGGTAATAATTTAGATTCTTCTCCTTTCCTTGTCATGGAACAATTGCTGATGGTTTCTTATTATATCCACTTTATGAATAAAATATAATTCCAAAGAAAGTCTAAACTGATTTTTTTAATGTCAAAGTGTACTGGTTTTTTTTCTTTCTCTCTATGGCGAAATTAGGGCTAAAATGAATGATACTATTAATCTTCTTGACAGTTTTCTCTTTAAAACTCATTTGAACTGATACATTAATCTTAAAACATTTTAAGATACTTATATCTAATCATTTAAACTTGGTATAAAATTAGTAAGAACATTAGGGGTTTTTGAATGCGAGTCTAAACATAGAATAAATTGAATTAAAATGTTAATAAAGTTCTGAGTGTTTGCAAATATGTGTGGAAATAGGACATGTCTCATCATTATATTTCATACGGGCTATGTATGTTTAATGTGCTAATCTGCTCCGCACAACAATTAAAATAAATTTCTGAGGTAAAAAGTTGCATATGAATATGCCCATTGTCTGCAACCAGTGGATCAGATCCTCTTCATCACTATACCACAATCCACAAATTTCTTCTAGAAGGTTAGGAACTCACACAATAAGTTACCAGAGGCATCCAGTTCTGCTGATAGACTGAAATTAATTTGCATAATGTTAGATATAGCCCAGTGATCTAAACTTGTATACTACAGCATATTGTCCAGTTCTTCAGGACAAGAAAAATTTACAGTTATTGAGAAAGTGATTTGTGGGGAAAACACTTCCCCCCCCCAAAAAAATAATAATAATTTGCATATTATGAAATAAACATAAGACCTGAATTCATTTATTGACTTTCTACTTATCTAATGAAAAGGTGGTCTAAAACCTTACAACAGATATATACATATAGACATATATGTACAGACAGTCATTTATTTGTCATAATAATTTTTAAAATGTATTTTTCAGACTAAAGATATTCTCCCAGTTGAAATTAGTTTTTGCCAATAGGTTATGAAACACGGCCTTCATTCATTCTTCATGCTGGCAGGTGGTGTATCTAAATATTTACTGTTGTTATTCAGATGCAGAAGATAGCCACTTGAGAAGCAGTTCTTATAAAGAGAACATCCCCACTTTTCAGAGAGATGGTGTATCTATTTCAAGCCTATCAAAAAGAGATGAAGGTAGTACACTACGAACCGCAAGGGATGTCAGCAGTTTTGAAAGTGACACACGGACATCGGCTGTTGCCAATACTAGCATCTCCAGCAATTCAGATTTTGCTCATTCTTTTCATATGAAAACTCCAGAAGAGATTGGCCCAGATTTGTCACCTGAAGACAGTGATTTTACTGAAGGAATGCTTACACCTTCTCAGGCTCCTTCAAAAACAACAGGTAAAGGATAAAGTTTTCAGAGGACTGAATTTGGGTTTATTATTTTGAATAGCCAGTTTGATGTAGTGGTTGAGTTCTAGTCCAGCTTAGACATGAAGCCAGCTGGATGACATTGGACCTGGCCCTCCCTCTCAGTCCTAGAAAATAGATAAGGGCAAATCACTTCCAAAAACAAACTTTGCCAAGAAAACTGCAAGATTTGCCCAGGTGGTTGCCAGCAGTCAAGAATAACTCAACGGCAATTCCTCTCCCTCCCAATTGTTTGCTTGGGGTTTGTGTAAAAGATAATACAAATGTGATGGGATAAGATAAAACTCTCACAGAAACAGCAATTGCTGAGATTTCTATGCATTTTGAGATCTTACAGGTTCATATATTTTTGTTGATCTAGGGACCGTAAGAAAGATGGATTTGTTTAATTCCTATAATTAATATGTGAAAGAAATTAAAAACACTTTCTAATGATGAATTTATTTAGATTATGGCGTAAGTATTAAAGTAGTTTGATTTTTAGCGAATTCCGTATTTCCTCAGCAGGAGAATATCACTGCTTGGTACATTTTTTGGGTGGAGGGGGAACAATGGAATGATCACAGGATGGGGGAAAAAGCAGGGGGAGTGGGAGCAATTTCTGACTTCCTGCCAACTTCCGCATTGATTTTGTTTGTGGGAAGTTGGCAGGGATGTTTTGGCTCCCATCTTCCTTTGTACCATGCAATCTACTGGGAAATATAGTTGAAAGGCACAGTGGTACTGCAGCGGCCACATGTTTCCAAATTTCATTCCCACAGAAATTATGGATCCTGGCGTTCTGTAAATTAATCCATTTGAGTTATCTTGGTTATCTTGTTAACAGAATACCTTCCAATTTTGCCCAATTGAAGGTAACAAACCAGCACAAGAGTTTTAGTGGCATATAAATAGATGCTGCTGGTTTTTATAGAACAGTCCTCAAGTATAGGGCAATTAAGATGAAAATGAATAGTGCTAATTTTCTTGGCAATAAGTGTGATTGCTTACAGATTTGGACACATATTGGTCTGTTGTGAGAAAACACTATTTAATTATGGTGATAGAGTTTATCATAAGCAATCCAGTGATGCCAGAAATTGAGAGCCAATTAATGCTGATGTCAGTGGAAGTTCGTTAAGAACTTAAACAGCCCAATGCAAATTAAGAACAAAGCAAAATATTATGTCCCTAGAAACTGAGAGCATAGCAATTTGAAACTTACTGTGTGCATGGAAATACCTTCCAATCCTTTTTGACATGGAATAATGTATAACAAGGACATGTGTTCATCCTACAATTCTACTCCATTTTTATGTTTATTTATTTGTAACCCACCTTAATTATTATTACAAACAACTGAAGGAGGTGAACATATCCAACATAGCTTTGTCTTCCTGTTTTCCCCACAACAACAATCCTGAGTTGGGCTGAGAGAGAATGACTTTCATGGCTAAGGCAGGACTTGAACTCACAGTCTTCCTCTTTCTAGCCTGGTATCTTAACCACTAGATCTGGGCTCCCTAACTCCCAGGCTGCAGCCCACTATGGGCTGTGGCCTATTTGGAACTGGGCAGCGCGAGCAGCAGGCTGACGCATATGAACGTGTCCTTAGAATCCACAACATCTTGCCATGAAAGCTAAATACAAAACAATTTATATGCTACCTGACTCCCAGCATCTCTGGTTAGGTTCAATTTTTTTACCTGAATAAGAATCCAGAACCCTTTTCTTTAAAACAGACGCAGAAGCAGCTGTTTCAGTATTCCCAAACATGTGTGGAATAAACATAATTGCAAGGGAAGTTGAAAGCAATTTTTAACCAATTTTGTTGTATTTGTTTTGTACAACGACAATAAAGGCTATACTATAAACTTATTGATTTAAATATTCCAAAGGAAATTAAGAGCAAGTTTTTAATTTGAAAATTGATAGAAGGTTTTCATGTACATATTGATGAGAAAATTAGGACTAAAATTAATTCCTTCCTATTCTGTTTCAGTTGAAGAGAATGGTCAGTCACACAGCAGCGGCACAAGTACAGCAGGCATTTTCTCCACTTATCACCTGGACAGCTTTTCCACTTCAGTTCTATCTGGCTTAGATGGGGAGAGGACATTACGAACCCCAAGAGATGTCAGCAATGCTCACGATGTAACGCAAGGATCCATAGCCTGGCACAATGAAACCTCTAGTTCATCAGGCCTCACTGGCTCTTCTTATCTGTTAACTCCGGTAGAAACAGATTTAACTCCTCAGATCACTGATTTCACTGAAGGAGCAAGTGCCCATTTTCAAGCTTCTTCAGAAAAAATAGGTAAGAATGAAAGACATTTGTTTTCAGTTTTCATTACACTACAGGAAATCCTCGACTTAGGACCACAATTGAGCCCTAGGTTTCTGTTGCTAAGTGAGACAGTTGATAAGTGAATTTTGCTTGATTTTATGACCTTTCTTGCCACTGTTGTTAAGTGAGTCACTGCAGTTGTTAAGTTAATAACATGGCTGCTAAGTGAATCTGGCTTCCCCATTGACTTTGCTTGTCAAAAAAAAGTCACAAAGGATGATCACATAATTCTGAGACACTGCAGCCATCATAAATATGAACCAGTTGCCAATCCTTTGGATTTTGATCATGTGACCATGGGGATGTTACAAAAACTGCCACAAATCACTTTTTTCAGTGCTGTTGTAACTTCTAACTGTCACTAAATGAACTGTTGTAAGTCGAGGACCATCTGTATTATTGCTTGGCACTTGCAGATAGAGTCTTGCCTGGTCTTCTCCATGCAGCTAGAATTAATATTGTATATTCATATGATTTGCCACTGTTTTGAATCTTTTTTCCTAGGAAGAAAGAGCCACATAGAATTCCTCTTACTTCTCCTAAATTCTCTTACTTCTTCCTTCCTTGTCCACATACTAATTACATAACATTTAGGGATAAGCCTTCTTGCTGCTTCTAGAAAACAAACCAGTGCCAAACTGGGAAGCCACAGACAAAGTCATAGCCTTGTAAAGGAGCTCTATTGGTTGGGCTCTTGCTGGTCACATGATCTGCCATGGATTCCTTCCTTGATGTTGCTATATTATTAGTGCCCATCAATCTCATCTGTTATCACAGCCTCTCCCCAAACATACCATAGTTCTTTTCCAAAATTTGACTCCGGACCATTCAGTTGGTTTTGCAATATTAAAGGAAATGTCAAATGTATATTCCTTCTTTCATCCTGCCATTGTAAGCTTAACATAGCAATGGGTAGGAAAGAAATCATGGCTAAAGGGCATTAGGAATTCAACGTGAGAAAAAAAAAGCTCACCTATTTTCCCTAGTATTGAGGTAGATTTCATTCCACTTGTTTTAATGGAGCATACGTTGGAGTCTATATCAGAATCTCCTTTCTTTGTAGTTTAATAGGTGTTTTTATCCTCTATCGGTTGTATATGGTAAAATACAATAGATGTAGCAGTTCCAAAATTACAATGCAGTTCTATTTACAGTGAAGCTAAGATAAAAATGAGTCATGATTATAATTCCTTTGGGTTCAAATCATTTAAAAAGTATTATTTTGAGAGATAACTATGTGGAAATGTGTTATCTAATACATAGGAGAATTCTCAGGGCATACGGTAGGATGGGAATATCATAGAAAAGATTTCCAGATTTGGATTATAGTAAATGGATAAAAATGTGGCTATGGATATTTGTGAAAAATTGGGATACTAGTTTCTTTAAATATGATATTTGTATAATTGTTTTAATGCATTTTTGCTTTCTTTGCATAAAATTCCCGTTATATTTCACAGCTCAATTAGTAAAGTCAATTTATTTCAAAAAAGAGAACCATTTAATTTATAAAAAGCAGCTCCAGTTCTAGACCATATCAATAAAGTTCTTGAAATTTTTTAGTTAGTAATAACATTTTCTTGGGGCATTAGCCCACATTTAGATAAAGTATATTCCATAAGACTTTTCTCTTATGATGCAATTACGGTATTGGAGTAGTTCTGAAAAGATCTTCGGTGGTGAAAGATCTCACCTAGAAAAATATGGAGAAGTTGTTTTAAAAAAGATGACCTCAAATAAAAGATAAAGTGAAAACTTTTAATATTTTTGGGGGGGAAAATATAATCCTTTAAATTAACTCCAGTAAGATTAAAGTAACAGAGTCGATGTCTTACATTCTGCCATATGATAGCTGAACATAAAAATGAGCTCTAAATGAAAAAAAATAACTTGCTTTAGTTATAGTGTTCTAACTTGATTGTTCATTTCTTCTATAAGATAGTAGTTATTCCCTAAAAAATCAGTGTTTTCTGTTACAGCTGCATGAGTGCAATTGTGGAAGCATATCTGTGGTGTTCCTTAGCATATGAACACAGTGCCTTTAATATTTGACTATTATATTTCAGGTGTAGGAAGCAGTGATCCACCAAGGAGCAGCTCAAATATAAAGACCAGATTTTCCCATTCTGATCAGGACAGTGCATCTGTTTCCAGCTCATCAGATAGAAATGATGAGATCACACTATCAACTTCAAGAGAAGTCAAGAATGTTTTTAATATAACCCAAATATCCAGTTCTAAGAATGATAACATCACTAGCTCATTCAGCGTTGCTGATTCTTCTTATACAATGACACCAAAAGACGCCAGAGAAATGAATTCATCATCATCTGGGAATAATGATTTCACTGAAGAAGCACTTACATATTCTGAGGCTCCACCAGAAACAACAGGTAAAAGAGAGGAATATCTCGTTATGCCAGATTTCAGAGTAATTTTTAAATTGGTTGATGTAAACCAGATTCCTGTGGAAAAAAGAATTAAAATAACAGCTTATTTTCTAAGAATCCAATAATGGGGTTTGTTGTTATTAAAACATTTTAATAATGGGGACTTTGTAATTTATGTAATTCATAAAGTAATTTATGAATAAAAATGCTTTGGCCTTTTTCTTACATTCTCTTTTCCAAATTTTACATTCTCTATTCCGATTGTTTTCTAGCATACGTTCAAGGCAATGTCAAATGTTACAACAATTTTACAGAACAATTTTTCCTAATCTGGTCAGGGGAGGCAAGGGAGGCAGAGCCTCACCGCTCTCATCATGGGAAAAAAAAGGGAAAAGGCGCTGAGGAGCCTCGGGGAATGGGACTGCGCAAGCCGCGGTCCCCTTCATGTTGACTCAGGAAGGCGGGGAATGGGACCACGTGTGCAGGACAGGGGGAGGTGCAGGAGGCTCCTCTAGCTTCAGCCTCCCTCCTGCACACGTGGTCCCATTCCCCACCTTCTGTCGTGTTCTGACGCCGGAGCTCATGTTCCAGGGCGAATGCGCATGCGCGAGCGGCTCCCTTCCTCTCACTGAGCAACGGCAGGTTTATGGGAAGTTGCTCGTGAAAGCAGAAAGTGTGATGGACTTTTCGGACCGTCGGCTACCGTTTCCCTGCCAGCTCGCTCGCGAAAGGACCCTGGAAAATGAGTCGTGGCCGGTGCCTTGTTAAGAATTCCCCGCCTTCCTGATGACGTCACCAGCCTCACCAGCTATAAACCTCACCGCACGTATATATATATTAGAACAATCATTTATCAGAATGTCACAAGGATGTATCTGCCCTTACATTCATGAGAAGTAGGACATAAAGGTCTTTAATGTGATGAGATCTAAAATTGAAACTATTATTAGCAAATTAATTAGTTTAATTATGACATGTTGTCTGTGTAAAGCAGCCAGATTTAATATGAGAAGCAAAAGTAGAGCTTTCAGTAATTTGATACACAGTAATACAGAAATGAAAATGAAATATTAATTTTCAATTTTAAACAGTCCATAGAGTTGTGTAGGATGTCCCAACATCCCTAACATCACGTGATCAATATTTGAGTGTTGGCAACATGTGTGTGTGAGAGAGAGACAGAGAGAGAGATCCCTGGTGATTTCCAACAAACAAAGTCAACATGGGAAGCTGGATTCACATAATGATCACGTGATTCACTTCACTGCCATGATTCATTTAACAACTATGGCAAAAAATGTTGTAAAATCAGGCATGACTCATTTAACAACTGTCTTCTTAGCAATGGAAATTCTGGCCCCAATGGTGGTTATAACTTGAAGACCACCTGTACATCCAGATGAATCCAGTAGTGCTCCTTAACATTTATTTAATTTTTTTTAAGTTAAATTTTTTAAAAGTTTAATGGAGAATGGAGACTGACATGACAACTGTATTGAAAACTCTAGTAATAATATAAATAAAATTAGGCTACAACATAAACACATATACAAAGGAGTAGTATACTCCCTTGAATGCACTGGAACTTCTCAACAAACAATGATTTTTATGCTAACATATACAGTATATGTATATTCCAGTAATCTGAAACTCTAAAGCACGGGTGTCAAACTTGCAACATTACGTTGCCTTTTTGTGACATTTCACAATGTTTTTTTCCCTTTGCGGAGCTGGGGTAGACATCACCTGTGCGTGATGCATCTGGCCTGAGGGCTGCCAGTTTGACACCCCTGCTCTAATGCATAGAAATATCTAATAATTGCCTCTTCTTTTGCAGACACCAAAAGTAGGCCACATGCCTTGAGCAACTTCGATATAGAAAATAAGGCCACTCAGACTGAGAGTACGTTCTCTTCTACTGTGATCCAAGATGAGACCTTGGGATCGTTAACTAATCAGAGCAGATCCATAGACACAACGGAATTGTCAAGGTTTGATCTGAAAAATGCTAGTTCTTCTGTGATCATCCAGACGTCGTCTGCCACGTTGCAAAGTAGAAAAGAAAATTCCCCCTCTACTGAAACGGATTTCACAGAAACCCTAAAACAGTCTACTTCATCAAAAGCTTCAAGTTATCCATCTTCTACAAAAGATTTTTCAAGTGAGGTTTTTTTTCATTCTTCTTATGGTTATAAGTCCACTAGAGACCAGTTTGTTAATTCATTCCCTGTAGGCCTTTCAAATTGCTCTTTTCTTTTCTCTTCCTGTTTACATTTCTTTTTTAAAAAGTCTACTTTCACTGATGTATACTACTGCAGGCATGAAGCTTTCAAATGGTAAGGTCCAGTGGTGGGTTCCTGCCGGATCGCACCGGATCGTGCGCTCCCTTTCGGCGCTAAACCCGGAAGTACGGTCTTGCCCCACCCCTGGCGACGCGACGACGCTTGCCTGCGCTCCACCAGCTCGGCTGGGAACGGAGACGTTTCCTCAGCGGAGCGGAGCGCCTGAAAGGGACGCAGGCTCAGCCTGCCAGGCTGCCACCACTCCACTGAAGACATTGCTGAGCAGAGAAACGTCTCCGTTCCCAGCCGAGCTGATGGAGCGCAGGCAAGCGTCGTCGCGTCGCCAGGGGCAGGGCAAGACCGTACTTCCGGGTTTAGCGCCGAAAGGGAGCGCGCGATCCGGGTTTAGCGCCGAAAGGGAGCGCGTGCGATCCGGTGCGATCCGGCAGGAACCCACCACTGGTAAGGTCTCACGCTTTTATCTGACAAAAATGTTCACATATGCTTTATTTATCATAGCAGTTATACTGCCCATTGAAACTATATAATAATTGTATTTATTTCACACAAATACAAGGATGTACAAGCTCTTATAAATATATGGAAAACAAGGTTGTGCTGTAAAATGATGTATTTAGAAGCAGCACTTGCTGCTGGTTAAAGATGAGGCCATTTTTCAGCTGGGCGAGCATATGCCTGCCTTGTGTACCTCTTCGAATAGTCATTCATTGAAATGATTTAAGATGAAAATACATAATGCAGGAAGTCCTCGACTTACAGCCTGTCGCTTAATGACCATTCGAAGCTACAACAGACGCCAAAAAAGGGAACTTAGGACCCAGATCTGAAGTTATGATGTTTGGCTGTTTCCCACAGTCATGTGACTGCACTTTTGGGCAGTTGGAAAGATGGCTACATTTACATTGGTTGGCAGCATCCCATAGTCACGTGACTGCATTGTATGATGGTTTTTGGAACACAATAACATATGTAACAAACCATTGGCTCGTTTAATGACCATAGCATTTGTAATAATGGTGATTTGTTTAACAAATGGTTATTTAAAAACAACATAAAATCGGGTGAGTCACATGACTGACTGATTTTACAACCATTATACCTTATGAATGTAATGGGCAGTCTCCATTAAGGTTGTAACTCGAGGACTTTCAATTCAGAATAAGCTGGAAAGGACCTTAGAGATCTGCTAGTCCAACCCCCTCCTCCAGCAGTAGACCTTATACCATTTCAGACATGTGGCTGTCCAGTCTCCTCTTAAAAACTTCCAGTCATGAAGTACCCACAACTTTTGTTCGACTGATTAATTGTTCTCATAGTTAGGAAGTTTCTTCTCAATTCCAGGTTGCTTCCCTGCTTGATTAGTTTCCATCCATTGTTTCTTGTCCTGCCCTCTGGTGTTTTCGAGAATAAATTGACCCCCTCTTCTTTGGGGCAGCCCCTCAAATACTGGAATACAGTTATCATGTCACCCCTGGTCTTTCTTTTCTCTAGACTAGCCATATCCAAATCCTGCAACTCTTCTTCATATGTCTCCATTTTGTCTCCAGGCCCTTAATCATCTTAGTTGCTCTTCTCTGCATTTTTTCCCCAAAGTCTCAACATCTTTTTTGTAATGTGACCAAAACTGGATGCAATATTTCAGGTGTGGCCTTACTAAGGTTTTATAAAGTGGTACTGATATTTCAGCTTATAGTATAGGTACTGTACTAAAGGTTAGTGATGGCTAACCTTTTTGTTGTCATGTGCCGAAAGTGCGCATGCGACAGTACACACATGTGTGCCCATACCCATAATGCAATGCATGTGCGATACCCCCCCATGTGTGCCCAGTCCCCCTCCGCATGAGTGGGTGATCCCCCCGCTCCCAATGCCCTCATTTTGGGCCTATTAGGTCTTCCTGCAGCCTCCTGAAACCAAAAACAGACTGCGGGGGGCCTGCACCCACCCACGCTGCCCCTGCCCCCCGCGCAACCTCCCGCACATACACAGCAGAGACCTGAAAATCAGCTGGCTGGTGGGAGACGCACATACATGCGGAGCTGAGCTGGGGCAATGGCTTGCATGCCCACAGAGTGCCATAAGTTCATCACCACAGACCTATAGTATAAAATGTTATTAGCTGTGATAAGTGAAACTTGAATTGTTTCTGATTTTATGGTAATACTGGAAAAAATTCAAATACTTGGTTATTGGTAACTATGTTCTCTATAAGATTCCATTTTTTTAAAAAAAATGTGTCTCTTTATATGCAACTACAAACTAATTGAAAATAGTGATAGCAATGAAAAGCAAAAGTAACTTTGTGATGCACTCAGAGAGTTTAGAGTAGTGTTTAAAGTACTGGACCAAAAAGCAGGTTACTGTGAGTTCTAGTCCTACTTGAGGCACAAAGGTAAATGGATGGCCTTGGGCCTGTCACTCTCTCTCTCAGCCCTAGGAAGCATGTAGGTTAAAACACTTCCAAAAAAATTCAAGGGCTAGTCCAGATAGTCAACAATGCCTTGAAACCACGCACAAAAAATATCCACCCAGAGAAGTTATTGGGTGAATCAGATACCCTGTTTCTCTGAAAATAAGACCTCCCTGAATAATAAGCCCAATCGGGCTTTTGAGTGCATGCGCCAAAAATAAGCCCTCCCCTGAAAATAAGCCCACCATGAAAATACTGCAACACAGCAGCAGCCATGAAGTGACCACGCTCACCGCTTCCTGCACCTGAAAAATAATAAGACCTCCCCGAAAATAAGGCCAAGTCTTGTTTCAGAGGCCAAAAGAAAATAAGACCCTGTCTTATTTTCGGAGAAACATGGTACTACATAAACACAAACATCTATTTATAACCATTACCTAGTGAAAGACGGATGGACTAAACCTCACCTTTTTTACTAAGCTGTAATAAGATTAGCACAAAATCACAATAAAAATAGTGTATATAACAAGGATATAGGGATTATGCCTAGAAGTTTAATTCACAGCATGTCTCTCTGGACAGAGAATAATCATGCTGTGTTGAGTGAACTTCAAATCGCTGACAGTCAGTTCTTTTTATTAGGCCCCTTAATTTGACTTACAGTGTTGGAACACATTGCACAAGTGGCGCTTATGAAATCTGAATTCTTAATCTCATTTAAGGCTCTACAGACCCTTTTCAAACCATTAAGGGATCCGAGGTGGGAAGAAGGTTTTCGATTGCTTCAACAGACAGCATCTACCTATCAACCACATTTGTACATGGGGCAGAAAGGACTTTACGATCCCTGCCGGATAACAGCACGTCTGATGATGCAGCAAACAGCAACTCTTACAATTCCCAAACTTCCAAATCGTCAGGGGAAAGCTTGACTTTGTCTTCACAGCTTGAAACAGAAACGCATCATGTCTCACTAAACAAAGTGCAATCGATTGGGCCTTCAACTGAGCATTCACTGGACTATTCCTCTGGAGTTACTATAGCCCTGTCACCAAATAATTCAGCAAGTAAGTTTGCTATATGGCAAAGAACAAAGGAAAAATGTAGATTGTAATCAATATGGTTTGTATTGTGCATGTCCAACATTGTAAATATGTGTATATGCACATACAGCATATTGTACATACATTCAGCATATACTGTATAAATTGGCATGCATGTCTATTTCTATAGACATATCCAGTATGCAGAATCAAAATCAAACCTACATTTGTGATGAACTATATCATTTGTTTGGATTTAGTTTGTGCAGAAGTAAATGTGTATGATCTAAAGGGCAACCACAATACATTCTGAACCAATCAAATATAATTACTTTCAGTACAGTACTCCATTTCAAAATGCAAGGCTACAATTCTAATTCACTGTGCTTAATATTATAAATAACATGACGTACAATACTATTCCATTTTAAACATGTGTCCAAATTACTATTTCAGCTACTGGAAGCACTGATAATTCAACTAGTGGGCCAAGAGTTCTGCCTTTTCACACGATCAGTACTGGTAGTTCAGCCCCTTTCAGTGGAGGTGAAGAGCAAACTACACCACCTACAATTAACACTACAGTGATGGAAGAGACTGAAAGTGTCTCATCATATATGGAAACTTTGGACAGCACAAGATCAAAACCTTCCTTGTCCAAGACATACTCTAGAATGACACATTTCTCTCTAAAAGATTTGGATGTATCTCCATCTTCAACTGAGGCTTTCCAAATACTTAGTTCATCAACTGATTCTTCTTCCAAAAGTGAACTTTCAGGTTAGTTTTCTATTATATTCTTTTGCCAGCATCAAAGCCAATTCCTATCTGGGTTTTTTTCCCCTTAATGTGTAAATGAACTGTGCTTTTCTTGGAGAATATTTTATTTGATGTATCTAAAAGTGAATCAGTAAAGCACCTGAATATATTTATGATTTTTTTAAACTTTCAGATATAACATTACTTGATGATGACATGTATTATTCCATTAGTAATTGACAGGGATAATAGGCATTGAGTTCCATATTGATTATGTATCTAATATTTAATACTTCTTTGTGTTCTACTTTGTGAATCCTTATCTTGAATTCTCTATAGTAAAATAAAGATGGCCAACTTTCCAATGGATTAAATTATAAACTATGTGTTTGGTTGATTGTAATGAAAAAAAAATGAAATTTTCCTCTGTCATGAGAATACATTTGTACATTGGACAGTTCGTTCTAAAATAGTATATTGTTTCCCTTGGTTAGACTCCTTTAAGTAGGTCATGTAACCAGAAGGAAAGGGCATTTTCTTTGTGGGGTAACCCATAGCTTCTTAGAACATGTTTTGTATGAATAATTTCCCAAGATGAGATCCTGTTTTTTTCCTTTGGAGATGGATCAAAGCAGATGAAAAATGCTGTTTGAGACTTTGACTAACCACAGCTAGTCCGAAAAATACAGCTTCCACAATCCATTGAGCCATGATTGTCTCCAGAATTTTCACATATAGTAGTATTCTGAAAGGCAGGCTACTTTTTAGCAAATACTCTACTGCTAGGTAGAATCAGCCAGGTATTTAGACTGGATTTGTCATTTTTCTTCACCTATTGAGTCCCTCCCAAGGACCTGGGATAGGCAGATACTGTTGTTTGATGGCGTTAAAGGCATTGTCACAGGATGTAAGCTGTTCCAAGTACAGCTGCCTTTTGCAATTGATCTGTGGTGATTTTGTCAATGCTGGTAGTATGCAAGTGGTGCTCCATTGTTTTGGGATTGCAACTAGGGCACTTATTACTATTGGTTATTATCTTTGCCTTGGTTAATTACAGTCATTCTACTTTTATTTATATTATTAGTCTTATTATTTATTGTAATAGAGTTGGAAAACATTCACTTGAGTCCCAGAATGTATGAGAGGATTCAGAAGAACAGTGTGCCATAGTATTTGACATGGCAAAGCCATTGGAGAAAGATGATGATGATGATTAGTGTGAATATCTTGACATTTCACATCCTGGTAACCACATCCTAGCTCATCCTTGCTATCGCATGCCCTCTGGTATAAAAGTGACTCCCAAAACATACACCTTCTGTCTGACCAGATCTAAAAAGTCCCTACCTAAGAAGAAAGGGGAACAAAGGACCTGCCAAAGAAATCACAGAAAGCAGGCAGTATAATAAGATCATCCATTCCTTGGTTTGGAATGCTCTGAACCAGTAAACTGGAAAGTAGAAGCTCCAGGACTGTGGAATTTATTTTGAAGTGTACCTTAGACCAGGGGTGTCAAACTCACATCGTCATGGCGATGTCACATGACGTATCGGGGCTTTTTCATCTTTCATTAAACTGGGCGTGGGCATGGCCAGAGTGTGACGCATCCAGCCCGCGGGCCGGGAGTTTGACAGCCCTGCCTTAGACCATCATCTCTTTCATTTTTATTTTATGAATAGAAAGTTTATCTCAATAGTTAATTGTGCTTTGTTTCTTTTTCAGACGCTGGAACAGAATACCAGCCAATGAGTGGGACTGACTTTGGGACAGAAACCTCTGTTTCTCATACTGACAGCACACACACCTTAACTACCTTTGCCAAGGGTGGAGAAAGGACATTGCTGTCTCTTCCAAACAACAGCACATCATCTGACTTCTCAGGAAGTTCCACTTTCTCTGCGGAAATATCCAGCGCTTCCGAGTTAGTTCAGTCTTTCTTTCCAAGTGACATGGATTTTTCTGAAAATTCAACAGAACCTTTGGCAGTTCATTCCCTGAAAACACCAGAGTATTCCTCTACAGTGAGTGAACCACACACAACTCAGTATTACTTAGAATCAGAATCTACATCCACTGACAGCTTGTCATTTTCATCTTCCTCTACAACAAGGCTGTCAGAGCAGGATTCACTTCCACCAGTTCATCCATCCACTTTGTTTTCCTCAGCCAAGTCTTCTGTCGCATCCTCTTTTTCTACGTTCCCGTTACCATTATCATCATCTCCACCCACATCTCTAATGACATTTTCGCCCATGTCCCCATCCACAAAACCACCCACATCGCCTTTCTTTCCCTCTGTGTTGCCTTCACTTTCTTCAACACCTTCGTTGTTACAGCCTAGTGAAAGTCTTGAAACCAGTGTTTCTATGACTGAGCCTGAAGGAACAACTGGAGCAGAACTACGCATGACAAGAAGTTCCCATGACGAATACAACCACCTGACTACAGTGTATCCATTGGCGAACAACACTAATCTGATGGCAACTGGGACTTCTCTTCTGACTGAAATTACTGAACAGCCTGCCAGCCATTCTTTGCCAAGAATCACTTCCCAAGAGGAAACTAAGGGACGGACACTTACTCTCCCAGGAATCAGTATTGAGAATGAATCCATTACAACTACCTCTTCATCCTATTTCCAAGAAATGACTGCTACTTCTGAGCCAGCAAAAGCAACTACAGCTATACCGTTGCATACAATCCCTCAAAAGGATACTTTCCCTTCATCGACAGTAACCATGGGCAGGAAAGCTACAGAAATAACACACACACCTGGAAGACTGCCTACTTCAGCATCAACCATGAATTATTTGTTCATTACAAAGCTTCAAAAAGTTCCGTTGCCCTCTCCTACTGATATATCTTCTTCCCCTGGAATTCCCACAAAAATGGTGGAAAAGAGTAGTATAACTACTGCGAAAACCACAGTGCCCAGGGTTGTTATTACTTCTCCTCCTTACACCTTAACTTCTCAAAAAACCACCATTCAGTCTTTTCCTGCTTCACTGATTCCTTCCAGACCAGCCACAACTGTGAATCTAGGAAGCACAAAGATATCTCCAACTGTCTATGGAAAAGGTATTTTTGTTTGCAAATGTTGAAAACAACATTGGCCTGAAAAATGAATTTAATTTGTGGTAGATAACTACATACTGCAATGGGAGCACTTTGCATAGATTAAAAAAAGTATTTGAATTTCATGGAGATCAGAGTAAGACGTAAAGATGCCATTAAACGTTATTTGAAAATGGGGAAGGAAAATCTTTAAGCTATGAAAAGGCTAGACAAAAAATAATATGTGTAGGTCAATTTCTTAAAAACAATAGCAGCAAATATGTAAAGAAACACTTGAACATAATGATAAGTAATGGTGGAAATGTTGATTCTCTTCTATAATCACAAAGGCATATGCAATTTAATTAAGTGGAAGAAGGTGAAAAGAAATCTCAAAGTATATTATCTACCATACAGCAGCACAGTGACTAAGCAATTAAGAAGCTGGGCTTGTTGGAAAGCCAACATTCCAGGTTTGAGACCCAAGCACAGCATGACCGGATGAGCTCTCATCCTCGCCCCAGCTCCTGCTAACCTAGCAGCTTGCAAATGTGAGTAGATAAATAGGTACCGCTACAGTGGGAAGCACTCTGTGACATTATACTGGCCACATGACTATGGAAACATCTTCAGACAATGCTGACTCAATGGTCTTGAAATGGAGATGAGCACTACCCCCTATAGTCAGCAACAACTAGCAGAATAAAATCCTCAGGGACACCTTTATTATCTATCATTCCTGAAAATAATTGTATTGCGCAAGTGCTCAAGTCTCCTAATAATTGTTTGCAATAGGCCTTCGCAATTACAGAATTCACGTAATCACCAGGTAATTTGAAATCACAATTCTGAGTACTTGAGGTCTATTTCAAGTCAATTGTTTGAGAAGAGAACCTTTGTCTTTAACATCAAGTGACCAATAATATTACTACATGTCATAGACTAACTTTCAGACAATAAATGCCTATGATACCAAGTACAACTTGTGATATCCCAATATTGGAGAAGCTGAAAGTAGTGCCATAACCAGCAAGGAAATGATTTGATAATTGTGCAAGGCTGCCAACAGGCCCAGCCCTTTTTTCTATAAATGATGTTAACTTTATCAGCTCTGGTCTATTGGCATAAAGATTTTTTTGCTAAAGTGATGAATCCCGCTAAAGTTTTCTTTTCTATCTGAAGCTGGAAGGTGGCTAAATCCTGAGCTGGCCTTTTGCTAGTTCCAAGGTAAGTAATCTATATCTCATTAGGTTCTGCCAGTCTCAATCCCTTAGATTGTGCCACAGAAATTCAGTGTCGTCTATACCATCAGTTTCTGAATGGCTGTATGTATGGTCCAGCCATTCATAATTGTCATAATTTAGCTGTTTCTCTGTCAACCTTGGAACAGAGTGCTTTCTATTGAAGACATAAATGGTCATTCTACAATGGCCATTTCACTCCTTTTTCTCTCTTCTGTTTCAGATGTAGATGAATGCCTGCCTAATCCTTGTCCATCAATGTCTACGTGCACTCATGTACAAGGTTCATTCCAATGCATTTGTCTCTTGGGCTATCAGATGGAAAAAGGAAAATGCAATTTGGGTAAGAGCCAAGGAGCAAAATAATATTAACTAAAATATTGTTGTACCAAAAATGTATTTAACCCTAACCCTAACTTCATTTTGCTCATTAGTGACCTTAATTTGACACTGTATTTTCTATTACATTGCCATATATATTAGACTTCTGCTATTGTCAGTTTGATTATATAATAGTCAGGAGAATTCTTGGCAGTACCATTGACTTTGAACTTCAGAAAGGGGATAAGAGTCTTCTTAGTCAACCTAAGCTCTGTAATAGGTTGGGAATGCAAACGATCATGGTCACAGACTATGGACTTTGATTCTTTGCTGATTCTAGACCTCTCCATG